>NC_061136.1:4821957-5469579 GCF_905220365.1 Vanessa cardui
AAAATGATTTTATAAGATGTTTGATAGTATTATAAATATCATGAATATATGAATAACATTTTAAATAATTGATCAATCAACAATTGATCTTATTTCAGTGTTATAGCTGATCTGAAAAATACCAGTGAAAAGACGTCCCAATGTTTTTGAAGATGCTTAAGATTAATCGCCAGTTCAAATATTCATCACAGTTTGGAAAAAAAATCGGATCCGTTTTTCAAAAATTTTACAAATTCCAACGCTCAAATTTTAAATTCCTCGTATAAAAGCTGGAAGATACTAATAAAATTTCACATGAATATCGTCTATTATATAGATTAGAAAGCATTAAATGCATCATCCGTACTACAAAGGTACTTGTATGAAACATATTTCATGTACAATAAAAAAGTAGATACATTTCCAAATTGCCAACCGAAAAAAACAACTGGCTAACTAGGAAAATTATATATATTTTATTGTATATATTTTTTGTATTTATTTATATATGGATTTATTATAGTATATATTATATATATTTATTGTTATTTGTGTATTGTGTGTACTATTGTTATATTATATATTGTGTGTATATTATGTATTTTTACTACATATACGTAAAATGATAAAGTTACTGTACCCTTCCCATTTATGTCAATATTAAGATCCTCTACCCAAAGGTTGCCTGGAAGAGATCGCTGCACAGCGATAAGGCCGCCTGTTGCACCTCATGCAACTTTTGTGTCACAAAAATGTTATTTTTAGTTTTAAGATTGGGTGCAATAAAGAATAGATAAATAAATAAATAAATAAATATATAAATATCCTACAAATTACTCTTTTAAGGTTATTTTCCGAAAATTTTACATACGACTGACTTCAATTATAAAAAAGCCGAACACAGATTAGCAAAATTCTAACATCAAAAATAACGAACGACATTTTTTTATCAATTTTTAATCCCTTCTCAAAGTCATCGTCCGCACGTACTTCTATGCTCAATTATTTGAAGGAAATCATTACAAACACAGAGAAAAACAAATTCATTTTCATTCATCATTAATACTTTATTAACATAAGAATTTATAACATTCACCTTATTGTCTACAAAAAATAGTTGCTGTATAAATCTTGACCAGGGGCAAGAATGCTAGCAGCATTTACCTGTTGAATCGCAATTCCGATCCTCTGGGCTAAAAACGAACCAGCCCCCCGTCACCGATGGGTATTTATTTAGTTATCATGAATAAGATCGGTCAGAATATATGGATTACACGAACCAATCAAATTTTAAATATGGACCTAAGACGTTGCAAAATTGAAACAGATATATACTCGACATCGAAGCGTACACGTCGTTCATTCGAACTAATCTTGATCGAAACCATTAATCGTACTTTATGTATCTCCGTATACTCTGAACAATAATCGTGAATAACGAGATCGATAATTACCACGCTCTTTGATTTACTGTAAGAAGCTTATAGCTGACAGAAGTCTTATTTATCCACGTAGAAGATTTGACATTTGATGGGATTATTTTTTAAATGAACGAAAGTGAATTCCACGAAGTTGTAATAATTAATTTAAAAAACTAGGGTTATCGCCATGGTATCATATCGAAATAACCATTCATTGCCATAAGTATCAGTTATTTCGATATGGTAAACTTACGCCTGCGTTTCAGATGGGGTCTCTAAATGAATAGGACACGTAAACAAAATTCCTATATAAGTGACTCTAAAACTAGTTTAGTTAGCCTATGTAGGCGGAAAAACGATTTCTGTTATTGTTGTAACTTGTTCCGTGTTCTTTTATATACTGATATCAATATCATCACAAAATCCTTCTTCACTTTGATTATTATAGTAGTCAAATTACTGGTACAGAATAATACCACAGTTACTGAGGTTAAATTTATCAAAACCATGATTATCAATGAATTACCTGATTAACAAAATTTTACAAGAAAATGAATACATTTATAATGTTTAGTAATAGAATATAAAAGCATACTTTTAATTAACATAAGAATTAACAACATTAAATGCTTAAATATATATATACAAATATGAACTAAAACTAGTTACTGTATAAATCTTGACCGCGTGGAATGGTGGCAAGAATGCTAGCAGCATTTCCCCGTTGAATCGCAATTCCGATCCTCTGGGCAAAAAACGAACCAGCCCTCCTGTCACCAGTGGAGGCAATGAGGCGAGGTGTTATACTTTTGATGAAGCTTTTTGCACCACTACTCCAAGGGCCAAGCGTTTCGACAGCAAATGGAACAAAAAAGTAATTAGATATAATACACGAATATTTAGTTATTTTTTTGGCTTCAGCTTTTTCCGCAGCGGCACCGGCTTTTAACATTGTTTCTCGGATATGAGATGGGGCCAACGTGTCAACACATGTAGCGTCCCACACAAGGGCCCGACCTCGTTCCCAGGGAACCAATGTTAATCCATCAGGTCTCTTACCATCATCACGACTAATTCCACGAAGCTCAGTAAGAGCAGGAACGTATCGACGTTCCACTCTTACTGAGTTCTCGGCTCTTGCCACCATCGGGTGGCAAGAGCCCTTTTTATTATGTCATTAAGAGAACCGTGACGGAAAAGCCTACCTGAACTCCTTGGGCAAGAGAGACCATGTAAACCGAAAGAGTCTACCTCCTTTCCACACGGGCATCTGTGTTCAGAACACAGAGGTGTTCTCAATCGGAGACCAATCGATATGCGAAAACATTCATTATCTAAAAGTGTCCCAAGATTTTTAGAGGGTAATGAATTCAACCAGTGACTAGACTCTTTAGATGATAACGCTAGAAGCCTGGCACGGTCTTGAGCACTTGTTAAATTTTGTGTCAAACTGTGTAGTGTAGCGTGAACCAATAAAGAATCCCAAAGTTTTTGTTTTGTAACTTCCTTAGGGATATCATCATTAGGGCACTTTACCTTCCAGGTCTCTATCGCCTCAGTAACATTCATGATTTTTACAGATTTTGATTTTAAAATTTCTGAACAAAGGTCTGAAATGCTATGTACAGAAGAGAGAAAGGTCGGGAGGGCAACACTTGATATTTTTCTCACACCGATGCCACCAAAAGGAATGGGAAGTGTAGCTTGAGTCCAAGAATATTCATCAAGAGATAAATTTAGAATTTTTTCTAAAGCTTATAAAGCTAAGTAATAGAATAGAAAATGTCAAGGTAAATCTAATATTTTCGTTACCTATGCATTAAATTAATTATACACTAATAGAAATAGTAATGTACGTAGCCAACTACTTACCAATATGGTTGTAATATATTGTATAAATTGCATTTTTATAAAGGATATATCACATTTAAACTGTTTTGGATAACTATTTGTTGTTAACAGAATAAAATTCATAGTAAAATATAATTGTCTTTTTAATTAACTCTTTGGACCAACGAAAATATTTGTATAAATTTAGCCGAATACCTCAAGAGTATCATAAAATGACTTGGCTGATTGTACTTGAGGTCTCGAGCAAAATGTAATTAATATATTTCAATATTTAAACCAAGTTTGTAAACGGGCTTATCTTTGTCGTTTGATTAAAAGTATATTATTTTAAAGTGAGATTTAAAAAGTCTATGATAAATATTCGCCTGAGGTATTTACGTAGTACAATTGGCGATAAGGCAACATTTTAGGTCGATGCTTGTATTTCACTCAAATTTACAAAGTATATTTTTTTTTCGGAATCCTCTACAGGCCAAAATCTCGTTTTTGAGGCCAAAATAAAACCGAAATAATTTTTCTCCACTTTTATGTAATAAATAAATTTAAAATGTGTTATTCCAATTATCTTTGCTATTTTATTCAATATTAAAAAAAATACAGACTGTTGCAGTCATAGAAATGGCAAAAAATAATAATATTCTAAAAACTTAATAAAATTGCCGACTTATAGCGCATAACATTCGTCACGGTCAGCTGAAAATGCGGTTAGCATGGTAACCTAGCGTAATAAATGTTTTGTCTGTATCAAACAATTTTATATACTTATAATGTTAGAACAGCAACTATTTATCATCTGCGCTCTGGTTGCTTTATACTTAAACTTGCTTGCTTGTGCATGTTTTTGTAGTGAAAGGGCTTTGTTTATGGTACAATATGACAGTTCTTAACGGTAGAATCTACATTCCGAAGCGGTGGTGGCTTCACGAATATAGTTCCTAAAATGACGATCCAAAAATGTTTGTAAGAGTTTGAATAAAGTATATTTTGATTTAGATTTTTATGATGATTATCTTAGTAGTTGAGACAAAAGTGAAATAAACAAATGAATTTTTGCTTGTATTAACTGACTTCATGTACACTTATATTATAAATACGAAACGAACTGTCTGCCTGTTGCTCTTTCACACAAATTACTGAACCGAAATTGACGAATATAGAATGAAGTAAGCTTGAACTCCTAGGTAAGACTTAGGCTTTTTTATGCCTAACATTGAAGACCAATCCCTCAAAACGCTAAAGAAACCGTTGCATGGTATCAGTCAGTATTGCAGTACCAGCTTATACGTCTTCTTAAAGAGCACGGATTTTGGAACTTTGATAGTAACTGATTACAACCGCCTATAGACATGGGGGCTAGCAGTTGTGCCGACCTTAAAGAAATTAGTACGATCTTTTCTTGAAATTTTTCTTTTCTCTTTTCCTTACAAGTCTTACGCTGTTCAAGTCTAAGATACGTATGCGTGTTGCAAAATTTGGCTTTAAAACAGTTAACATCGCTTAAGAACAACTAGTTATATCTATTGGCTCATCTCGGCTGTAAATGGATTATCTCAGCTGTCGATTATAAGCTGAGAAAGTCTAGTTTTTTAAAGCCTTAGAAAACATATTACCTTTTAATTAATATGTTAAATGTATTGAGGTTTTAAAATTACTTGGTAGTAGGAATTTTTGCAAATGTTTTTTCGTCATCGCCATCATAATCATATATTTAAACACTAAACACAACACACAATTAATGTCGTATTACTTAATATATTCGTGTTCTAATGTGAAAGGTGACGCATTGATGCATTGGTGATTTATCGAATGGTTTACACGTGTATAATACTTACATAAACTATGTGTGCACAGTACAGGCGATGGTGACCTCTTACCATCAGGTGGCCCTTGATGAAAATATAGTCAAGTCAAAGTCAAACTTAAAAACCTTTATTCAAAATAGAAGTGTTTACACTCTCTTATTGATTGTCGAAAATCTACCACCGGTTCGGAATATAATATCTCAGACCGCAGAAGAACCGGCGAAAGAAAGTCAGCGGGATTTTTTTTATATAATGTCAATTTACAATATACAGTAATAAAAATATTCTTGTTATTTGAAACAGCTTGGAGGCGATCATCTCATTCCCAAGGTGTTCAGTCAACTAGAAAGTCATTAGTGATGTAAAATTATTTAGCACACAAACGCTCTTTAACGATTCTTTTGAATTTTATAATTGAATATTATAGAGTACGCATGTTAGTATATTCCTAACCGCTTAAACATTGACTTATGTGTGCATGTGTTTTTTTCAAACTGTAATAAAAAGACAAAAATAAAATAACAGTAAATGATAAATAAATTTAACTTGGACATCACGTCACAGTGGGTAAAAGTCTACTAAGAATCAGATTAATCCATTCCAAGAAACCGCTTCCAAACTATGAAACGTCACATTATAAACTTAGTTAATACTTAGTTATAAAATATTTATTATAATAATTTAAACTTTAATAAAACTTAACAATTGTTTTAAAGAAGAAACATAATTCTAAAAATATGGCAGTGTTCCAGTAAAAGTGCGAAAACTGGGTTACATTTATTAATAAATAGGCGTTTAACTTCAGAAAATGTATAAATTTTCATTACATCGTTTATTGCAAAAGTCGTTAAACAAAAACGTATAGGTCTGGAATGCGATTTCAGAATATAATAGGTCTTATTGTTTTTGTGTTAAAAAACAAAATTGCATGCAACCTTTATATTAAACACAATACCCGCGGAAAGTAAACGTCGAATGATAATGACACCCAAATGTGGTGAGGCTCATATATTATGCACATGTAAATTAGTCTTCGTAAATTGGTATTAAAGTTGTCGCTGTGGCGTTCGTTTCGGAGCACTAATTAGTTATTTGCTTTGGGAATTGTATGCACTTCTTTTCAAGACACATTAATGTACAACTAGCTTATAACCGCATTAGTGTTGAACATAATGTATGTAGCATGTATTTAGGAAATTTATTTAGTCTTCCCGTTCGAAATTAAGGAGCAACAATTTTATGCTTTATTCAAAATTTAACATTTTTGTTATCTGCATATTTTGTTGACAGTTGAAAATGCAAACATAATTTATATTTGTTAAGCTTTTGGTAATTAACATGAATTGTTAGGAATGTGCTTTACCAAATAACGTTAAAAATAATCCAACAAAAAAAAATTGAAATCAATCCTTTATTTATTGGGATATTTAGATTTCAGATTTCAGTTTTCAGTAGTCAGTAGATATTATATATGAGATTTAAATAGTTTTATTATTAGTTCCAAATTTAATCAAATTTCATGAAATTAATTTACTTTGATTGAGCGATTGGATAAATTTATAATATATTCAATCGCTTGTCATTTTAAACTTCCTTGAAACTTCAAAAAAACGTCTATTATCTTAAAACTATCATCATGATGCTATTACGTTATTGATTTTTAAGGTGGTTATTTTCATATAAAACAAAAGTACGTATAACTTTTTTTACTTCGTAAAACGTTTTTTTTTTTTTCAATAATAATTCACAAATTACTTCGGAGTTACAAGTTTATTTTGGTCTGTAATGTTCCAATTTATTTAATAAAGCAATTACAACAAATTAATACATAAAAATGTATTTAAATAAATAATGTTCTTAGTGTCTGAAGTAATAACCTAAAGTGTTGTTAACTTGTATAAAAACATAAAAAAATGGGGTCTCATTAAAAATTTCCAGCAAAATTTGAAAGCCTTTGTAACCACAAAGTTGACTTTTGGAATGTTTTTCAAGCAACGAAAAGATTTCGATTCGATATCGAGCTATTGAAAATGTATGTAATGCATACATAGAGTATACTACTACTACCTTTTTATATTGGCTATAAAGTTGCCAATACAACAAGGATCGTACTAAAATGTATATATTTTTTTTTCTTTTAAGCAACTGCCTATTCCAGTGTAAGGTATAAAAATAAACAAGCCTATTCCATTTTTTTTCACGCTACATTGTGGACTTCTAAAAATTTTGATTACTAATTATTACTTATAATACAAAGGTATTAACAACCTATACACTACACTACACATTAATTTAACTTCCAAAATGTTGATAGCAGTTTCGTCGATTTTCAAAACTTAATTTTTCCACGTAACCATAATGAATATCATAGATTAATCAAGCTTATATATGAAGACAAAATGCACTATAAATAGAACTATATATTATATAAGAAGACAAAATGAAATGATGATGAAATCCGGTGAATAGACTATATATGAATCCGCTGTTAGGTATTTTAGTGATGTACTATCTACAGTCGTTTCGGATTGCCACCCCATCACACTTATTACTCAGTAATAATATTACACGTCGAACATATGAATATAATAAGCACATTATAGTTTGATTGATTGGTCGTGTGCCATTATCAATAATATCGTATTATAGAATGTAAAATCATCGCATTCAAATTAATTCGATTAATATCTGTTTAAAATATAACGAATCATAAAATCTTCCTTTAAATATTTAATACTAGTAGTCGACAGTGGCATCTCTCACGTTTTAGGATATCGATAAAAAATTAGCCTATGTCCTTTCTTGGAGTTCAATTTTGCTTCATAGCATAAGACGACCTCCATGGTCGAGTGATGTGTACACCGGTTTTCATGGGTACGCCACTCTAAGATCCCGGGTTCGATTACTGGCCGAGTGAGTGTAGATTATTATTACTTTTCTATGTTTTCTTGGGTCTGGGTGTTTTTGGTACCGTCGTTACTTCTGATTTCCATAACACAAGTGCTTCAGCTACTTACATAGGGATCAGAGTAATGTATGTGATGTACATATGTGATAGCAAATTTCATCAAATTCGATTCAACGGTTTGGTCGTAGATGCAGACAGACAGGCAGAGTTACTTTCACATTTATTATATCAATAAAGAATAGATTGCTTATATTTTATTCAAAAATATCATATTTATTAAGGAATGTTTTTATAAATATCATAATAAATTAATTAATGAAATTGAAAACGTATATGTTTTTTTTAAATAATTAAAAGCCTGGTAACATAATATGGTCGAAATGAAATCGCAATTAAAAATATATTTACAAATCCCGTTAGCATTTCCCCGTTAAACCGGAATTCCGATTCTCTTGTGGAAAAATGTTTGTAACGGAAAGGAAGTGTCTACAATTATACCCGAACTTTGCAAATTTCACACAATAGAACAAATGCTCATATTGTTTTAGCGGTAAAATTAATTGTTAACTAAATCATTGAATTAAAAAAAATATCTGAAACCCGCAAGAAAACGCTTTCCAAATCAATGATGATGTAATTATTCAAAATTTAAATATACTTTATTCGAGACTTTTGAATCGATTTCGGAAATCGGTTCGGAAAGTGTCTAAACTCTCGAAACTCACTCACTCTTTTCAACATTTAAAAATACAGTAATGTTAGTTAAATACAATTATATATGTATGTATATTTACTATATTAACATAAGAATTAACAACATTAAATGCTTAAATATATATATACAAATATGAACTAAAACTAGTTACTGTATAAATCTTGACCGCGTGGAATGGTGGCAAGAATGCTAGCAGCATTTCCCCGTTGAATCGCAATTCCGATCCTCTGGGCAAAAAACGAACCAGCCCTCCTGTCACCTAGTGGAGGCAATGAGGCGAGGTGTTATACTTTTGATGAAGCTTTTTGCACCACTACTCCAAGGGCCAAGCTTTTCGACAGCAAATGTATATTGAATATGTACCTACGTATATAATATTTTTTGCACACTTTCATGTTTGTAAATAACTTTTAACTCTTCTAGAAGAGGATTCAGAAATAACGAACCCCTTGTGTTTGCATCCGTAGCTTCATTCGCCCTGATGCTCGTTGTAACATGCAACTAAAAATAATTTAAAGGCTCTAAAGTTGGACTGGAAATTTTTAGTCGGATGAAACCGGAAAAAAATCGAACATATTCGGTTAAAACCAGATATAACCGATTACGTATTTCAAGTTCGTATATTCAAATTATTAAAGCATCTTGTTTGTAATGATTGGTTAATAAGTCAAGTACCTACTAACTCCACTTCACTGCTATTTGTGGATACACTTATGAGTGAATTTTATTAAAATTAAACACATTTTCTTAACGAAGTTTTCATTAACCAATAAGCACGAGACTGATTATGTAAAACAAATTAGGCACTAGAAAATTCAGTAATGATTTTCTCAGGTTTGAACCCGTAATCATTGGATAATAACGCGGGAGCGTTCCAATTACTGGGTCATTAAAGACAAGACCTTAACACATTTGCCAACTTTGAGTGTAAACTAATTTTAATATTTGATATTAATAAATAAGTATTAAAAAACAAAATAAACAAGATTACCTTTACACTGAAATTCGGAAACAAACGAAATTTTAACTACCTACAAAATACACAGAGTAATTAATATAAGCTTAATATCGTTCCTATGTGACGTACGCTGCAGGATAATTGAGCAAAGAGGCCCTCGTTAAAGAGAAAATAATGCTTAACAAACAGGCTCCTCACCGAGCTAACGGTTTCAAAATTATGCCCAAAATTTCCAAGTTTTCTCAAAACTGCCGCAGAATAATTAGAACAGATTTTAAATTAAGAATGCCATTCCATCGAATGGAATTCTGAAAAGAACCCAATTCCTATCCGATGTTAAATATTATGCTAAATGCGAATTCGGAAATGCGCTCTCATTAGAGGTTGCAGTTGCAAATATCTAGTTAAATAGTCATATTCACATTTCACTTAACACGTGCTGCGCCTTCATATTAGATTCCAATTACTGGAAATAATGAAGATAAAATACATTCGATTTTTAACAGTTCCCTTTTTTGATATAAATATGGAGTTAACTGGCAAAGGTATAATATTAAGAGATCATTACTAATAAAATGTTAGCTTTAAATTCTAAAGATCTAATTTTAAAACCCAAACTGGGCTGATGAGAATGAATTGAGTTTTTCATTCAAGAATTTTCGTAAATATTCGAATGGCATCTTGTCTGGATGTTAGAAGTTGACAATTTAGACTCATATACTTCGGAAAGCGCTTAAAGTTATTGTCTTGCATTACCATACCATTTGATTTGAGGAAATGAGAGTTTGGGAGAGTGTACTTGGGTACCAACGTACTACAGGTGGTTAGTTTCCCTTGAGAATAGAAAGTGGCAGAAAACGGTCAAGATGACATTATCGTATTTATGCAGTGAAAGAGGTTTAATGTGTCATTCGAATTTACGCAAAAAGGATTTACTAGATTCATGTTAAATTATATATAATTATCTATAATAATAACTGTTAAAATATCATAATTTGAGGATATATCATATTTTGAATTTGTAGCGAGATTATATTGTCTATTTTTGAGAACGATATCCCTTGTAATAGTCCAGGTCTTTATGGTTAAATCTTTTTAACAAAATTATTGTTATGATATTAATATTTTTTGTAATATCAGCATCAATTTATTTACTTGCAGAACAAATTTTTTGTAGATAGGCGGATGAGACATTGACGCTGTAAGAAATATTAACATTTCATTACATTGCCAATGCGTCACCGACATTGGGAACTAAGATAGTATGTCCCTTGTGCCTGTAGGTACACTGCCTAGTCAGCCGAAACACAACAATACTGGTAATACTGTATGTCAGTAAAATAAACAAAAGTACACATATGTAAAATTTCTTTGTAAAAATATTATCAGAATTTTAGTGAACTAGTACAATAAATTCAGTTACATATTAACTTACGAGTTTAACGTGGGAAAATGGGCATCGTAGAACAGAAATCAATTGTTTTTATAATTTACAACAAAACATAATTGTCATGTGTATACACGACGAACGTTACCCTGACTCACAGATGGTATATTATAATATTTTTTTTCCAATAATTATAGATAACTAAGTTATTGCTCGAAGTAAATTATTACTGAAACGACCTACAATTATGTAGAGAATTTAAAGTTCCTCCAATCCTAGCAAGCGAAATTTCATTTTATTTATTAAGCAAGCTAGCAAATGTGTTCATTGACAACGCAGCAGTTATCAATATTTTTCAG
Organism: Vanessa cardui; assembly: GCF_905220365.1. Lineage (NCBI taxonomy): Eukaryota > Metazoa > Arthropoda > Insecta > Lepidoptera > Nymphalidae > Vanessa > Vanessa cardui. Next base: position 4,833,338 of record NC_061136.1, read on the forward strand.
TCTGTCAATGTTTCACCAAACATGAAAACTAAAAAATAAAATTGAATTCCTAATGCCTGCCTAATTTTTGACCTGAAAAGTTTGCACCTAATCATATTTTATAGCTTCTTGTAAACTTGGTATTAGAGCAGTATCAATTTAATTAATAAGTGTTATATAAATAGATCATCTCGATCGATCATTTAGTATTCAAGTTAGCATGTCTATCGAAACACAAGACATTGAAATATTAGCACTTCTCAAGGTTAGATCATTCACAACGTATTCACCGGATAGAATAGGTGGATTTTGATAGGGACGTATTTGCGTACAAGGCAAATAGGCTTCTTGGCTTATGGGGTACTTGCTGAAAATCTTTTTTGATTACTAACGATCTCTTCAAATCTATATCAACGTTTAAAAAGTCAAAAATATGACCGATGCGCCTCTCAATAAGATTAAATCATATGGAGATTCGAAAAGAATTTTTATTCTATAGGGATGAATCTGCTTGATGTGACAAGCAGCATTGAGATAGTTTTATCAATTTAACATACATTTTTCGTTTTAAGGCATCAAATCTGTCACTAGTCCTTGAACAAAGATCGCACAATAAGATAGATATTATTAATAGTTATACTATCTAAGAGCATTTGTTGACGAATAAATTAATAAACTCCTACATTTCACATTAAGAGAAGATAACAAGATTAATTGCTCATTAGTCTTGTCGTGTAGATTTAAAACCTACTTGATATAAATAAACGACGAATCATTTAAAATATGCCATTTACATTGCGGCTATTTGGAACGTAATTAATTCAAACCAATTCTACAATACGTGTATTTTTCTTTTAGTTTTGACAAATGCAACTACAGAAATATATTCAACGTGCAATTCGTGTCTAGTGATGCAAGTATGAAATATATTAGCCGTCATAAAATAGTAGCTCCGAGCTTCATATGTTTTACTTACCCTCCAGACAGTTCGGAGTCGGTCGTGATTAATGCGCTTCTAAATCAACATGAAAGCACACCTCTAATATACTTTTAAAATTGTTTATTATTTCAAAATAGTGTGTGAGAATAGAACTATTTTTCATTTGAAATATACTGACGGACGTATTTTAAAATATCATTTAAGCTTGAAAAGAAAGACTGCTGCTATTTAACATTATAATATAACGCTGACACTTCTGCTGAGTTGCTTATAATTTCAGTTTTAATTGTTGCTAGTTTGTTGGTTAAATTTAGTTCACTGATAGATTGACGTTATGTTCGTTCGACATTAACCATGTTGAATATAATCAACCTTGCCGTAACTAGTACAGTTATATAGTGATTATTAGCTTGTCAAGTCATCTCTTACTCTTGAAATGTAAAATAATGATCGTGTTGTCTGTGAGGATACAATTTATTTATTTTTTTGGCGACTTTGGAGAGTATCGATATTGGATGAAATCGATTTTGTATTTCGAAAGCAGACGAGAGATTTTTAACTAACGATTCGTGTTATCTATAATAAATATTCGCACAGAGAAAACCATTCTTTACAGCCCTAATAGAGTTTAACAGTAAAATCTGTTGTGCCTGCAATAACAACAAATAAGTATTGATGTTTAGTGATAGAAAAACGAATGAGGAAGTTCTATGTTTTATACAAGGAGATTTGTCAGTGTGATTATTCATGAAACTAAGGTGCCAACAATAGCCTAATCACACTTAAAAACAAATTCTTCTAGTAATTCCTTTTGAAATGACGACAAAGACATGGGCAAAGAGGTCGTATCGTAAAACGTTTTGCTAATAATTTCTTTAAATAATAAAGACGATATAACACCCAAATGGCTGTCATCAGAACCATGCTTTTATGATACGGTGCAGAACTAAAAATGTGGTTCGATCCTGTGAATGCCTCACGATTCAGTCATTACTAGCTAAAAGGTTTGTAACCTCTGCAGCATTAGCTGGTTCACGCTTCGTTGGCTTCAAATAATGATGCCTCAAATTGCCGAGCATAGGAATTTATATTAACTCTTCGTTGTTTCCGGAATTTTCGTTTTAACGCTTCTTACTTTTACATGGTTAATTGCGGAAATCAATGACGCGGAAGGAGGAAATTACGTTATCTCTAAATTACTTTGCGATTGAACTTAATAATTTATGTGTACCTTCTTCACGGTGTTCGATTGACCTCAAATTGCTTAAAGTGTTTGGAATTGTACAAAATCAAACCAATTTGCAAGGAGTACCAATAATGTTGACGACCTCCGTGGTAAATTAGTGTGTACACCGGTTTTTATGGGTGGCGTCCCGGGTCCGGGCGTCGATATCTTGGGTCTAGGTGTGTGTGGTACCATCGTTACTTTTCGTGATTTTCCATAATACAAGTGCTTTAGCTACTCACATTGGAATCACAGTTATGTATGTGATTGAAAAAAGTATTACTTTATTTAATATGCTTTCACGTCTTAGCTTAATCGATCACCATGATATTTTGTTATGACATAAACTGTACAGAAAAGGAAATAGGGTACCTACCTTTCAATTGCCACCTCCCTACCGTCGAAGCCGTAGCTGGAAATTAGTATAATGTATAATTAAAAATGAGATTCTAAAAGGTCTTAAGAACACCATCGAGGATTGAATTTCGTACAGCTTAACGCGACTGCTATATTCAAACTCTATTGACAATTGTCCACTTTGTCATCGCTAGATTGAGGTCAAACGCCTTTGGAGTAACGTGTGATGAAGATTACAAGGTTCGTTAGAAATTAAGCTATACATCAATGGTCATGTAATATATGGGTTGCTGAACAAATCGGATTACGTGAAGAACAATTTGTCTTCCCTCTAGTATTGTACAAGAGCTTGTATTGTCTAGTTCGTTACACTCTTAATTGTAGGGTGGGGTGAATTATATAAGACTTTTTTATAAATTTAAGCCGATAAGAAATTATTTAACGCGAACGCTTAGACTATTCTCGTCACTTTAATTGTTCGACAAATTTGGCTTTTCACTTTCATTTTATCTATGAAAATTCAGGCCAATTTTTATGAATATTTTATTCGATGGTGTCGTGGTAAAGTCGTCACTGGAAACAGGACTATATATTTTTTTAATTGTATAGACTTTTGTTATTTTCATACATACTTAGCCGGTGGTTTTATGGCCTTCGTCGTATAGGTATCAGTAAGCCTTTGTTAGATCAATCTTAGTAGATTAGTTATTTAAATAAATCTTGTAATATGAATAAAAAATTGGTATCATAATTTTCCAAATTAATAAACAAACATTATGAAAAAAAATGCATTAATTTCTTTGTTCACATTATTAGCAAAACTATAAATAGATTAAGATTTCAATTGTAATTTAATTTCATTTGTACTATAAACATTCATTTGAGAAAAAATGAAATTACACATTCTTGCCGATTCGTCTCGGTGGAATATGCATTCTGAACCGATTCTATTCAGGTGCTGGGTGGAATAACAAATAATATTTCATTTTTTATTTATGAAACGAGCTACAGATTGGCGATAGTAATATGAAACGGTATTGGCAAGGAGTTTTTTTTAATTGTTTTTACGACTTGGTATAGTAAGACACAAATTAGATGTAGCATCGGAAAATGCAATGGAATGAAAATAAAACCGATTACTGCCGATTTACACAACCAAAACAAATAGTTCCCTATCGCGCCATTCGACGCTATTCGTCGCTATAGATTCACGCGTCAGAGAAAACAAGTGCATGTAAATCGACGCGTCAAATTGACGAATATATTAGGTCATATGATATTACAAGTTATTATGTTTGTGCAAAGATCATATTCGCGTGAAAAATAAATATTGATAATTTGGGATAGCATACTTAATTCGGATGTGATCGGTTTTACGAATTTTGCCGATGCGACATCTAAGTTGTGTTGTACTATACTTTTATGTTCAGTAATTTTACTAATTTATTTTATTTATTGTTCCTTTCCTGTTTCTTAGTTTTATATCTTAAGCAAGTAAAATAAAATAATTAATCAATTAAATGTGATGTATTTCCCGTTTTGATCTGTTGTTTTTTTTAAATTTGTTTTTTTTTATTGTTTTCATTTTTCATGTAATAGTTGAGTTGCTTTGAATTTTATTTTATTTTTATTGTGAGTGTTTTTGTGCAGTAAACAACGATGTAAGAAGTTACAGCTATTTTCATTTGAGTTATCCTTTATCGAAGGAATGATTAATATTGCGTATTAATGTGTCTGTAATATTATAACTAGAATCGAATCTACACTTAAAAAATAAATAATTTGTCGAGAAGTTTCAGTATATAAAATAAGAATATACTTTGTTATTATTTGTAAACAAGAAAAATAACAGCGTGTTATTTCGTGAACAGTTCCTACCCTTCAATCTAATTCATTAGCGTAAGTATTGGGTTAGGCTCATCATCTCTAATAATTGACGCAATCGTTTTCCTAATGAATTTAACTTAGCAAATTCCCTTTAATTTCAAATATTTCAGAATAATACAGCTTGTGTATTTGATACTTTAAATATAAAATGAATCTCTTTTAGTATAACATTCTCATTTAACTTGCAATGTTTATTTGTGAACGAATCCTGTGATCTCAATAAGATAAACTTTACCTTATCCAACGAAACATAAACCTTACAACTTATTCATCACTCAAGATTACCTAAACACTCTAATGCTCAGAGGCATACAATAAATATGACATATAATAAATATATGATAGAAGATGATAGGTGAATACACATGTACCTATAAAGACTAGTTTTTAAAAAGGAGTTTAATTTTTTAAATAAGTAGCACTTTGCTTCCATAAATGTATCTTATTATAATCTTAAAATATTAAATACTTCCTCTTAAAATTAGGTGCTCAATAATATACCAATAAAATAGTGCACAATAATATTTGTGTGTACGAAAACACAGATGTAAACTCTTTACATAAATTCATATAGACTGATAAGTGCCAGAAAATTCGAACTTTTACCATCCAACAACAACAGGGTTCAACCCAGCTTGATAATCTTGTAGTGGGCTTTGTGCAAACCAGTCTGGGTAGGAACCAACAGATATTATATCGCTAAACAGAAATAGATACTTGCTATTGTTGTGTTCCGGTTTGAAGAGTAAGCGAGCCAGTACAAATAGAGGGAGAAAACATCATAACTCACGAGGTTGTAAGAAATGGTTGGTATTTATCACAGCGCTAATGTCTATGGGAGGTGGTGACCACACACCATCACGTGACCCATATACTCGTACCAAAACTATATAAATGTCGATCGATTTGATACGATAAAAGAATTATTTTTAATTATTCAACTTCTAAAATTGTGTGGGTAATTTGTACCTATTGTTATGTATTATAATGAGGTTAAAGACATAAATTATTCTAACCAAATATAGATTAAACAAAAATAGAATCAGGTAAGTATGTTCGTAGGTAAGCACCTAATAATTTGACTAACATTTAAATGTGAAAACTATTTCTTGCATTTTTCGTTTCTATTTATCGCGTTATGATTATAAAATCATTCTATCAACGTTCAACACTCATTTGATTCGCAGATGAGACAACTAACTCATTCACTTGTTCAGTTGGCGAGCGATCGCGGTGTGATGTGGTAGTGCGTAACATAATACAGCGTTGCCGCGTTTTCTTCGCGATAGATTCTAAAACTTTTTAAACGAGTTTGTGTGTTATATTGTGAGATAATGACAAAGTATTGTGCTAATATTTCGTGATAAATAAACCGACTGTGCTGTTTCTTCTGTGTTTTCAAAGTTTTTGTATTGTGTAAACAGGCCGAGAGTGGATTTTCAACGTACCGGCATTTTGTTTTACGTTGTAAGTACTGGTTTATAGGTTCATTATTATATTACGTTTAACTTAAGTTTAAGAATTTATTTCTTATTTTAATTACGTATAACCTTCTTACACAGTTTATTGTTTTTTTAATTAATACGGTACGTTTTAAATTAAACGTGTACTAGCTACTAAAACACGTGTCACATCTATACCCAAGGTATTAAAAAAATAAAATTGAGTGTTGGTTAATCTGATTTTTTACCATTATTTCTTAAACTTGAAATGGTTCATTTTTGGATTTGATTTTACAAATGTTATTTTTGACCTATTAAAATAATTGCATACCTAGAAGAGTTATCTCTTACCTAGATAACTTATAGGTAGGTGTGTCACACAAACATACTTTCTGTAATTGATTTAAAACACGTATTTTGTATACAATTGTAACAGAAATTTAAATATCAGCAAAATTACTCTTAAATTATTGCATCGTATATACATCTAAATAAAAATAGGTAAGCATGATTAAAAATAAAACATAATTATAATTTAGTACGTAACGATTATTGAGTATTATGGAAGTGATAATGAGTAAGGTGAAAGGGTATCATAGTGTCCTTGGCATAATAATCTGATTTTCGGGTTATATGATTTTTCACTAAATGTATTTCATTGAAGTTTAAAAAACTTGTTTGTTTAATCGATTAACATACTAGATTTCCTTGACCATATTTACGTAATTATTTAAATATATGTTCCACCGATTAAGAAGTTATAGGCTCGTAATTGGCAAGTCATTAACCTATTGTTATTTTATATGAAAATAATTTTAATAAAATGAGTTAAGTGCGAGCGTAAAATCGTACATATTGAATACTTTTAAGTGTCCATTCGTTCGGAAACAAATATTTAAAATAAAAAAAATCTTTGTAAAGATTAAACGTAAAATTAAAATATATATATATTAAATACAACAATTTATTCTTGTGTTCATCATAGTTCAACATTCTTATTGGACTTGTAAGTTGCTTCGAAAATAATTTGGCCATTGTTGTTTAAAAATTAATGAATATTAAAATCGTGCGTGCCGTACCAAAGGTCATAACACAAACGGTTTTTTTTTTAATTTATTTGGATTAAACTGGCAACGGACACGAATTATATTATCCATACATCCTAAATTGGTGTGTAATACTGAATTTACTGTAATAATATTTTATTCTATGGCCTTTTAATTTTTAATATATATCTATATAAAAAAGTAGGTTTTTAATAATTATTACGAATATGAATAAGAATGCTTTAATTTTTGTATAGTATAACATTTGTTAAAAACGTATTTGATTCATTATTTTGTAAAGAAGCCATTATTGGAGAGTCTTGACGCGAAATATCAGAGGGTGTTTTTCGATGGTGATTTTTTTTCCTCCTCATTTCTACATCTATTTTTTTATGGAATCTAGAGAATTTGCATACCGTTGTGAAGAAAATTTTAATGTATTTTCATTAATTGATTGAATGTGACGGAAACATAAAAAATCATCAAAATTTACCTGTCAGTTATGGAAAACATTTACTGGCGAAAAAAACCAGTATTTGTGTCAAAGAATAAATAATAATACATACACAACCTATTAATCATATAAGACCAAGAATTTATTATATGAAATTCATTCATGCTTCATTGTTTGCGTCTAATTTTTATTTATAGTAATTTATGATTATGTGAATTCTACCTACACGTGGTAAATATCTCTAAAAATACTTGTATTTATTTCAAGTGCACATATTAAATTCCACACTACCGCGTGTGTCATATTGTCTCGCCTGTGTAGACCCGCTTTAGTATTCCAGATTGATTGACATTTATGATTACTGCTCCACTCCTTAGCTTCGTTGTGAGAAGTTATATGACCTAAAAGGTTCTATAATTTTTTTGTTACATATTAGTCGTTTAAACATATCGTATAGTAAATGTGTCTATGCAATACAATATAAATACTGTTTATTATACACCCCATTATAAAATACAGTGATAATTAAAGGTAGTAAAGGTGTACAAAGGCGATCTTATCAATGAACCTAAAAAGTTTTTTCTTTTTCCTCAACCATTAAGCGTAGGACTCGAAAAAAAAACATCGGCTTGGAGATGTATAGGACGACACAACTTAGATGTAGCATCCTAAAATGCAATGAATTGAAAATAAAACCGATTATTGCCGATTTACACGACCAATAGAAATAGCTCCCTATCGCGTCATTCGACACTATTCGTCGCTATAGATATATGCATATATGTCAAATGAATAATGTTTTAGACACCTTTGAAACATATAAACTTAAGAAGTTTTGAAAAAAAGAGGTTATATTATGCGAAAGATGATGAATAAGCAAGACAAAATTGTTACTTAGACCATTTTTTAATTACAGGACTCATAAAAAAATCAATTAACTTTGAGTGAAACTCATACCGATCTTTGTTTGAATTAACTTTAATTAAAAAGCAATCTAAGCGATGAAAAGCATTTATCTTTTTATATATTCCATGAATTATGATAAGTTCTATTTCTTGGCTTGGATCTTGGTTACAGACAATAAAATATTATAACAATGTAACTTTCGTATGGAATTGGGGTAAATATTTATCGTCGAAATAGGGACGGATATAGTATGCCTATTTATTGATTATACACATTGTAAAGTAAAGATACAGCCTGTAAATTTCCAACTGCTGGGATAAGGCCTCCTCTTTAATTAAAGAGAGGGTTTGGAACATATTCCACCACGATATTCCAATGCGGGTTGGAATGCACATGTGGCAGAATTTCGATGAAATTAGACACATGCAGGTTCCGTCACGATGTTTTCCTTCACCGCCGAGCACGAGATGATTTATAAACACAAATTAAGCACATATATATAGTGGTGCTTTCTTGGGTTTGGACCCACAATCATCGGTTAAGATGCACGCGTTCTAACCACTGGGCCATCTTAGCTTGAACACATTGTATAAGTTTGTAATCACGCGCTAATATAGATGAAATTTAAATAACTTGTTTCTGATTTCATTCGAGTTTTAAGAGTTAATCGTAAGATTTTAAGCATAAAAAGTAGTTTATATAAGTATGTGTCTTAACATTCAAGCTTGCTATATATGTATATCTAGTTTAACAAATTCAATGGAGTTGTTTGGCCGAGAGCAAAAATAGACGAAAGTTTTTATAGAATTTTTAATATTATTATAGACGTGTACACTTATATAACCTGTACCTTCATCAGAATAATGCGACATAAAGGATCATCATAGAAAGAAGATATGTATGTCAAACAATATGATAAATTACGAAACGGGTAAAAATATAACGGACTGTAAATGTTTTAGCACTGGGTTAGTTTCCTGTCTCGAGAAGGTTCGGTGTTTATTCCCTCACGCCGTACCAGTAGTCCACTGGTCCATACAACTGTGAAAGAATTAACCTACATATATAGGATTTTTTTATATGTTGATTTCCTTCAACAGTTTGCTATAATCTCGTGAAAGTTCAGTTGTTTGCCCAAAATGAGTCCATTGTTCGTTCAAAATCGCTAAAGACTCACGTGCTTTACCTGGATTATATCTGTTACGAAACAGGTATGTTTATTCCAAATTAAACGCGAGTAATATATATTTAGCCTAATGTTTTGAATGAAATTAAAATAAATATACAATATTATTCTATCGTAAACCTCACATAGGTTTATTAAAGTGTTAGTATTTGGTACTTATGAAGCCAGAAGTATGGTAAAAATGTAAGGTAATTCTCTCTGTGTGGCTCATAAGAGAATATGTGTTATTCGGTTATATTGTGACACGTTTTTAAGAGATAATAGGAGTATATAATATGTAGGGTTCCGAGTAATTTGAGGTTTATATAATGAGCGAATTTCCAATATTTAGTGTACAATTCTTTAACAAATATTATTAGCAATCATTCGTGAAAATATTGACGAAATATTCACACTATACATTAATTTATTTATTTATTTATTTATTTAAACACTTTATTGTACACCACAAATTAAACAGATAAGTAAGAACACATAAAAACATTAATATGTTTATTACAAAGAAATAGTTTATGCATTATACATATTTTAAAAAGAATAACATACGTTCGGAAATATTGACGTATGGCTTATAAAAATAATGTAATTTCTATTTTCATAGAATACTTTAATCCCTTGAATATAAATTGCTCTCCAAAAGCCAATTGATTACAACAAAAAATATTTTACGGATATATAGTGTCAATACAATTACATATCGATATAAATTAGAAAGTTCAAAATGTTCAAATTATATATTTTTCAAACTATGTGTAAACACTAATAATAAATCTATATAGATAACTGCTATACAATTTTGTGTTCTAAATTTAAATAATTTATTTTATATAATAACTATTTCCACGTATCTCGTCCGAACGACAATAACATAAAGTTGTTTAGTAAATATAATAATTTCAGCTTTTATTTCGAGATAAGCAACATGTGCCTATGTCTGTAGAATATGAGAAGGTTTTATAACATAATATAAAGGAGGCCTTACTGTCAAAGTACGTTTATATTGTTGATTGTACCCAGAACGTCGTCTATCTCTAGTTGTACGAGTTTATCTGCTAAAGGTCAGAGGGCAAATCGGTGCGGTAAATTTTCATATCCGTTCGTGTTTAATTCGCGGTAGTGTTCATTATCAAGGGAACAATAAACGAACTAATTTTTCATACGACAACATACGTCGTACGTATGTGTGTGTTCGTGGTTTAAAATGTTTAATATATTCGTATCTAACTAACGTGAAAAGCGTTTCGGTATTGGCAATAACTATTATTATCTGCAAAAAAAAATGATGTTCTGATGTTCTTTTTTTAAAAATATATCATTAACTTTAGTGTGAGTCGTTAATTAATATATTCGAATCTCTTATCGCCAAACTGTGGTAGGGCTTTATGCAAGTACAGTGGTAACATCCATTCACCCAGTATTTTGCTGCGAAATAGTAATACTTAGTATCCTTGTGTTCCGGTTTGAAGGGTGAGTGACCCAGTCTAACTACAGTCACTAGACACATAAAATCTTAGCTCCCAAAATTAATAGCGCATTTGCGATGTACTGTATCAATACATATGGTTTGTGTTGATCACTTACCAGTAGGTAGCTCCTTTGATTGTCCGCCTACCTGGTACAAAAACGAAATAGATAAAGAGATACAGATAAAAAATATTTATTATATCTTAGAAATTTTAATGTTGTATTTTTTCTTAGCATAACAACCGGCCATCCCGGTTAATAAATTAATTTTATATTTTTTGTGAAATGCTATTATTTATATAAGCTTGATAAATACAGTTCTTTTTTTTATTTAAGATTCGTTGGGATATAAATCCAAACGCTCTATTTGTAATTCGAATAACTTATTTCATTAAGACTGTTACGACCATCTTCGTTAATAATTAATTCTGAACACAGGCCATAATCAAAATCTTCTCTTTAAGATGTGGTTTGAGAACAAATAAAATGATTGTGTGAGTTACGACCTCTCTGACTTTTGACGTTATAACATGTATATGTATTTACACACGTATACATTTGAATATGTAAATATATAATGCGGTATTACTGATGTTTGAAACAGTGTTCATTTGTGTGTATACGATTTTCATATAAAGTGAAGAAATTAAAAAGTCTGAGTACGTTATGAGTGCATTCTGCGCTAGTATGAGAATATAAATTCATAATACGGCTTGCGTTTATAATAGCGTCGAGTTTAATATTATAAACGTGTATTTTTAATATTGTACACGAAAAAAAAAACGTCTTGTCTCTCGGTTTTGTTATACAAAAAAAAAACGCTTGTTTGAATAAATTTAGGAAACTCGACTTAATTAGCGTATGACTTTGTGAAGTTAGAGTTAGAAAAACTTCGTCAGTTTTAAAAAATATTTTTTATCAAGTCTTAAACGCTTAGTACCTTTTGAATCTAAGTATCAATATATCACTCTCAATCGGTAAAACAGATTATCGCTCATTTTGAGCATACGAAATTAGATCTTAAGGTGACGAACCTTTTCTTACCCCGACTGTACATAAATATTTAATATTCTATATCAAACAATAAGTAACAAACTATTGAGCCGTGTTAACCTAACTTGCGGTGAAGATAATAACTGTATATATTTAATGTGTTATTCGATACTCAATAATCGACGCCTGAAGCCGAAGGAAATTATTACAGTGAAAAATGATTTAGGTACAGGCGAAGTTAATTTAGATTTAATATTGGATTATTCAAATATTACGTTAATATTATACGATACATTTTGTTATTTCTAAATTAATTCAAACGTTGTGAACTTTGTGGACCTTCTAAGGGCTTATAAATAAAATATATTATTTAAAAAAAGACCAAAGAAAACCGTTTACCGACAGTAAAGTGGGGAAGGTGTGATTGCAACCAATCTTTTTATTTGGCTGTCAAAGTTATTTAAATATTTTTTGTGATCAGTCAATATGTATGCTAATTTTGAAGTTCATTAGACGTCTTGAAGATGATTTAAATGAAGTTGAAATTTCATTACAGTTCCAGTAAAAAAATAGTAATAACGTGAACCTTGCCTTCAGGTAAGCTGACTCGGGACATGTATTATATGCATATGTATTTACTTGGTGGCGAGGCTATTGTCGAATCTGGGTTGGTACCAATAACTTATCACATATTCTACTTATTTAATAATTCTAATTATTAATCTTTTACGATTTAAAGGGTAAGTCAGCCAGTGTAAATACAGACACAAGGGTAGGGCTCATTTTACTTTGCAAGATTGATTGCAATGCCACTGCTATATAGTGGGTAAAATTCCTTATGATAATGTCCCTTCAAATTGGATCACAAACTATATATTAGTCGTTGTCAGTAGCATATGTAATTACTGTGTGGTAGGTACCACGCAGTCTCTAAAAGCTCTTAAGTTGTTTTTAATACAATATATTAATTTAATTTTAATTTTACGTAGCCCCTTTCACATTCTCGTTAGCAGCTTCACTCGTATTAAATTTATGACAGATTTTAATAAACTCTAAACGAATACGAGAGTGTAAGCGTCATTTTAAACGCTATATAATGGTAGTCCAATTCAGGGTCCATACTTAATACAACCGCTTTTATACCGCCACATTAACTCGATGCTAAATGAACATCGTAAATTCAAGTCACAGGGAAAATTAATAATATGCGCCGCAGGTTCCGAATGAAATGTAAGAGAAATGAACAATTGTGGGGCGTATGAAACGCGATCCTTTCATAGCGCTCGTTGCTGGAATGCCATCGGATATGTTGAGAAAAACTTTCTTATTTTAATTTCATTAGTTTTTATGTGGTCTCTGATAAATTAAATAAATCTTGCTCAGCGAGTTGAGCAGAGATGAAGTGGTGGGTGATCCATCTAAATCTTAATCGAAGACTAGTTTTGTTGTTTTGTGAAAAACATAGTATCAGTGCATTGGAGCAGCGTTTTGAAATGATATCGTACCTTCTCAAATGGAGAGGCCTAAGTAAGCTTAGTGAACATTTGCATTGCGATTTGTACCCAACAAGATACCATAAGTCACTTTCGCGTTAATCTATTTGTACTTTAATCTAATAAGATTTCTTGATAACTCGACCAGATAATGATATCTTATCGTTCGTATATAATGAATAATAAAGTCGTGTACTCTATTTAATAAGATAAGTTTATATGATGTTTTAAAGAAGCTTGAAGACTACAGTGATTCAGGTATATCTTGATATTAAAAAAATGAAATATTTTTTAATTCTTTATATTTTTCCAACATTATAATCATCTCTTTTAAGCTCCTAGGTGAGCAGCGTAATATATATGCGAAAGGGACACGTCAGCTTTTTCGTACACTAGGCGTCCTGGTTTCCGGACAGTTTATATGATAGAAATGTGTATCGCAGTATAAATTATTAAATAAAATATTTGAATGACGACACAAGAACGAGATAGATATATAACAGGCTATAATTATTTTCGATTTGCTTAAAATAGCTGACGAAAACTAATAATTATTATATTAGAAGGATTTGCATAGATCAGTGTGCTTTGGCTACAATCCACAATACCTTCAATGAGGTTTGCAGTCTGGCCCACAAAGGAGACATAAATTTAATTTAGCAGTCCAAGTCTAGAACTAAAACAATTCCAACTGCTAAGTTAGATATCTTCATTGACAACGTCAAGCTATGTAGATTTAGTAGTAAAACTTGTCTTATTAGAAAGGGTCAGAGAATTTGTGATATCATTCGATAATTTCAATATAACTAATAGCACTTGAAATCACTACGAGTATTACGAGTAATATTGCTTCGAATTAATCCATTTCTGTAAATAAGTTCACTAGCGACCCGAGTGCAATGCTAAGAAATATATTAATATACTAATTACGACATCTTGTTAGAAACTTCTAAAATTGTTGCGTTTTTTTACTATATTTCTTTACTATATTGGCCATTACATACAAAAACCTTTCTCTCATCATTCTCGAATCATTCTATCTATTAAAAACAAAACTGTATCAAAATCCGTTGTGTAATTTTAAAGATCTAACCATACATAGATTCAGACAGAGAGCGACTTTGTTTTATACTATGTAATGAAGATGATAAGGAGACTATTAAAAAGCGTTTTCAATACAGTTTAATAACTGTATTGAAATTCACCTCAACAACAACAGCCTGTAAATTCCCACTGCTGGGCTAAAGGCCTCCTCTCCCTTTGAGGAGAAGGTTTTTTGGAACATATCCCACCACGCTGTTCCAATGCGGGTTGGTGGAATACACATGTGGCAGAATTTCTATGAAATTTGTCACATGCAGGTTTCCTCACGATGTTTTCATTCATTGCTGAGCACGAGATGAATTATAAAGACAAATTAAACACATGAATCAGCGGTGCTTGCCTGGGTTTGAACCCGCAATCATCGGTTAAGATGCACGTGTTCTAACCACTGGGCCATCTCAACTCAATTCACCTATTTACCTTTAAATGAACGTGTCAAAGGGACCAAGTTGAATGGGCTATTTCTAAATACCTTTGAGCTACTGCGACCAAGATATTGATTGATTGCTTGCTGGACCATAGATCGCTTAGTATAACATTAGTCTATAATGACATACAATTTATAATGCACTGAGTCAATAAAAAACGTAAATAAAAAATTAAGGAAAAGAAAACCTGGATTCGCTAACATCCGATATAAAAACATAAATACTTTGCTTTGTCAACAAACAAAGCGCATTTGTTTGAAAATGCAAGATCTTTGAATCAGACTTTTATAAGAAAACACCCAGTTTCTTAATTGCGCTAGTTCATAACGAGTCAACTACGGAAGGTTTAAACACTTTGAAACGGCACTGTTGCTTTTTACAAGGATTAATTGCTTTATTCTTTTCTCAATTTCATCAAAGAGATATAGCTACATACACACACACATATAAATACATGTGATGGTGTATAATTTAATAATAACTATCGTCATCAGTCAGACTTCACCCATTGTTGGGTAAAGATTTCTTGTCTGTGCCACTATTCACTATATCTAGTTAGATAAAAAAAAAAAAAAAACAAATCCAACATTTAGAAATGATTCACGTAAAATTTATTCAAATAAAATGAAGTACGAAACTCGGATTGTATTTTCTGCCTGTGCTTGTTTCAGTTAAAACCTTTCGACAAATTCAAAGCGTTTTTTTCGCTGAAATATCACTAACAATTGGTTAAATGAAAATACGAATCGTTTCATTCCGTATATATTGCCTCAGCAATTTGGGTAATACATTTTTCATCTGCTTAGTTTTAGGTAAGGATTCAATGTCGATATTGATACTATAGTTATTGATAGGCATATAAATATTGCTATAATTTCTTAATTGCTTTAATTGGGATGATAGTTTGTTATGACGAGGATTATTTAAATTATTTAAGATGCTCGACTATGCAAATATAAATAAATTATTTTAAAATTATATTCATAGAAATGAAATGCCCACCAGACCTCCAAATTTGGCCCTGGCTATACACATACAATATGTATAATGCGTTTTTTTGGGAAGTAAATGGCCTATCGGTCAGAGAACGCATACACAAATCTACTGCAAGAATAGTAAATAACTCCTTATAATCTTAATAATCCATACTGTATACTGGAGCTAATATATTTCAATATGTATATATCTGTTTTTACACTGATTTATCCATCCCTCACACTAATACCAAGTATTGATTTTTTATCTGTGAACTAATGAGCGTTAAATACTACAGGCTTTTAAGGCGTTACATTTCATTTGTATGTGGTCCGTTGAAATGTTATTTACAAGGCAACCAAACCATAATAGGTTGAAATTATCGTCACGAAATAAATTACAGGAACATACTTGAAATGTGAAACGTTTTCGGTTACATAATTATTTTAACCTCTCGCACACATTTCGTTAATTCGAAAAGGTCTGCTTAAATATTCTTTATATTCGTTCATGGTCAGTTTTTCTACAATGCGAATTTGTAAGGAATTCTTTGGTAATACAAAAATGCTGGTGACAATTTCGTGGAAATAATAACAGTTGGAATATTTTTTACTATTTGACTTATAATGAAAGCATATAAAATAATTAATTGTTATATTTATGGGATACATGAATTACATCTGTACAGTCGTAAGCAGTTTTTAAAATATTAACTTTTTACAGAGTAGATAATCGTTAATAATGAAAATCAATATAAGTAAGAAACTTCCATTTATATATGAATACTTAAAAACGCAATATCAACATGGCATCAAGACGTTTTGAAAATAATAATAATTAATTACATAGATACTACATGCATGCGCACACTTATACACCCACACAACCTCACACACACATGTAAGGATTTTGTTTCAAATTTTTGTGTCCTATTTAAACACATGAAAAAAAAAGAAATATATACATAGGTACTTACCCTACCGACTGTCTTTCATTAGATTGTATTTTATATCCGTTGTAAAGAATTTTAATTAAAGTACGTTAATCACAATCCGTGATACCCGTTATCAGGTATTATCAAACGTTGACATGATACCGTCGAACACTAATAATGTCATTAGATTAGCGTGTCATTCAACAGAGATTTGTTAAATCAATATAGCCGTACAGCCCGTGTATTAACTTGGAATACTTTTTATAATGCTTTGAATAATCTTTGTAATTATTTTATACTAGTTATCGTCCGCGGCACCGCTCCTTTTAGGGATTTAGTTGACATGTGTCAGGCAAAAAGTAGACTATGTGCTTACTTGGAGTTGAAATTTGCTTCATACCAAATTTCATCAGGTTACTTTCACATTTATAATATTATTATGTTGAAATTAACAATGAATCATGTGATAGATTAGATCGGCGTGTCTCCTTGCACATGTTTTTTTTTATCGTAAAGTTTATTTAGTGTCAAATAAATTTAGTATGAAGTTTTTTTAATAGACAGCCGAGATAAAACGTTCTATATTACATTACATAATTTAGTGGTGTTTGTGGTTGTTATTATTTTATTTTGCGGTCCCACATCGTTTAAGACATTGAAACCTTTTTTTTACGTAAATTTATTAATTGTATAGTTTGTTAATTTATCATCTTTTATCATTCAATTTAAAAGGTCCTAAGTTTGTTTTAGATGTTAACAGATGAGTCTAACTAATTCTAGATGTTTACACAAATTTATTTCCAGCAAGTGTACTTGCTTTTAAATTATATTGCATTACTCTGTACATGTTTTAATTTTATATCATATTTGTAATATTGACGCAAAAAAATCGCTACCAAAAAATTTTTATAGAAAAATGCGCTTGTCACGTGGATTATGATGTTATCATGATTCGTGATATGACATTTTAAAACACTAACTGTGTCATTAGTTCGGTGTGTCATCACACGTGCTTTATAAACGCGTCGTTTGTTTGACGTGGAATCTTTATTATGTTTGCCGAGCGAGACTGGTCTTGTTTGCGATGCAATGTTTGCTCTTGTTTTGTAAGTTTTGTGTGTATTGTCGTGTTCTATTATCAGATGTCCGTGTGTATTCGTTTTGTTACGTGTATTTTTTATAGATCATTTTATATTTTTATACATAAGATTTATAGTGTTAAATTGCTTACAAAAGGAATTCATACAAGCTAATCTTTTGTATATAAACATTCGTTAATATTATAAATAAGATAGTCACTTTGTCTGTCTGTCTGTCGTTTCACTACCAAACTGACTTTGATGAAATTAGGCAGACTTGAACTCTAACCGCCTGGCCACGGGAAATTCGCCGACGCGAAATTTCGCGCGGTGCGAACGGCGAAGCATGTACATTGCTATACGTTTGTTCGCAAGACGCTTAGACGTTCGCACCGCGCGAATATTCGCGTCCGTGAATTTATCGTGGCCAGGCTGTAAGGAAGGACACAGGCTTCGTTTTTGTGTCTTAACACTTTACAACCAATCCCTAAAACGCGAGAGAAGTCGCAGGCGGCAACTAGTTTCAAATATTACAAAGCTCATAAATTTCGTTATCATGCGATAATTTTTATTGATTTCTGTACAACTTTGTATGTAGACAATTTATACTCTAAACTGACACGAAACATTAATAATAATAATAAATATCCACCAAGGTACAATCGAGTCATCCTTGGTCTATATGTCTATCGTCGACCCGCACTCACAATAAATATATAAATATATATACGTAAATATGAGACAACATCACATACATTACTCTGATCCCAATGTAAGTAGCTAAAGCACTTGTGTTATGGAAAATCAGAAGTAACGACGGTACCACAAACACCCATACCCAAGACAACATAGAAAACTAATGATAATTTACATTGACTCGGCCGGGAATCGAACCCGGGACCTCGGAGTGGCGTACCCATGAAAACCAGTGTACACACCTCTCGACCACGGAGGTCGTCAAAATGTTACCAGCTATTAAAAACGGATCAACAATAGCATCAATCATTTTACAGCGTTTTTATCAGAAACGGACAAAGATTTAATGACGTGAAATTCCAAGTTTTATCTTAAAATCGTAAAGATAAGAAAATTAAAAAAAAAAAATACCAATTGAAAAATTGCATGTTGCTAACAGGAATAAAATTATTCGAGATTAATCAATGAATATTAATTGAATTTTACGGATAATTGATACGCCGGTTTTTCTCAGGTCCGAGGTATTTATTTCCGAAATGTTAGATTTCGGCAAACAATAGCGATTCTATATTTAATAAAATTTTTCTTTGATTATAAATTTTATAAAAACGTAGGGCTTTATCGATCGTGGATTCATATCTGGACATGTAGTAATAGCAATCATCTGGATGAACTGTTAAATTTTCTAACTATTTTAGTTTACTCACCATGGCTTTTTTCCGCCATCTATACATGTAATAAAATTGGAGTGTCTGTTTGTAATATTAAAATATCCCTTTTTTACTCAATGCAAATGTATTTATGCACGGTACATATACCAAAATAATTTTTTTTACAAGTCGTTCGATCTGTCTGTCTGTTTGTTCCGGCTAATCTCTGGAACGGCTGGACCGATTTTGACGGGACTTTCACTGGCAGATAACTGATATAATAGGGAAGTAACAATAATATTTTTTTTTTGTTATTTTCAAAGGCGTACAAGGTCGCGGGCACAGCTAGTCTACAATAATAATCATCGTCATTATTACATCAGCGAATTTACGCAATTAATAATGCTTACATATCTCAACCTTGCTATTGAATCTCGTTTCTCGTTAAATAATATGTAACTATACGAAATGGATGATTTCCATCAAGGAAGGAAAATATCTTAAGTAATACACGTGGAACAATTCGCCACGTGTTTGCCAAATCCACAATAGACTGAGTTGGAGTGTGGGAGTATAGCCCAGCAGTGTAACATTACTTGATAAAAATAAAAGATACTATGAAACTGATAGTTTTTATTTAATTCTGAATTTCTGGAAAATTCTGGTATTTGTTCTTATTTTAAACTGTTTATAAATAACAAACGCACCAAGAAAAGCTATTTTATGAAATTAAGATTTTATAGTTTGAAGTGATATTGATATTTTTGAGTACCTATTGAATTTTTTTAATATATGCAAAATATGGATGCACTAATGGGCTTAGCTGATGTTAAGTGGTCAGCACCATAGAAAATGCTGCTGTTTTTTATAATATATTTGGCAAACAGGCTGGAGACTCACCTGACGGAAAGAGACTATGCGCCAACTAAGGTGTTATGTTCTTTGTACCTTTATACACTGGCTAGTTTTGATTTGAAGAGTGAGTCTTCATATCAAAACACAACAATAATGATTAATACTGTTTGGCGATGCTAAGAGCTGAGATGGCCCAGTTGTTAGAACGCGTTCATCTTAACCGATGATTGCGGGTTCAAACCCAGGCAAGCACCACTATATATATGTGCTTAATTGTGTTTATAATTCATCTCATGCTCGGCGGTGAAGGAAAACATCGTGAGGAAACCTGCATGTGTCTAATTTCATCGAAATTCTGCCACATGTGCATTCCACCAACCCGCATTGGAACAGCGTGGTGGAATACGTTCCAAACCCTCTCCTTAATGGAAGAGGAGGCCTTATCTCAGCAGTGGGAAATTTACAGGCTGTTACTTTACTTTACTTTACTGTTTGGCGATACAACATCTGATGAGTGGGTGGTATCTATTCAGACGGGCTTGTACAAAGCCCTACCAAATGAAACATCAATAATACAACTAAATGTTTACGTAGCCAATATGAAATATTTGTAAATAATTTGACGGTATATCGTTTTAAATATGTCTTGTGATGCGTTATGATTAATAAACATAACGTCGTATGAGGCACATCGACATTGACCCAAATGCGTCGATTTCCCAAGAAACGAAAATAATGATTATAAATGTTGGTTTTAAAACATAGTTATTTTAAATAACCGTAACCTATTTAATGCGTAATTAAAATGCTTTAGTCATTCGTGTAAAGCGATTCGCTATCTGTTCCATTGAAATTGTATTGAATTCTTGTAATGAAACATGGTGTGTTAACTATGAATGTTAATCGCTATTATTATGAGTCCATATGGCATAGTGTTATGGAGAGCATGTGAATTGTTATTAAAGATTGTAGGTTCAAAAACGGATTTTCCTGTTTTTTTTTTTTGAGCGTGTTTTTAAAAAAAATATATTTTATGACTACTCTGATGTAATGTAAGATTTTCCAATCCAATCCAATCCATCAGCCCATTTCCGACCACTGCTGGACATAGGTCTCTCCAATTGCACGCCACTGAGATCGTTCTTGGGCTACTCGCATCCAGCTCCTGCCAGCCGTCTTGCGTAAGTCGTCACTCCACCGTGCCCGAGGACGTCCTACACTACGTTTGCCGAGACGCGGTCTCCACTCTAGAACACGTTTCCCCCAACGGTTATCGGTTCTGCGGCAAATATGGCCAGCCCACTGCCACTTCAGCTTACTAATCCGGTGGGCTATGTCGATGACTTTGGTTCTCTGGCGGATCGCCTCATTTCTGATGCGATCCCGCAGAGAAACGCCGAGCATAGTCCTTTCCATAGCACGCTGAGCGACTTTAAACTGGTGGACCAGCCTTGCCGTGAGTGTCCACGTTTCGGCTCCGTATGTCATGACGGGTAGGACGCACTGGTTGAAGACTTTCGTCTTAAGGCACTGTAAGATTTTAATCGCTCTGAAAACAATGAAACCGGCTTTGTATTTTTTAATGTCACATATTATTTAACCACCTAGCGGGAAAGTAACTAACGAAACGCGTCAAAATATACTCAAGAAATTCAGCGCATTATATTTGCTTGTATGATACCTACACATTTATTAGCAAATAATTTAATGTCATATAATAATATTATTCAGTAATGTAATCGCTCAAGTTTACGGTCGTAGTTTCAAAATACTTGAAAGTATTAAGAACAATCTTATACTGCAAAAGTTTTAATTATATCGCTTTATGTACTTTGATATTCAACGTGGAATTGTGTCAAAATAATTAAATTAAAATGTTGGGTCAAGTTAAACTTATCAGTATTGTGTAATTAATTATGTGGAAATGAACGTTTCGTAACAAGACGATAATGTTTTTGTCAATAAATACAAACGACTCGTACGTACTCGTAGGTAATTGAATAAATCTCTGTGACTCAACAATACGTGACGAGGCTATTAAAATTTATGGTAATATCCGAATAATAAGTTGTTCAACTTTCTACTTGAAATATGTTTTAAAAATCTTTGATTTAAGGCTTTTCGAATATTTGTTATTCCAATTATATTCGAAATTTAAATAAGGTTTATCGAAATTATATTTAATATTTTTATTACGTATTTATAAATTTATTAGTTTTTGTTTCATCAAAAGAGAAATTGACGAAATGAAAATTACAAATGTTAAAAAAAGTTCGTTAATCGGTATGTATTGGTGTATTTGAAATTTAAATTTCGTTACGTTTTAATCTCATTAGGTATTAATAGATATGTTATTTTAGTTTAAGTGTTAATGTAGGCATTTAATGGATCTCCTAGAAATTGCGTATATTGATTAGAAGGGTATTGATGAATGATACCTTGAATTAACTCGTATAGATGATACAATGATGCTTAATTTTAAACATAATTTGACCGCGTCGGAGTCCTCCCGAAGTTATGGAACAAGTGAGGCATTTTTATGTAAGACGTTTAAGAATATACGTAACATTTTCGCATTTTCACAAACGATAAAAAGCGTGGAATTGATACTTGTTGACTTACAGGCAAGATAAATTACATGCCTATAATTGACTGTTTTATTTTATGTTAAAAAAATACAGACGAATTGATAACCTCCTCCTTTTTGAAGTCGGTTAAAAAGAGTTATACTGAGTTGCTTGCTTGCTTACTTGCCGGTTCTCGGTGGTAGGTACACTTACTTTAAAAAAAAGTTGCTAAATGACGATTCGAAAGTGCAAGTAAAAAGCCTACTTGAATAAAATATATTTTGATTTTGATTTGCTCATCTGCCACAAGCACATCTCCCATAGATGGAATAATAGTATGCCTGTCTGAAAAACTTTCTCAGAATAAGATTAGGCCTTTATCAGTGATACTTTAAATGCTCTTACTTTACACGATTAATATGTAAATATATATTTTTAATAGAAAAAAATATCATAGAAACCTGATGAAGTACGAAAGTTCCCTTTTAAAATTACAACGTTCTCCCACAAAGTTTTCGAATGTAATACATTTTTAATTGCATTGCATTAAAATCTCGGGAAAGAAATCTTTTGTTATTCTAATTTTATGGAGTTTCATTTTAAAGACTGCAATATAATTTATTAAAAAGTAACGAACACTGAAATCTGTTAAGAGTGTTCGTTAAGTTTAAAATAGTTTATATGAAAGAAATATTGTATTATATTCATTAATTCGAGATATGTCATTATATCTTTTGAAGTGATAACTTCTTAAAGGGTATTATGATACGACACAATTTAGATCAAATCGGCAAATTCAATAAAACCGATTACTGCCGATTTAAACAACCAATAGAAATAGCTCCCTGTCGCGCCATTCAACGCTATTCGTCGCTATAGATTCTCGCATCAGTTCAACCCGAGAAAGCAAGTGCATGTAAATCGACGTGTCAAATTGAAGAATATATAATAAATAAATATTGGTAATTTGGGATAGCGTACTTTATTCGGATGTGATCGGTTTTACGAATTTTGTCGATGCTACATCTAAGTTGTTTCGTACTACCGCTTCGTTACGTAACGCGTTACGGCGCCAACATGTCTTGCTTCTCTTTCTGTTACGCATACGGCATCGGAAAACATGCTCCCTCTCTCTCACTCTAATTTATTAAATGGTCACAGTATAATATAGATTTGGACAGGATAAAATATGTTCAATAATTATGTATTTTGTGTAGGAAGAATTCACAGATTTATTCTTAAAAATATCACATAACAAAAGTGATTTTTTGTTTGATTTTATTATACACCATAATTTATTTAAGAAAATATCCTAAGATGAAAGAAAATTAAAAAAAAATAATTTCATATTTAAAATAGAAACTATAAATTACTCATAAATATTTTCTTATCTTAGTTATGCTAATCGTAATGACATTTTTATCTGTATTTTTGAAAATAGGTCATGGAAAGACTTTACTTTTTAGAAAAAATAATAATAATTAGTAATTAATATATAGACGTCTCAATGCTATTTAAAGCGTCTTTTCAGAATATCGAGTACAAAATTAACAACGAATTTCGAATCAGCTCTCAACCTAATTACAAATACTTATTAAAGATACAGATTTCATCTTAGAAAGACAAACTGCCAAGTCACTTGCCAACAAAAATAGTTGTTTATTTTCTGCGCCAATTTTGAATTTAGTACTAATTCCAATTAAATATAAATACTAAAACCAGTCAAGAGATTTACTTATTGACCGGGCTAGATAGGTACCATCTGCATCATGTATGGTACATTCAAGTATCAATGCTTAGTATTATTGAGTTTCAATTTGTAAGGCGAGTGAGCCTGTAAATATAACTATAAATAATATTACCAGGGACTTAACATATTAGTCCCTAAAACTGGTGTCTGGTCGTCCGTTTTGACGACGAAAGGAATGCTTTAATTTTCTTGCAGTGCCGAAGTCTATGGGAGATGTTGATCATTTACTATTTCTGAATAGTAAAAAAATACCTACAATGACAAATCATATTTACCTACTCGGTGTAAACGTTATCATTTCATCTTTGAATTTTACATTTGGTCTCCCAAATTCAACAGACCCTTGGATAAAAATGTTCTAAGTAGTGAATTGTTGTCATCTATATGGTTCGCCGTCTCGTGAAAAACATTTATAAATAATCTGAGTTATAAAGTGTTTATATACATATATTATACGGATTTAGCTATTACGATAACAAGAACTTGAGTCGAATTCACTTAGTAGTTAATATAATGTAATAGTTACCGCGTCTGAAAGCCATATTCACGCTTGCTATAGCTAATTCAACGCAGACGATACCGCAAAACATGCACATAATAAAGGGCTAATTGATAAGCTAACCTAACTACGGAAATTGCTTATACGAATGGAATTAATTTCACTTGCATTATGGGATACGCAATATCGAGTGTTGCTTGGTGAATATTAAAATACCTTTGTTTGAGGAAGGAAATTCTGGGTGCTGGCAGTAGAAATCAATTTGAATAATATCATATTAAAACTTTTTGGAACGAATAATAATATCAAATTATAACTTTTTTGCATCTTCATGTAAGGACAATGTTGTTCCTGTCTCTTTCTATTGTATTATGATACTGACATTTCTTACCTCTTTTCAACCGACTTCAAAAAGGAGGAGGTTATCAATTCGTTTAAAAATATATTTCGTAAAGTATTCTCGTATTGTTTGTTGATAGATAAACTGTAGGATTTTCTTGGCTGACACCGACTCAAAATATAACAATAACTATAACTACATTATATAATCGTAAATCGGCTTTTAAGTAGTCTTATATTTTACATTTCGTTTTACTTAGGAGGACTCTAAAAATATTTTGTATACGCAATTATTTTCATTACTTTTTAGTGCGTATTAATATGATTTAAAATAATGTTTTGTTGGAAGCCGGTTTTTCTTTTTGTTAAATTTTTTATTTATTATTTATTTAGATACTATTATGAACAGATGACTTATACGATTACGATGTGACTAGTGGCACAAGGTGGGTGGATAATTTTAGTTTTGTTGGTAGGAACTAGTTTTTTATAAATAGTAATTTTTGCGATCAAGGTTAGTCAAAATAGACTATGTCCTCCTAACCTATTTCTACCACGTCACCCAGCTTCAAGCAACACTGGCGTTAGACATATTATAGTGCACTTTATAACATATAAAAAACAGAGATATATTATGGCATACATATGATATATATGCAATATAATATTTAAGGTTTTTTTGTACGTACATTGTATCTTGTTTTTATTTTTATGCTATCTACAATTGTACTCAAACGAACGTTTTCGGTAATTGATTCAATAAAAACTACTGGGAATAAAAGTATAATGGAAGCGTCTAGCGAGCTAGGCCATAGCGAAAGCGATTTAGATGCCTCGCCATTTGACCTCCATTGCGATTCCAGAACATTCCCAAGAGTAATACAGCTTACAAACGGACAGCATAGAAGTTATACAGAAAAAGAAATGGTACGGAATTATATTACCTTTATACTCTCATAGTTTTGATTAAAGCAAATATAATAAACTGTTTTTTTTTTTACTATTTTTTTTATGGTATAGGTTGACGGACGAACATATGGGCCACCTGATGGAAAGTGGTCACCATCACCCATAGACAATGACGCTGTAAGATATTTTACCTTACATAGTCAAAGTGCCACTAACCTTGGGAACTATGGTATTATGTCTCTTGTGCCTGTAGTTACACTGGCTCACTCACCCTTCAAACCGGAACACAACAATACTGAGTACCTACCCAGACGGGCTTGCACAAAGCCCTACCACCAAGTAAAACTATTACTACTAAATTTAAGAATACTTTTTAGTGACTTAGTTCAGTGTTATTTATTTTGTGTCTGTGTTTATATGGGCCTAGTCACTATTTAAATCAGACATACAGCAATGCAGATTACTCGTTGGTATAACTGGTTAGTGGGTGGTACCCACCTAGGTGGCCCTACACAGCCCTACCCACTGATTAAAATTTTATTAAAACATTTAAAGTAATTATAATAAGGCGTTGCTTCATTATTTTTTTATGTTTCCATTTAGACTAATTATATTTTAATTAAATGAAATGGCCACTGTGACGGAACCCAATTAGAAGAACATCAATATAAATTATGGTGATTTTTTTACTTGAAAACAATAAAAATAAACAATTTGATTGAGATTCTTACGAGGTTTAAATTGGAAGCGATAATTACTATACTAATGAAGTTAGTAGTACTGAGTAGGTCTTTCTGAAGCCTAAGAGGTTTATTAAGCTACACATTTTAAATATCTGTTTGGTTTAATATCTCTTAATACATAGAATAGATACCACTTTTACTAGACTTTTGTATACTAAGTGTTACACAAATAAAATATCTAGATAACAACTTCTTGTCTATGCTATTTAAACATTTATTTCCCTTAACAATACCCAAGTCATACTGAGGAAAAATATTCCAAGACTAGGCTCTATATTTTCATAGGTTCTTTTTAAAGGACTTGTTATTCTTTTCACATATTATAAACTTATGACAACATTTTCGATTTCTACAAAATTAATTTAGGTATTGTAAACAATAGACTGAAATATAATGAGCTAATGTTTCTATTAATATACTTATTATTCTTAATTAATCTAGTTTCACGTAAGCTCTAATATTTAGTATTAATTATTATGATCATTTGCTTCATTAATATTACATAGTTGCATCACCATCTGCAATTTATCCGAAATATATTGTACAATGGGTTACCTTATTAATAAGCGGTCGTATTTATGTGGTCACAAGATGCTTTGTCTTTTTCTTTCCAATGTCAGCTTACCGATGACAGAAAGAGAAATCAGCATTATTCCATTCCTCCGCTATAAAACGCATTGTTAAGGCGGTATATTTAGAAAGCCGTCCGAATATTTAAGTTGAGGTTAAATTTCTTGGATTGAATTCACAAGACAATACATATTTCTGTTAGCATTGTTT
Source organism: Vanessa cardui (assembly GCF_905220365.1). Lineage (NCBI taxonomy): Eukaryota > Metazoa > Arthropoda > Insecta > Lepidoptera > Nymphalidae > Vanessa > Vanessa cardui. The sequence continues at coordinate 4,861,018 of NC_061136.1, forward strand.
CATCTTGTAACTATCATAGATATCATAATCTCGTATTTACTCGTGCTGGATTTAAACTTAAAACATGTAGATACTCCTTCAATCCATATTACTGAGGCTTGCAACTTCTTGATCCATAATTCCGAGAACCTGTGCTAAAAGGTACATTACCATTAACCCTTAATTTATATTAATCAGAATATATGCAACATATTATATGTCTGTTGATTTTGTATAACATGTGCCTTTTTGAGTTAGATTTTTTTTATAATATTAGCTAAAACTTTTTAGTGCAATTAAATTGCGTAAGAATCTTTCTCAAATGTGATTCATTTTAAGAACTTTATTTTTTATAATATATGTCTATCTATATGAAAGGTTATTTATATGTTACTAATTGTTGCCTGAGTTTTACAGTTTAGTTTCACATTTATAATACAAACATATAAATAAGTATACAGTAGTGATTTATATTATAAATTATATATACGTTCATTTCGTAAATTACTAGAATTTGTAACTATAAATGTTGATAAATTCAAAGAATTCTTTTGAAATAATCGTCATTAAATACTTATTTACTGTTACCGGGTCAAAGTTACAATATTATCAAAGTTTAATAAGACGATAATAATAATCGATATCTTTATCAGCTAATTATCAATTAGTGTAATTGAATTATGCAAAGCTTTGATAATGATGAAGAAAAATCGTTCGAAATAAAAATTTATATCTAGAAACAACAAGAACAACGACAGTGTAAATTTCCCACTGCTGGGCCAAGGTCTCCTTTCCCGTAGAGGAGAAGGTTCTGAATATATTCCACCACTCTGTTCCAATGTGTGTTGGTGGAATACACATAAGGCAGAATTTGGATGAAATTAGACACGTGCAAGTTTCCTCACGATGTTGAATGATGAATAATGAGTGGTGCTGCCTGACTTCGAACCCGAAATCATCGGTTAAGATGCACGCGTTCTAACCACTGGGCCAACTCGGCTCAATATCTAGAAAGTGAACTGAAAATTCGGCATAAATTAAACCTGTCACACGCAACGCTGACTCCTGACGAAGGCGGATAACCCGTTTTCGCTGTTAAAAAACGTCAAGTATTTTTCGTATTTGTTAATTAAATTAATGAAACGCTTCTTGGGAATTCGATGATATGCCATGATATTTATATTATTGTGGATATATTTTTATTTCAATAATTTAATATATTTTTCTTTTAAACACATGAGAAAGATTAATTACGAAAACGAACTTTTCAAAGAAAGAAAATGATGATTATGAGATTAATAAATGTTTACCCACTTTTAATAAAAATAAGAACGATTTATTATCTTTGTCATCTCATATATTCATTCAAAATATCATTAGTTTTTGCACTTTTAAATGTCCCAGATTCGCATATAACTACATTTTATACATATAAATAAAAACGACGAATAAGATAAAAATTAATTGTGGGGTTCAGCTGTGCCAGACGCCATGTAGGCGACAACTGCCTAGTTAATGGTATATGAAACTAGAACAAATCGGAGACTCATCGTTCATCCCACGCTAATTTGATTACTTTCATTCGATATAAAGATATACATACTTTTATCATTATCATTAAATAATATAAAACTAAGTCGCTTACCGCTTTTTGTGCCTATATATGCTCTAGATCTTTAAAATTACGCAATGGATTCTGATGCGTTTTTTTTTAATAGATAGAGTGATTCGAGAGGAAGGTTCTAATCTGATGTCGTAAATAAACACATTTGTTGCACTTACTCGTACATTGCAAACTATGTCTGTTATGTTATTGTCTTATGAACGTGAACGTTGTAAGGCATTCTATAAAATAGTTCATATCAGCATTACATCCGTGCGAAGCCGGCGAGGGTGGCTAGTATGTAATAATATGAATACAATCAATTTCTATATCAATATGCAAACAACCTTGGAACACTTTTGAATAATACATTTTTTATCATATTTCTGTGACATCTATAAATATCGATATGAAACGGCAAGCTGTAGCGATTTTTTTGCAAACATTTTGAGATATTCAAATCTCCCGTACATTTTTATGCTGCAGCTAGCAAAACTCGACAGATGTTTTCTTGTCTGTGTTTATATGTACCAGATGGCGATCGGTTCAACGGGTTAGACGTTGATTTTTTTGCCTACATTAGCCGATTTGCAAAAAAATTTACAAAGACCTCTATTGAGACACACTATAATGTACCAACAATATAGAATAATATATAGATCATATATATATCAATAGAAATCATATATCTGTATATAGATCAATAGAAATCAGTCAAAGATTAAAGTTTATTTTTCTGAAACAGAATATACACCAGCAACATCTATGCAAGAGAAATCTAATGATGAATATGTTTTCGAATTCATACAATATATATACATATACTTACCTATTAAATTTAAATTGACTCAAGTCATTTAAAAATAAAAAATCAAAGTCAAATAAAAATTTCTGTATCGTTAAGTATTCTATTGTATCTTTATATCGAATAAGGTAATGGCGCTTAGTTTTTGTGAAGTTCATTTTAGCATGCAAATCCTCCAACCTGTAACTAATCGAGTCCTTCCGTTCTTGCCATTGTAAGAATACCTATTATTATATATGGTTTTGTTGAAAAATCGTTAGTAGGTCGTTAAGCCTGTCGCAAACATAGCACATCCGTTTCCGAATGTCATAAAATATCCTTAAATCGCCGATGAATACGTGATTTTCGCGATAAGTATATATAGTCATGTGTTTTATATCGTCCTACAAATCTTTATTTTAATCGCTATTATTATTATTTAAATAGGCCGAGGTTGAGGTTCTTTCGTCATTTTTTTTCAGGTCCGAGCTATATTATTTAACAATCAATAAAGAAGTTCTATATTAAGTGAAGATTTAAAAATTTGAAAAAAGAATCATAAAAATAAAAATTGAGTTTCAGGACCATCAAGAAAAAAGATTTATGATCTGTCTTTGTTGTCTTATGTTTTGAAACTATTGTTGTATAGGTTGTGGAACGCAAGCTAGGTTTTCTAACACGACATTATGTTAGTCATTTAAATCCTATTCATTACATAATATAGATTAAATTCACATACATTGTGGGAATTGTGGTAGGAATTGAAAGGCAGCATTGTTCTCTAATGGCGATCGTTATTCGCTTGCCTGTAAGTGGGGTCGGCGCAATTTGTTTAAACACTGCAAGAATCGCTTGGCTCACGACAACTGCCGGGCCTAATACTTATGGATTTTTCTGATGGATGCTTTTTCGCCGGTATACTGGTTGTTATAACGCCAAGAAACCATTAACTCATCATCTAACGGGACATAGTCGAATAGAGCTATATTCGAAATTACAAGGATTAAAGTAAAGTAACAGCCTGTAAATTTCCCACTGCTGGGATAAGGCCGCCTCTTCCATTAAGGTGAGGGTTTACACCATATTCCACCACGCTCTTCCAATGCGGGTTGGTGGAATGCACATGTGGCAGAATTTCGATGAAATTAGACATATGCAGGTTTCCTCACGATGTTTTCCTTCACCGCCGAGCTCGAGATGAATTATGAACACAAATTAAGCACATATATATACAGTGGTGCTTGCCTGGGTTTGAATCCGCAATCGTCGGTTAAGATGCACGCGTTCTAACCACTGTGCCATCTCTGCTCAAATTATCAAATATAATTACTATAGATTATTATATCAAGTATTATTATTATTTTATTACACTAAAAATAAAATGGAATTTCTGACTGTATCAAGAGCAATATCAATATACTGAAGTATTTAGGTTGATAACCTATATACACATCTGGAACAACGAAGGCAATAATAAAGGCGCTTGGTATTAAACTTTTAAAATAACATGTCACTTGATTTTATGCAGAAAATCCATGTATCAAAGGAGCGCAATGAGAAATATATAACCGTTGAAGGGCTGTAAAAATCTGGAACGACGAAGCTTTTGATTAAACTGTATATTTTTTGTGAAATAAAATATCGCAGTGAAGTCACAATTAAATTTTCCCCTGTTCTCATTCCGTTCCAATGCTATAAGAAGAATAATTAACCTGATATTAAAACAATGAAATATAGTGCTCTTAAATTTGTACGTGCATTGCAGTGTCATAGCTTATAATTCGCGCTCTAGTAAAAATGGGTTGCATTCAGTATTTGACAAAAGGAAACGACATCGCGTTTTGTATTCATAAAATTGCCGTTCGTTAAATATCACAATTGAAATTATTATTATTATTTTTTTATTTTGTAATTTACAAAATGAAGTAGTCTTGAGTGACATTTGTTACATTTTTTTATGACGACGACTTATAATACGTGTTAAAACGTGTTGTTTTTTTTTCAATGAGGAAATGACGTCATCATAATAGAGTAATAGGGCTGAGATCGGAATATTGTTTTCGATTATTTACTGATCTCTTTTTTTATTTTTGACATCACTGAATCACAGGTACGTATGATGTGTGCGTAGCCTGTCATAAACGTACAAAATAAAAATCAATGATTAGCTTACTAAATCCGAGTAACAATTGACTATTTTTTATTACAATACTTTATCATTTATTTACAAATATTACAAATAAATTTTCATTGGCACATGTAGCCTCAACATTGAATGATGGATTGTACAAGAATATTTTGTTTTAGTATAGAGAATTTTATACTGCATTATATGTTTTATAAGCAAGTAAATACATATATGATAAACGATGACGATGATATCCTGACAGATTCTAGTCAGGGCTTCCAATATTATTAAGACTAGCTAGCTTTATAGAAGTAATTCCAGTACACAAGTGTGTGTGCAAAGATATATGTCTTTTCCCTCTTATAATCCGATGGGATGGAAATCCGAAACGACCAGAGAATTTAGATCAAATTTCCGTGCTTTAGTCACTGGGGTGAAAACACAAGCAATTATCAAATAATGGACTAATACTGAGAATTATTTGACTAGACAAATAAACAGGGTATATATTCGTAGTACAATATTGCAGTATTGATTTTCGTACTCGATATAACAATGTGCTTTAACGTGATATATTCATTTTCTATCAGATTTTAGATGCGAATATAGGTTAATGCTATAACGCCTTGAGAAAGGCAGGTATTGTAAAATTGAGGAAATTGCTAGATATGATAAATTTTTATGTTGATCACGATCTATATTCAGCAATGGAGTTGTTAAAAATATTAGTACCTAAATAATGTATTCAATATTTTGAATATAAAAATGTAATCACGTACTTTGTAGAAAATATGTTAAGATTTCGAGAAATGACAATTTTTCTCATTGATTTTAATCAAAGCGCTTCCCATAAATACGAGTTTCTTTTATATCAATCTTCTCTGTATTCGCTTTTTACTCATCAACACGACTTAATCAAAGTAATTTAATAATAATGTTATATTTCTAATATTTCTCGATACTTTATTTTATAAATCGCGTATTCAAACTTTAAAGTCACTTTGATTTTATTTTTCTAATACATTTTCCATATGACTTAATTACTGAAATTAAAGTCATGAATTGGATTAAAAAAAATTTAAGACTAAGATTTTACTGTTTTCCATTCAATATCAAATATATGCGATTCATATAAATTCAAAACTATCATCAATAATTGGTTACACTCGTAAATTAACTAAGCGTGTGTTTAAGACAATCTTTAATTTCAAGTGTTTACAAGAAATTTGTGATATCCGCGAAAGATGTGACGATCTCTTTGTATTAACCTAATTGTTGTTGCATCAGCTGATCAATTGATGTGAATGATTGTCAATTTACATCAATTGGGAAGTTCTCCATTACCGTCGAGTGGTGTTGTTGACCGTTTTGTAATGTAAGATAAGAGTTGGAAGAAATCACAAGATATGGTTTAAGATCATTTTTGTATTATCATTACGATTCACTGCTGGATATCATAATCTATTTGTTCCGATACTAACGTTTGTTGTTTGAATTGGTGAACAGGTGCATTGTTTGTTGTACTCATGTCGTCAAACGAAGAGAACTAAGAGAAAAAAGTACCTTTTCTTTCATAGAACTGCGAAGAAATTGCGACATATATTCTTTCGTTTCTAAATCAACGACAACTGTGTTTCTCGTCGTTATCTTTGTGACTCTTTTTAATATTCTAACATATGTATATTTTTACATAAATTTTATTTCCTTTGCTTCAAAGGCATCGTAAATATTCGTCATTATCTGCATCGATATCATTTCCCATGTTTTAAGTTCTCAGAATATTCAATCTTCAGTTTTTTATTCCTTTTAAATAACCTTATTAACGCTTAAATCACAGCGAAGTATGAATTAATGCTCATTTAAATAGCTGCACAGGCATTAAATGAGTACTCGATTAAGTTAGTGAATTGTCGCTGTCCAACTTTTAAAAAGCGAATAAAAAATTAAAACAGGGCACGGAGCACGTACGTTGGTTTATAAACGACTTCCGAAGTAAGTTACTCTACTCAATTCGTGCCAGTGGTCGATAACCATTTTTTTCGGGTGCTAAAATTCAACGACAGCGATTAATTCACTAGCGTCGGGTCAGAATTTTATGTTTCACACAGCTGGCCGTGGTCTTCATGTCAATTAAGGAAAATAGGAGTCGATCGTTATTGGTTTCACTCACGTATCGGCAAAATGGCATCTGGGATATGGGAGGGGAATTTTTAGGCGTTAACTTGATATAGCAATTCATTCTAAAGCTCCACATAATTGGACTTCAAGAACGAGGTCATCACTGGCTAGCGGAAGTTGAAATTACTTTCGTCTGATAGTTTCACAATATCCTTTCGTTTTATTTAAACTTTTATTTTTCACTAGCTGGGCCCGTGACCTTGTACGCGTTTGAATTTAACAAAAACAAATATTATTGTAAAAATAGAAAGTCCCGTCAAAATCGGTCCATTCGGTCCAGAGATTAGCGGAACAAACAAACAGACAGACAGACAGACAGACAAAAAACACAAAAAATATTGGTATATGTACCGCGTATACATACACATTCATTGAGTAAAATAGGTCTATTTGATTACTACACTATATGAGTGAGAATGTCATAAACTACAATCGGTTCACAAGAGACGATTGTCAAAGTCGTGAAGCCCAAAAGTTTGAGCCTTCTTAATTGCGTTTACTTCTAAGAGTATTAAATAATCGCCTTTTACTCGAAAATCTCTTCATCACTGACTTAGAGATTTGTTCTTGCCCTTTTATGAATAAATAAAGATTGGTTAATGGAATTCAATCAACTTTTTTGTTTACATATTTCATTCACACATTTGTATAATATATGAAATATTTCTACGAAGGTTATAAGAATATATAAATTATTATTAGTTACGGTATATCAGTAATTTATTGAGCAATAAAGATGTAATCAAATATTCAATAATTTATTCAATGTTACAGCACCTACAATGAGTAGGTATCGCTTCAAGTAATCTTTTCGCTTGAACCCAATCAACCTACTCAATACAGTGCAAATATTCTACATTGTTGGACGAAAAGCTAGCCGATCATTTTAGTATTTTGTGTGCGTGGGTGTATTCACGTCAAGATTTTCTTCTCATTAATTATATATTAAAATGTATTCTGGATAGAATGTTAATAATTAAATTTCTTAGTCTTTATTTTTTTATCTTTCAATACCTTAGAAGACCTCTTTTCATAGGCCTCTATAGCATACACGATGACTGCATCGTTATTTCTGTGTATGGTGTTATTTGTTTGCCAAAACCTGTGTCAAATAGTGCATTTAGAACGGACTGACAAACTCCATGAACACCCTTCGGCGTTCGTTGGACAAACGATCGTTTTCGAATCCAAAATTTCGGTACAACATGGAACATGATAACCGTATTTATCTAACCGGTTATTGCTATTGGAAAAAAGAGGATGAACATTTTTTTTAAATCTATACCTACTTCTACACTTTATTAAAAATGTGAAAGTAACCCTGTCTGTCTGTCGCTCTTTCACTACCAAACCACTGAATCAAATCTGATGAAATTTGGTATGAAGCAAATTCCAAGGTAGGACATTATAGGTCGTACTTTTTTGCCTAACACGTGAAAAAATCGAGCTAAAACGCGAGCGAACCCGCGTTCGCTAACTAGTAGATATATATAGTTGACTGAAATAAAGGCAAAGTTACAAGTAAAAATCAACACTATTCGTTAGCTACTGACTCCACAGCGTGTTCAGTCAAATTCTGCTATTTCTTTTGAAGTCACCGCCACCGGATTGCCGGCAAGTGCAAACGAAAGATCGTTAGCTTTTACGAAATCGTCCAGACAAGATCAACGAAGGGCACCGAAACCCATTCGTTGGCGTTGGGCTCGACAAAGCAAAAGACGAACGAGGTCAATCGCAGTTTATTATAATAACTAGAGACCAGCCTCGGCTTCGCACGGGTGCAATACCGAATTTGTTTATTTATGACATCATATTAGTGTTTCTGTACTATACTGTCCATGTATAATTTGTACAAAAACCTCTCTCTCGAATCACTATTTAAAAAAAACCGCATCAAAAACCTTTGCGTAGTTTTAAAGATTTAAGCATACAGGGATATAGGGACAGAGAAAGCGACTTTGTTTTATACTATGTAGTGATGATTTAAAAATTTCGATTCGCGTGATGATTTCATTTAGTCATTCGCCTGAATGCCGCTTTGTAATTGACAGCGGGCAGTAATTTAAACAAATACGTCGGCGTTTTATTATTGACCTTGGCTCAAAAGTTATTTATACAATTACTCAGCGACTATGTTTTTCCGTTTGTATATCTTTGTCGTAGATCTAAATTACTTTGGTCTGTACGATGAATTTATTATTAAGTGTAATGCATCATTCTTAACAATGCAGTTTGTTATTTATAACCCTATCTTTATTTGTTGAGATTCTTTCTAATTAACATCTAATTGGTAGTTACATGTTTCTATTAAGACAGAAGAGAAAATTACTGGTTGATCATAAATAGTGGTTATAATCATATAAGATTATAAATCATGGGTTTATTTTCAGATTTATTTATATGTATTTTTTTTATTGGTTAAGTTTTAAATTTTGTTTGATCCCATTACACCGTTATGTACCTCAAGTTCAGAAAAATATTAAGTAGATTTAGAAACTATACGGATTTATATGCTTTTAATACAAATTTGTTTAAAAATAGTTCTTATTAGAAAGTGCCTGCAAGCGATTGTATCATAACAAGGATGTGCGGGCAAATGCTATTTGATGGTATGTGGTCACCGCTGGTAATAGGTATTTTCTTAGATAGCCAATGCTTGGGTAGGTAACCTTAGGATCTGATATGTTATGCCCCTTGTTCCTTCCATCCACTGGTAGTGGTAACGGGTTTTTTCAGCCTGAATACCCATTGCAACTAATATAATAATGGTACTTACAATAAATGCTAATTACATTTTTCTGGCTTGAAGAATTGTGAGCCAAAAAAAAAATAAAATACATAAATTTTAGACATTTAAATTTAGTGTTTATTATGTAAATTGTGCAAAGAAATTGAATAAATTGGCTTAAGCTTATTGAATCGAGATTTTATTTAAAAAAAAATTGTCTCAATTAGTGTCATTTTTCCAAGACTACGGTGTTCATTCAAACTTGATTGACGCAAAAAGTTTTTGGAGAATGATGTCACTTTTTTACTTTAAATTAAATCGTTTTTTTTTTAAGTCCAGAATTGCTCTGTAATTATTATCTTTCCAATGTTATTTAGTCCTATGATCTAACACGAGTATAACAATTAAAATAGTTGCTGAAATAAGGCTTAATTTTTTTTTTTCGCAAAAAGCTAAAGAGTCGAGAGTCGTGCAAAACGCAATTCGATATGTTTTAATAATTCTCTACTTGATAAAAAATCAAAACGGACACGATTCAATCGTACCGGATGATTGAATTTGTATCTGATACACGTAACCAAGAACGCGATCGCATTTAAAATTCGTTTCCTTTCAAAAATATATAACGTATCCTTTAAAATACATTTTTACAAATGGCAAACATAATCGCAAAGAGAACGCTTGCCTTGGAGCCAAAGTGATTGAGCCTACAATCGACCCACACTTATCGCATTCGTGCTAGATTGCATTTACATAAGCTTTCAAAGGACCATGCACTTATGTTGGAAACTCGATCATTTTCATTTCAAATGCATTCGACATCCTTTCTCACAAAGCGGACGAGAATTAATAGACATCCTCACAAAAGTATTGTTATTAAAAAAGTATCGTATATAGAATTTGCTGCGGAGTGTTTGTTGAAAATCTGATATTCTCCAAGTTCCTTTGTAGAATGTTATTAATGTTTGAAAAGGAATAGGCTAGGGTTTGCCAAAAATAGACGTTTCACGGCGATTTCAAGTTCTGGCAAAGTTTCAACAAGATTTCACGATTTATAGATCGGGATATGTAAGCGCGGTCACCATTCAATATAACCTACTTTTTATTATTTTAAAACGTTTGCGGAACGATTTTCTAAAACTTTACTCATTTCCTTTGGTTTTAATTCAGACTCTTCCGTCTTAACTTAGATTGCATGGATTAAGAATAAAGAAAAATGACGATTTGTTGCTGAAAAACTTCGCGGATAATACTCGTAAAGTAATTTATATTCAGGATCTAGTATACGATTCAATCTCAAGACTTGAAAAGAAATTGTCACAAAGGAAATAATCGTCGCGCATGAAAGAACTATTTCTTTAGGTGTTTACATGTCATTAGTTATATTTGTATTGAATATAAGCACAATATTACGTACCATCTCCCTTGTTGGTTGATATTCACTTTTGTTCGTAAATTGAATTAATAATACTCGAGAAAAAACTAAGAAAAATCATCTACATAACATAAAAATGATAAATCTATCAACTTACCCCATTCATAATGTAAAATTTGGATAAATATAATGTAATAATAATAAAAAACAAATCATGTAGATTGACAAGGCGTAATCATTTTGCCATATACTTTGGCCGCTGGAGAATGATGTTGTTTTAAATATTCATATTTACAATATTAGTCAGGCTAACGTTTAAAATAATGAAACGATTTCATTTTTTTCTTTTTTTGCGTTGGAAAAAAATACATTTAAAAAATACAGGAATCCTTTTTCATTCCAATTAATTCCCCTTGTTTGCGACACTTAAAACTTATTTTTTAAGGAATTTATTGGAACCTTTCCACTGATCTACAAAATTTATTAAATCAAATTCAAGTTAAGATAGCTTAATTAAATTTTGAGCCTAGTTTCGCAGCTGTTGACATATTAAAGTAAAGCCTTGAGGAAAATCCTCTAAATTCTCTTCGGAGATCACCTTATCTCATGATGAAACATAAAATCCTATAGATCGTTTACGAAACTTATCGGATTTTCGAAGATTTATTCTTTTCTAAACGATGCTTCATATTGTTCGGTGAGACATCTGTCTTGGGTTTTTCTGTTATCAACGCCGTAATGTTGTCTAGATACCTTTTTATTAAGCTGCCCAAACCTGCTTTATATGCGTGCAGGATGATTGATGTTGACTTGAAAATCCTCATATGTGTACCTAGCTTTATCTCCAATCTATTGAAAATCCTTTTCAAACAATCAAGTTTACTCCAAAAAACGTCACGGATTAGGTACTGTACATATTTAATGTTGTCAATTTTTTAAAGCTATGCAGTGCTGTTTCATTGTTCCTATCCTTGAACTTTGTGATTGGCTCGGATTACGCAAGTCAATAGTGAGCTCGTCAACACTGAATGACGTCATATTTTACGTAGCTTTGATACGACGATCAAAGTTGATTCAGTTTTTGTAAAAAAATATATCCAAGCCATGCCTTGAGATTTCTCAGTACAGTTTGAGTTAAATTTTCGATTCTTGTTTGTGAAATTAGTCTGCGAATTTTTATTTTTTTTATGTTACATCAAGACGAAAAAACTAATCCATTTGATAAATTATTTCAGTTCTTAACCGGCGTCATAATTTTTTTTTAAAAATTGGCCCGATTCCGTTTGCGCTTCGATAGAGTTTCTCGAGTCGTGGATACGAGTCATGATCAGCGGATTGTTGGCTCGTGACTACGATAGGTCAACTTAAATATACTTTAAATATAAATGGTTAACCTAAAATGTTTGAATGGTTCAGACAAACTATTTCCTTTGTTAATATTATTTTCTTTCCCAATGTTTAAGGAATCTTTTATGAAATTTTGGAATGTCTAAGTCTTGCTTTATTCATTCATGAGAAGTCATCTTCCGCATATTCCGAGCCAGGTCACGTTAAGCTAAAAGATATGAACTTACTTTGTTGGGCACGTGCTAGACTTTCGTGGTTCAGTATCAGTTTCAATTTAGCTACAGCGAAAAGAGTACAAAGAATTTTCATTGTAATATTATACATTGTGCTGTCCTGAATCATAAAGTCACGAAACTCCATTCAGAATAGTGAAAAGGTTCATGATTGCGCCCTATTTAAATTCTTAAAAGAAACATTTGTAGTACGAAAGCACGAGAGTTTTCTTCATCAGAGAGAAATCACTGGTCACAGAAACAGCATAGACGATTATACCGTTTTTATGTATAAGGAAAAGGAAATAAAGGTTGCTTCACACGAATGAAATTGCTTTGCCGCTGTTGTCAAATTATTCGTTAAATCTGTAGAATGACTAAGATCTTCACTAATGAGCGGATTTTGTGAAGATGTGCTGTGATTTTTCCGTGAATAAACGTCATTATGGTTGTGTTGTCGGCCTTTGTGATTTTCAAGAGGAAATAGTTGCTTTTGACAATGGATATTTCACGACTTGTGATCCGATGTATTTCTATATTATAGACCGATCTATACAAGTTAAAAGAAGGTTTGTCCATGCATCAAACTGAAATCGATGTGACAATGGCATCCAGTACACCTGTCCTCCTCCGTCGACATTTGTATTATGTTTTATATCATCTCGGGAAATAGTGTTTTTGAATAATTCTGTAGTATCTCTTTTCAACGGGAAGTATCCTTTGTATTGAGTATTTACATAAATAACGTTTGTAATATACATCACATGTATACATTTACGTGTTCTTTGTACGCAATAAGTATTTAGTGTGTTGTGTTAAGTAAAATTCTATGTCTCAAAAAGTTTAAGTTTGTTTAAGAGATTGATTGTTTTGGAACGCTTTAATATCAGGACCTAAGGGTGTGACTTTAGTAAGTAGTTCCAAGTAGGCCATTAATTATTTATATATATTGGTTATAAGTTATTTTCTATGTGAATTCACGATAATTATTACCTTTATCATTATTATCATAGCACGAGTGGTACATGATTGTTAGTTCACTATGCTTTTACGACACTATGAATTTGATATCGTTAAGGTTTATTTATACCTAAAATTATATTATTTCCTACTTAAATAATTTAACATTCTCTTATTTTATGTATAATATATAATTTTCTATTTTGAAATTTACAAAGCCGTATTGAACAGTTTTGTACTTGTTAAATACCCACTTATAGGTGTTTCATAAATAAAAAAAATAGTATGATTTAGTCATACGTATTATAGGTATTTATATATATGTATTACACAAGGTGATTGTAATTTGATGTATTTTATTTCTAGAAATTTGTCACGACGTAGCTTACTTAACTTTTGATCGAATTATGTTAGAGAATGCTGTGTTAATTACATTAGATTGTCAAGTTCTTGTAATGAGATAATTAATTCAATTTCCTTCTATTTGCGTTCCTGAACATTTGACAAATTAAGAATTAATAGTCTTTGATATAGTGACTTCAGGCGATACTAAATAATGGCTCCTGATGCATATCAAACTTCAGTATTACAATTATGTATTATATAAAATTGTAATTTATTCATAACTAGTTGTTCCGACATTGTACGCTTTTATATATAACGAAAAATTAGCTGGAACAAACATACAGACAGACAGACCGACAAAAATTAAAAAAAAATGTTATTTTGGTACATGTACCGTGTATAAATAAATATGCATTTAGTAAATAAATGTTATTTTAATATTACAAACAGACACTCGAATTTTATTATAGATATAGATTTATAACAATTATAAAGAACCAAGGCTTGTAGAATATTCTTGAATGTTCAATAAACATTAAAATATAAATAAAATAAAATATATAAATGTCTCTACGAATTAGACCTTAAGTTCTTATATTACCTACATTGTTCTTCTTACATATCCAACAGGCAACAAATATATGTGGTATTGAAATATCGTAATAAAAGGAAATACAAATAAAGCAAGAGAATTTATAACTATAAAATAAAAGCTATTTAAATGTGTTTAAGATAATGTTAAAATTCAGTGATTTACAAAATGAAAAAGGTCACTTAAGGAAAAATATTTTAATTTTGTTTAACCACTCAAGAGCGTTTTATTTACATTTTCTAACTGCAGATATTACATTTGTCTTCTGAACTATTCGAACTAAGTCCCTTTTTTAATTTTGGTAATACGAGTTGGTCTTTGATTGACGTCCTTAGTGTTAGACTTAATTCATTGGCTGTGATTAATTAATAGCCTAGCATCTATTTCATATCTTAAGTGCTCATATTCGAGTCGCGCCGTGTCATTACTTATCGTTACAAAAGCTATTGTTATATTTTAATAATTTGACTCTTATATGGATTGTAATAAGTAAAGTTTTTGAATAGCAGCTAAGGTGTTCATTGATACGATGATTTATTTATGCCGATGTTTACTTTAAACTAGTTGAAGACTTATTCGCGTTATAAGCCTAAGAGCTTCTACTAGAGTTTGCATAGATTTTATTTTAGAGTCGTCACCTAATGTTTTGAGTGATTTTAATTAGGCTTGTCACTTTCTGGTTTTCAAATATAGACTATGCACAGATACTTAACAAGTTTCCCTATAGTTGAACTAGATTTCATCAAAATACGGCGAATACAAAATGGGTAATGCAATTTAACCTGTTTTAACAGCACGAACAGAGACTAAACGTACCTACTCTATATGTTTTACAAAGGGAAGTATGTTTCTTTGTGATATTTCCTTCAGTCACTAGGGTGTGAGTAATATTCGGGGTGTCACAAGCGTGTGCAAATCGTGATGCCCACAAAGAGATGGAGCGGGTATCGCTTATTTTTTAGTGAGTATTCTGGCACAATTCGCGCCCTAGATAGTCCCATATACACTCACAATGCCTATTTACTTAATTCTAGCGTGAATAAAATTGTAATATAAGTCAAAATAATAACATATCACAGTATACTTTAAGCACACAAAATGTAATAAAATATTTGATGTATTGTACACCATTCAGAACTCTATAAGTATATTTGTTTATACGAAATTGTATCTCCTTGAAATTATAAAATTGTATTAAAAGGTAATGGTATAAACTTCTCGAAGAAATGAGATCTCGTTAGATTTTAAGAGCACCTATAGTCGTGAGACGTAACGTAATGAGGGATTCCAGCAAACAACTTTTATAATTAAAATAATTCTCACTTGTCACGTTTTAAGGTCAATGACAAATAATATTATATATTTTTTACTGTTACAAACGTCGTTCATCCGCTCACAACATCGTAAAATTAACTCGTCAAATTTTTTATTTGTTCGACGCTTAAAATCTCTCTGAGAAAACACATTTGGTGTCTATATTAAATCTCTTCAACAGAGTTTATGTTGAGGAATGATTGTTATTTTATATCTTTTCGCGATTAATGTTTACTATTTTTCGAAAAACTACCAAAAATGATCAACTGTAGTTCAACACATTTGTTTATCAAAAATGAACTTTAAACTGTATGTAATACAACACATAATCAGTTGGCTTTTAGAGTTAAGCTGCAACCTCACTCGTGCCTAATCGAAACGTCCAACCACCAATAAAATAATATAAGTCTGATAATCATTCAAGTAATAAAAACATCTGAGTCCACAGGTAGAGGTAATCGCGTGTAATTTCCTGACATTAAAACAACATTGTCTGGACTTTTATTGCTCAACGCATTAGTACCGCTATATTCATTGATTAACATCAATCATGCACGTATGGTATCTAATCATTTAGCAATGTAATCCTAAATGTGCGCAAAGGTTATATTTAGTTATGATAATTATATAGTCTAACAAAAATTACTTTTAATTTATTTCGTTTTTGTTACTTCTCGGAAGTAGGTAGGTACTATAGTAATTTGTATTTAAAATTTAAATAAAATATAAGTAAGAAGCGGATAAAAAATGGACTGTTTGTGATCGAATATAATACCTATACTTTTTATAGTTATTAGTTGATTGGTCCGATTTTGTACGGATAAAATTTTAACGAAGTTACGTATAATTTCCAAATCACTTTCTTAACAAATACCTAGGTTAGGGTCAGTAGTTTTTGGTGGGTATTATGAATACAAAAGAATGTATATATTTATATGTCACCATAGAAACATGAGTTCAAACTCCTCAGTTTTACTGTTAATAAATACACGTGTGATTTAAAATTAATCTGTGTACATTTGTACATATGTGTAACTTATGATTCATGAGTTACGACAGTTGCCAGTTATAATTGTCTTGCTATGTTTTGCACTATTTATAAAGATTCAAGATTATTAATTTCCTCAGTATACGCTAGACGTTTAATAGTTACATAATTGGAACTAGCATCATATTGATTTAAAGATAAATTATTTGGAAATTGTTATTAATCGTGTCTAGATTGTGGATCTCTTTTAGACTATAATGTTGAATTGTTAATAGTTTAATAGTTTTGTATCTGTGCTGTGTGTTAAACATAAAAACTATCATCGAAACTGAATCAACATGTAAAATATCCACTCCTTAATCAATTAATGAAAAGGTCATACTAATTAAGCTTACAATAGCTGATCTGACCTGACCTTCGAATACAACGATCAAATCAAGAAAATCTAAAAACAACGATCAGATAGCCCTTCCGTTTACTTATTTTGTAAATGAATTATATTTTAGAGTCATTTCATCCTTGTAATTTACTTTTGTCTCTTAAATCCCAACAGACTTTGGGATGAAAATAAGTCAAATAGTCAAGTTTTCTTTGTTCTGTTATTTGGCGTCCCTATGTTCGATCATCCTTCATCACTAAGTGGCCTATTTGGCGTATATTAAACAAATAACTGCAAGAAAAAACCTACAAAATGATTTTTTAAAATATTAGCTGTGCCCTCAACCTGGTACGCTTTTGAATTTAACAAAAAATATATTATTGTAGACTAAGTTACTCCTTATTATATAAGTTATCTGTCAGTGAAAGTTCCGTCAAAATCGGTCGAGCCGTCCCAAAGATTATCCGGAATATACAGACAGACAACAATTGTAAGAAATGTAATTTTGGTGTATGTACCGTGTGTACATAGTACATACATATGCATTCATTAAAAAAGTGCTATTTTAATATTACAAACAGACACTCCAATTTTATTATATGTATAGATTTTATCACTCATTTGAAATTAGCCATAGTAATCTTAATAATTATAATATTTATTCGTATAATACAATGCAAATGATAACTAGGAAATTCAATAACATTTTACGTCGATTGCGTACGAACAACGTCATCACATATGAACGCAATTGTAAATTGAAATTTGCGTTTATTACTCTCATTATAACATATAAACACGTGTTTTGTTCGTAATTTCGTGGCTCGTTTGTCCTACATTTTTGTCCGTGATTCGAGATGTGTTGTAACGAGTGAGATGAAGTAATTTTACACAATGTAGCTTTACCCCATTTCGATAAGGAATGTTAATGGGTCTGTGCTTTTGTTTGACATGATTACTAAGATTTCAGAGTTTATGAAGACTGTTATGAATTGTAATTTTGAATGACATACAACTTTATTTCACGGTGTCATTAGCTCACGGTTTTGGCTGAAGCATTTTATATAGTTAATGTTTATGAGGGTGTTCACTCATTCGATATCAGATGGTATTGCCATATTCAAGCGTTTAACGTATTAATGTTGCCGTTTTCATTATCGATATAATTGTATCGATGCCAATCACGATCGGATATTATCTGATCTGATCAACTTTTATCGAATTTCGTTTTACAAGCACTTCACTAGTAGTTAATTTTATAACGATATCCCTAGCTAAATTGTTAACGTTTCATAAATTCTTTTTGAGGTCAATTTTAAATAAATAAATGAATGAATAATCTAGACACGTCAAAGAAATTTACTCATATAATATAGTAATAGATAGTCTATTACTATATTATATAGGTATAAATAGTTTGGCTGTTTTGATTGATCTGTATTAAATATATTTATTAACATTGACATTATTAAAAAAAATGTCTTATCTGTGCGAAGTGGAGGGTCCTTAGTATAAATAGAGAAGATTCAAGAGCGCGGCACGTTATATCGATAAGATTTTTTTCAATATCTGAATGACGGCATGTACAATTTATGTTTCTTGATAAGATAAGAAAATCGCATTTAGTTTTCGATAAATGCAAAAAAATATCCATTTTTAATGAAATCATATTAAACTTCATTAAAAACTCAAGTATGGCATATTAGTTAGTCAAGTTTGTGTATTTCAATGTATCGATTGGGAATCGAGCGTCACTACTTATTCTACGTAACTCTATAGGTTAATGACATTGAAATGAATACGTACAGAATGCGTTATATAGTAATTTAGTGATTATAAATAAGTATGTAATCAAATATAGCGTTAGTATAACATTCATTGAAAATATTTTTTTTTAGTAAAATTTAATCTATCTTTATAAACGATAAATAATTATACCAGGCATCGTATTTTCATTTATAGAAACCAAGCAATTTAAAAATTGACCTCACAATTGAGTTGTCTTTCTTCTTGCGAAGGCCTTTTAATTTAGATACATAGCATCTCGATTAGTTCTTTATTCCGGGAAGAAATAATGAAGTATACAAAAATATACCTTGCGATAAATTGTTCACATAAATTATTATCAGACTTCGATGAAAACTGAAATTACATTATAACAGTATTCAAAGAAAACATATCCTTAGTCGAGCATATTTTCAGTAAAAAATGAAGTTTAAAGACTGGAGACTCGAGTATTTAGATATATCTATCTTTATATATATCTTTATAAATACATAAGTGCATGCAAAAGTAAGTTTGTTAGTTACACTTTAACGTCTCAACTCAATCGATGAGCAAGAACTTTTCCAGACATTTTGTTAAGTATACTGTAAAGTACCTACAATAACACCTGCTTCCCAAGCGGGCGAAGACGCGGGTGAATACCTGTATTATAAAAAATGTAACAAAGTGAATAATGTTTCGAAATTTTGTAAACATCCATTAATCTGCAATGTAAGTAATGTGCGTGAAACGCTGAATCATTCAACAAAATAGGCGATCGACACCTCTGGTTAAGTGATTGAAATTTTATATAATACAAGAAATATATGATAATGTATCAATACAAAATATTCTAAGACGTCTTTTGAACTGTCATTTGAGGACATTATACGAAATAAGTAATCGTTGTCATCTTTATCATTAATTTTGTTGATCGTTTTCAAATTTGTGTTAGAAGTTAGTACACATGCACTGGGCGACTAATAGTGATAAGAGTCTTCTAAAATTAGATTGAAATCTCTGAGTAGGGCTTTGTTTGTGTTCTCATAAGAAATTCTACCGCCAAATAGAAATCCTTTCAAAATCGATATGTTCCGGTTGAAAGACTGAGTGAATAGGAACTAAAGGCACGAAGCATATTGTTTATGAAATGGTTAATATTTCATACAACGCTGATGTCTATTGACGGTGATCATTTACAAGATTACCAAGGTATACCATAAACATATATACATAACACGTATAAATATGAAAGGTAAATCGGTGGAAATATTCCTTAAAGACTAGCAACGCACTTGCAAGGGTTATGTAGATGTCCATGTGTGGTGGTTGTATCTTTCCTTCAGATGAGATTCCTGCTCGTTTGCCATCTATCACATAAGAAAATACTTCTCAATGTCATTGGTGCCGCTTAAAATATATTCAGTAAAACGAAAATTTGATATCGTGTACAGAATGAAATCAATACAATTCATTGTTATCGTGAAAACTTTAGAAAGTTATAGTTTCATTGCAACCGAATGTTTTCGTTGATGTTGATGAGTGACAGGTTTTGATTTAGTTTCGACAGGTACTCGGATTCCAATGCTACCGGAACATTTCCCACGATACTACTGTATTGAATAGAGGATAATAATGTGTGGAGTTAGGTTTCGTTGATTATCATCTTATTTCCATTTGTAGGTTATGTAAATTAATTCAATTTATGATTTAGGTATACATATAAATTATTATCGAAAATTAAAATCTACTTAGTTTCTTAGGGTCCTGCATATTAGAATATATGTATGTACCTTCCGTACCGTTGATTATTTTCCGACTTTAAATTTAATTTACAGACGACCTCCTTGGTCGAGTAGTGTGTCCACCGGTTTTTATGGTTACGCCACACTGAGATTCCAGGTTCGATATCCGGCCGCGTCGATGTATAAACAGTTCACTAGTTTTCTATGTTGTCTTGGGTGTAGTTACCGACGTTACTTCTGATTTTCCATAACACAAGTGCCTTAACTTACATTGGGATCAGCTTAATATATGTGATGTTGTCCGATATTTATTTATTTAATTTATCATACATATGGACTAATATTATAGCGGTAAAAAATGTTTATAAATGTAGGAGTTAAGCTAAAATTAAATGTAAGAAATCCTCATAATTCCTGAGTGTAGGACTCCAAATTCTTTATTAATACATTTTATCTGTATAAAACCGCTGCGGGTCTTTTGTTACTTATGTTTTACACTCGTATATAATTTACGGTCCGTCCCGACATCGTACGGGTGAAATTCTATTTTTGGTACCCACGCCATAAGTCATCTCAAACAAAAATCAGTAACATCGGTTCAACCGCTAATTGCTCAGTTATATGCACGCATACAAAATTGAGACAGTTAAATTAGCTAGTTTCAGCGAAACTACGAAGAAACCTTATAGGTATAACAAAAGTAATTGAATGATTTATTTAATCTACATTAACGCTTGGTAATATTCAAGTAAAGATTCGTTGTGCCTTATGATAGTAGAATATCAAGAACAATTCAAAAGCTACCATTGGCTTCCTACTTATGGATCAAAAATGCTTACGAATTACTTGAATTAGACTATATTGAATTGTCATTTGAATGAGTGTATCCACAGGAGGTTTAAATACCATAAAACAGTTTTTAATATTTTCATAAAGACTTAGTATAAGTATATCTTAAATGGCTAATTTTTCTCCTCTTATGTTGAAATTTCCGAATAATCTCTCTAGTGGTTACTTACTGTATAAAAAATAATCTATGTTCCAAATTCCAGCTTTCTAGGCTCATTAGTTTTAGAAGGGCGTTACTAGTCCAAGTAAATTCGAAATTTTATCCGCACCTCCTAGATGTCCAAAAATCCTCTCCTCACTTTGAACGTGCTTTTTCGATCCGGTCGGCATTGCTCTTGTAAGCCATGGTGTTGCGGTCCGCGGATATCCATGTGAGGTGGTAGTCACTTTCAATTAGGCGAGCCTCCTGCTCATTTACCACCTATAACTTAATAAACAATCATAAACCATATTATTACTTAAAACTACAAATATAACATTACAATGGACCACAAATATTGTAAAAATAATTGAACATGTTGGACAATAACTCGGAAATTAGTTAAAACCCTCCAAACAAGATGTCAACGAAAAATGTTTGGAACAAGTTTAATTTCCTCTCATAGGCCGCGGATCGTTCCACCAAGATAATAATATCGTCAACAAAGTTTGTCAAACAGAACAAGGCTATACTTATAACTATTAAAAGTAAATATTTAATGGTATCCATACTTTATTCTATATACAAAATATTATAAATTACACAACAGAATTTGATGAAAATTTTTAAGAAGCAATACGAATTCCAAAGAATTACATATGATTTATTTTATATCTAATATCTACGTCATTCGCTGTCTACAGTACACCTCTACTGTAAGAATCTTTCGTATACTATTAGGTAATGTTTCTACATACATATGTATCGATATTATCTCGTAAATAAACACCACTAACTTCTTTGGTTCCTGGTTGGCTTAAAGGGCTGCAAATTCCTGCTGCCAGCTGCCTGGGATTCGTGTTCCGAGTCAAGTCAAGCTTGTGTTGCTGTGTTACATATATCAAATTAAGTTCTTTGATAAATGAATAATAATTGAAGCAAAAATATCATAATTCTTTTCATTAATAGTATACTTTTTGATCCGCTTAGAAAACTGGCTCTTTCATGCCACTTCTCCCCTACTCGCGGATATAAAAAAAAACGATTATAAGTCCGGTGTCGTTTCTGTCGTATGTGACTGCGAAGCCATTGGACTGTGAAGACGAGGGCTGCACCAAGTACACACACTTGCACAGTAAAATGGTATATGTATGTTCTATAGTCCTTGAGATTTAGCATAAAGGATTTGGACACGATAAAAAATACTGATACTACGATTTGAAAAAGGGCTGTTTGTTATAGATATTGAGGAGGTTTATGGGCGGTATAAATTCAATCCGTGAACATAATGATGGAATCTGTAACCATTAACGTCAACCGATCTGGAAAATTGTACTAGCGCATGTATTTAATAAGATGGACTTGGCTATTTCTATGATATTGGCCAATGTAAAGGTAATTTAATAGATTAATGTTGATCATATATGCTAGACAGATTCTTAAAGTTTTTTTAATAGATTATATTAGGCTTAATAGTTATAACAATCACAGAAATATTTCAAACAAATTAATTATCTTTAGAATCATTTATAGTAAATTATATCATACCATTCGATAAATTGTATTTCCAAAGACCATACTTAGGATGTCGCGATCACTAATTATATCCTTTAAATAAGTTTCATTTTATCTAATAATAATAAGTAAAAAATTCACTTTAATATTTAGTTAAAATGTCACAGAGAAAACATCGAGGTTTTTATAAATTTATTTTACTTTAACATAACTAAATGAACAATACACAATGTTACATTCAAATAAAATATTTAGTTAAACGATAAAAACGCTTCACCGTAGCCTCAGGGGAAAAATAAATTTCTTTAAATTAATATAAACATTTATATTCAAGTACTATAAAGTGTATTAACCCCAAAAGTACGTGTAAGACGTGTTGACTTATTGGTTAAAAACAGAAAATCTTAAATGAAAATCGCTTGATTAATTTTTTTAATATGTGTTAATAATGCATCTTATTTATATCATTTGCTGAGAGGGTAAGCATGGTGAATAGATTGTCACATACGAGACTGAAAACCGCTATGATTTGTGTTCACCAATACGCATATCGTTAGTAGTGTTGTCCAAATTCAGTCTTGGTCTTGCAGTCTTGATCTTGTTCTTGCGTTTTTGCAAGACCAAGACCAAGAACAAGACCGCATATTTTTAGCAAGACCAAGACTGACCGTACAAGACTTGAGCAAGAACAAGACATAGCCTGCAAGACTCTTGCGTCTTGCAGCTAGGACTTAGCGCTATTTCACGCAGTAGTTAGATGTAACAGTTCGGTGTATAGATACGCTTAGGAATTCTATAAGACGCAAAAAACTGTATCAAAGAATATGAAAAACTGGACCTATGCTCATTACGACTAATACCATAAACATACCTACATAGCGAATAAAAAATATCCATTAAAATCAAACTGAGTTCATGCATAGTTATGTTTTAATCATCGGCACTTTGATAATGCGGCATCCAAGGTTTTGTACTTACTTCTCAAGGAAATTTGCCGTTTTTCGGAAGTACATGGCTATACACGCGCCGGCGGCTTCTTATGAAATCATATTATACATCAATCGTTGCCGCCGCGCCGAAATCACAACATTTGACACTATTTTATGGCCGCCACAGGGCGTAGGTATACTCATGCAATATAATTTCGAATTTTAAGAGTACTTACAGATGTTCCAAAGAATAAATAAGTTTCAGGGTATTTAGAATGAAAATTAACATTATAATGATCACGCAAGTAGTATTATGATTACGATAAAATGGTAAGGATAGGTAGTAGATGTCATAATAATTTATTCTAGTAAGTATATATTATAAAGTTATTGTAATTAATTTGTTTATTACGTGTTTTAGCAAATGTAAGCTTATTTGCTAAGACATGTAAAAAAACAAATTGGAATGTGGAAGTAACTGTTTCTTAATTATAAGATATTATTATTAAGAAACAGTTACTTCCATGAAAAACGACATGTAGGTCAGTTGATTTTTCAAATTTCTTATCAAATCTTCATTAATTTATTAATCTGCTTGATCTTTACTGTGGCTATGTTAATTCAAGCTCACAATGTTCCAATTCTAAAACATTTTTTAAGATTTAAAATAAACTTTAATAAATAGTAATATACTAATAGGTAATTGCAAGACTTGCAAGACTCTTGCTGCAAGACCAAGACTGGGAGCGCAAGACCAAGACCAAGACCAAGAGCAGGTGTAATGGCGCAAGACCAAGACCAAGACTGGCTAAGTCTCGTCTTGTTCTTGCATCTGGGTAACACTAATCGTTAGCGTGGTTAAATAGCGTGGTCCCAAGAAAGGAGGTCTTTGCCCAGCAATGAAACTTTAGATTTAAGCACCCAATTCGTCTTTATATTGTCATTTTTTTTAATTCTATTTAAATGAAGAATTAAAATAAATTTTAGTAATAAAATGAATGCCTTTATGCCGAGTCTTGTAAAACATGATAGCTCGCCTCTACGTTTGTATAGAACTTCTTAATAAACTTCAGTTAGCTGAGAAAACTTGAGTTCACATTTTGTTTTCGGTCTCTATAAGTTTGGGCATATACTTAATATTATAAGTGCGAAAGTTACATGCCGTCTGTCTATTTTTTCTTTCATGATCAAACCATTTAAATTCGATGAAAATTTCAAGAAAGGAAATAGCTTATCTTTCTGACTATCACCTGAAACATAATCCGTTAAAACGGGAACAAACCCACGGGTGACGACTAGTATTTAAATATCACTTATCATCAAAGAGGCATACTCCCAACCTATTGATTGAGACACCCGGTAACACTGTAGAGTCCCATATAGACGAACTGGCCGTGACAGTTATTTTCACATGTTGTACGAATTTATATGTAGTTCCAAGTTGACCAAAATATTAATTTCATTACACAATTTTTTTTTAAATAAACATACAATTTTGAAACTTACTACCCAATTAATTAGGACGTAATGAGACACATCACAAAGTAATGTCTATTACAATCCGCATTAATTACTTATGTAAATTTTAAGAGCGCCATTACAGATCACATTTCGTAATAAGCGTACGAAAATATCATGGGACGATGTTGTATCCTGGGAATTATTTTAAGTAATTACTTTAAAACCAGGTCGATGTTTTCAGAGTTGGATGGTGAAATTGTGAAAGGAATTCAGATTCTTCTCTTATTAATGAACTGTTTCGTTTTGTTACTGAGTGCTTATTTATCATAGATTACGTCTGCTCTGAAGGTTTATACACAGGGGTGTTTTTTTTTACATTTTTATTGAATATGTAACAATATGATAGCTTTTTCATTTCCCATAACCCTTTATTATTGTCTTATACAGCATTAAACGAATGTGAACGTCAACTGTAAGTTGTCATAACTTTAAGTGGACTTTAACGATAAACTAAACAGTAAGTTAGAAATAAGATTATTTTAATTTTATCCTTATGTAGTCTTGAAGTCGAGATGGCCCAGTGGTTAGAACGCGTGCATCTTAACCGGTGATTGCGGGTTCAAACCCAGGCAGGCACCGCTGATTCACGTGCTTAATTTATCTTCATAATTCATCTTGTGCTCAGCGGTGAAGGAAAACATAGTGAGGACACCTGCATGTGACAAATTTCATAGAAATTCTGCCACATGTGTATCCCACCAACCCGCATTGGAACGGCGTGGTGGAATATGTTCCAAACCTTATCCTCAAAGAGAGGAGAGAGAGGAGGCCTTTAACCCAGCAGTGGGAATTTACAGGCTGTTGTTGTTGTTGTAGTAGTCTTGAAGACCACCACGAAAAGTCGGACGGATATAATAAGAGTATTTGTTTCAGTTTTGGTAGAACCACAGACAGAAAATTCAATTTTAATTATTTGTATAAATTAATCAAGTTTGAAGATTTGCAAACTCTAAGGAAACTTTTATCTTTTGTTAATTTCTTTGTTTAACTTTTAGCTTTTTCTAAACCTTTTCATTTCAGATTGTTGTTATTCTTTTATAAAGTACATGTAATATGTACACATAGTACTGTTTAAATAATTTTGTATAATTTCTTCTTTAGTGAAACATCTTAATATTAATTTTAAATCTTATAGTATGAGACATGTCAATGGCTCTCATGATAATTATATTGTATAGTTGGTAGGCGAAAGGCCTAAAGAGCGAATAATTCTGTTTATCTGCGTACACCTAGGCGGAACTTTAAGGCCGCTCCTACTTACTTTATTTATCGGTAAAGACTTTTCTTACCAAAATAAAGTACCTAAGGAAAATCATAAAACAGTTAACCTCGAAACCAATATATTATGTCACCGTATAACTAGGTCAGTCACCCTTGAAACTAAAATACAACAAAACAAGTTACCGACTATTTGTCGGAAAAATATATTCAACTTATAATCCAATATTAACTATTTACTATAACAAAACAAATAACAAATTTTCCTCTTATGTTCTACTACGGTTTGATTATTGGTCAATATAATGGCGTTTAATGGTTGTTTCAGAACGTATTTTATGTCGCAATTTCTCCGAAACAGCTGCAAAATATTTATTTTTTCTTGATCGTTCTATAAATTTTTATTGTTCCCTTTATTGATGACGGCAATCGGAATATTGTTTTATAGCAATCCTGAATGTGTAAGTACATCTTAAAACTCTGATCTCTGATTGCATAAAGTTATCACACATTTTTTTAAAATTTGGGTTAACGATCGCAGTGTGTGGTATCGATGCTCTCAATAAATGGTTCTTGAGTTTGACCTATTTGATAAAGAGTTTAAACTTGAAGATTGATTAATTACGATGAGTATTTTATTTTCGATGTAAATATTTACATTCAAAAAATGTTTCGATTTATTTTTAAATGAAAGACAAGTTTATCTATCAATCTTTGGAATTAATATAACAGATGTTTCTTGATGATATTATATAAAAATTACGAATTACAAATTATAAATTTAATTCTATATTTAACATATAATTCATATATTGTAAAGAAATGATCTAATATATGCAATGAGTATGTACATAGTCTGCAATGAATTTGTCATTGAATTATTTGTATTTTTGAGTCAAACTTGAATCATACATTGAGTAATTACATTAATTATAGTAATTGTAATTTTCTCTTATCTTAATACTTGAAGATATGAACCAAAAAAAGGTTTTATATATATTTTTGTAGGTAATCTGATAAATAGTAGAAAAAAAAACTCTAAATTGTTTGGGTATTTTCAAATTCATAGCTCCAATTATAGTCTCGTGTTCTTTTCATCGAATAGTTAAAAATATACTACTATAGAGTAGGTGTTGGTTCTATATGAAGAATAATTTACATGGCCGATAGCATGTTATGTATACATACATATAAGTTAGGTCACGCTCTTCGTGGAAGGATCATTTTTATTTCACTGAATTGGCGGCGCCTTCTAACAAGCTGTCCGTGACGACTTCAAACGCGTTTGGTTATTTTGGTTTGGTATGTTTTATTTTTATATTTTCGAGAAATATAATTGTTTTTTAGTATATATATACAATCGGTAATATGTCAAGGGATCCTGTCAGACTTAGCACATTTGTACCGGATCAGTGCTTATTCATTTTACTGTATAATACGCTAACGCTAAGCGTATTAGTGCACTATTATTGTTATATTTCCTTTAAAACTTTTGAGAGGCCATTTTCAATTATAATTATTAAACTAAGTCGTAATGGTTGTCGTTAAATTTTTTTCCGACTGGAATTTATTAATCCCGGTTATTTCCAGGGACTGCCTACTGAGCCTTGTCCGATTTGCATGGCCTTTAGCCTATATTTTACAAATCATTACATTCATTAGATACTAAAATATTCGTAGATTCTCACGTTGAACCATTTTTTTTTATAAATCATATCTTATTAAATATATAATATTGTGGAAATTTATTTTCTCTTCTCACGAGCCTCAGCTTACTGATGTCGCAAAATACGAGTTAAAGTTGTAGAATTATAATCAATGTAAAACTTCAATGTCATTTACGAAAGTAGAAGTTGAGTAAATCCTGAATAAATATACGAACAAACTTACTTCTTAATGTAAGTACTATTAATGTATAAGTTTCTAAACAAATTAAATTTCATTGTATGCATAGATATTCTGCTAAGTTACGACGGTATTATGATAAAGTTTATTACAAAACATCCTAAGATGTTTCGTTATAATTAATATATTACAAAGTTTGATTTGAGTTTCGTTTCTTAAAATGAAACTCATATTTAGTAAAACTTTTCGATACATTTATAACTGTTTAAATATATCTTGTAGCTTTGCAAGGAAAGTTGAAGCTCTATTATTATTTTAATAACAACACAAGTTGATATGCGATTAAACGCATGTAATTCGAATTACTGTTAATTAAGCGACTTCGATTTTGTTACATCTTTAAATTAATCATTACTTCAAAAAAGAATCATTATTAACAACATTTTTATAACAAATAAAAACGAGATTACAATAATAAATTATGCAAAGCTTAATGCAGTTTTTTTGCCCTGTTATGTACGTATAATCATACATTTTTGAAATTTATTACTCACGTTATAAAGACTTTGCGCATAAATTAATAATATTGCATAAGTGAAGTTAAAAAGTAAAGCGGTTGTATGGATATTTGTATGAATAGAGGATAGAATTAATCAATGAAGAAAACAACAAGGAGAATGCCTCACAATTATTATTGGAACTTATTTTCCTCTTATGAATAAGTGAATGATTTAATTGTGAATCAAAATAATTATGTCATAAGTAAATGTTGCTCATTTTATTTACTGTCTTGGTTGCCTAGAATAATTTAAAACAACTTTTTCTTTCAGTCTTTTTGGGCGAGGGATTTAAAACTCCGAACTTTATGTTCTATAATGTGCACGTATTACAAACATAAATCTTCCCTTTGAATTACTCTGTTTGTTGATTGATGAAAACCACATTAAAATCCGTTGCGTAGTGTTAAGATCTAAGCGTACAGACGGCGGGGAACGACTTTGTTTTATACAACGTACAGTTATATATGTATGTCGGCTTAGCTTCAGTACAAGAAGCTTGTGGTTATTAGACTATTGATAATGATTCACAAGAAACATGTGTATACCTACGTGACATTTGACTTAGAAAGGATTAGTGACGATACTCCTTGATGACGTATTATGATTAGGTATATTTATGAACACTAACAAGACGTAAGTCTAATCATAATACAAGCCATGATATTATATATATATATGATAATATCTTTTTACTGGAAGTTGGAAGCTTTTATAGAATTGAAACATTAATTATCCAAAAATGTGTTATTGTATATATCGGCGGCAGCGATGGCTGAGCGGTAGTATGGTCCTTTTCGGTGTTCGTTGGTACGGGGTCCATCACGATGAATTAAAATAACACGTGGTATAGCGATAAAAGTTTTATTACGTTACGGATTTACAACTTGGTTGAGTAGGTAAACCGACAGTTTCGCCTTGGAGGTGTGGGCTGATCAGTTACTCAAACGCAAGTGTCGTTATCCAGTCCCCATACTCTCCAACACGACTCTGTCCACGTGACTTTAACATTCCATGACGTCACCGCGTTTACCCACTACTATAATAATCAAATAAGCTTCTTTTAATCAAAATGATTGGCTTTCCACGACACGGCCAGCCTGACGAGTTACACGTCCTCGTGTGTATCTGTAACAAAATGATCTATTTTGAAGCAAATTTCAAACCTCGGCCAACCTGACCGTAACGTGAAATTACATTACTGCATTGATGTATCATCTCTATTCATCAGTTAAAATTAATCACAAAAAAACTAATAATTTATCATGATCATTCGCAGACGAGAGGTTCCTCTAACAGTCATTAAACAAAGGTTTTATTATTACACACTTCATTAACACATTGAGATCACATACAACGCTCATTGCCCGGCTGACTCAGCAGCTAGTGACAAAACTGTTGTCACCCATATCGTCATCACCTCGTGTGATACGACCAACACTTCATCTAGACTCCACGAGTCCCAGGTCAATACATGACCAACACAACAATAGTCTCTTATGAGACCCAGGTCCCCGCCACACCACTAGCTGCCCATCGCGCCCTGAACAACCCGAGCGAGTTGCAGTTACGACTACAGACTAGTGCGTGTGGTGCGACCAATAGCCATGGTATGTGCTCTATTTACTAGTGATGCTTCCCTCATCACTATCATCCAACAAATCTAACTCAGTAGGTACATCAGTAAGAGGAATCTTTCGTAAGCGATCGTGAGCATACTTATACGTTCTATTACCAGATAACTGTTTTAACAGATAGCGATCACCTTCAAGCAATTCTACAACTTTAAACGGTCCCTTGTATTTAGGATCTAACTTAGTTTGATTTCTCTCCTCGTTTTGAATTAAGACCAAGTCACCAATATCAAACTTTACAATTTTAGCCTTGTTTTTATTAAATCTGATTTTATCGTAAGTCGCACTCTTGTCTATGTTCCTAGCCGCTTGCTCTCTCGTTTTGTTAATGTCTACTTCCGGTTCAGTATCATCATAAGTTAAAAGATTTAACGGTCTTGCTACACGCCCTATCATAAGTTCGAGGGGACTAGCACCAGTTACACGATGAACAGAACAATTTAAAGCTAATTGTACATCATCTAATGCTTCTTGCCATGACCTATCAGAAGCCTCTACAGAAGTCAGCATACCTTTTAATGTGCTCATAACCCTTTCAACTTGGCCATTGGCACGACTAGAACCCGTAGCTATTAAGTGTAAAGAAATACCATGTTTCTCACAAAAATCTTTGAAATCTTTGCTGGCAAAACATCGACCTTGATCAGCAATGATTCGTGCTGGAGAACCAAATAACGACACACTAGATTTCAGAGCCTTAATCACGCTAGCTGCATCAATACGGAGAGTATGGTACATTAGAACAAATTTAGTAAAGGCATCGATTAAAACTATGACGTATTCTTTAGAATCATTTTTACCACTTAGCTTGCCTGTTATATCTACATGCACTGTGTGCTACGGGACAATTATCTTGGGGATTGGATGAAGTTCAGCCTGCACACGACCCGAATGGGATTTTGAAACTTTACAGGTAATACACCCATCAACAAACTTACGCACATACTTAGCCATGTGCTCGAACCAATAATATTCGTATACCTTTTCAAGAGTCTTCCTCCAACCAAGGTGCATAAGAGATTCGTGGACATGGTTTATTACCGACCAACGGAAGGCCCTAGGAACTATTGGGAGACACCGGGTGCGGTTGTTTCTTTGCACTTTGCGGTGCAAAATACTTGAACGCATCTCGTAAGTCTTAGCAATGTCAAGTGGGAGTTGACCCTCCTTAAGTTTTGTTACCAACGACTGAATCTCTGGATCACGCAGCTGTTCTGCCAACAACCAGTTATCTGACAAGGTTGCGAGATCTACACGTTTTTGCTCGACTTTTGAAAAACTGGGGGAATCAGAAGATGGTAAAGCATTTCGCGAAAGGAAATCGACATGAGCCATATGACGTCCTTCGCGATAACTAATTTGAAAATCAAATGCTTGGAGAAAAGCCCACCAACGATGCACCCGTGGTGTTATATCGACTTTATTTCGTGAAGCCTTTAACGAATTGCAATCAGTAACTACTTCAAAATGCCTACCCTGTAAATAATGCCTAAAGTGCTTCACAGCGTTTACTACAGCTAGAGTCTCCAACTCATAAGAGTGGTACTTTGACTCTGCTTTCGTAGTTCGCTTACTATAGTACTCGACTACACGTAACTGACCATCCATCTTCTGGAATAAGATGGCGCCATACCCGTTAGCACTTGCGTCGGTATGTAGTTCAGTTGGCAGGTCTGGGTTAAAAATAGTCAACACTGGTTTAGTGGTCAAGACAGTGATTACTTGTTGTCTAATATGCTCGTGTTCGGGCTTCCAAGTGAATTGCTTATTGCTGACTAGCAAAAACAATGGTGTCATAATTTGAGAAAAACTTTTTATAAACTTGCGAAAATATGAGGCAAGGCCAATAAATTGACGGAGCTCATGAATATTCTGAGGGGGAGGTAATTTAGTCAGAGCTTCTATCTTTCTAGGGTTTGGTCTAAGCTCACCTGCAGTGATATCATAGCCCAGGAATTCAACATGACGCTTCAAAAAAGAACACTTCGAAATGTTCAAAGAAAATCCGGCTTTAGTTAAAGCCTCTAACACCTCACGTAGCCTACAGAGGCCTTGATCCTCTGACACTGATGGTATCAAGATATCATCAAGATACAGTACTACATACGAGAAGACGAGGTCCCCCAAGGCACTAGACACAGCTCTTTGAAAAACACTAGGCGCGTTTCGTAACCCAAAAGGCATTGCAAGGTATTCAAACTGCCCATCAGGTGTAATGAAAGCGGTACGCTCAATGCTATCAGGGTCATTAATGGGTATTTGATTAAAGCCACTTGCGCAGTCTAAGCACGTATAAAAGCTTGCTCCAGATAATCGAGCCACTTGGTCTGCTATGAGAGGCAAAGGGAACCTATCTGGCACCGTGTTAGAGTTTAGTTCGCGATAGTCCACGACCATACGATCAGAACCATCACGCTTCTTCACAAGTAGTATAGGACTCGCGAACGGAGACCGACTGGGGCGAATTATGTTAGCTTCCATAAGCTCTCTGACCTTAGAACGCGCTATATACCTTTCGTCGGGACTGAGCCTGTAAGGCTTACGATAAACAGTACGATTCGGGTCTTGTAGTCTAATTATAAGTTCACCAGATGTGACACGTGTGCGGGGTAAACTATCAATAAAAGCGTGGGAAAATTCTTTAAGCAGGGACAACAGAGGTTCTTTATTCAGAACATCTATATCGACATTATCAAGATTGTACATGGATTCCGGTTCGTAGGTACAGGTAGCAACAGATTTCGGCTTTGAAATAATAAGAGATGACTCAGACATACTAATTGTAAACCCTTGTTTTAGAAATTCTCGACCAATCATTACGTCATACTTCAAACAATCATCTGGCAACACATGAAATAAAATCGATATGAGGCTACCACTAATCAACACATCACAAAGAATTTGTTCAGTACAATCTACATTAGCATAACCTATACCCTGTATACGAATAGTCGCGAATGTACGTTCCCCTATGAAGTTACGACTTACAGTTTGTTTAACGAGAGAGCATTCGGCACCAGAATCGAAATAAAAATAATACGACTCACCGGATTGTTGTAATGTTCCACAAACGCCTGCCATCGTACAGACATCCACGCGTCGCTCCGCTACAGCGCCGCCTCCGCTGCTATGGTCTGCTCGGCCCTCCAAGGTCGAGCTGCCCGAGCCCGCGTTGCCACGATGACAGTTGGACGCTACGTGACCGCTTACACCGCAACGAAAACAAATCACTTGTTTACTGGTACCAGGTGTCACCGTCGATGTCACTTGTCCCTTATTGCCGAAAGGCACAGTTGGTTTAATGATTTTAGAACGACAGTCCACGGCTTTATGTCCTGGTTTACCACAATTATGACACTTAAATGTAGCACTAGCACTATGCGACTTGAAACGTTTCACGTCCGACCCGTCCGTTCGTAAAGCAGAACCATTAACCCGATCATATTTTCTTTTCAAACTTGCACTTGCCTTCACTTCTTGCAGTAATTTGTTACGTGTGGTAATTTCACTTGTAAACGCTAAGCGATATAGACGCGAATCGAACTGGGCGATATGAGCCAGCACATATGACGTAGCGATTTCCTCGTGACTTAAATCCTTCCACCTAGTCAACAGCGAGGTCATCACACGGCTTGCATATGCTGCGAGACACTCCCCATCCTTCGGCTTGCCGTTATTCACACCGATAAGCGTCGCAGCAAGTGTTCCGTTCCGTGGAATCGTAACGTGCGAGAAACAGGTCACGGAAGTGTTGCCAAGTCATACCCGCATGAGAGATTTGTGACAGCCATGACGAGGCGGTGCCCTTCAGTGCCTTACTGAGAGCTATGATAAGCGATGCACCTTCCAGAGGACGTTCATTAACGCAGATGTCAATCGTAGCACACCAGGCACGTGGATCAGCATCTGGTTGTTCTGGGTTGAACTCCGGCAGAGATATATTGGGTGTCGATACTGGTGTTCGAATAGCCTCAATCAGTTGCATCATATTTTTCTGCTGAATCTCGAACATCGTGCGCCAGTGGGAATCAGATCCCACTTCTGATATCGGCGGCAGCGATGGCTGAGCGGTAGTATGGTCCTTTTCGGTGTTCGTTGGTACGGGGTCCATCACGATGAATTAAAATAACACGTGGTATAGCGATAGAAGTTTTATTACGTTACAGATTTACAACTTGGTTGAGTAGGTAAACCGACAGTTTCGCCTTGGAGGTGTGGGCTGATCAGTTACTCAAACGCAAGTGTCGTTATCCAGTCCCCATACTCTCCAACACGACTCTGTCCACGTGACTTTAACATTCCATGACGTCACCGCGTTTACCCACTACTATAATAATCAAATAAGCTTCTTTTAATCAAAATGATTGGCTTTCCACGACATATATATAATATTAGAAAAAAATTACCGCACTATCCCTTATATACAGATTTTTGGTCTTTTCATAATCACTGATAGATTTTTATAAAAAACAGAGTAATCTCCGTAATTTATCTTCATATTTTATTTCTGTGTGACAGTTAATTAATGTTTAGACGTCATATATGATACCAATTGATTTATGTATATATTTTTAAAAAAAATCTACATGCATGGTGCAACACTACTTTTCTGTAGACAGTTCAGAGATCTACAAGTCTTACAGAGAAAGTTTTCGTGTATCTCTTACAGTCTTGGCAACGTTCGCTGAAAAGCGCTCGGACGGCTAGTTTATGACTATGTTGACATAATATGTTGTGCATAAAAAATATACACATACACATTTCAATTTTAAAAAAAAGGTATGTATATATACGAACAAATATGAGATATAACAAATTAAAAATCATGATTTCGTGAATAGTAATAATCATAAAATTGTGAAGCTGGTCGATAAGCTCTGGTTTTTCTAAAAGTTAGACAGAAAGACATATACAAAAGTTTTAAAAACTAATTTGTGCGTGTTATATTCATTTTCTCTTTTAATTAAAAAAAATTACATATATAACCTTCTTTTGAATATAATTATAACTATCGTTCCATATTTGAATATCATGCTAATAAAAAAGTTCAAAAATAATTACGTTTCATGAACGCTTACCCAATAAGAATTAAATTTTATTTGTTAATATAACTAAGCCGTAACTCTCTGATTAGTTTAATTCCCTTGACTATTTCATTTTAGTTTGTTTCCGAGCAGTGGTCTGCGGGTTTGTTAGAACTCCGAACGTTACTAGGTTAGAATATTAACTAAAATAACAAATACAGATACGAAGTAAATACTCTATATTTGTACCTTACTTTATATTTCTACCTTAGGCGAATGCTTTTGTTTCTTACTACTTTTGAGTAAAATGAAAATGAATAAATGCATTTATTTACTAACTAGCTGTGCCCGCAACCTTGTACGCGTTTGAATTTAACAAAAATAAATACAACATTTATTTATTTTAGCCTAAGTTACTCCTCATTATATCAGTTATCTGCAAGTGAAAGTCCCATCAAAATCGGTCCAGCCGTTCCAGAGATTAGCCGGAACAAACGGACAGATAGATAGAAATGTTATTTTGGTATATGTACCGTGTATACATACACATTATGTATTGAGTAAAAATGGGCTATTTTAATGTTACAAACAGACACTCCAATTTTATTATATGTATGTGTAGATAAGTAAATGCATGCGAGTCGATGCTTGTTCAATGGAGATAAAATAATAATCTACCGTACATATGATATTTATTTTCCATATACAATTCCCCTTGGGTGATTATATTATCAAACTAGCTTCATTAAATCATGAAAGCGATGAATATAATAGAAAAATGTAGAACAGTATCTATTCGTGATTCACATAAAAATGAACACATTTAGGTCATGTTTACATTATTATAACTCGCCTCTTCAAGTTACTATGCTTTGCTGGCCTAGGCACAATTGCTATTGTTGTTTATAAGAAAGAAAATACTTTTTTTTTTTTTTTTTTTTTTTTTTTTTTTTTTTTTTTTTTTTTTTTTTTTTTTTTTTTTTGAGGGTAGGAGTGTAAATAATAGTCGCAAATTTTTTACATCTTTAAATTTAATTAATTTAAATAGTTTTAATAATATAAAAATAATTTAATGTACCTGTGACATTTCCTACAGCTTGGTCTGAGAATAATAATCACTACCACAATTAGAACAAATCCAACACAACAACATGGAATCAATTAAAAGCTCTATAGCGGATCTCACGGAGCACTTTAACTTAAGGATGGCAGAGTTCCAGAGAGACTTGAGAAATGCTGTTCCTGCCTCAAGCCCCGTGTCCAATATCAACAGCCAATTCAATTCGTTCCGCAGTTTTGTAATAGCGGCTCTTGAAAGTTTGCAACTGCAGGTGGAGTTGCTGTCCCAACAATGTGATGTGATGGAGATGCGGTCACGTAGGAAAATACTCCTGGTTCATGGTGTTCCGGAGGACAAACATGAGAATATACCGGCTCATATCTCAAAAGTTTTGGGCGATCACCTTAAACTCCCTGGATTAACAGCTGACTCCATATCCCGTTCCCATCGCCTTGGTCAGCTTGGCAAAGGTAAGCCACGTGCGATTCTGGTGAAATTCAAGGATACTTCGGTTAAAGACAAGGTCTGGGGCGCCAAAAAGAACCTTAAAGGCACCGGTATCACCATATCTGAATTTCTAACCAAACGTCGCCATGAAGTGTTTTTAGCAGCCCGGCAGCGATTTGGGATATCTAGATGCTGGACTGATAATGGTGTAGTGGTGGTGATGGGGTCCGACCAGTCGAAGCATCGTGTTCACACAAAACAGGAACTGGATGCCATCCCCAGTGACAGTGACAGTGTGGTTCAAGGCCCTTCTGCTGCGACTATTGTCTCAAATGCAGTTAAGGATAGCAAAACAACTTATTTGCGATCTAAAAGGATCGTTAAGAAATAATTTATCCTTATTATCTTGTACTGTTTTTGATTTTTCTATTGATTATTTAACATTTAACGTCTTCCTTTCGCGAGTACTTGTATCAACTTCGTTTCTTTCTTTTTATTGTCTTGTTTTTGTTTATTTCAATGTTCAGTTTAGTTTTATCACGTAGTAAAACTAATATAATTTAACAAATCAGGTAGTAAGCAATTTTGTGTTGTAAAATGTAAACAACTAAACACTGTCACGTTGACATCTTGACAAGTGCATTCATACTGCGTTCCGTTATTGCTTTGAGATATAAATGTCATAACGAATGTTTATCATAATTTATCTGCATTATTTTTTCTTTATCTCAATACTAGTATAGTTTACTTATTGCATTCATTATATATTATTTTTGTTACTATAAATATGTTACTTTTTGTTCTTTTCCTTTTTTATATTTTTCTTTTTTATTTTATTTTTTACAATTTTGTTTCTTTTGTTGTAACGTGTTTTATTTTTACTTGATACTATCTATTAGTTTACAACGGTTTTGAATTTGTTTTTTACCTTTTAAGTGATTTTCTTTCTCTCAGACCGCTGGTGGGTTGGTTTCTGCCTTTATTGGTTTATTATTATTATAACTTATTTACTATTTATTATAAGTTATTTATATATAAATTTTCTTATTTTATTATTGTATTTTATATATATCTATTATAAAACTATCATAATGTCATTAAATAATAGTATATCTAGTAGCCATTTTTTGTCTTGCTCATCAAATGAAGATCTGTCAGTTGAGGATGAGGATAGTTTCCACAGTACATCTTCCCTCCCTTTAAACGTCGTCCTTAATTCTTGTTTCTCAGATTCAATGAAGAATTTCAACGTTATTCACATTAATGCACAGAGTATTCCGGCCCATTATCCCGATATGCTTGCGTCATTTGAATCTCGTAATATCCACGCGATTCTCATCTCCGAATCCTGGTTAAAGCCATGTTTACCATCTACATCTTACTGCTTACCAGGGTTTACACTGATACGTAACGACCGCATTGGTAAAGGTGGGGGTGGAGTCGCGATCTACCTTCGTTCTTATATTCCCTTTACTATTGTTAGCTCGTCGACTCAGCCTCCTCCAACTAATGCTGCTGAACACTTACTCATCGAAATAACTCTTTCTCTCACCAAAATTCTTCTCGGCGTATTTTATATTC
The DNA here is from genome assembly GCF_905220365.1 of Vanessa cardui. Classification (NCBI taxonomy): domain Eukaryota; kingdom Metazoa; phylum Arthropoda; class Insecta; order Lepidoptera; family Nymphalidae; genus Vanessa; species Vanessa cardui. Next base: position 4,899,758 of record NC_061136.1, read on the forward strand.
CCTCTCTACATATTGATTATTTTTCTGCATTCGAAAGTTTATTAATTAATTTGTCTCCCTTATACAGTCATACCATAATTATGGGTGACTTTAATACATGTCTCCTTAAAGGTGACAACCGATGCAGAAAGCTAAACTCTGTAATTGAAGCGTGCAACCTACACATTTTGCTTCTCTCGGCCACTCATAACCCCCCTAACTGTGTCCCTTCACTTCTTGATCTTATTATAGTGTCATCTCCAGATTTTGTCCTCACGCACGGCCAATTTGAGGCTGATGCTTTTTCGAATCATGATCTGATTTTTGTTTCATACAAAGTTCGTCCTCCTAAAGCAAAATCGAGAATACTTCTGCGGCGTAGTTTTGGTGGAATGGATAAAGAACGTCTTACTGAGGATGCTCGCAAAATTAATTGGTCAGCTGTAGTCGATGCCAGCTCAGTCGACTTAAAAGTTGACATGTTTAATTCTTGTCTGACTGGTCTCTATGATAATCATGCTCCGGTTAGACCTATTAAAATTAAACACTTACCAGCGCCTTGGCTATCTGAGGAATTAAAAAGTCTAATTGCGAAAAAAGCTATGGCTAAAAGTAAATTAAAATCTGATGCATGTGACAAAAACCGTATTAAATATAATAAAATCCGGAATCGCTGCAATACATCGTGTAGAGATGCGCAACGACGCCACATTCATAAATCAGTCGAAAACGGCGACCCAGCTAAAGTTTGGAAATTCCTCGAATCGTTTGGAATTGGCAAATCATCTCATAATTCTCTTCACCGTAACATTGACATAGAGTCTCTTAATAAGCATTTTTCTTCATCTGACGTTATTGACAACGCAGAAAAAGAGCGGACGTTAAATATTCTTTCTTGTTTGCCAACCTTTGACTATCCACCGTTTAATTTCATTCCTTTCACCGAATGTGATGTTAAGAAGAGCATAGTGTCCATCTCTTCTAATGCCGTGGGCGACGACGGCGTTGGCCGTAATATGATTGTACCTATCCTTGAAACTATTGCTCCTGTTATTACTCATATCCTTAATGAATCCATCACTTCCTCAAAGTTCCCCGATGCCTGGAAAGTAGCCCGTATTATTCCACTCCCCAAAAAGGCTAATTCTATGAACTACACTGATTTTCGTCCTATCTCCATCCTTCCATTTCTTTCCAAAGTTTTAGAAAAACTAGTGCTCCAGCAATTAATAACATTCCTAAATAGGCACAGCCTTCTTAATCCACTCCAATCTGGCTTTCGCTCCGGTCATAGTACGGTCACAGCGCTCGTGAAAATTACCGACGACATTAGATTGGGCATGGATAATAAACAACTTACAGTGCTGACATTGTTAGATTTTAGCAATGCTTTCGGTACTGTCAACTTTGACATCTTATTGAGTTTGCTGCGTTCTCTTAACATATCTCCATCGGTGTTTGGCTGGTTTCAGAGTTATCTTAGAGGCAGAAGGCAACGTGTTCAGGTAGACGAGACATTTTCGTCTTGGTGTGAAGTACGTGCTGGAGTGCCTCAGGGTGGCGTGTTGTCTCCTATTCTCTTTACTATTTTCATTAATTCTATTACTCAAAAGATTTCTTCTCTCTACCACATGTATGCAGATGATCTCCAGCTTTATACCCAGTCAACCTTGGATAACTTGCCCAGCGCTATCGCTGCCATTAATGATGACCTGGTTACAATCAGTGATTGGAGCAAGTGTTATGGTTTAAAGATCAATCCATCAAAATCACAGGCCATTATTATTGGCAGTGCTGCTATGATTTCAAGAGTTGACTGGAGAAACATTCCTACGATTATATTAGATAATTGTACTATACCATATAGTTCTACGTTAAAAAATCTCGGTATACATCTAGATTCTACACTTTCATGGTCACATCAGTTAAATGTAGTCAGCAGGAAAATGTTTTCGGCGATGGGCTCTCTACGACGTCTCCGTTCCTTTCTTCCTATTTCCACCAAGACTATGTTAGCACATTCTCTACTTCTATCTATTCTCGATTATGCAGACGCAAGCTATCTAGATTTAAATGAGGACCAATTAAATAAACTTGAGCGTCTTCAAAATCTAGCTATACGGTTCATATTTGGCTTACGCAAATATGACCATGTCTCTGAATTTCGTACTCAGCTCAAGTGGTTACCTATTCGTTTTCGCCGGAATCTACATATTGTTTGTCTTCTGTACTGTGTGTTATTCAATCCTCACTCACCTATTTATTTGAAAGAAAAATTTAAATTTTTGAAGTCTCGCAATGTTATTGACGGACACAACATGAACTTACGTTCATCTGAAAATTTACTTTTAAATCCACCTGTGCAGAAAACAATTTTTTCCAAAAAATCTTTTACGGCTGAGGCTACTCGATTGTGGAATGCCCTCCCGCTTAATATCAAATCTGCAACCTCTTTAACATTATTTAAAACTAAAGTTATTAATTATTACCTCACACTCTCACACTGAATGGCGACTAGATACCATTTGTTATTTGTATATATCTGTATATTTATATATTTTTATGTATGACTCTATGTATATATGTATGTATAAATGTATTTATGTACCTAGCTATATGTATGTAGTAGTTTATTTATGTATTATATTATTTGTATCTATGCATGTAGTCTATTTTACACCACCTACCATTTCTCTGTTGGCTACTACTCCATATCACCTCGGTTGTCTGGAAGAAATCGCTTTAAAGCGATAAGACCGCCGGTTGTACCATCTATTTTTTTTTTTATGTGTTCTTACTTATCTGTTTAATTTGTGGTGTACAATAAAGTGTTTAAAAAAAAAAAAAAAAAAAAGTAACTAATTGTTTGCACATGTCATGTCCAAAATTAAAATTTGCAATAGCAAGCACTGTGATATAGACAACACCGGTTTGGAATGTATCAACTCATCAGAAACGACGGAAAACTTAAATTGTTACTCTGTTCCAACATTTGAAATATAAACTTGGGTCAGTTGAATGAAATTAAATAATAATGAATAAATATTGGACAACGTCATATACATTACTCTGATCCCAATGTTCGTAGCTAAAGCACTTGTGAAATGGAAAATCAGAAGTAGCGACGGTACCACAAACAGCCAGACCCAAGACAACATATAAAATTAATGAAATTTTACTACATCGACTCGGCCGGGAATCGAACCCGGGACTTATAAGCGGCGTACCCATGAAAACCGGTGTACAGATTACTCGACCACGGAGGTCGTCAATTTAAATTTAATCTATACCGCCACGCTTTTTATCGATACATTTTTATAATCATAACATCTAAATGTGCCGACAGAACAAAGATATCGTAATTTTCGAGAAGCTGACTGGAACCGGTTATCTAATTTAATGTTATTACGAGGCTTTAAGTACCAGTGTAATAATAATATTAAACGTAACTTAGTGAAAAGAAGCTCCAAGAATGGTACAACAGTAGTATAAAATAAAGTCGCTTGCCGGTTTCCGTCTCTATGTACCTATGCTTAGATCTTTAAAATTAAGCAACGAATTCTGATGCGGTTTTTTATAGAGTGATTCAGGAGGAAGGTTTTTTCTATATAATACATGGACAATATAGTAAAGTAACTCTGATAATTTTAGAAGTTTCTGTTATGTCATACAACATAAATGACACCCGTGCGAAGCCGGGGCGGGTAGCAGTTGTATGTAAACCTTTTCCTAAAGTGGTGGAAGAAAGGGATAAGCAGAGATTTCAATACGTTGTTCCATAACGGTTTGGCTTATTGAAATATTTCTCACGACGAATTACGATATTTTAAATTTTTCACATACATTTTGCGTCATGAAAATTCATGAAAAGTAATGGGTTCTTAACCTGATTTTAACAAGTAATCTTTGGTAAGTGTTCTCCAGTTTTACATCTCAGTTTATATAAATGTAAATTTTCTGTTTTTAACCGAAATGCAAGGTTTTATTCCTTTCCTAATTAGGAATTAATTTGCTTTTGATGATTCTGGGGCTAACGCTTTGCCTGGGAGAGAAGGTTTCGAGTAACAACTTACCAGACATTCTTAAAACAAAACAATCATATCTTTTCAATAAACGATAATAAATCTAGGCAAAGGCACGTCGAATTCAAAAACAACACAAGACAGGAAACACAAAAAAATTATTACATGTTTTTTTTTTCATTGTCTTTTTTTTATGACATCGATAGGATATAGGTTACTGGACTACAGGAATGCTATTGACCACCACGACACATTGGCGCTCTCATAAATATAAAAAAATCCTTACATCGTCAATGCGCCAGTAATCTCAGTAACTAAGATGAACCTTGCATTATTTGTTTGACTGTGTAACAAATTCTTCAAAATAAACATAGTAAAATAAAATAAATCAAAATAAAATTTATTCAAGTAGGCTTTTACAAGCACTTGTGAATCGTCATTTTACAATTAAGTGAAGCTACCACCGGTTCGGAAAGTAGATTTTACCTAGAAGAACCGACTAGAAACTCAGTAGTTACTCTTTTTCAACATTCAATTATAAGTATTGCAGTTGGCGGTAGCATATCTGCTGTGTACCTACCAAGATAAGGCTGGACAAAGCTAAGTAAAATCTCATGATTCTCATTGATCCTTTTATTTCTGGTGTGTATGTCTGATACAATTTTGCAATGTGGCATTTTATCTATTGACATAGGTCCCATGTGATCATCGTATTCGTTTTCTATTACGGCCCAGCTGTGCTTACGGTACGAGTACCCTTATCTCATACATTTGTGAATACGAAAACATTTTGTTAATTTTATATATTTCAAGTAACGAGATTTTATCGTTGCTTTATAATGCGTACGTTTTGCGTTTTGACTTAATTAATATTAAACATCATCATTATAATAAAAACTACTCGTTAAAATATTGTTTTTAAAATAAATAATAAATATATGGTTTCTTTTAAAACGCCGGTTTCCGCTTCTTGACATAATTAATTAATGATTCAATTTTTTTTATGAAATGTTCGCGTGTATAATTTTAAGTATGTTTTTTTTTCCTTTCAAAGCTTTATGGTAGTGAACAATTTTATTTAATTTTTACAGTAATAATAAGGAAATAGAAGCAATGGTAGCAAGATAAAATTAAATAGTGTTTAGTTATTGTTTTTTAATGTAAAAAAAGAAAGATTTATTTATCGTTTGAGTATAATATTTTAAGTAAAGAAAGTACAGTTGCAGTATCATATACTGTATCAGCGGATATTTATTAATACTTGTCTTTGTATCCTTTAGAAAAAAATATTTTTGCTGTTTCCAAGTAATTGTCAGTTTGTATATTACAAGAATGTTAATAATTTAACATATTAATGTATCTGCTCGTTCAGAGTTCGTCCGAGTGGAATAAAGATTTGTGTTATCTACCGGGTCCTATATATATGTATATACAAAGACGAACTCACACACACACATAATAACAAATAAAAAATCGTCGAAATGTTCCAACGATAACGAGGAGTTCGGTTACATAAACACGTACAGAAGATTTGTATATAAAGAAGATAAGATTATTTAATTTCCTTTTTCTTAAGTCCTCAATTTTTTCTTTCAACATTAATATATCTTTAAATTTACTTTTAAAAATTTCCCTTTATTAATTTGTATTGATAAAAGTGTAATGACATTTCGGCTGAATCTGTTTGTTGTACATAAAACTCGATTAAGTTCTGACCTCGGTTAAGATTCCATTTTAAATTCGATCTAAATAAAATTTGGATTAACCTATCAAGGCAAAATTATCACGAAGTTCAACGTTCCAATTTGCCGGTACATTATAGTAAATTTCGAACCGTAATATGATATTGTTACGGTACAGTCAAAATGTACATGTTTAAAGTACTACCAAATTGGATATCTTCTCAACTTTGATATCGTGGACTGAACAAGGCGGATCTCATTTTCAAGAAGCGATTTTTTGCACGATTGAAATTGAGTCAAAGCAATTTGTTTACTGAATTTAGTAAAAGTCGTGCTTAGGATTCCGTCGAGTATTTTGTTCAGTGAGCTTGTTCAGGGTAATGGTATTGTTATTCGTATCCATGCTCAATTAACCGACCCCACTGATTGTGTGTTGTTAACTTTCAATATCTGCTTGTGACTGGCTTATTAAAATTTTGGTCGCCGTTCGGATTTAAACAGGCAATATATATCCACTAACCTTGGTAATGATCGAAACATTTTGTGAGTATAATACACGTGTGTGTTATCCACGCACACATATGAAATATTTCTTTTACATTTTAACTAGTGCCCAGGGCTTAACTTTCACATTTATAATATTAATATAGATTTGATAATATATAAGTTTTGTATTTTTTTTTTATAAACCAAATAGATTAATCCTTCTTATAAAATGAATATAAGAACGTCTATAAGATGAAACGAAGATTACGGGCGTAATCCCGGGCAAACACCAAGGAGTTTTCATGTGATTTATGTGTTTATAATTCATCTTATGCTCGGGCTGAAGAAAAATATCGCAAAGAAAATTGCATTTTTCCGTTGAATTTTGCCTTCCGTGTCAACGTCAAACCGTTCAAGGATATAAAAAAAGCCATAAATTTCCCTTATATGGTCTCATTGTATTTTTATGTAATTAGTTTGTACGCTTTGTGAATTAAAATTGCTCAAGTTTAACGAAGTATTTTTAATCAATATAGATGCATCAAGAGCAGGCAAGCTGAAATGCTTTACTTCACCTTTTTAAATAAACTAAAAGGCAACGCCATTAGGCTTCCGCTTGTTTGAAATAAGAACAATCTAGACTTATATACAGATAATAAATGTTATGTTAAATGAAGATAGAATGTAATAAACATAAAAAAAATAAGAAAATAATATTTTATTCTGATACAATGCAAGTCCACCAATAGCCCATAAAATAATGCTCTAATCAATCAGCGGAATTGGCACTCAGGGCGATGGGATAGACGAGGGTGTATTGTTATTGTGTAAAGCTTGTCACATATTTTAATTACTAGTTGTTACCCGTGACTTTGCTTCCGTCGGTAGTTAAACATAAAGCTTTCCCTTTGTCCTATCTTGGAACTCTTACTCGCTTCATACTAAATTTTATCAAATTCGTTTGGGTGTCAAATATCAACAGATAAATAAAAAACGTTTCTAATTATTTTTTTCTATTTTAGGTATCATTAGATTCTACCGCAAAACAATAGTATTGTCCTGTTCCGGTTTGAAGGGTGAGTGAGCTAGTATAATATCTATAGAGCAGACTGCTATATCCTTAAAGTAATATAATTATAATTATCACGCAAGCAAAATAACGGACGAAAGTGCCACAAATTAAAGTTACTACTCAGTCTCAGAAATAAAATGTAAATAAACGTCAAAAAGCTCGTGATTCTGTTAAGAAAATTAAAGTTTAATAGATTGTTTTTTTAATTTTATCCCGAGGTTTCCCAGAGGCCTCGTTGGGTTTAGTAAACAAAAATGGAAAATCATTTAACTTTGCTCTTTTCCTTTTATTTTTGACGGCCTTTGTTTTGTTGATAGCGATCTTGATAGCATCATTTTAAGATAAATAAATCCGTAAACTTTACGAGCTAATCGACTGTCACTGAAATTTTCTTTTGCGAATTAATTCGGATCATCAAATACGGATTTCAATTATCATTCATATCAAATTATGTGTACGAAGAACGATCACAGTGGCGTGCTCAATTGGAGAGGCTTATGTCCAGCAGTGGACGAACATGGGCTGTTGATGATTATATGTATATACGAACCTATCTATATGTACTAGTAAAACATAAGAGATATAAAAATATATCATAAAAAGTTATTTTATATATAAGTTAGTATCTATACACTAAATCATTTTTAAAATAACTTTTGCTTTTTTATAATTGACGTTGAATTGATAAGATGTTCCTTTCAAAGTTATATTATACACAAAAAAATAATTTCACATGTGTAATTTGTGACTATAATTGCCTTATAAATTTGTTGTTCTATATCCAATGTATTTATCTCATTAGCTTGTACTTTACTGACATAATTAGGACATAGTTTTATTTGTTTATTTGGTAAAATAAACAAATAAAACAAAAAGGTATTTTTGCGTGTGACATTTGTATATTTTTATAATAATAGAGTGATAGTTATATTCTTTACCTAACCAATGTGCCTCTAATAAGAAGTTACGACCCTTGCTTTTAATAACATCGACTTACTCACCCATCAAATCGAAATGTAACAATACTGAGTATTACTGTTTAGCGTCAGAAAAAGTGATGAATTTGTACAAATATTTACTCGTTGATAAGGCTAGTAAATTGTTCTTTTTTTCAATTCGAAGACAATCTCATCTCATAGTACAATTCATGATATTTCAATTCAAATTTAACGGAGTTTGACATTTGATATTTATTCTACCCATTGTATTAAAATAATATTAAACAAAGAATGATATTTCAAATATTTCTATCAATGGTCTATCATTGTCGGATGAACCTTTGTAGAGATTCATTCGAAGACGATTTAAATCGAACAAAACGCTATCCATCAATACATTTTATGGCTTTTCTAGGAGTCAATCTAAAAGGACGTAATAAAGAAGACGGTTGCTCTTACTTATAATCCCAAGTGTTCGGAGACGGCGTCTCGTCTCCACATTATAGACTATATTCGGAGCTATAAGGTATTTGAACCCTATAATAAATTATATTTATCAAGACGATATTATTGCCGTCTTATCTCAACAAAGCTTTGTTATAAACATGTGATGTTATTGTAACAGAAACCTGAAACATGAGACTGTTGATAATAAAATGTCTATATAACTTTTAGGAATCAAGATGCTATAATAAAACTTATTTTAGGTTCTAGATAAATATGAGACAACATCACATGCATTACTCTGATCCCAATGAAAGTAGCTATACTCCAGCCAAATTCGATGTGGAATGTTTAATAACAAAGCGTTGCTTAGCAACCAACGTCAGGCAGATGCTCAAAACATTTTTAGAAATATGTTCAAACAATTATTATTGATGTTAATAAAAATTAAATTTGATGATTAATAATAAAATACTTAAGACAAAGGACTAAGCGCATTCTTGGTTATAAGTATAATACTTATGATCATCTGGAATAATGTAGATCTCAAAAATAATACCTCCAATTTTAAAATGATCTCAGAAATTACCTCGTAGTTATATAATTCGCTTTATTAACTTTATCTATAGCATCCCAAACGACAGGACTCGTTAAGATTAATTTGAAACAGTGTTTTTAGTGCTATATTTATGCTTGCCAAAACAAAATGTCTTGTTTTTAATCTATCTGTAATGAAACGTTGTGTGCAATGTTAACATTCTATTCTTTCTCATTCTTTCTCATTATTTATCAATAATAATAATAACTTTATTAAACAACCAAAATTTACAAAAGAAACAATGTGGCTCTGGCTCCCGAAACTGAAACTGTGTTTCAGGAGTCAGTTCCTTCCCAAAATAATATACATTCAGTTGTCTACAATGTTAGGTGTTTTACAAATTGTATCTTACATGACAGCGAAATTCTTAACCTGTTGTGGTTATACTACCATTATAATACGACTAAAAATATACACCACCAATTACGAAGAGCCAGTATCGCTATTATATATGTACCTTCCTAAATCTGCCAATTGCTTAAAAAACACTCCAAATGTTACAAGCCTGCGATTTCTTTACGTCATTATTAAAATATAGGGTTGTTAGTTTTGTAGTAATATTAAAGTGGTAATTAAAATTTTTTAAACTTTTATTTTAAACTAATTTTCATATAAATTATGTATTGACCAGCTAAATAAAATTTTTGGATTCTGTATTAAATTAAATTTTTTGTGTTTAAACAGGAAATTGTGTTATAATGAATATAGTTGTAATTATAATAATTATTATTTCTTATTAAGAGTGTATCAACCCTAATTATGATGACACATGGTTTGTTTACTAAAATTCCAGATCGAATGTGGCTGAAGTATAAAGCACTTGTGTTATGGAAATCAGAAGTAATGACGGCAAACTAGTGAACTTTTTCTACATATGTCGATTCGGCCAGGAATCGAACCCGGGTGCTCGGAGAGGCGTACTAATGAAAACCGATGTACACACTACTCGACCATGGAGGGCTTCAAAGTCAAGATCTATAATTCATACATTATTACACATCTTACGTTAAGATTCGTTAGGTGAATATTGCCTAGTAATAATCTTGAGTTGAAATTAGATATCTGTATCGTATGCAAAATGTCTATATGTTTTTACGTATTTTTTATGACGCCCAATTATATACCACAGATCACTGTATATTGAAATATAGATTAGAAAAATGTATTACATACTTACGCTCTATGAATCTTTATTTTAACAGACACGTACACTAAAACCTTATAGAACGAGTATGAAAAAAACCTAATAATAATTTCAAATATAAAATCAAAGTTATGAATCTTTAGAGAATTTTAGATGATTAATTTAATAATAATCTATATACTTAATCAAGTTTACTTTAGCTAATAACTTCCATGAAAGGAAGCTATATAACTGGGGAAATATTCCGCAGGGTGTGCGTAATTACTGGAGCAGAATTCTCTCGGCTAAACGCGAAGGAATCTATTGACGAGTGAGTATTTCGGTATATTGGGTACCTATTGCGCAACGAATATTAAGCTAACGTGTTTAATGTACATAAAATTGCCTGATTCCATCTAAGATTCGAACATTATTCATTATTCACTCTAAAATCGTGTTTCGTTGTCAGTCCGTAATTGAAAATATTTTTTAATTTCGAATTCGGTCATTCGAAAGATGACAGTTAGTGATAAAAGATATTTTCAATATAGTCAATAAATCCTTCTTGGGGCAAGGTATCCTTTTCTATACTAAAATTCTACAGACATTTTTAACTTTGCCGTTTCGTAAATTCAAATCGTTTGTAAAAAATACATTGGTCAAAAAGCATATCATTCGATACAAGATTTAATAGATGATAAAAAAGCGTGGAGTTACTAACTGTTGTCTTCCAAGCAGGATATATTAATTTAAATAATTGTATTAACTAACATGACTTTGTATTTTTTAAATGTTGAAATAGAGTAACTACTGAGTTTCTTGCCGGTTCTTCTCGATAGAATCTACTTTCCGAACCGGTGGTAGCTTCACTTGTAAAATGACGATTCAAAAGTGCTTGTAAAAGCCTACTTGAATAAAATTTATTTTGATTTTTGATTCGTAAAAAAGTGTCTGTTGCCAGTGTGAGATGTTTATAATAAAATCACGATTGAGTTAATTTGAACACTATTCACTCTAAAATAAAGCTTCGTTGTCAGTTCATAACTAAAAACGTTTTCGAATATTTTCAAATTTCGAATTCAGGCATTTGCAAGATGGCGGTTAGTGATAGTAGATATATTTATAAAGAAGAATCTATTGTCAGTGTGAAATGTTCATAATAAAATGACGATTGAGTTAATTCGAACATTATTCACTCTAAAATAAGTTTTCGTTGTCATTCATAACTAAAAACGTTTTCGAATGTTTTCAATTTTCGAATTCAGGTATTTGCAAGACGACTGTTAGTGATAGTAGATATATTTGTAAAGAAGAATCTATTGTCGGTGTGAAATGTTTCTAATAAAATCATGATTGAGGTAATTCGAACATTATTCACTCTCAAATAAGGTTTCGTTGTCAGTTGATAACTAAAACGTTTTCGAATGTTTTCTAATTTCGAATTCAGGTATTTGCAAGACGACTGTTAGTGATAGTAAATATATTCGTAATGAAGAATTATCACCAATGTGAGATGTTTATAATAAAATCACGATCGAGTTAATCAACCGGAGGGAAATAGCCTCAGGACTGACTAACTACTAACAGCCTTACTTACGTACTTTCCGAGTCACGAGAGTGAGAAACTCAAATAACTTGGTACAATTCGGCATTCGAAACTGGGAACCTCGGGATTTGTAACCATATAAGTTGGTGTCTAGTACAACAACTACCCAATGCAATAAAACTACTACGTACAACATACCTATTATTATATATAATGTCTTTAGGTTTCTATAAATATTTTAGTGTCTCGGTTGATTTATTTCATTTAGATTAAAATATTTATTTTGAATAATATGGTTTTTGTTTTGACTCGAAATTTAGCGTATTTAAGTCCAGCCATCTGTTTGGTTACATACGAACAAGAAAGGTTTGTTGACAAATAAATACCTATATTATAAAAGTAGTAAGTGTTTTTCATAATATTTATAATCCTAACATCGAAAAGTAAAGTTTATAAGTGAAAAATAAAGTGTTGTGTAGTTGGAGTGATTAAAAAAATAAGACGGTAACAATAATATCATCATCCGGCCCGAATCCAATTTTCTTGGGGTCGGTGCAGCATGTCTTCTTCTTCCATACTTCCCAATCTGACGTCATCTCACAAGTAACATTATTTCCAGCCATATCATCTTTCACCCAAACGATGGATTCGTTTCATTGGTCGTCGCCTTCCTCTATATCCAAATTCATTCATGCTCAAGACCTTCCTCACAATATGTTCCTCATTCCTCCGCATAACATGACCATACCATGATAGCCGCCTTCCACATAACTTCTCGGCTATCGGTGCCATTTTCAAACTTCCTTTTATGTACTCTTTCTTTACTCTATCCATTCGATAACAGACATATCAAATATAAATCTCAATGAATATGCAATAGTGACTTTGATATATGAAAACAACAGCCCACTGCTGGGCTCCTACTTTTGAGGAGAAGATTTGGAACATATTCCACCACGCTGTTCCAATGCGGGTTGATGGGATTTGACACATGCAGGTTTCCTCACGATTCCTTCATTGCCGAGAACGAGATGAATTATAAACACAAATTAAGCACATGAATATTCAGTGGTGCTTGCCTAGGTTTGTACCCGCAATCATCGGTTAAGATGCACGCCTTCTAACCACTGGGCCATCTCGCCTGATATATGAAATCCATGCATTCGATTTACCGCGTAACGGTACGAAATTTAACCCGACTTTTTGTCTAACTGTGACCGTTAAAATAGTGCTAAGATGTACCGTTTTATAGTCTCAGACATACTAACTAACGCTGTAAATTTCGAATAGGTGTATAACACTGCTAATTTAAGTTAGTATACATACATTTCTGTATACATATATTTCAGACGACTTTTCTGATACCATTATAGTATTACTTAAATTCCCGGCCAGTTATTTATTGCACAAAATTTGCGGTACAGTAGCTTGTTTTTAAAACCCTTAGAAGGAATTTAATTCTTCGCTATCCCCTACTTAAACGCTGAAATGAACTACTACGGACAATATTATACTCGGCTTTGCTGTTTTATGAGTTCAAAAGAAACATCATCCTCGATGTAACATAATATTACGCAAAAATGAATTATCGTAAAGAATTTTGATACTTGAAAATATTTTAGGTTGGGAATTATAGGTAAACAACTTAAATAAACATTTTATATTGAATTTTCGTAAGTATTATGTTCCGTAGGCGTAAATATGTGGGTGGATACAATATACATATTTATTAGGTATATTATTAAAGGTCAGTAAAATAAACACGATAATATTTCGCTTTTTTTATGGCTTATTTAGTTCTTTGTAAATACTTTCTATTAATCAACCTTAAATTTAAATTCTTTATACATTATTCTACAAATGATATTGAAGAATATCATTGATTATGACTGGTTTAGCAATATGATACGGACACAACAATAACAACAGCGTATAAATTTTTCAGTGCTGGGCTGCCTTTCCCTTTGAGGAGAAGGTTTTGGAACGTATTCACCTCGCTGTTCCAATGCGGGTTGGTGGAATACGCATGTGTCAGAATTTCTATGAAATATAAATATTGACGGGACTTTCACTGCAGATAACTGATATAATAAGGAGTAAGCTAGGCTACAATTTTTTTTTGTTAAATTCAAACGCGTTCAATGTCGCTGGCACAGTTTGTTTGAAATATACTTTAATATTAACTAGATTCGATAATACTTATTCATTAGTTTATGCCCGCTAAACTGGTTTGCTGTTAACAAAACTACAGCTTTTGCTGAGAATCAGCACGTGTCTGTATTTATTTCGTTGAAAATGGATTCATGGACGGAAAGCTGCGATTGAATATCCAATTCATAAATGGATTTCCAAGAGATTCGTAATATATATACATATATGTATAATATTAATAATTCTTGCTATGAATCAAGATATGAAAATTATATTCATAAGTCCAATTCATATTACTATAAGAACAAAAATGTACCGATGATGGCGAAGTCAACTTCGTCAATCAAATCATTGGAGTTTCTGCCTATAATGAGTTTGATCTCCGCTCCTAATATAATTATATATTTATATTATACTCGTATAAATACCCGACCCTCGACGACCCGAGCGACCCGCCCAGGCTTCCCAAGGTAACTTGATATGAACAAAATACATAAAAATCATTATAAATTGCAGCCTATGTTTTGTTCTGATGTATAAAGTATATTGATGTAAATTCATCCAAATCCGTTCCAGAGGTTTTTCGTTAAAGAATAACAAACATAACACAAAATTTCTATTAAATATAATATTAAGGACCGATATGTCTAAAATCCTAATTATTTAAGATACCGCTATAAAGTATAAGGCTGGTGACTTTCTTTGCATTCTATCGATTTTCAATTTAATCTAATCAAGTCGTTTAAAGAGTCATTGTTGTAAGAACATCAATACAAATAAGTATGCCTAAAAAAAATTGAAAAGAGATGCCCCGCTTGTTTTTACTTTCTCTAAAGTTTTTACTTTTCAAGGTTTGTGAATAATTAAATACGACAGATCTTTAAATAATTGTCATATTGTGTTATATCATGTTTACAGATTATTTGTATGGCCTCAGATTTTTTCAATAAAATTAAAAAATAAAACAATCTTATTGTTCGCTTTCAAATTTCTTAATAATACAATGATCTGGGAAATTAACTTGAAATTGTTAACCTGAGAATTGTGGTCTACCTGCTTATACAAGCGTCAGATGTTTAAATACTAACTTCAGTTAGGAAGTAAGCCCCGCAGCTCGGCAAGCGCTGCAATTAATTACGAGAGCACGCTAAGTACTGGAAACAATATGTTGAAATTCTAAAACTCGCAACCATTATTACGTTTGTATGTAAGAAATTTCGTTCAACTTTTACTTTCTTGTGACCTTGTTCGCTAATAAGTTATCAAAATGAAAACGACGGCAATTGAAACGATTTGGAACTGTTCACATGTTTGTCAGTGTGTTGGAATTTTTGTTTCATTATTTAATAGCTTGTATCCGTTTAACCTGTCTCTTTGTATACATATTGTACAAATAGGATGATACTCTAGGTAATAGATTGAACAGTGGCACTGTACAATATGTACCAATAATAATACCGCAATACCAATAGTGTCTAAGACGTTATATCCTTGAGCCCGTGGAATTAGTAAAATTGCCCGACATAAGAAAACAGTAATAAAAATATAAAGTGAATGGAATCAAGAGTATTACAGCAAGGAACAATGTTTTTGATTGCAAATTACGTCTGGTGAGTGTTTTCAATTGCGAGGAATATGTATTTCAAAACGATGCCTGATAATTACCAGTATTCGAAGTTTCATGTTTTGTGGAATAACTGCTATCTTCAGTGCTAACGCTATAGAGAGCACCAGCGACAGACGATGTGTGTAAATGTTATCTCTTTAGAGGAAATCATTTGGCGTACCTATTTCCTATAAATGATATCTTTTACGTAAATATCGATACGAACCTCACTCCAAATTACTTCTTCGAATTCATCACGCCATAGTATGTTAGGTACATTGTCGTAGTTGATGAATAAAAATATTTTCCAAACCATAAATTTAAGCGGTTTCCACTTGGACTTTGGTTTAATAGGGGAAATATATTTTACAAAACATTTAACACCCCGTCTTATTGCCTCCACTGGTGACAGGAGGGCTGTTCATTATTCGCTCAGAGTCAAAATACTGCTAGAATTTTTACAACCAATCCACGTGTCGTGGTATTTTGTTCAATAGCCGTTACAGTTTATACATTTTATATGTTTCAACATATAATTTTTTATAAAACTACCAAAGCAGCTTATAAGCCAACAACATTAACAGTAAATATAAGCTGGAAATACAAACATTCCAAATCCTTGGTCGAATCGTCTTAACTGCGTGTCGTAGCGGGCGGAACCCCCCTGGCGAGACGCCAGATATGTGATGATACGCTGAGAACAAGTCGGTTAACTATGAACATTTTTGAACAAAGCACAATTTTATCAGTATTTTGGTATGGGGATACTTCATGAATTATTGTCGGCATATATTTTTATTTAATTGCATGACACATTTGATAACTAAAGAAAGCTATGAGGCTGCCGGCCAAAATGATGACGCTATCTATCGCACTTGATTATTCCGATAGTTTGAGGCCTTGTGATAGTCTGGGCAGGTCCTTTCATCAGTTATTCTACTGGTAAACATCAATATCGTGTCTTCCTTGTTCCTATTTGAAGGTTGATTGAACCGTTGTAATTACAAGCACAAAGGGCCTAAGATTCCATAGTAGATAGAGCAATGTCTTTACGCAGTGGTTATTAAGTGACACGACGTTGCTTCCTAAATAAAATGAAAGCGAATTCTCTAAAAAAGCGTTAAAATTGGATTTCAGAGTCCATTTATTAAGTAATACGCTGCGAATTGGACACTTAAGGGCGTGTAAATGAGTTATCTAACTTTAGGAGACAGTATTACTTCCCTAATTTAAATTTGCAAATCCATTGTCGCCTTTTTCCTCTGCTGCGATTAATTCGTCTTCTTTTTTTAATGAATTAGGTAGGCGGACAGATAAGTCGGTCCTGATGGTCGACAGTAAGACTGGCTAACTCATACTTCAAGACGGAATACAACAATGCTATTGCTGTATAGCGGTAGAATATCTGATGAGTGGGTGGTTCTAGTACTTATCTACCCGGGTTTTCAAAAACCATCGCTACCAAGTTCACCTAATTATAATATTATAAGCTAAGCTTCTATAAAATGTGACAAACAATTTTTTGCTGCTACCCGAATCTTATAAAAGAGCGGTAACAGATGTTTGTAGGAACATTTCCTTGTCGACAGTCCGAGAGGTCGGAACGCTGGTCACGTGAGCCCTTCAATTACTCTCTTGTTTACGTTTATTTCTATTATCGAATTGCTGTGTGTTTTTGTTAAAGTGTTGATTGACATTTTGTTTCCTTAAAATAAATTGTAAGAAATAGAAATATAGTGTTTGTCATATTTGTTATTTTTTTTAATCTTTAACCACTTCTGATCCTTACATCAGAAGTGGGATAAAGAACACCAACGCTGCCCACTTTTTAAAGGAAACAAAATATCACCCTCCACAATCGTATTTTTGTTTGTTTTTCTTTAAAGTCGCATTTCTTTTTTTTGTGTTTTGTGTTTTTTTTTTGTTGTTTTTGTCAAAAATGGTACGTAGTATATCGCGTAGTAGTACTCGGTTTCGTTCGCGAAGTGGCTCGCGCGACCGAAGTCGACACCGTCCACGTTATAATTCGCGTACTCGTACGAATCGATACTCGCGCAAACACTCCCGTTCTCGTGGTAGATCCCGTCGTTCTTCTTTTAGTTCGAGCGATAGTACTAGATCCTCTCAAAGTAAAGTTCGCCATAGTTCACGACATCGCCGTCGCGGTCAACATTCAGAATCACATTTACGTCACCAACGTTATTCCAAAAGACTATCGCGGCGTTCGTTAAGTAACTCTCAGGGTAGTAGACATCGCGAATCTAGGGAACGCACAAACCATACTCGAACTCCTAGTCCGCCCCCAAACAAACATTTGCAACCAAATAATACGAAAACGGTTTCCACCTGTTCTAATGATATACCTCACACATCCATATATAACCTCGCGTCTAATCGGAATAGCTCTAATACGGTCAATTCTCTTCATCAAGATACGTGTCCAGAATCAGCTGGTCGGTGCTCCGACGCATCTTTGCTTGCACAAGCTTTAATAGAAACTCTCAAATCCACTCAACCTATAAGATCACAAAATTATTTTGTGTCTAATTTTGACCCCTCTATAAATAACATCGAAGTGTGGTGCGAAGAAGTTGAACGTGCTAGAGACGCTAATGGATGGACCGACAGCGAATGTTTATCGCGAGTAGCTTCATGTTTGAAAGGGGACGCTAGGTTGTGGCTTAGCGAATGGGTGACCAACGACCGAAGTTGGTCTAATTTCAAGCGTGAATTTAAACCACTTTGCCCTTCAAAATTAGATTACGCTAATATCCTTTACGATGCAATGAATATGACATCCGATAAATATCAAACGTACGCTGAATATGCACGTCGTACTCTTTTACGTTTACGAATCGTTCAGGGACTTAGTGACGAACTAAGGACAC
This sequence comes from Vanessa cardui, assembly GCF_905220365.1. Classification (NCBI taxonomy): domain Eukaryota; kingdom Metazoa; phylum Arthropoda; class Insecta; order Lepidoptera; family Nymphalidae; genus Vanessa; species Vanessa cardui. Next base: position 4,918,293 of record NC_061136.1, read on the forward strand.
TTATTGTTATTCGGGGTATCGATAGCCCTCAGGTTCGTGCGGCTGCTGCAAACGCGAATTTAACCCCAGACAACCTCGTTTCCTTTCTCTCTATTTACACTAAGCCAAATAAAGACAAGCCTAAGTTCCCTTTAAAGAAACCCCAATTACAAAAGCGTGGATATACTTCTAACATTAATTGTTTTGTGTGTGGCCAACGAGGTCACTTAAGTCGAAATTGTTCAAAAAAATTAAAATCTGTAACTAGTTCGCCGGTTCAACGCAATACTAACATTTGTAATTTTTGTAAGAAACCGGGACACAACGAAGATGTTTGTTTCGCGAAAACGCGTTCAGAACCGCGTAATTACCGTAATGTTAATCTCTGCTCCGATCGATCTACCTCGGACGTACCAAACCACGACATAACCACCGCTGTGGTAGAAGGTATTCCCATGGATGTTCTCATAGATAGTGGTGCTCTAAATGTCTCATTAATTTCTTACGATGTTCTTAAGCACATTCCATGTCAACAAAAAACAACTCGTTGTATACTAAAAGGTATAAGCGACACCGAAATAGTTGCCACTTCGTTTGTTACGGTCACAGTTGAATTTAGAGACATTAGCATTGAAGTGGATCTGGTTGTAGTGCCTTCCATTTATATGAATACGCCCATCATTATCGGGACTGATGTTCTTAACCGTGACGGGGTGACATACATACGCACAAAAGACGAACAGTATCTCACGCGTTCAGATAAACCATCATCTTGCATAAATACAATCACAGTTGAAAACCTCGATCAAATAAATACACCCCTTCAGGGTTCTGACCGTATTGCCTTGCATTCCGTAATTGCCGAGTTTTCTGAATATTTAATTTCCGGTACTGCCGCGACTACTGTAAAAACAGGGGAAATGGAAATCAAACTTACAAGCACTACCCCTGTAGTATATCGTCCATACAAACTCTCTTACGCGGAAAAATTGAAGGTTAGAGAGGTTACAAATGATCTTTTGAACAAGGGTATAATTCGAAGATCTAAATCCGAATACGCAAGTCCAATTATTTTAGTTAAAAAGCGAGACGGTTCGGATCGATTATGCGTGGATTTTAGAGCTCTCAACCGAATCACGGTTAAAGATCGATACCCATTACCCCTAATTGACGATCACATTGATAGGTTAGGGAATCACAAATACTTCTCTAGTCTTGACATGGCCACTGGTTTTCACCAGATACCCATAAAAAAAGAATGCATCCATTTAACGGGGTTTGTGACACCGGAAGACCATTTTGAATATGTCAAAATGCCATTTGGTTTAGCCAATTCACCTATAGTCTATCAGCGTATCATCAACGATACCTTACGTGACTGTATTAACGAAGGAAACGTATTGGTTTACGTGGACGATGTGCTCCTTTTGAGTAATTCGGTATCAGAAGGCATACAGTTACTTCGTAAAGTACTGTACACACTTACACAGGCCGGTTTTTCCATTAACCTTAAAAAATGTTCCTTTTTAGTAACCGAGGTAGAGTATTTAGGCAGGCTTATTAGCCAAGGTCAGGTGAGACCGAGCCCTAGAAAAATAGATGCTCTCTTGAATACATCACCACCTAACAATGTGAAGCAGGTTCGACAACTTCTTGGGCTTGCCGGTTACTTCCGCAGGTACATAAAGGGATACGCCATTAAAACTGCTCCTATAGCACGCCTGACAAGAAAGGGTATTGACTTTCAATGGAGTGTCGAGTGCGAAGCAATTCGTCAAGAATTAATTACTCATTTGACTTCAGAACCAGTGCTCACAATTTTCAATCCTCAGCTTCCAACTGAAGTACATACAGATGCGAGCAGTGTTGGCTATGGAGCAGTGCTATTACAAACCCATCCGGATGGTAAGAAACATGTAGTGTCATATTTCAGCAAGGTGACCCAAGGTGCTGAGTGTAAGTACCATTCATATGAGCTTGAGACGCTTGCTGTTGTTAAAGGGCTTCAACACTTCCGACACTATTTAGTTGGCATCAAATTTGTAGTTGTTACCGACTGTAACGCTTTAAAGTCCACAGAAAAGAAGAAAGATCTTGTGCCTCGTGTAGCGCGCTGGTGGATATATCTTCAGGACTTCGATTTCTCCATCGAGTATCGCAAGGGAGAAATGTTGCCTCACGTGGACTACTTGAGTCGTAATCCAGCCGGTACTGTCAATTATATTTCTAGGCCTCGCAACTGGGCACAAATAGCTCAAGCAGCTGACAATGAAACACAAGACCTTCTTCACAATCACAATCCACGTACGGTGCTATATCGTTTGTGCTATATAAAATAATCCCTAATTCCTTATAAAAGTGTTATTGGAAGTGACTTTTTTATTTCATGTTGTTTAATAAGTATTAGAGTATAATTGTGCTTGTTTTTAATAATATACAAAGACACAGTATAATAAAAAATATTTAAAATACTAAAACAATCACAGTAATTACATTGAAGTGCATACTATTTGAAGAGAACGCGTAAGTACGCGATATACGCGGCGCTTACGACTTTTTGGGCGCGAGCTTTTATCGAAGAACAAGGTAAATTGAATACGCTGTGTTAACTTATTAAAGCTTACCTACATTTATTTAAAATTGAATAGAATGGAGTGTAAACATTGCTCATGCTTATTGAAAGTTGAAGAATCTATTAAATGTACTGCTTGCTTAAATATATATCATCATGGCTGCGTGGGAATTTCGCTTGCGGACTTTAAAAAGATTCTACCAATGAATAAAGCTAAATGGAAATGTCCAAGTTGTAAACAGACCAAAAAAAATAATAATATAAGTCCCATTACACCTAATGTCGAAACCAATTTAGATCTTGCACAGCCCTATTTGAACTTGAATACTAAATCTATAATAGACCACTTTGATGAACGTTTCACTCATTTAAATTCATCTATTGAATCATTTAAAAGTTTCATAACCAATGAGTTTAAAAAAGTTACCGAAACTGTAAACGAATGGACAAAAAAAATTAAGCTCGTTGAATCATCAATTGATATGGTCATGGATCAAGTTAATAATTTTGACAAGGAAGTTACAAAAATACATAACATCGAATTGGAGTTAAATGAGCTAAAGAATTCTATGAAAGATTTAAAAGATAGCCATTACAAGAATGAACAATGGGTTCGACGTTCAAATATCCAAATTAGTGGAGTTCCCCAAAAGAAAGGCGAAAACCTTATACAGTTAATAAAGGTGCTCGCTGATAAGTGCAATTTCCCTTTGGACCCGCTTACTGACATTGACTTTATCACAAGAGTAGCGACTAAGAATGATTCCAATGACATCAGGCCTAAACCAATTATTTTAAAAATGCAAGCTCGTTACAAAAAAGACGATTTTTTGTCATCACTTCGAAAATTAAAAACTATAAGAGCTTGCGATATAGGATTCTCAGGAATGCAAAATCAAATTTACGTTAATGATCACCTTTCTACTCGCAATAAAAGTTTATTCAATGAGGCAAAGCGAAAGTCAAGGGAGAAGGGTTATTTGTTTTGTTGGGTACGTAACTGCACGATTATGGTTAGACGCACAGAAAGCTCGCCTGTCCTACACATCACTTCTCAAGATTGTTTAAAAAAAATCGTATAAGTGCGAAATTGTTTTATTTAAAACATAAGTTTCAAGTGTCTAATTTTATTTTGTTAGTATTTTTTCATAACTTTACTTTTTTAGTTAATGTCCATTTTCATGACCTTTTTAGTTATTATTTTATTGTTAGTGTTGTATTTTCTTTTATGATTTTATTCGTTTTATCTGAGCAGCGTTCATTGCGGGAATCATTTATTTATGACTTATTAGAAATAGAAACTATGAAGGAATTTTTATTACAGATATGTAATGTATACAATTATTATTTGTGTTTTAAGTATTCAACATGTTCTTAAATATTTTTTATCAAAACGTCCGAGGTTTACGGACTAAAACTAATCAATTTTATAAAAATGTGCTTAATTGCGATTATGACATTATATGCCTAACAGAAACTTGGCTTTTACCTGGAATCTTTGACAGTGAATTATTTGATGCTCGATATAATGTTTATCGTAACGACCGAGATTACGAGCAGTTAGAAATGACAAAGGGAGGTGGTACTCTGATAGCGGTCCGTCGCGAAATTGATGTTGATGTGAGAAATGTTCAGTTGCCTAATTTTTCTAGTGCTGAAGTCACTTATATAAAAATTATAACTAAACACGGTATTATTAGGAAAATTTTGCATCTTTTTTGTTGTTACTTTCCACAGAATATTTCTCAAATGGATTCACAGCTTAATTTTTTTGAATTTATATCTGATTTGACTATAGAAAATTCACAAGATGATATAATTATTACAGGCGATTTTAATATACGAGATGCTGTTTGGTCATTAAATAATAATAATTCAATTTATATTTTAAATCCCTCGGAATGTCTCCTTGTACATAACATATTTGTTTTTATGAATTTTACTGGATTAAAACAATTAAATTATATTCTTAACTTAAATAACAGGCTCTTAGACTTAGTACTTTCCAATCTGAATTGTAACATATCTCGTGTGGACCCTTTATCAGAACCTGAAGATGAACATCATCCTTCCCTTTGTATTGAAGTTGATATGAATACCATTGAGCGAAATTTAAATCCAGCTATTCGAGTTGTACGTCGCTTTCACAGCGCTGATTATGATAAAATTAATTCTGAATTAGCAAAAGTTAACTGGCAACACGAATTTAAAAACAAAGATGTTAGTCAGGCAGTTGATACGTTCTATCTCATCGTAAATCACATTATAGAGACATTTGTCCCGTCTAAGTGTATAAATGAAAGCAATAAATATCCACGCTGGTTTACGCGACCCTTGATAAAATTAATTAATAAAAAATTAAAATTCCACAAAAAATGGAAAATTTATGGCCAACAAAGCGATTATAACAAGTTCTCTGAATTGAGACTACAATCAAAAAACTTAGAAGGAACGTGTTATAATGAGTTTTTGGAACGAGCAGAGAATAATATTCGTTTTAGCTCAAAACAGTTTTGGTCCTATATAAAGACTAAAAAAGATCATACATCTGTACCTAATGTAATGTATTTTAACTGTCAAGTTGGATCCAATGGACACGATATAGCAAATATGTTTAATTCTTATTTTCATTCAGTTTTTGAAGATAATAGTGGAAATCAAGCAATGGATCACTATACTACTAGCGCAAATCAGACTATTATCAGCTCCATCGAGATTGTTGACAAAAAAGTAGAACGATATTTATCGAACATAGACACATCCAAGGGTTATGGTCCAGATGGAATACATCCCATTTTCTTAAAAAACTGCAGTAAAGTGTTATGTGTGCCTTTAACCATGCTTTTCAAAAAATCTTTGGACACTGGATTATTACCAACTATTTGGAAAAAATCTTTAATTACGCCGATTTATAAGTCTGGAAATAAAAACGATATAAAAAACTATCGCGGTATTTCTAAATTGTCAGTTATTCCAAAACTTTTTGAAAAGATTGTCTATGATACGATATTTCCATTATTAAGGCCCCTACTTACCTGTAACCAACATGGTTTTATTAATAAGCGATCCACTGAGTCCAATCTGTGTGAGTTCTTGCATACAGTATTGAGTGCTATGGAAGCTGGTTTCCAGGTAGATGTCGTATACACTGATTACTCGAAAGCATTTGATAAGATATCGCACAACTTGTTATTACAAAAACTTAACAACATCGGTATACATGGTGACCTTCTACGTTGGCTTACATCTTATCTCCGCGAAAGATCTCAAGCCGTTGCTATTAAAGGATATACGTCTAGTTTTATTCCTGTAACATCGGGTGTACCGCAAGGTTCTCACCTTGGCCCTTTACTTTTTAACATTTTTATTAATGACGTAACTAATTGTTTCAAAAATTCTCAAGTTTTATTATACGCTGATGACACTAAAATTTTTAAGATAATAAAAAATAATCAAGACTGTTTTCATTTACAAGAGGATTTAAATAAATTAGGACAATATTGCATTGCTAATAATTTGCAGCTTAATGTTGATAAGTGTTGTGTAATTACATTTTCGAGAAAAAAAGAACAAATAATTTTTGACTACTCCATATTTAATACTAAATTAAAAAGGGTAACCGAGGTGAGAGACCTTGGGGTACAACTAGACAACAAACTCATATTCGATAAGCATATTGAGAAAATAGTGATGAAGTCATATAAAATGCTCGGATTTATCTTTCGGCAAGGGGCAGATTTTAAAAATATTCAAACCTTTGTAATTTTGTACAATGCTTTCGTTAGATCACATTTAGAGTATGCGTCAACTGTTTGGAATCCACAATATGCAAAATACGTCAACTTAATTGAAAATACACAAAACAAATTTATCAGGAGGTTGCGATACAAATTTACTTTTCCTGACTCTGTCTTTTTGCCACTTGAAGAACGTAGAGAACAAAGAGACCAAATGTTTCTTTACAAAATATTAAATAATTTAATTGATTCTCCATATCTGCTCAGTAAGATTTTATTTAAATGTCCTCGTTTTAACGCTCGCTCTCAGGATACTTTTTCAATACCTATTTGTAAAACTAATTATTTCAAAAATTCTTTTATCCTAAGATCTTGTAATAGTCATAATAGAAAATACAACCACATTGATCTGTTTAAAAATAGTTTAAGTAAATTATATAATCTTGTGAAAAATACTTATTAGTAATTAACCATAACCATATTTCATCACGTTAAAATTTTTCTTTGTCATAAATAGTTATATTTTATGTAACATCAAAATTAGTCCACTTCCCTGTTAAAACAGTAGTGGAAACTTAACTGGCATAAGTGTTAAAATATGATTATTATATTAAGTTGTTATATACGATATGCTGTATGTTTTCCCTAATAAATAAATAAAAAAAAAAAAAATAAATAAATAAAAAAAAAAAAAAAAAAAAGCTTCGAGATGGCAGCCTTGATACAAATCGGTATGTAGCTCGCAACGATCTCCTTTACTATAAATATGTACCGGTGGGTGAGGAGCCTCGTCTCCTTTGCTTCATCCCAAAGGGGAATCGTCTAAGCCTACTTCGAATATTTCACGATGAGCACGAACATATTGGAGCCGAGAAAACCATGGATCTGATATTGAAACATTTTTGGTTCCCTGGACTCAAGCAGTTCGTTGATAAGTACGTTGCCCACTGTTTAGTATGCCTATCAAAAAAACGCGTACCACGAAATCCATTGCAGCCTATTACGTCGTGGGAAAAGCCAGAGGTACCTTTTCAAACTATTCATATGGACGCATTAGGTCCACTGCCGGTGTCTAAAGGATATAAATTCATAATGGTGATGGTTGATGCTTTTTCGAAGTACTGCTTGTTGTATCCCATTTCGCGACAGGATGTAGAGGAGCTCAAAAACGTTGTCAAAAAATCAATTTCTTTATTTGGTGTACCAAAGCTTATAATTACTGACAAAGGACGTATGTTCGAATCGACCGAATTTGCAAAATGGATCAACGAACTCGGATGTGATCTACACCATATAACACCCGAAATGCATCATGCCAATGGACAAGTCGAGAGGTACATTCGCACAGTATTAAATATGATTCGGATTCAGGTCAACTATAGAAATGCTTCATGGTCGGATACTCTATGGAAGATTCAACTAGTTCTAAATATAACTAAACAGAAGACAATTCGATCTTCTCCACTAAATATCCTGATCGGAACTGAAACAAGCACTCCGGTTATCCGTGCCTTGGTACGTGATGTAGCCCTTGATACAACATCGCCTAATCGGGAAGCCTTTCGAGAAATGTCACGAAACAGAGTTCGTACATTGCTTAAGGACAACCAGGCCAAACAGGACAACCGTGTAAATAAAAACAGACACGAGCCACGAAAGTTTAACCTTGATGATTTTGTTTTTGTTATCAAGTTTTCACAGGTCACTGGAAAGCTCGACCCAGGCATGCGCGGTCCATACAAAGTCGTGAAGATCTTGCCGAGTGGACGCTATGAACTAAAACTTCTTAGCGGTGGTTATGGCAAGACGACCCAAGCGGCAGCACAATACATGATACCATGGCGGGGCGAATGGTGCCCTGAGACATGTGCTGCGTTTTTTGAAAGTAAGCAATTTTAATACCCTGTCCTTAATGATTCGTAATTTCGTGGATTTGCTCGTCTCAATCAAAAGTTGGTATTAGTTAAAATTAAACAATTAAAATAATCAAATCCGTCGCTCAAACACATTTTGTTTAAATATTTTTGATTTAGATGAGCAATGAAACACATCATTAAGTTTGCTTATGAGTCACAGATGCAGATGGTCTGATAAGGAAGCTAAATACAGTCTTCCTCATCACGGCATCCTCGGGCGTTGGTTCTGTTAACCAAGGCGTCCTCGGGCGTTGGTTTTGCTAATCAAGGCGTCCACGAGTTCTGGTTTTTATTAACCAGGGTACTATGGCGTTGACTGTGTTTACAAAGTCGTTGGTAAACGTCTACACATGTCAAGTCGCATTGTGCGTCGAGTATTATCATTCTCGAGTCGCACTGGCGTCGACCGCTTTGGTGTCGAGTCGCCTCATGCGTTGACATATTGTTGTCAAGTCGCATTGGCGTTGGCAATTTTATTGTCAAGTCGCCAGGGGCCCGTAGCATGTTTGCTAGGCGGGCAGTCGCGTTGTTTGCGACACTGTTGCAGGTGGCAATTTTCTGCAACAAATCCAGATCCCAGCCATGTATTAGAACATTTGAATACACCAAATTTTAAGTGCAAAAAGAGAGACGTCTCTATAGGTTGTGATGTATGAAAGCTTGGTAATGTCAGAGGTTTAGTGAGTGACGAATGAATTAAGTGACTGTTGTGTGAAAGGGGCATACTCGAGATTGAATGGAAATGATGCACTCTCTGAGCAATTAGATCTAATTCTTTAATTCTGTTTTTAGGCGAAAATGAAAACTCCAACCAGGCGAGTTCGGTCGATACTTCATCCGAACTACCCGTGGATGAAAATCTGAAGGCAGGAACATCAAATACCGAGGTTGCTGGCTGTAGCACTACGGTCGAGGGCGACCTACAGTCAGGAGAGGCCGTATAAGCTAAGCTTCTATAAAATGTGACAAACAATTTTTTGCTGCTACCCGAATCTTATAAAAGAGCGGTAACAGATGTTTGTAGGAACATTTCCTTGTCGACAGTCCGAGAGGTCGGAACGCTGGTCACGTGAGCCCTTCAATTACTCTCTTGTTTACGTTTATTTCTATTATCGAATTGCTGTGTGTTTTTGTTAAAGTGTTGATTGACATTTTGTTTCCTTAAAATAAATTGTAAGAAATAGAAATATAGTGTTTGTCATATTTGTTATTTTTTTTAATCTTTAACCACTTCTGATCCTTACAATATGATATATTGTATAATTTATCGTTGTATGTTATAGAATCATTAGATAATATAAAACAAAGTCGCTTACCGCTGTCTGTCCCTACGTATGTATGTCTTTAAAACTACATAGCGGATTTTGATGCGTTTTTTTATTAGATAGAGTGATTCGAGAGAAAGGCTTTTGTATATAATACATGGATTGTTTTTAATATAGGAAGGAAACACTGATTACGAAAGAAAAACTGTGAACGTTGTAAGTTATTCCGTAGAATATTTACCGTCAGCATTGCACTCGTGCGAAGCCGGGACGGGTCACTAGTAATTATATAAATTACAGATAATAATAATAATTATATTCGCATTTTATCTATATATTGATGGCCAAAAAAAAATCATTCACTCTAAATTTTTTTTAAGTGCCGCATACATTGTGTAGTAATATATTATAACAAAACATCTTACATATAATGTGAACTAAGCTAAGTTATGGACTTTTCTGCGGGTAAATTATAACGGCGGATTGCGAACTCCACTGCGGGATATAAATCCTACAATATTACTGGCGTTTGAGCAGACACTGAAACAACGTACAAGTTGTCTCTGTGAAATGAATTGTATTAATTTCGTTGATATCCATGTTGGATCTTATAACTGTCTGGCTTCAATTGTTTTTAATAATAGGTTATGTTGTTAAAAGAGATTTCTAGCACTGATATTTCTCTTCACTGAAAATGAATAAATATATCACTAATAATAATTGTCATAAAATAACTACAGGCACAGGGCACATAACATCTTAGTTCCCAAGGTTGTTGGCATATTGACGATTTAAGGAATAGTTAAATATATATATTATATATTTAACCATAAAAGTTAATAACTCGCACTCTATTAGTGTATTGTGTTCTAATGGTTTATAAGTTATAGCAATATATTGTAGTTATATTTCCGTTTAATCCAAATCTTTATTCCAATAAATAGTGTGTTTCTCATGTAAGTGACTTTTTTGTATTTTTTTTTTGTGAATTGTAAAGATCTTTAAACATACTAACTAACAAAGCACTATTTAATTAAAGTAATAATTATCACATCAGTCGAGATGTCCAAGAGACCAGCACACTCAGAACAAAAGTGGGCCGTACTGGAAAATATCGAGAGGAAACCCGTTTGGGTCGGATACAAAACCACGCGCCACATATGTATCATATGCATTAAAGCAGTGTGGTTGGTTACACTACAAGCCCTTTCCTCAGAAGACTCTTAGCCCATCTGTGAGATATTTACAAGTTATCACATTTATTATTTTTATAAATTACGTCGATAACCTATATTTTAATAATACGAACTAATTTTCGTCTCTTACTTTGAACAGTTATATTCTGAGTACAGTATAATCGATTCATAATATCATCGTTGTTGAACACTTTTGCTAATACGCTATATCGATTTCAATTTTCTTTAAATGGTTTCAGTTTGTAGAAAACTTATTCAGTGACGTTAAAAACTTCGTTTCAAATTTAAGCAGATGCAATACTTCCGAGTGTGTATTGGTGTTATATATAACGGACCAGCATGTCCGAGCCCGTTTTTAAAAAACATGACGTCAGCATAGCTGACGTCATGTTTTTGACACTAAATGCGAGCGAAGCCGCGTCTGACTACTAGTAAAAAATAAATTTTGCAACTCCTTTATATACTTATGTGATTTTATTTTATACTATAAGGAATGTTTTAAAAAAAAGAACATTAACATTTTATATTAATATGACACACATTTTATCTTATATGTTCAAACCATAACGCCATCAACTCGCATTACTTAGTATTTTTAAGAAAAGATCCAATTAAGAATTAAAAATGATATCCTTAGTACGTGCAAGACGTGAGTCCGGTAAATGGAGGCGTTTTTACGAACTGGCGGAGCATCAACTTAATTAGTTGGTTCTATTACTTTCCAAGGAAAACTATTCGTAGTAACAGCTGATATTCCCGAGAGATTTTCTTACCGAATTAAAAATTTAATTTTTTTTATGCTATAGGTTGGCGGACGAGAATATGGGCCACCTGATGGTAAGTGGTCACCACCGCCCATTGACTCTGGCGCTGTGAGAAACATTTAGCATTCCTTTCCTTGGGAACTAAGTCGCTATGTCTCTTGTGCCTGTAGTAACACTGGCTCTCTCACCCTTCAAACCGGAACACAACAATACTGAGTATTGTTGTTTGGCGGTAGAATATCTGAGTGTAGATGAGTGAGTGGTACCTATCCAGAGAGGGTTGCACAAAGCCCTACCACCAAATAATCATTGTGATAACGTTTTAGAAAACCGGTCAGCATATCAATTAAGAGCGAAAAATATTCAGACACTCTGATATAAAACCATTAATGTTTCTAATGTACGAGTATAAGTATCAATGAATATTAAAAGCCCTTTGAGATATAGCAGACTCTATTAGTTATCAATTTTAAGAAACAGACTCGCATTTTGCTTATGATATCATGTGAAATAAATAACCTGACCTCGAGATCATTGGGTAGGTTGGCAATGAAGATATTGCTTACATATAGGGTTGCCAGATTTAGTCTTTACGTGTGTGCTCGGAATAATATTTTTAGGTCAGACATTAGATAGAGGTTTTGTCTGTTTATTATGCTGACTATACCACACACTATTTAACTCATGGCTATTACATTTATTATTATGTTATAGATATTCTTTAAAGTATTTCAGACTATAAAAAGTACTTATTTCATATAAAAAGTTCGAAATATGGGGCGCTTAATTATACATACCAAATAAATAATATATTTATACACACTTAGATACAATCATATGTTCTAAATAAATATACATTTTTGGGCATAGTAATTCTAGTTAAAATATCCATAGCGAAAACAAGTTATTCGCGATCTTTAATAATTAATTTGTCTTTCAAACTTTATTGCCACTTTAAACTGGGAAGTTAGCATTGTTCTTAATTTGTTTTAATTAAACAGAACAGCGCTTTACCTGGTAATTTTGCCGAGGTATGTTAAGTAACTTTAGTTTGTACTTAGGTAACACGGCTGTGCTACAGTTGTGGCTTAATTTTGTGGAAAAGAAAAATAGATATTTAGTAATAATCTGGTTACTGGAACTCTAGTAGACTGTATTGTTTATTTAACATTTAATTACTTTAAATATCGATTAAAAAAAAAACTTTTACTCGTAGTTTGAATCTATGAAAGCATTTCGAGATTGCTTCGAATGTGCAATAGTTGTTTAAAATTTCTAAGTTGTTTTTCGCCAAGAACAACTAAGAAAAATTGTTCTTCATTTTCACATGAAATAGCACAGCAACAGCTATATATTTAGATAAATAAACATATTTGTATATTGTTACTTTTAAAAGAATACTTGCAATACTCCACAATTATTGAATTCTGATATTTCTATTTATCCCACTACTTAAGCTTAAAGCTTGTGTATGAGGGACGACGACAATTGCTCTACGACTCAGGGTAATGCAACTTACATCGCTAGTGGCCCTTAAACCATTGCGGTATGGACGCTTTTGATTGATTGACTATCATGATTGAGCTTTTTCGTACAAACCAAACAAATTGCATATTATTTTCTTTTAAATATTAAAACTATCTGAATGTATTAAGTTTGTAAAAAGAAGTTCAGATCGATTTGTTCGAAAAAAACACATAATTTCTTAAAAAAAAAAGACATTTTCCCGTAATGGTTTTTATAACAACAAGCAGATACTATCGCTACTAAGAATAAACTTACCAACTACTATAAAATGAATAAAATAAGCTGTTCATGATAGCTAAGTATTCTTTAGATAAATAATGAAGAGAAAATATCTCATTTCAAAGCTTTAATATTTATTAATATTCGATGTAAAATCATAATACAATACAGTGTTAGTTCGTAAACAAACAAATATATACAAAGCTATTGTTACATCCGTGTACTACACGTTGTTCTATAATAAGCGTTGCGACTGCATTCATAACTGCAAATAGTAAGTTTTGGGCTAATGAGATGCGAGAACAAACGATAAATTTAAACGTTTAACGTAACATTCTGAACAAAACCGACGTGAATTCCGACATTGAATAAAATAATGCTTATTTTAGGAATCTACGTTATTTTTTTGTGTAACGTTCCAAAACTCTTGGTATATGTATGTTTTACTTTCATACTTTATGTATATTTGACTTGATAACGCTCCGAAGTTAAGGAAATTGTTAAAACAAAAAAATGTAATGTATTTATAAATATGAAGCCTTTTGTAAACGTTCAAATTAAAATAAATATCATATGTTGAAAAACAAACGCAATTAACTGTACTATCGAAATAACAAAGTTGTATATTATAATGATGTATAATCACTAAATGTGTCAAATTAATTGTTTAAATATAGCCAAATTACATAATTATCCATTTCACAGCCCAAAATAAATTAATAAGCTGATGACACGTGAAATTTTAATAGGGCTAATTTTTTTGCAATCTGTATCGAAGTATATAGTAATTCTAACGATATTATGTTCTATAGTAATGATGTTGAAAATATACAGGCGTAATGCGCGAACGAGAGTAATGACTTTGAGATATCTGATATTCATTTTGAACAATACAAACAAGTTATAGCAGTGTCTTTGACTTGGCAACCTTCCAATAGTTCTGGAAAGGCAGTACTGAAGTCAACAAAAAGAATTCGTTCGGTAGTAAAGCGAAGAATTACAATATAGTTCCCCTTTTGTTTACGTCTTTTAAGCGTAGTCCCCTATAATATATTTGCGCTATTAAAATAGAAAAGGTTCGTGCCGGAATTCCCTTTTTTGTTGTTGAATCAGCTTCATCTCGGTGTCTCCAGAAATATGACTATATTTACACGTGTTTCATATTCAACTAGGTTTCTTTATTTCCTATTTGACGAATCAAAATTTGGTTTAAGTAAGATTTTTTGTAACTGTTAAAATATGTTATTCGCAGGTCGCACTCTCAAGGACTGCAGATATCCACTGATGAGCTTCATGCTCTCTTGCCACCTATAGCTAAAATATATATATTTAACTGGTAGTTTTAGACTTAGCATGGTTTATTGGTTGTCCGCCATGTGTAAAAAAGTAGCCTCCTTGGAGATTCATTCTAATTTTCATCAAATAGGTTTCATTGGTTTGACCTGAAAGACAGATAGAAAAAGTTACTTTTGCATTTATAATATCTTTATAGATATAATCGGCGATTTCTTTGGAATGAATCATTAAAAGTAAATACATCTAAACTCGAATGTTATTCTGGTCTGTATTATTTTGCGTTCATTAACAATTTGCTTTTATTGATTAATACTAGTGCAATTCTAGTCATCAATTTGTCTGTTAAAGATTTTGTAATAAAAATGAGTGCAATCCGATATCGAACTGCTATGAAAAATTCACATTCGCTTTAAAAGAGTTAGCGGTCAGAGGGATCGGAAATGAGTTCCGTGATTACTATTCATCCATTTTCTTGTCTGCAGTTTCGATATATAACTTCGAAGTAATTTCTTGTCTGCATTTAACTCCACACTTATAATAGATGATTTTTTGTTTTAAATAGGTAGAAGCACTGACAAATTGATCACCTTGTATTAAGTGGTAATTATATAACGTACATTGACACTGCAAGGAATATTAATTACCCTTTGCGTCACCCAGGCACCACTAACCTTGAGAATTATTATTTTATGACCTTTGTTCCTGTAGTTATACGGGCTTACTATTATATAATTTATAATAATCGTTGCTTTGCGATATTTAATCGAATGTCACATAATCAACAATAATATTCCAGGTAAGACAGAGGAAATTAAACTATCTATAATAAAAATTATAAAATACTAACCATGCCTGCGACTTAATGCGCGTTCGAATTAAACAAAATATGTAATTCTAAAATAAAAGTAGCCTAAGTTACCCACCCTTATTAGAACAGTTGGCACAAAAAGATAGATATACAGCCAAAAATTGTAAAAAATAATAATAATATTAAACAGACACCAGTTTTATTATATGTATACTGTAAAGTAATAAATTAATCGCATTTTACTCTCATTTTAACTAAAGTAGCCTTTAAAAGCAAGAATATAAGTGTTTTATTTGCTTTAAGATTTACTACGTAACGATATAATTTAAAAAGTAACGTATTTTTAAATAAAAGTCACTGTATTTCCGCACCATTGCAGGTTCTGCATTTCTGTCTATTGAAAAAGTTTTTAGTGATTTTTTTGTTCGCCACTACAATAGGGCAATTAAATTCAAGATTTTTTTTTTTCGTTTTAGTCAACGACACGAACTCGGTAAATTTAAAGTGTAGTCGCAAAGGCTTCGAATGAAATAAAAAAAAAGTATGATTTCGGTTCAACAAATTTGCTATCACACCAAAAACCCGGAATAGGAATTGTCCACGGACATTTTTAATTATGCCTTTTCATAAATTCAAATCATTTGTAAAAAATCCATTGGGAAAGAAGCATTTACCTATTAATACTTGTAGACTTCCATGCAGGATATATAACATATATATAAAATTGTATTCAACTAACATGACTGTATTTTTAAATGTTAAAAAAGAACTACTGAGTTTCACCGGTTCTTCTCGGTAGAATCTACTTTCCAAACCAGTGATAGCATTTAATATTTGATTTTGATTTTGTTAAAATATATATTGGCGTGGAAGTCATGATTATTTTGTATATTATTGAATTATTGATAGTCAATTGGAGTTTGAACAGTGGTAATAACTAGTATTTAAAATAAGCGCAGAGTGAGTAGAAATAATTGATCTCGTCTAATACCAATGAGTGAAAACAGCAATCACTCAATCATTTGTACTATGACTTCAATTCGTGTTTTTTGATTAATTTCGTGCTTGCGATAAAGGAACACAACGACAGATAAACTGCACTAACATAAAATTCCCGACACAGTTAGAAATCCAGATACGAACTGAAAACTGAATAAAAACTTTTATTTTTATGCCACGTATTCAAAAAATCTAAAACACTGAACCGAAGTCAGTTCAGTCAGTTCAACAAAGAAATACATTTAAAGGCCATACAAATATACGAATAGTTTTCTATAATATTATGTGTTTATTACATTTATTTGAAAATATAATAATAAAATTCGTTCAAAAGCTCGTTAGGCAAATGACACTCAAGAGAAGAGCGCTTTCGTAATGTTATTAGTGTTTAACGTCGGTGCTTTCGATGTTTGTGTTTCGTAAATTGAACTCTTCGTAATGTATAAGAATGAAATAAAATTCAATGTATCTTAATATCTAAATAAAATGTAGTGTACTTTACAAATCGTGGGAAAACGGTATCGATTAAATGATGGCTAAAGTATTCTTTATTCAACTGTTTCATTTGACCATCAATAAGTAAGTGTAATGCTTCTCTATATTGGATAAAGTAATTCGAGTTTAAGTTTTAAGGAAGATACCTAAGCGTGGCTCATACGTAAAAAAATGCCTTATAAGATAGATTTTGAAGTCCCGTGTGCATTCCCCATTTCGATACAAATTTAATATGTTATGTGTGGTTAATCGTGATAACTTGGTGTACTGTAGTTGGTTTTTCTCAGTTACCAATATAATAAAACGCTAAGGTCTAATGAGATAATAGTTATATTATCTTACTAATACTTATGACCTTTCTAATTAAGCAAGATCATACTTCAAATCTAAAACATATTATTTTAAATGCTGTCTAAAATACAGAGCATTTTTTGTTGTTATAAGATAAATAGTATCTTAGTTCAAGCAAGAAAAAACAAATAAGTTGGATCAAAGTAGTGATTCGAGTCGAATTAAAATTGGTCTAATATAATATCGAAGGAAACTCACGGCGTATTCGACTAATCTCATTCCAATTTGTAAGTAGAAGGATTTTGTGAGGGTACCTCACTTAATATTATTGAGCGTATCTAGAAAGCTTTCAAGGTATTCTCGATAATATTAAAGCCGCATTGAGTTCATCGGAAACTATTGCTTGATTTTTAACCGACTTTAAAAGAAGGTTCTCAATTCAGGTTTTATTTTTGATATTCATGTTACTTTAAAAATGTTTAATAGTTATTACCTCAGATTGCTGACTTATCTAACTAAGCAAACATTATCAATTGGTACCATTCAAATTTGTAAAAAAGGGGCAAAAATATCGACATTTATTTATGTATATATTATATTCTTTATATTATTTTATTCCAACCAGAACAGAGATTTATCTTTTCGATCTATGACGTCAATTGAAATAAAAAAAGTTAAGAAAATAATATTGGATACGATATACTTACTTGATAGAGCTTTATGTACGCCCTGTTACCTTAGCACCAATACTCATTACATATTCTACCACGAAACTACAACAGTTTTGATTTGTTTTTTTTTTTGTTTAGAAATTTTGTGATCCGGTTTGAAGGGTAAGTTGGCCAATATAAAACATAACATAATTCCCAAGGTTGGTGCGCATTATTGATTAAATGAATGATTGATTTTTCATTCGGCTTCAATTTATTTGGCGTAAGATGGCTACTTGCCATCAGTTGACCCATTTACCAGTCCGCCTCAAACTTTATAAAAATTAAATTACATTCCTGAAATATAACAAGAAGCGCTTTGTAGATGTTATTTATTTAATAATGGAACAAAAAATATCATGACAATTTTTCTCCTTCAATGCACCCATGTAATCTATATTGAGACAAATCGAGCGCGCTCGAATTCGGTCGTCCGTCTTACCGGCTTTAATTTATTATACTATGTAACCTACAGGTTGGATAATTGTGCATAATTGAACAAAATTTGATATTGGAACAGAATAATGTAGAAAGTCGGATTTTGGATTATGTATCTTGTAGGGTTGAAGGCAAGGATAATACAAGCATATCTAAAAATGAAGTGAATTTCACAGAGTTATTAATGAGATAAATTAAAAAATTAACACCAGACAGAGTACAAAGAGGTGAAAATTGGAGGAGGATATTTGATTATGATTTTTGTGCAAGACGGCACTCGACTATCTCGCTTGTATTAAAATATAGCCTTTGAAGCATTAAAGTCTTTTCACTAAAGTAGGTGTCATTTTTGTGTACAATTTAAAATTATTAATAGATCACCAACCTTTACTTAAGTATTTTCTCCTACCTAATCATTGAAATAAGTCGAACTACAAGTAATATCAACAATCGTATTTCTCTGAAGTCAAACGTTTTAATACTTTAAAAAATAACATTTTTCCTTTTATAAATAGTCAGCTTTTTGACAAAAAAATGTCCGTTCTTTTCTCATACCAAAAACTAAAATAATTAGGCATGCTTACACATGACTTTAAGAATCGTATAAGAAGATTAAATTAAATGCAACAACACTTATTCAGAACTGGAAAGAAGTGGTGTTGCATTCAAAATTCCACCGATTAAAAAAAAATAAACAAATACCAAAGAGCATTTCAACAGAATGGTTTATGAATAACTCATCACAACACAGTCATTAGCTAATGAAACATCACCTATTAAATTTTCCACCTCATATTCGTGCGTTTACTAAACGTGCGATGAATTAAATCGGAGAACGTTATTACTTATTAGAATAAATTGGCTGGAATTTAAATGGATTTTATCTAATTTGTTTTTGATCCCTCAATTTTGATCGTCAATTTAGGAATTCGCTGTACGTATTTTATGAACAGCTACAATAAATAAAAATTCGCCTATTTCATTTATAGATCGTTTAACATGTCTAAGTTAATATAAACCATTGTTTTTTTACATAAGTACTAAATGGCTCTCCCGCGGAACTTCGGGTTTATTCAAAAGATTTCTCAGGAATTTCGAAAACAATTTCATTTGGTTTTTCTTTTTTTTTTTATAAAGCCGTAGTATCGCTCTCTAACCAGCCAGTAACTTTTGTTCCGCTTCCTAAAATTAATACTTTGTTAAAATGCTTAATAATTTAAGTAAATTACAATGAAGAATCCTTCATAATTTTCCGCACATCGACGGCTGGAGCTCTTGAAAATGAGGATTTTTTCATGCAGATATATAATCATCATCGTCCTATAATCCTATATCACTGGGGCAAAAATCGGCTGACGCCATTAATAAACATATAATAAAGTCTAATATCATACAGATATATTTTCATGCAGATATATAATCATCATCGTCCTATAATCCTATATCACTGGGGCAAAAATCGGCTGACGCCATTAATAAACATATAATAAAGTCTAATAGACCGGGAGATGATAATGACAAAATATTTGGTCATTTGTACCAGTATGGCGGTATTTTTACGTACAATTGCATCCAAATAACGAGAATATAATGATGCCATGATGTAAAAAATGATTTTACGTGTTTTACAGTCGTATTTTAAAAAGGTGTTAAATAAATCAGTATTTCAAGTATGGCAGCACTTTTCCCCCCACTAAAAGTATGGGAAAAATAATAACGGTCACATTTTGTCAAATACTTTCCAAAAATTCAAATGCAATACTGGTACAAATCGTTTGGCGAAAGTAAAAAAAATTACTCCTTTGCTGTGGTATGGCGGCCATTGGTAACTCTCGGAAAAGTATGGCAAGGTGATTTTCGTGTATGGCTACTTGACGAAGATATGCTATCCAAAAATTAGCGTGGTACAAATGGTTGAATTGTTTTATTAAAATTAACGTATTCGCGTCGGTATGGCGGACTGTAAGCCACACCCGAGAAGTATGGCATTACGCCATACGCCGCCTACCTCTTTTTTTTCGACTATCTGAAAATACAATCATTTTTGTGGAACAAATCGTTCGACACTCGTTATTTTTCTTATGCATTCGATTAATGGCCACGCGATTGGGCCGCCTGTGCGAGCGCTATGACCATGATTTTCCTTTTTGTCTTTACGTAATTAGACCCCTGAAGAACCGCCATACTGGTACAAATGACCAAATATTTTGTCATTATCATCTCCCGGTCTATAATATCAAACATTCCAATGTTGCAGATACCGACTAAATTCTTAAAAACAGCCAGCAACTAAGAAGTTATCATTGTTGTCACGGAAAGCACGTACAAACTCTTTCGAAGTTTTCTAACTAAATTCTTTCCGATCGTGTCAGATATGCTGTCGCATTGGATTATGAGATTGAGGAGGTAGAGTGCACCTGTTATACGCACACACTCGATCACTATACACGTTTCTGTTATACTATTTTCCGTTGAAAATTGACGTTGTGTTGCTTTCAGTCAATACTGGGTACATGACAATTCTAGACAACTTTTAATGTGTTTATATGTATAAAATGTAGACGCCTGTGGTGTATCACACCGTACATGATTTATTTTTTTTCTTAATATTTTTGAATATGCCGATGGTGTTTCGAAAACTATAAATAAATAAATATGTAATAATAATAACTAGGTATTTTTGAATTATTAACATTAAATCTTTGAATATTTAATGTTTACTGGATAAATCTCGACCGCGTGCAATGAAGACAAAAATGCTAGCAGCATTTCCCCGTTGAATCGCCATTCAGATCCTCTGCTCAAAAATGAACCAATGCTCCAGTCACCAGTGTGTCTGTAAAAAGTTTATATAACGTCGCAAGGTTTTAATTGAAGTAAAGAATGTTTTATGTGCAATGATCGTACTAATATAAGTGGACTACTTGTATTATAACAAAAATACGTTCTAATGACTAAGTGTATACAAATAGATTTACATTATTACATTTTTTTCGCTTGACTTGAGGTCTGATCAGTATCTCAAAATTTGCTTTGAGGTAGGCAGTACAACGAGATTTAAATAGAAGAAAAATCTTGGTAAAACAAAGTAATGTAAGGTAAATTGACTGATTTGGTGTTTCGTGTTACATATCCTTCATTTTTTGCGCAAGGGAAATCACCCATATGAGGCACTGAGCAAAGAAACCGACAATCTTTCCATTTTTTCGGTAAACGTTTTAGTAACTTGTCGAGTTCTATTTACAATTTGATAGATTTTGTTTTTATGTGTATAGTATGAGATTTCATATGAAAGAACATATATTGATTAATTCCGCTTTTTGTTCAGCTTTGTTATCAGTTTCTGTAAGTAGAAAGTTACCGAGTGACTAAATAGCAGGCGTGCGAACAGATGGGATTCTATAAATAAATAAAACGTAATAACTGAGACGAAATTGTAAGTTGAGCCCATTGTTTTGTAACTGATAATTTAATCTCGGGAGAATTTCGTAGACGGAGCTCTACCATATACATCTATCTCCCTCTAATTGTTTTGACCTTTAACCGTATTTCTTTACAAGACGAGAAAGATGTGCCGTTAAAAACTGAGTTACACGTGAAACAAAGGATGTCGTTTCGTGAATAAAATATTACCACCTCCGTTGGATTTTGTAAATCCAGAAAAGGGAATCCTTTTTAATCTACCTTTGTTCATATGTTAAGCTATTCATGTCAACGATGTCTCGAAGTGTTCAGATAGGAGGATATTTTTAAAACGGCATAAATTTACTACTTTTTTCTTAAAACGTTTGTACAATTATGGCAAATTCGGAAAGTTCTTTTGAACGAGATACCGGCCTCGACCACTAAAATGTTACTTCTCTTGTATAATCTGTACCTCTAAAAGGGTCCTCTGTAATCACCCTTCTGATAGGAATACACAACGCTATTACTGTTTGGTCCTTAAATATAAGCAAATATGAATTAAAAAGTTACTGCATAAATCAAGAGTGCGTGGAATGGTGGTAAGACTGTTAAAGCAGCATTTCCATTGAATTGCAATTCCGATTCTCTGGCCAAAAAGGAAGCAGCCCTCTTGCTTGCAACCTGAAGCTTTTTGCACCACCTTAGATTCAAGGTAGTAAAATAAGTGACGCGTGGGTGGTACCGTACGAGTTTGCACAAAAACCAAAAAGTGATTTTTAAAATTGACACAAAAATTACTCTGAATTTCAGTATTCCATTAATATTCCCAACTGTTCAAAACTTATGGCATGTTATATAGCCGTGTTTATTGTTAATTAATATGCAAATTCGTGAACTGTCAATAGATAAAGATCTATCTCCCCCACGACGATATCTGTTAGGGGTTTCACTCACACGCTGTTGATAACTTTTAACTAATTCTATAACGTACAATTTAGAGCCACTAAATGTCTGCAGGTCTAGAACCTCTCATCAAGAACTTGACGTTGGGAACACCCAATACTGGTTTCTGGATACACATGTAGAATTTTCTTCCGACACATACATAAGCTCACGATGTTATGTGGATTACGAATATTGTACGAAATGAATTATTAATACAAATTGAAACAAACACATGAAAATTCAGTAGGTAACGTTCGTCGGTCAAATATAACAATGTGCCATCTGAGTGCCTTACAAAAACCAACTATATATTTTATATTAAACCCTGTTGAATGATATGAATAAACTTTGTGTAAGCATGTCTGGCATGTAGGTATTAATCGTCTATTCTACCCTTTACATAAATTCTTGATATTACGGTGTTCCGGTTTGAAGAGAGGGCCAGTTTAATTATAGTCACAAGGGACATCCCAGATCCTATGAATGGGCACCATTGACAATGTAAAGAATACCTACATTTCTCATACCAGTTAATGTCAATGGGATTAGATACAATACTCGTAAACCTTATTAAACAATTTGTTTTACTTACGAATTGTATTATCTTATTAAAGACTAACTGAGCCCGCGACTTCGTATGTTTTTAATGAAACTGTCGTGTTATTAATAAATGTAAATTTACATTAAATTAGTTATCTTTTCGTAAAAGTCCCGTCAAAATCCGTCCAGCCGATCCAGAGATTAGGCGGAACTAATAGACTAACAGACAGACAGACAGAAGCTATAAAAAATGTCATTTTGGTATAAGATTATTATATGGTTTAGTAAAAAGCGGTTCTTTAAATATTACAAACTGTCAAGCGAATTGTATCCCATGTAGGTATAGAAGCAAATTTTAATACAAATCAGTGATCTTCATAGATTTATGTAAGTGGTAAGCCAATAGTTTTTAAATTACACATCGTTGTTTGCTACCGCTGTTTACATTCAATTAACTATAATTTTACACTTAACTCTGCAATATGTTAATATGTTAATTCGCATTTACAAATGGTTTCATTTGCAATAACTAGCCCGCCCTGGCTGTGTGGTATTTATGAATAAAGAAGAAAACTTTGCCTAGAAAGAAAATATGAATACCAACATTTAAAACTTTTATTTATTTATTAGTTTATATAAGAAATTTAAAAACTAATGATAGTGTAAAATAACTTTTATTTCTAAAGCTCAGATTGTTTCGCCAATATCACGTGAGTTCGAAATGACGTTGGTACCAGTACAAAGAACTAACATTTTGTTGACACATACAAATATAAAGCTCTGTGTGTGCCTCTTTTGCGATGAGTCCAACATTTTTTCTAATGCGAAACGTTTCGGCGCTGCTGCGTTTTCGAATGCTCGATTCCTAGATTTGTCGACATGACGTCACTATGACTGCAAAGTATTTATACGGAGGTATGTACTGGGGACTAATAGGGTGCAGATTGATCGATACATTGTAAATAAAAATACAGACAAATTGATGACCTCTTCCATTTTGAAGTCGGTTAAAAATTACATCCAAATATAAATATAATAATAATTGCCAAGAACAATATTTTATTGAAATAAGAAATTATTATCAGACCACCTGTTTCGAAACAAACGATTTTCTATACAATTAATTCTAATGTTATAGGCAACAGATAATATAAATACAATTCGCCTAATTAATTTGTATATCGATCCTATTTCATTTATATTGTTATTTAAGGTAATTTGTTATACATTATATTCTAAACAGAGAAACATTTTAGAATTAATTAAAAGTAAATAGTGCTGTTAAATTGTTGGAACATTTACATTAATTAAAATTAACAATTTCCATTCTGGTCATGTGTACGAAGTTTATATATTGAATCATATTAGATATATACTAAATGTATATAAATTTAGGTATATACTTTTATATAAGAATATACGTAAATTTAAATAAGATATCACGATACCTAACTTGATATGCAACTTTGGCTATAAATATGTGGCAATTTGTATTAAACATACCTTAAATTGTCAAATGCACTATAAATCAAGGAAATAAATATGTTCTGTCCCTTGAGCCCGATACACTGGCTCACTAACCCTTGAAACCGAAACACAACAACTAAACACGGTATTATAATAATATCACATTACTTAGAAGACTACATTAGCCGTTTCCTTAGTTCCTTAAAAAATAGACAACGCATTTAATATTTTAATTGGTCTAAATATTACTCCAGTAAATTAAATAGGACGAGGTGAAGATAATTGCTCTGGATATAATCTCGTTGGATGGCGAGTCATAACGGAATTTTTAGCTCGCCTGTACCACGTGGTTTTATAAGTTATATTTGTACATGTACATGCCTGTTTCACATGCGATAATTAAAATAACGAAGTGCATTTCATTAATTAAATACCACCGGTAGATTTTTCCATATTCGTTGATGGAAATGCAAACAGCTACGCTCTTTATAGTCATTGAATGAAGTATATACACTTACACATTTCCTCAAAGCTATGTAAGACAAGTGTGTTACTAAGTTTATTAAGACTAATTATTAATTTGACGTACAAACTTTATGATATAAGAGAACCAAATGGCCTATTGGTTAAAGCGCGTACATCTTAACCGATGATTGTCAGTTCCCAGGCAAGTACCACTAAATTTTGCTGTGCTTAATTTGTGTTTATAATAAATCTTGATCTCGACGGTGAAGGAAAACATCGTGAACCTGCATTAGTCTACGAATCAACGAATTTCTGCCACACGTGAATTCACCAAGCCGCATTGGAACAGCAGATTGGAATATGCTCATAACGTTATCCTCTAATGAATGTCTTAGCTCAGCAGTAGGAAATTTACAGTTATTATTATGATATACGAATGTAAAGAGAAGTAAATTTTATAGTTTTTTTTTTATATTGCAGTCAATAGGTATTGGTTTACAAGAGTATACTTCGTAAAATATCTCAATATTTGGTCTCAGATCATAAAATAAAAGCGTATGAAAATTCCCCGTATTCAAGCACACTTCAATTTAAAAGTTAGTACAAAGTTAATATGTTAAAAGTATCTTTATTTATTAATTATTGACGTGTTAACAAATTCTTAATTACTACAAACACTACATTTTTTCATGTTGTATTCGCTTTTGTTGCTTCAAAATGATCTTCCGCACGTTCCATCTACGTTTTGTTTTATAATCCGAGTATAATCTTCTGAATGCTTCGACATTTACTAACTAGCAAAAATCCGTTTCCACCCATCGCTACAAAAGACTGTTATAGATTTTCAAAATTTTGGTAAACACAATTCAATGTATAATTTCAACATCCGTCTTTTATTGAACGACAATATTATATCTAGTATATTCAGTCTTTCTGTCTTTCTGTCGCTCTGTCACAATCAAACCGCTGTACCGATTTTGATGAAATTTGCCGTGGAGCAAAGTTGACCTCCAAGGAAGGCGATAGAGTACCTATTTTGGCTAACACATGTAAAATAATTGCCTCAAACGAAAGCGAAGCCGCGGCCGACAATAAGTTACTTGAAAAGCAAAAACAACAACAACAACAGCCTGTAAATTCCCACTGCTCGGCTAAAGGCCTCCTCTCCGTTTGATGAAAAGGTTCGGAACAGTAACGTATTTCATTGAAATTTGTCACATGCAGGTTTCCTCACGGTGTTTTCCCACACCGCTGAGCACGAGATGAATTATAAAGATAAAATTAAGTACATGAATCAGCGGTGCCTGCCTGGGTTTGAACCCGCAATCATCGGTTAAGATGCACGCGTTTTAACCACTAGACCATCTCCACTCTACTTATAAAGCGTACAAATCTATTTCAAAGACAGGATGAATAAATCAACGAATTGACCGTGGATTGACATGATTTTAGGGTTAAACTGATGGGGGTAACAATAATGAATGAGTTACTTGATAAATAATTCATTCGCTAACTAATTATAATACTTACTTCTAACTATTAAATTTGTAATATAAATTCCGTTGAATCAAAACCTTAGGTAACAATGGTAGGTGTACTAAATATTAACTACGAATGACTTCAACATATACAATACAAATATATAATTTAGATATCAATACTATATGACTATATAAATATTTTAAAGTTAATTTTTAAGTTTGAAAATTTATTTCATCCTATATTTACGTTTACCTTTCAAAATATTCGTTGTATCTTATTTAAAACTAACATATAAATATATTCCAATCATTACAGATCATTCGTTCATCATTCAAATTACGAACATCCTTAGTCGGGACACAATTAATCTGTGATAATCACCGTCAGTCAGGCAATAATGACGTTTTAAATAGCGGAAAACTTTTTATCGAAAGCTTTGTCGTTATGTTATAAAACTGTTGTTTTATAAATAAATATATAACTATGATTTTTTTAGTAGATACACAATAAAGTTGAATATGACAATTTTTTTATCTTTTTACCTCATGATTATATTATAGAGAAAGAATATCATCTTATTTAATAAATACATATTTTAATACTAAAAAGACTTATACTTCGCTATTCATATCATAAAAACTTTATGATATGAATAGCGAATCCTTATTTATTTCTTATTTTTAATATAATGTCTATGAAAGAAAATACTAATTAATATAATTTTATTTTCCAGATACAAGAAGCTGCTATTCAACGCCGCCAATCTGGTAAGGGTGTGTTTAATTAATTTTACCAAGAAATATAAGAACTATTTAACAAATTATGTATATTCATTTGAAATTATCTTTTACAACAGCACATAAAAATACCATATTTTCATAAAACAAATCGCTTACTGCGGTCTGTCCCTATGTATGCTTAGATCTTTAAAATTACGGATCGGTATTTGATGCGTTTTTTTTATTAGATAGAGTTATTCGTGAGGAAGGTTTTTGTATAATACATGGAAAATATAGTAAAGTAATATTTTTAGAAGTTTCTGGAACAGGAACAGCGTAGTGGAATATGTTCCAAATCCTTTCCTTAATGGAAGAGGAGGCCTTAGCCCAGCAGTGGGTAAGTGGGTTACAAGTTATTACAAGTTATTTCATGTTACACAAAACATTATTATTTGTTACTAGATGATTATCAGATATTGACATAATGTCTTTATAAGTTATAGCCTACTGTAAAGCCTCATTAAACAAGTAACAAACAACCATACATACAGACTTTCGCCTTTAATATTAGTAAGGATGTAAACGAATCAAAACTAGATGAATACGTATCCGTGTAACATCCTTTGTCAGATCTTGGGTTAAACAAACATGACTCTCAAGCTAAATATGTCTAATAGTTTACAATTTAGTCGTATAAATTACTCCTATAAGTCGTTTCACTAGCAGTTAAATAGTGTTTTGATAAATCACAACGAACGATCCGACGATTATGAGTTCCCTTCCCGCTTTTAATACAAATAAGCTTTATTTCTGGGATCGTAAAAACGGTCATAACGTTTATTTACTGTCAATAGGAAGTGTTCAATGTGATTGAGTGCTACGTGAGCATACGATATATATAACGGTAAAGGAATGTGCGTTTCTATATTTAAATTAATCGTAAATGATTGATGCGTTCTTTTTGACGATTGACGCGTTCAGATATTTTTATTTGTTATTAAACCAAATTATAATTGTTTTTTTTTTTTTAATTATTTTGTAGTATAAACATAAGAATTAACAACATTAAATGCTTAAATATGTATATATATACAACTATGACCTAAAACTAGTTACTGTATAAATCTTGACCGCGTGGTATGGTGGCAAGAATGCTAGCAGCATTTCCCCGTTGAATCGCAATTCCGATCCTGTGTGCAAAAAACGAACCAGCCCTCCTGGTAGTAGGGCCAATTTAGATAAGTCTTGTAATGATGAAATATAAATAAAGACTCGAAATTTATAATAAAATGTATGAATGTCTTTTTTTTTATTTAAGTATATGCTTATACAAAGAAAGTTTAATTAAATATATGTAGCAGAAATGTAATAATTATTAAATATCAATTCTAGGTATCCTTTAGATGTACAATAATATATTGTTTCAATCACCCGATGTACTGGTTTTGTCATTTCTGAGAATAGTACACGACGATTGTACTACTTTGTGAGATAAATGACCGACAAAGACAGATTTCATTGTTATTATGTATATAATAACTTTATTTATTACAATCATATAATATATATGAGCCGAGATGGCCCAATGGTTAGAACGCGTGCATCTTAACCCATGATTGCGGGTTCAAACCCAAACAAGCATGACTGAATATTCATGTGCTTAATTTGTGTTTATTATTCGTCTCGTTCTTGGCGGTGAAGGGAAACATGCATGAGTAAACCTGCATGTGTCTAATTTCATAGAAATTATGCCATATGTGTATGCCATTGGAACAGCGTGGTAGAATATGTTCCAAACCTTCTCCTTAAAGGGAGAGGACGCATCAGCCCAGCAGTGGGAAATTACAGGATGTTGTTGTATATTAAATATGTACGCACTGGTGGACTTTATTATTATGAGTAAAAAGAGGAGTTATTACCTCTCTTATTTTCGAAGACACTTTCTTCTTGGGAGCCCTCTCTTGGTCTTCACATATTTGAAGAACATAAGCCAAGGGATAAGTGATGTTATTTGTAGGATAGGAGAAGGATAATATTTCGTTTCACTGGCTAACTTTAAACGGGGCTCTGACGTACTCACACACACGATAAGGGTAGTACGTCATACTTCAAAATCATATACACATATTACGGATTTGAACCTAGGACTTTGAGGCTTATAGGATTTGCCTTACAAGCTGATATTATATAATAAAGATTTTCGTCATAATTGTATTATAATGAGCCGCTATCAAAGTATTTATCAACGTGAATCGATAAAATATTTCCATATAATGATGAAGCCGTACTGGAGACATGCGGCTGTCTCATTACTTCCCTGACGCTACACGATATGTTGCTGACGTTTTAAGAAGCCGTACGAAACAGGCAATCTAGAGGTTGAGGTTTCTTCAAAATCCCGAAGACGTCTTTTTTTCGTGTATATTTTTACGAGAGCGTTAAGGAGGTCTCGGTTTTAAGACTTATTTGTTATATATTTTTATGTCTTCGCTGGTAAAAGAAGTTATGTTAGAACCTTCCTTTTGGAGACATGAAAACTTTCTTCATATAATAGTTATTAGGCAAAAATATCGGGTCGAATTGAGAACACTCCTTTTCTGAAGTCGCTTAAAAACTATTACAATCTTTAAAGTCAAATACTATTTAAGTTACTGGAAGGAGCGAGAGACTCTATCTTATTGGATCCTTAATATACCGATATGATATGTTGACCTCTGTGGTCGTGATGAGTACACCGGTCTTCATGGTCCCGGGTTCGATTCCCGGTCGGATCGATGTACAAAAAGTTCATTAATTTTCTAAGTTGTACCGTCCCGTGAAGTCGTTTTTTTCTGATTTTCCATAAAACAAGTACATTGGCTACTTGCTCTACTATGTGATGTTGTCCAATATTTATTCATTTTTATTAGCTAAAAAAACTACAAAAAAAGGTTTTATTCGCATAGGGATGATGCCGGGCAACATTGCGGCTCACTGACGGTCATCCACTCGGTTTCTATACGCACTACGCGAGTAGTGCTGGTTCGAGGATGCTCGCTTTTGACGGTACACGTTCCTTTTGCGGTTACGACTACCCGTCACCCGGATAACCACAATTGCAACCGCATCCCGTGACCAATCAGACGGCTGTTCGTAACGCGGCTAGCCGCTCAGTGGTCACGTGACCTTAATGTATTTTTTTCTTAATTTTTATTAAATTATAAATCCAATTGCTTGCAAGTCTTTTTAGACAGGAGGTTGAATATATGTTACCCTCCTATATACTACCATGTAGTACCTATATACCTATATACTACACGTTACTACCAACTCAACAATCGAAAATAATAAAATAAAGCATAATTAATTTTCTGAATGTTTAAAATATACACATGAAAGTGTTATAAAAATAATTACACGATCGCAAATATTATAAGAAAAGTAACTCATAGATATTGAAACACTATGTTTAAAAATTTATTAGATAGAACTGTTGATGGTAGGAGAACAAATAAATAGAAAGTAATCACCTGAATCGTCGGACGTGAAAAGAAAATAAAAAAAAGATATTCTCACGACGCCATTCACGGGGCATTAAGGTTTCAATCTCAGATCGAATTATCCTTTTCGCTTTTATAATCTTTTAATCTGGTCCATAGTGTTCTCTGGTACAAGTTATCAGCTGATTTTGGTTACTTTGATCTTAGATACTGTACAGTCTAATGCGCACTCTGCTGTATTGCTTAAAACAAAAGGTCACGGAATAATATAAGGCAAGCTACACAATATGTTACTATTTATACTATTATTTATTTTTATATGTAATATATTCGTTCGAATAAGCCATGTGCCATCCGCGTTGAAGGAGTCGCGTTGCAGGAGTGTCATGGATAAACACTTTGAAATACAAGTGGACAAAAGTCATTTCCTCAGCAATGATACATTAAGAGTAGTTTATACTGCCCAGTAGAGTATATCAGTTACACATTTAAAGATCAACTATGCTTAAACTATGGTGAAATAATACAAAATAAAAACAAAAACCGGTCATGTGCGAGTTGGACTCGCGCACGAAGGGTTCCGTATTATTTATAAAAACGGCAAAAAACATCTTTCTATTGTATGAGTCCTCGTTAATATTTATTTCATTCTGTTAGTCTTAGTTCTCTAATTAATATTCTAAGTTCTCCGTTCCGTTTATTTGTTTTACTCTTTGAGTACGGAACCCTAAAAATCCACGTGAACAATAATAAAGAGATTTTATTAGAATTGAACATATCTGTATTTATTTGGTTTATCGCTATCGTCTTATAACTTATGGATGAAAAATGCGCTGCTGAACCAATAGAGAGCATCTGTTGCGTAAATATTGACGCCGTGAAAATGTGATCGACTCATATTATCTCGGATGAAACGCATTTGCAGCAAACAATATTGAAACTCGAAGATTTTCCCTCGAAAATCATACAGATAGATCACAATCACGAGAAATAAACATAAATTTGATAACATTGTGTTACGACTGCGACTACACGAAGTCGATTCCAAAATGTCCCATGTTCGTGGAAAGGTATTGGATGTTACCATATAATTCTGCATATATTATTCATTTTCAAACTGAACACGTTTAAAAGTTTGGATATTTTACTAATTTGATTGTGTATTTTATTTTATATTTACACTTTTTTTTTACTTTTTTTTACTCTCTGAATGCATTGATTCTAAAATAAAGATAAAAAAGTGTGAAACCGTTTTGTAATTTAATAGAATTCTGTGGTGAAAAAAATTAAAAATTATCTGTCGAATTGAGTTGCTCCTCCTTTTTTTGAAGTCAGGTAAAAGGTAAAGTTGGTATAAATGAATTTTCCAGCAGGTCATACAAAAAAATGTTAAGAATGCGGACCCAGGTTGAAACCACGTATTGAGCAAATAACGAATAACTAGGAGTTTCTTGCCTTGTCTTTCCCAATATTTTTATTTTTGTAAATGCCGTAAGAGTTTTGTCGTATTATATTATTGTAATCTTTGTAACAAACCTGTATTTGTTGGTCAAAGTCTGTATGGAAATCGAAAAATAAAAATTCCAACCTTTTTTTAATAATTTTATTGATCAATATATTTTTGACACAGTAGTACCCAGGACTTTGTGGAATCGCCAGTCTTTGAATTATTGCTTCTAAAATGTTTAAACGAACTAACAGTAGAGTATGTTCTTGGACTTAAGCTGTTAACGTAAAGAATTAGGAGCTATTAGGAAAATATATCTCCACGCTACTGCTATGCGACACATGTAGAAATTCTCACGATGTTTTACTTTACCGAGCTCGAGATGAATTCTAACATAAATTAAGCACATGAAAACTTTAATAGTTCTTGCTTTGGTTAACCGAGCTCTTCATATCTCGTTACTGTGAGCGTAAATAAAATTCAACAGCTAAGATGCATAAAATTCATTGTTCCTCTGACATAACATTCATTTATTTTAATATGCTTATTTACAAGGTATAAACGAATTAGATACGACGAAATGACAGTTTAATGATTGCAATTTCAAATAGTGAAGTTGTTTAAAGTGTTTCTTGGTGCGTAAAGATTATTTAATGCAACAAAAAAGTGTAATTCACGGAATATATATTTCTTGAATGACGGTTTATTAAAGATAGTTAACATATTTAAATATATGAATGCATTTTAGAAATATTTTAAAAATAAATGCTTAATAATAATTTCGTTGCTGGTTTTTGTAATCAACATCAAGGAATTTAATTATAAATCTCGTTGGTTTACAATTTTGATTGTACTTATACGGTTTCTGTTTACCGACAAATATTTGAATTAGCGAATTCTGTATTCGATATTCAAAAAGAAAACAAGGTGAATTTGTTGAAAAGCAAATATCTGAAAGTATTTTTTTTTTTTCGTTATTTCGTTGGTTTTTATTTTTTTATATTATTTTAACGAGGGAATCCTAAAAAGTTTTGTTTTAATTTGATTTTCAGTAGCTATTTGGTACTCTGCAGAACCCTTAGTAAGGATCCCAGAATGTTAGGTTTTAAAAACTATATACATATATTGGTACTCAAAATGCATTTCTTTCCCTACAGTGAAATCTTTAATTTTTGTTCTTTGTTATATAGACTAACTAATCTATCATAAGAAAATACCGTCAAGCAATGAATAACTAATATCTAGTTGAATAATTACTTGGAAAAAATCAAGAAATTATTCAATTATCATGTTTGCATTACGGCTAAGCTCTTGATCTGCATTTTGCTGCATGATTGATAATACGGATATCATTTGCGGCTTTATTCAAATTAATTTTAATCTAGTATAATATTTATTCATTTTCTACGAGAGTCGCTTCGAACATTGTTGCGGTTTCTTAATTACATTTCATTGTGTCAGCGATAAAGCGTTTCTCGTGAACTAAGTCTAGAATGCGTTTTGCTTCGATCAATTAATCAACTAATGTTATATTGTCTTACTAGAGACCTGCTCCGGCTTCGCACGGGTAAAATACTGATACTAAACATACTACAAAAGATGTATTTATTTACGACATCACATTAGAAACTTCTAAAATTATCAATGTTTCTTTACAATATTGTGCATGTGTTACACATGAATCTTTCTCTTGAATCACTCTATCTATTAAAACATACCGCATCAAAATCCGTTGCGTTATATTAAAGATCTAAGCATACATAGGGACAGACAGCGGTAAGCGACTTTGTTTTATACTATGTGTACGTCTTATGTATAAATAAATAAATATAAATATAAGACAACATCACATACATTACTCTGGTCCAAATGTAAGTAGCTGAAGCACTTGTGTTATGGAAATCAGAAGTAACGACGGTACCACAAACACCCAGGCCCAAGACAACATAGAAAACTAATGGTTATCTACATCGACTCGGCCGGGAATCATCATAACCTCTGAAAGTCTAGTCTCTAGTATTGGCAGGAAAAATGATTTTCTTTTTCTTAAAATCTCACAAACAAAATTGTAACGCGCTAGATCGCTGTAGTGGTATTAACCGTAGTTTACGAGGTAGTCCGACTTCGATAGTTCCGAGTAAAAATCCAATAGATAGGATTGGTTTCACGAGAGTGGTCCGCGATACGCAGAAAAGATTACCGCTCGCTTCTCGTATCTCAATAT
Organism: Vanessa cardui; assembly: GCF_905220365.1. NCBI lineage: Eukaryota > Metazoa > Arthropoda > Insecta > Lepidoptera > Nymphalidae > Vanessa > Vanessa cardui. Next base: position 4,952,678 of record NC_061136.1, read on the forward strand.
TGTTAGACGTCTACGGATTTATGTCGATTAAGTTTTTTTTTTTAAATAAATGTCTTATGTCTCTTTCTTTGTGCAAACTGATTTATCGACTTCGTGGAGTTTAGTTGATACATTGTTGTTTGTCTTCAATATTATAAAAATAATAGTAATACATTAAAATGGATTAATAACCAATAGAAACGTTAGTATATCCAAGTTCAAAGGGTCGTATCGACCTATGTCGTAATTAGATACTTTTTTAATAATAGTATGCAGTGGAAGTCGAATAAATACTCATTTAGATTGCTAATTTTTACCGTAATTGCGTTTCGAACTTTGTGCATAGTCTTCGTGCTGCCAACAATGAAATTTGGCATATATATTTCGTAACAGTATATAACTTACTTTTTATGTCGGTAAATACAGATCTAAATATTGTAGAGCAATAAAAATATATTTAATAAAATTTCCTCCGAATATGATAATACCACATTTCATTCAGTAAAGGGTATGTAGGCATCTAGATGAGATTACATGAGCTTAAGACCTAGTGATAAGCCTCTTCAAAAATGATAAAAACGGATACTAACTTCCAGCTACGTCGCGGAGCAACTGTTCGGGATATTTCTAAAAATAGGTAAAGCACTGTGTGTCAGAATAGTAAGGACTGTACTTCTAAATTCGAGATGGCCCAGTGGTTAGAACGCGTGCATCTATACCGATAATTGCTGGTTCAAACCCAGGAAAGCACCACTGAATATTCATGTACTCAATTTGTGTTTATAATTTCATCTCGTGCTCTGCGGTGAAGGAAGACATTGTGAGGAAACCTGCATGTGTCCAATTATGTAGAAATTGTGCCACATGTTTATTCGATCAACCCGCATTGGAGCATCGTGGTGGAATATGTTCCAAACCCTCTCAGTGGGATATTTACAGGCTTTTGTTGTTGTTGTAACTCTAAGATTAAAGTTTTGAGCTAACTCTATCGCTGTTCCACTACAATTAGTTACTGATACAGCAAACGTATGTAGTTTCCTCACGATATTACATAAGAATTATCAATGTAGATGAGATAAATTTATCTAAGATACAAGCGATTCCAATGAATCCACATTTCCGAACCCCAATTCTTGCAGTCATTGAACCTTCCAAGTGACACTGGTTGCGAGATAATATCTTCTCAGTCCAGAAAAGAGCTATCGACAAAATCAATATCTCTTTGAATATAGATTGCTAATCTTAAGCCCTAATTAACAGGCGAGATTTTGGTAAATTATTATTTGCAATGTTCGAAGTCTAACATAGTTAATAGGAAGCTTAGCAACTTCACCAGTAAGTTGCAATTAGTAGTTCACGATAGCACTATAAACCTACAATCAATCAACCGATACTATCACACAATTTACTTGATGTGTATCTGATCAATGATTTGCTGTTGCGTATTTTGATTGCACTGTTGATAGTATATATGTATATTTATAGTTGTATAGATTTTAGTTGCACGGAATATTGATTTTGTAACTTCAAAGTCGAGATGGCCCAGTAGTTAGCTTAACCGATGATTGCCGGTTCAAACCCAAGCACCACTGACAATTTCATGTCCTTAATTGTGTTAATATTATCTATTTTGAGAGCGGTGTTGAAGGTAAACATCATGAGGAAATCAGCATGTATCTAATTTCAAAGAAATTCTGCTACCTGTTGATCCACCAATCTATCTGCATTGGAGCAGCTATGTGGAATATGTTCTTCTTTTCAAATTTCTCACTTCTTAGACCAGTAAAATTTGACGACCTCTGTGGTCGAGTGGTGCGTATACCGGTTTTCATTGGTACGCCACTCTGAGGTCCCGGGTTCGATTCTCGGCCAAGTCGATGCAGAAGTAGTTTATTAGATTTCTACGTCGTCTTAGGTCTGGGTGTTTGTGGTACCTTCGTTACTTCTGATTTTCCATAACACAAGTGCTTTAGCTACTTACATTGGGATCAGAGTAATGTATGTAATGTTGTCCAATATTTATTATTATTATTATTTCCTTCAAATCGGTCAATAGTTTTTTCGCGAAAGAGTAACAAACATACATACATCCATCCTCATAAACTTTCGCATTTATAATATTAGTAGGATACGTAGATCGAGTATGAGGAAACACGACAAAAAATGTCTACACTTGATTTAATCCACTTTATTGTAGGACAGAGAAGGGCTTACTTCGCCAATAATAATAAATGTGTTCTCTTAATAACGATTGATTCGACTTTGATATCTTTGTTGGTTCGGTTTCCACATTACCAGAAGATGTCTTTTTTATACAACTTTTATTCGTCGCTTTATTCAATTTAGTGTATTTGGAAGAGTATATTACATGGAAAAACATGAAAGTATTTATCTATATTATATGGCAAAAAATGTTTATTTAGGACACGGCACAATTATAATAAAATTAAAAATAAATATGTACGTTACCTAAGCATGGATGGATGGTGGATGTAGAGGTAGAGGATGACCGAAGAAACGATGGATTGTGTGAAAGATGATATGGTTAGAAATAATGTTATGATATGACGTCACCAGATAAGTATGGGAGGAGAAAACATGCTGCGATGACTCCAAATAAAATCGGGATAAGGACAAAAGGATGATGATGATGATGAACTAAGGAGAAAGTTTATCTACAAAAAACGTAACATAATAGAAATGAAGACATTTAACAAGAAATTTGCTAAGCAATGATATCGTGTCCTAAATAGGTGTAGTATTCAGCTTTCAAGTTGGGTTTCTATATATTACTAAGCATGGCATTACTTAAGTAATGTAATCCATTGGGTAATTGTGAAAATGGTTATTTTAACAAATAATATTTTGTTAATATACGATTTACAAACACGTGTCAACATAAAGTATATAAAGATTCAACTCAATGGGAATAACGACGCGTGAAAACAATGAATTGTTCGTACCTGTTATTCACATTTACGCATCATTACAGGCCCATTGGATTAGGTTATATTTTAAATATAAAGATAAATCAACGTCAGAAGCCTCAATTGTGAGCACGGCTTTGATTTGGTTGGACGAAGAGTATTTATAAATATCTAACAAAACAATACAACAATTAAAATTGTATTTGAATAATTACGAAATATAGGTTATTTATAATTTACCAGTAAAAACCTTTATAAAAATATAAAATAAAAAATAAGATACCTGACCCATGTAAGGCCCAACTTATTTGTTTTTAAGTACAAAAAAAACAATACGAATGTTTAAATAAAACAAAAGTGTTAATTTAATCAATCATTTAATAATCAATGTATTCATACTTATTTTGATTCAAAAAACAATGTTTTCTATTAACTATAAGCTTTTTTTTAAAAAGAGAGTTTTGGGCCTTATTTTGACCACTATTCCTTAATAAGGCCATACCCGGGCCTTATTATGACATATGAGAGTATTTAGTTGATCTTAATATTAATATGTAGTATTATCTTTGCAATCATGTCTTAACACAAAATAAATTACATGTTAAAAATAAAACTAAATAAAATATTTACATCATTAAACTTTATTAAGACAATAAACTTAGGTAGTGTAAATCAGTTGTATTATCTACCATAGCAAACATTATTTTACAGACAAAACATAAAAATAAAAAAACAGCAAAACGTTAATTAAAAATCAAATAAAATAGGAACTTTTTTAATAACCGTAAATCTTTGCAAGCATGACAAAACGAAGTCCCAGCTAATGACTGCTGATTTTTTCTAGTCACTCCAGATTTCTGCCCTCTGCCTTTGGAGGTCTTTAGTCCTTTTGGCCTCGTAGAAGATGTGCTTACCTTTCTTGTTGCAAATAGATCTTTTGTTACTTGTTGACCGTACTGTGTTAATCTTAAAAATATTTGGCGCTTGTATGAGTGTTATGAGAGGTGACTTAGCTGCTATGTCACCTTTCATAACACATGGCTTGATTTACCAAGGGATCGACAGCAGGGAAAATGATGAAGTCTTCTTATGAAGACTTGCAGTTTTCATCATTAATATCTCTCACAGCACAAGTTATCTGGTGATCGGACCATTTTGCACGTTTTGGCTTCAATTTAGGTTCTGATTCTTCGACTGGTTCCATAATTCTTTATAAGGCCCATGTAGATTACAGATGGGCCTTACTAGGCTAGAAGAGTAACTTAACAAAAACAAATAAATACGTGTATAACATTTTAATTTGAAACTTAAATTGTAATAACAACGTGTATAAAATGCTAATAAACCACTATATATAATTAGAATAAAGATTCACCAAATAGTATTACTGTACAAATCATAACCGCGTGCAATGGTGGCAAGAATGTTACCACCGTATTATCGTCAAATCTCATTGATTTCTTAATTTTCTATTACATCATTATACATTTTTTTATTAAGTAGGTAAGATACGGGATACCCCAAACAAAAATAATTAAAGTATTTGCCAACTATTCGGGATCAAGGATAATTATTTTAAAAAAATACATTATATAACTCATTTTAAGATTATCTTGTTATTTTCCTCCTAAAAAAACTTGTTATCAACATTGGCTACTAGCATAAGCCCAATTTATTCAGATAAATTGCAAACTGTTTCAAATAACTTATACTTTGTTCCTTATTTTGTTAATTAGCACTCCATTTTTATTAAATTAATGATTCGTTTTCCATTTTACGAATTTATCTCATAATGTTGTTAAGGGAAGTAATTAGTTACCCGTAACGTTTCATCATTCGAAATTCAAATTAATTATTATAGTAACATAATTGGGGCCGTTTGCTGTTATAACACAGAACATTCTAGTTATTATTCTTAAAATAGCAGAAAACCTGTGGAGTTTCTCTTCAAAAATAGTAATTTTGATCTCTAGCATTCATACATCGTGTAGATTAAAAAAAAGACAACGAAAACAGGTAACCCCGAGCGCACGTTCCATCAATTTGAATATGCTGGAACTACTCCCAGAGCTCTAGAAAAATATCATCTCACATAGTATATTCTTCAAAGCTATATTAAAAAAATATTTATACATGTAGTAAGCATATAATGACGACCTTCGTGGTCGAGTAGTGTGGTGTACTACTCGACCACGGTTTTCATGGGTACGCCACTCCGAGGTCCGGGGTTCTCGGCCAAATCGATGTAGAAAAATTTCATTTTTTTCTATGTTGTCTTGAATCCACATTAAAGACCATCTTTGTGGTACCGTTGTTACTTTTGTAAAGAATGCTATGCTAAAGAATACTCCTCCAAGCAACGCATATACAAGACAAGTTAAATAATTATTTTGTCTAGTAGCACATTTATACCACTTGATTTTTGGTAAGTAGATGTACAATATATACTTTCCTATAGTATGGATGTTGCTATGTAGGAGTAAACTTATTTTCTTCAATATTAATTTTGTTATTAAAACCTCGAAATGTTTTTTCTCTACACTTTCAGAGTTTGAGGTAGATAATGCATGGAGCAAAATATGTAGGTACCTATTTGGTTTTATAAAATAATGTTTTAAATAAATAAATTTTCAAAGTGTAGTAAAACTATCGGAAAAGTTAAATGATTGTAAAGTGCTTTTAATGCGAAACACTTCTCTAAACCCAAGCACGTATATTGACCATATTTATTTGTCGATGTACTAAAAACAAAGTTACATATTAGGAGAGCGCAGTACTCTACAAATAAATTATTTTATTTAATTATTAAATAAAATTACATTACAGACTGAGGTGTTCTATACCCGTTCCTCGTCCGTTATCATAAGCTTTTTATAGGTAGGTATTATATGAGGATGAAAATTACCACTTATTGAATGTAAGACTTCGTGTTGTTGTGACGACGACCTTCTACTACAACAACGGCCTGTAAATTTCCCACTGCTGGGATAAGGCCTTTTCCATTAAGGAGAGGGTTTGGAACATATTCCACCACGCTGTTTCAATGCGGGTTGGTGGAATGCATATGTGGACACATGCAGGTTTCCTCACGATGTTTTCATTCGCCACCGAGCACGAGATGAATTATAAACACAAATTATGCACATATATATTTTGCTTGCCTGGGTTTGAACCCGCAATCATCGGTTAAGATGCACGCGTTCTAACCACTGGGCCATCTCAGCTCACTAACTATTTTAGTATATTAGATTTTAATATTATCAGTATTAAAATCCAATATAGTAAAGTATACAGTGACCTCTTTCCACTTGAATTGACCGTAGGTACTCACCCACTTTCCCATTTCTTGATGTCTTTGGTCTGAGACGAAAACATTTTTAGGTTAGACTGACAGACATTTTTAGTCTACGATAAAATATAAGAAAAAAAAATGTGTTTAGGAAATAATGTACCGATCACAAATCGACATTCAAATATACATTTTTTTCAAATACAAACATGAAATAAACTGTGACGGGTCTCTAGTCTGTACCTAAAATACTTTTTGATGAAATCGTGATCGACAAAAAAAGCCCCTTTTTGCGTCAGAATCCTCCGTCCGTAACTATGCAAACATCACTCGAAGGTTATATCTTAAACTATAAATACCTATATTTCTACCTAAATGTTCCAGAATATATTTGTAGACATACAAAGCTTTTATTATGTGATTTATTTTATAAGAATACTGTGTACCATGTAAAATAACTGAAGGTATTTTTATATCTATGTAAATGAAGATATCGCTAAAACAGAGAATCTTCGTCTAAATCACCCAATTTTCTTCTGTAAATTTGCAATTTTTCTTAACAATGATGGGTCGTTTAAATTTCGCGTTCACTTTAAATTTCTTTCCGTCATAATTAAGGCGGTGATTAAGATTTCTCGTGTAATGTTTTTTTTTTGTCGCGTTCCACTAATTGTCGTCACGTTTCTTGCTGAGACGGTGTAGGTTATACGTCTGTGTCATTTGCCATCATTTTTATAACTTTTATCATATCCTTCATTGTCGTCAAACTTTTTTCATTTTCTTTTCATTGCTCGACATTGACACTGTAAAAAGTAAAACGTATGTATTATATAATGTTATATGAAATATTCTATTTTGTTTGACATGACCCTTATATCTATAACTAATAAATTATCTCTTTAATAAAATCTATACGGAATATCACGTGACACAGTATCTAAGTAGGATCGTAATACTGGTGGCCCAAAAACTATTTATTTTACCTCAATATCCTGAAAGAATATATTATGCCAACATAAAGAATCAATTGGAGAAACGTCTCTCACGTGTTTTTCTGCCTTGAAATCGATTGACTTCACTTACGGGTGATCTGATTGGAGTGACATTTATCCGGAGGCAGCTTGACAATATTCGAACATAGTAACACCTAGCGAATCCGCCAATTATAATTTATATAGTATAACAATAAAAATCATTTAAGTACGAGTTGAATTAGGAATGTAGTGCTGAATTATTTCCCTTTGAAATAAATAGAGACTAAATATTAGTAGTTTATATTCTGTTAGGGCGTGATAATAAAATGCAGTATACTTCAGCACTTCTATTTAATGATTGAGAGCATAGTTCACATTTCATCTTATTTTATACACTCGGAATGATCGTTATTACAAATTTTGTTATCGACGTTATACAAGTATCGCCATCTATATTCTAAGCTTAACAAACTAGAGTGATATTAATGATTTACAAACAACGCCATCTATTATTACGGATACACAACTACATTACTTAATATTTTAAGCTTTATGAATCACGTTTACAGATATTGATATAATTATCATAAGATTTTATAATACATAATTGTAGACAGTAACTAGCGCAATACGATGGGCGTAATATTAATGGTTAACAATACATTTATTAAGATATAATCCTTAAATATATACAAATATGAATTTAAGGAGGTAGCAAGAATGCTAACCGTGTTTCCTCAAAAACGAACTAGCCCTCCTGTCACCGGTGGAGGCAATAAAATACTTTAATAATTTGATCTTTAATTAAAGTTCAACTACTAAAACATTTTCATTAAATAATTAATTAATCATAACTATCAATTTTACTGTTGTGAGGAACAACACTAATTGGGTTATTGATTTATTATTAAGTAATATAACAGGAAAATGCTTATATAATAAAGTTAATTTTATCATGAAAAGGGAGAAATCTCCCAGTAAGAACACGACATTTGTGTTATGAATCCTCGCTCTTTAATTACTGACCCTTCTAAAGGGCGAAAGAAATAGGCAGATATTATTTTTCCGACCCCTTATTACTATCAGTTTTGCAATTTCGACTAAGATAATTGCTCACTTTGAAGTCAAAAAACTTTCCTACTCGAGATTTTTATACAAATCTGAGAGTTCCATTCAAATTCATTGGTTAAATTGCGTTGAATTTGATATTATTCGAATTGCTATTCAAGGCCAAAATGGCCCAGGGGTTACAACGCGTGCATTTTAACCGATGATTGCGGTTACAAATCTAGGCAAACCAACTGAATATTATTGCCTGATTTGTGTTTATACTTCATCCCGTGCTCAGCGATGAAGGAAAATATCGTGAGGAAACCTGCATGTGTCTAATTTCATAAAAACATGTGTATCGGACCAGTGTGGTGGAATAGGTTCCAAAATTATTATACATATATTGTTCTCCTCCAATGTAGAGAAGGCCATCTTAGCCCAGCTTTGGGAAATTTACAGGCTGTTGTTGTTGTATTCAAGGAATTTTAAAGACGTTTGTCATACATTACTTTTCTTTTCTTTTATATAACAGAATTATTTCTTTCACAGTACGATGCGGCCGAACTTCTTTCTGCTCTGCATTTGCTTCTACGCGCTCCTGTCAAGCGGAACGTCTAGCGGTGACGATAGACGATGGCTCGTCTCTCTTGTCGATCTTGTAGAATTCGACTATCAGGACCAATGCGACCAAAGAGCAACGGCCGCTTGGGAAGAACTTCTAGGTAGCGCCAAGGGTCTATCTATGAAGGTAAAAAAATTACAAATATTTCCCTTTAATTTATGTGATATACTTTATACAAAATTTTAGCTTGAAATAAAACTAGTTCCCTGGTCAGTCTACCCGTGACGCGATTCAAATCCGAACAAACCACGAACGAATCCACGAACGCTATAAAGTGCTCGAAACGTCGGGATGTCAAAAATAATTAATATACGCGATTCAAATCCGTTATAACTAGTTTTATTTCAATGTGTAATAATCGCGAAAATTTAAGACAACAAAATTTTAGCTTCCATATTAGTTGAAATGTTTCGAGTTGCTCATATCAAAAGTAGTTCAGAAGATAAGAAACATTATGATTGCGACCATATAATTAAACTAGAAGATTTATTGAATCTGTCACCGTAGGTTTCCGAACACTAACAATTTAAAACAGTATTTGCAACAGCGAATTGCGAACGCGTAGGTACATAAGTACCTTTTATGGAAACTTAATTAGGTCATATTTATAAATGTATAAATATTATATTGTTATTATTTCTGGACACAGTTGGAGCGTGATAAGGCGTTCGGTATATTTGCTCGTAAACAAAAGACAGACGTGGAAAGTGCGTTCACAGCGCATGCGTTATCTGCTGATGATGATACGCTGCGTCGACGGGTGAAGCTGCTATTGCAACCGGGCGATGCGTTGCTTGACACACAGCAATGGATACGGGTAAGAATATCAGATATATTTGAATTCACCAACCACATTGATAGATCACTATATGGTATAAAAAAAGTCGCTTTCTCTGTCCCTACATTAGTATGCTCAAATCTTTAGAACTACGCAACGGATTTTGATGTGTTTCTATTTTTAATAGATAGGGTGATTCGAGAGGAAGGTTTTTTGTATAATAAATTGACAATATAATTAAGAAACACATATAATTTTAGAAAACTGTAATGTGATGTCGTTAATAAACAAATTATGTAGTATATTCAATATTGCACCCATGCGAAGCCGGGGCGGGTCGCTACTCGAATATTTATAAATAAAAGCTTTTCTAAGAAAAAAATACCGATATATGAGTTAGTCTCCTTTATTTCATGTCACATTACTATCTTAAACATTTAGTACAGTTTTTTTTTTTTTAATTGATCATACTAAAGGTCGTCAATACAATAAAAATTCGGTTGACAAAACACAGGAGAAAAATGTTCTGACCTGACATTTCGTTACCTATTTTTATATACGTATTCAGATGACTGAAAGAAAAGAATGCCATCTTAGCCTGTCCATTTAACCTTTTAAAGTTGAATCGTATTGTATTGTTACAACTCTCAAGACTCAATACATGTAAGTGCTTTTTCGAAGAGAGGGGCGTGTTTAATGGACCATATTAAGTGTTTCTCCAACTTTTTCGACACAACATGGGTTTTAACTTAATTTGTAACACGTGACTCTTATCCATAAATCAGATAGATTCAATGTTGTGAAAAATGCTTCAGTGATAGATATTTACGATAAAAAAATTAAATTAATAATAAAGGTTTTCAGATCATTTTTGAAAATCTGTAATGACGTCGACGATGATCTTTGAATCCAAGGATTAGTGAAGGCATCATTAGTTGATCTCACGGATGTATTAAAATTATTATCAAATGGTATTTGTGTTACGTGAACTGTTTTTAATAATGAATAATAAGAATATTAAGGGATCATAATATTGTAAATTAGAAATTTGTATGTTTGCATTGAATAATGTTACTCCAAATCGTAAATATGATAGGCCTCGATGGATTTGGATACAATGTAGAATTTAGCTTAATGTATTTTTAACAGAAACATTACATAAAACCTGACCTACGAAGTCTGGTCCATACGAGGGCAAGACGCAAGCAAAATCTGTAGCAAAGAAATTAATCTATGAAAAATAAAAGGGCACCACGAGTAGAAGATAAATCGAATGGAACGAATTATAAAAATAAATTTCACTAAGACTTAAAATTAATCGCAATATCATACAATCCGAGTCATCCAGTATCGTTCGTGATTACAGAACACACTCCCTGTCTGACCCACTTAGATTACCTTTTCACCTCTTGCGGTTTCATTCACTCATCCTATACTATCTGTGTAATAATTAATATTGCTCTTTGAACATTGAGATAAATGTATTTACACATACGTATTGATATAATATTAAATGAATGGCATTGAATGTTATTAATTAATTGGCAGCGGAAAGTATACCTTTCAATGTGAATCCAATTCTTTTTCAATAGTTCGTATATAATAAGTATCTTTTATTAGTTGATTAACGATTTAATATAATGCATTGGCATGGAAGAACTGCTTCTATTTTATTATTTTATGTAGCATGTTTTTTTTTTTTAATTTAATTTACAACATCCATTGCTCACAGTTGCCTGTGCCTTTTTTACATTCAACTTTTATACATTTTGATGTTTTATATTTTTTACTAAACATAAGCAGATCTTCGCTGAACTAAGCTTGAAGTGTTGTGTTGTGTTGTGTGTCTTGTTGTGGTCCACACTGACTTTTTATCATTTTAAAAAAATACCTACAATCATAAATAATATACAATCTATATTAGTATTATAAATGTGAAAGTAACTATGTCTATCTGTCGCTCGCTCCTTCGAATCAATTAACCTAATTTAATGTGGTATGAAGCAAACTTAAAGTCCAAAGAAGGACATAGGTTACTTTTTTGCCTAACTTATGACAACCAAACCCTTAAAACGACCTCCGTGGTCGAGTGGTATGTACACCGGTTTTCATGGGTACGCCACGCCGAGGTCCCGGGTTCGATTCCCGGCCGAGACGATGTAGATTATAATTAGTTTTCTATGTTGTCTCGGGTCTGGGTGTCTGTGGTACCTTCGTTACTTCTGATTTTCCATAACACAAGTGCTTTAGCTACTTACATTGGGATCAGAGTAATGTATGTGATGTTGTCTCATATTTATTTATTTATTTATTTATTTAAAACGAGATCGAATCCGCGGGCGACAACTAGTAATATATAACTCATTCTTTTAATTATATTTACTGAAATCCAATGGGCTCTGTTCAACGCTCGATATGTAGCATGGTTAGGCATGGTATGGAGCGGGCACGGAAAACTTGATATTTGTGTATATTGACAATTTTATGACATATTACAGCTGGTGACGTTTGCTGATAATGCGCTCAATCGAATTCGTACCTCGACCGATTACGACTGCGGAGCTAACACCACGTGCAGTTTAAGAGGTACTATATCTTTTAAAAATTAACGATTAGTATTGTTTTCTCTTTCTATCATCATTGATTTGACATCAGAAAGAAGAAGATAAAACTATTCATAACTAATCACCCTTTAAAGATTTTTTAACGATGCAGTCTTTTTACAGCCTTTAACATAAATCGCCGTGATAACACATTTTAATTTAAAATAACTACTATAATATTTTATGTCACGTAAAATTTCCTTCCACAGAATTACATAACAGTCTGGCGAGAGAGCAAGATGAACAGGTTTTACGACAAATGAAACTATCATGGGAGAACCACCTGCCTGAACTACATGATTATTTAGAAAATATTTTACCTCTACTCAGAAATGCATCAAAAGAGAATCGTACGTAATTCTTAAACGTAATCAATTTCGTATAAAACTATTTATGTATAATACGACACATTTTAGATGGTAGCATCGGCCAAATTCGTAAAACGGATCACATCCGAATTAAGTACGCTATCCCAAATTATCAATATTTAATTATTATGTGAATATGATCTTTACACAAACGTTAAATATATTATAACTTGTAATATCATTTGACAAATATATTCGTCAATTTGACAAGTCGATTTACATGCACTTGCTTTCTCGACTTGAACTGACTCTAGAATCTATAGCGGCGAATAGCGTCGAATGGCGCGATAGGGAGCTATTTCTATTGGTTGTAAAAATTGGCAGTAAGTTGTGTCGTACTATATATACCATTATTTGTGATATTTCAAAGACATTCATAATTACGCAAAGATCTCATTATGTAATTCTTAACAGTACAAAAATATTCACTAGAAGAAAATTTTATAATTCATTTTAAAATTTGAAACTCAATAAAATATCTAAGTTAATTACATGAAAATCTCTAACAGTACCAATTTGAAACATTTTCGCCCTTTTTATCCTCCTCCAATTGTTGAATGAGGAAAAAAATTTCGTTGAATTATATAGTAATTAAAGATAAAAGGTTTTAGCAAAATTTAATATGTATTTATGCCGTTTTCCTTCTGCATATACGAGTTATTCTTACATAAATCGTATTGTATGTATATTTGAAAATAGATTACGAACTGGTCGAGGAATACTGGGACGCACTATGCGAGTATGAAGGGGCGTTGTTAGCAGCCCGTGAACTTTGGCAACGAGTACGTCCGCTATACCTGAAGCTACACAAATATACCGCGTTAAAACTACGCGGACCATCAGCTGTGGGCGAGCCTCTGCCCGTTCATTTACTTCGTGAGTAACTCCCCTTCAATTCCAATCTAGCTTCATAAAGTTCTGAAGTACATTATAAATTGCATCACAAATTATATTCAGCATTACTTTGAATTTCGGCCTAATGGGAATCGATTATCAGCTTTATATATTCCAAGAGAGCCAAATAATTAAAAAAATGTTTTCTGATATATTTCTTTTCATTGTCTTTTCAATATTCTAACTATAACTACGTTAAAAGTAGTTCATTTACATTCCATCACTATTGTTATTATTTTGGTCGTTTTTCTGTGTTCCGGATTTAAATATGAACATACATTTTGCAGATTCCCTTACGGGTGACGACTGGTCGAGTCTAATCGAAAAACTGCTGCCAAAGCATCCGGACATTTATCAAAAAGTCCACGCAAATTTACAATTGAAGGTACATATTATATTTATCAAATTTAATTATAGTACATTTCTAGATCAAATGTTTAATCCTTTTTTATTTTAGGATATCGGTGGTTTAAAAGCCTTCAAAGAAGCCAATAATCTTTTAAGCCAACTAAATTTGGGAGAACTTCCGCAAGAAATATTTTCAGAGTCTGCTTTCAATGGTACTTGCCCTACAACTGTAGTTGACTGGTGCCAACCTAACAAAGTTAGATTTGTTACGTGTAAAGACGTAAGCATCCAGAATTACATGGACGCCCACGAAGCTGCAATGAAGATCAGATACAAACTTATCACTGCTTTACATAGTAATAATACTTATATTTTAAGAGAAGCGCCTCGTTACTCAGGTATGAATACAAGGCTGAAACTGTTATGGAAATTAATCTTGAGTCGCGGTTTTTAATGGTCGAAATATTTTTCCAGCTATATATGAAGCGGTACCTGGATTTGTGTCATTGCTATCACTGAATCCTCATACACTAGATAGAGCAGGATTGTATTCATTGGAAAGGTTCAACTATAATACTAATCATCACAGACTTGTCTTACAACTTATAATAGCTTTAAGAGATTTACCTAAGTAAGTAATTATTTTGGTAGAAGACGAAATTTTAACAATATTAATGACAAGATTATTAATAATGTAATACAATTTCAGGTTAAATTATTACATAGCAGCTGATACTTGGAGATTGGATGTGTTGATGGGCAAGATTCCGTATGCAAAAATTGAGGACAGTTGGAGAGATTTTAGGAAGAATTTTTCTTTAATTGAAACGTCAAATGTCGACATCGTCGGAGATCCTTATATATTATTAAATAAACCATATATAGGGTAAGACATTATTATACAAAACCTTATTGGTGCTCAATTACAATTTTTGTATTAATAAATTAATTTTAATTACAGAAAATTCTTAGGACTTATATTGAAGTATCAAATTTATCAATCTTTCGCCGAGGAACTGATATCAGATGACTCGGATTTAGTCAAACACGTAGCTGAAAATAATCAACGTTTACTGTAAGTAATATAACTAAAGCTACTAATGTTTTTCGTGGCAACAAAATGTTCATTATAATTTTATTTTCAGTGATGTAATGATGCAGGGCTTCGTAGCCACGTGGCCAGAAATGGTCAGTGACTTATTAGCGAAAAGAGAAAATGGACTAGAATATACTGGAATCACTGATTATTTCAGGCTTTTAGACGAGTATTTAGATAACCAACTAGATCCAGCCAGCGATAACATGATCGAGGATTACGTTGATCCACCAGTCGAACCTGAACCGCAGGAGAATGAAATATCAGAAAAGAGTGACACACCAATCGAACCAAACATGGAACAAGATAAAACACACGACGACATCCACGAGAATATAATCGAAACTGATGACGACACGAATTCGAAATACGAAACGTCAACAGTGGGCGTTCTAGAAATAAAGAACCCAGTAGGAGTCGGTGACCAAAACGAAATCGAAAATCCCAAAGAAGCTTCATACAACGTGTACTGGTGGATAGGCGTTGCGGTCGCACTCGCGGTCGTCGTTATACTGGTGGCGATAATCGCGAGGAAACGGCGCAGTCACAAAAAGCAAGTGGAGAGACAGAGACGGCAGAACACTCGCGCTTGATTTGAAGAGTATCGGTTCTAGAAGTGGAACCGATACGCGTTGATAACGTTAGTGTAATTGTGCCAATAAGACACCGAGTACAAAACTTCGTTGTGTGTTAATTTTTCGTTGTTGTGTCTCGATTCGGTTTTGATTGAAACGTGGGTGTCTAAGTGAACTTATTTATTCTTCTCTATGGTGCTGTATCTTATAGATTCCATTTTCAAACGTTGCATTTAAGTTTTCATTTATATATTTTTTGTGTGTGTCGTGTGAGTTTTGTCAGTATCGTTTGCAATTGTAATATAGTCTTAGATAGTAAAGATGAAAAAAAAATATTTTTGTACATATCACAATTTGCGGATTAGTATAATGATGGTTACCAAGTGTCTACGATAGTTTATATTATAGTTAGATGTAATTCGCCGTGCCTTAAGCGTTTCAATTTCTTATAAATAATAAATATAATAAAGGAAACGATCAAATTTGTAATAAATTAAAATAAGATAATTTTATAAATCTCTACGAGTGTCGACTCCTTTCTCAGACCAAGTTCTTGTATGTGTTTTCATATGTCTTCATGTTTTGATGTTCTCGAGATGTTGTTCTATAAGTAATGAAATAATCAAGTATTTAAATGTTATTTAATTGTGGATTGGTATATTTTTATTCGAGTACATTTTATTTATTATATTACTAACTCTACTGTTAGTAAAGCATGGTATTGTAAAAAAATATGTCAAATTTTAAACAAATGAAACGAAAATAAATGTTTGAAACATAATGTTTTTTTTCCTGAATTCTTAATAAGTAAACTCTGGAAAAATAAATACAACGACTATTTCCCTTTTTATTTAATAACTCAGTTGATTTTATCTACATGTACTTAGTAATATAAAAAGCCCTTATTTGGGCTTGTATTTGAGAAAAATCTATTCTGATCTTCACACATTCAAAGAACATAAACCAACTAATATTTCTGGGTTAAGATTGTAGTCGCTTATTACATAAATCGTCAGTAAAACTCGGTCTATACGCAGTGCTTAGGACAAAAACAAGCTTACTAAGGTACTTCACGTACTTACGACTACGTCATATGTCAGAATCATACAACAATCAATCACGATCATTAAACAGAGTTACTATTAAATAATGTTTTAATTGTATTCAAGTAAGCTAAACGGTAAGTATTTAACAATTACAGACTCTTTTTTAAACAAATTATTTTAGTTAACAGTAGATAAATATCACATAAACAAATTCATTTAAGATTATCTAGGCAAAAGTTATACTACTTACAGGAAAACAGGTCTCGCAATTAATATAACTTTATGATTTTTGTTATTGTTTTTACAGTGCTTGCCTTTTAATTAAATAAAGTAGGACAACCACAAAATTCAAATAGTCAATAAAACAGACTGTAATTTTATAATATTACTTTTCACGTAAATAAACATAATTGCTATAATAATTTGACAGGCGCTAAATCTCAATGAACGAATGTGACGTATATAATACTATCTCATATAATAATTATATTAATTGTTTTATTCGCTAATAATCCATCGCTGTTTATTATTCAATTAAACGCAAATTTACAACTGAATTAATGTCATGTTGGTTTGTAATTAATTCTGACAAGAGGACGATATGAACATTCGTTTTTCAATCAACGCTACCAGGCTGCGGCCAAATTATTCATTTCGTCTGGTTTTTATCAATTTACACGCTTTAACACACCTGGCTTTACCTAAAACGAAAAAGTTACATGTTTTACGAAATTTATTCAAAACATATTTTTTATTGATTACTAGAAAATGGCAACACCGATTTAGTTTAAGATTTAAGACGGTGCTATTCGACGGTTATATCAGTAGAGTTATATAAAAAAATAAATAAAACATATTTAGTAAAATATAAATCAGAAAATAAAAAATAAACGTTGATTTCAAGTGTTGTACAATAGGACTTAATGTTTTATATTGACATTTCAGTTTTCTAATTCTCTGTTATACTGTGCACATACTGGCCAAGTTATTAATTACTTGGAAGGGCAGCTTTTTATACAGATCGTTACATTTTCTCCGTTTAAAGTCAATAAAACATGTGATTATATATTGTATGTATTATTTTCATGCTAACCCAAAACAATGATATACCTTTGCCAACATTTGATTTATGTCTTAAACAAGACGTAATAAGTTTTGTTTCTTGAATACGACGTAGGAATTACACTTAAGCTTAAAAAACTTTCAAGATATTCTTTTTTTTAGCAGATGGCAGCAGATTTAGACTTTATAATATATTTCTTTGTGTCGTGTCATGGATGTTTAATGATACAAATGTCTAATTAAATTAGGTAAAGGGTTTTTCAATCATTAGATGCTGATGCTAATTTGTTTTCGTGGCCTGAGCACGGCCAGGCAGCTAATTCCCTAGTGGGCGCAAAACTCCAACATAACATAATAAAAACATCACATAAAGTCTTCACGAGGAAAACTTTATACCGTTAGATCCATCGGCTTAGGACGTACTTTATATTTCAGGCAGTCGTTTTAAAATTGTGTTATATAATTATACAACAGTATGCAAGCCCTTCTGGGTTAGGTACCACGCATTCATCAGATATTCTAAAGCTAAACAGCATTAATCGGTATTGATGTTTTGCGACTGTGTTCCGGTTTAAAGGGTGAGTGTACCAGTTTAACTAGGGACTTGGGTAGCTTTTTTTTTAATAATTATTATTAATATTGCATAAAGTGTGTATTTATAATCCACCAAGCTTGGCGGCGAAGATAACATTTGTACACACACAAGATAAAAAAAAAGGAAAATTGTTCCTTAAAAAGGAACAATAGTGGGACCTAAATAATCTTAATATGTTAAAATAATATCTATGTATTTAACTTTACTTATAATTCCTATATAATAAACAGTATGAATTATTCCTATATAAGGTATTTATGTCAGCCATTAATTTTAGCGGAGATAGTCTAGGATCTAAACAAGGATCGCCTTTTCATCTCCAGGCAGCCTTTAATGAGTTTTCATGAAGTTAGTTTATGTTTATTATTCATTTCGTGCTAACCGGTGATGGAAAATACCGTAAGAAAATGCATTGATTTGAAACTTTTCGATCACGTGTTCAACCAACCAACTTGTAGATTTTTATTGTTTTGGATTCAGTAGGCGGATGTATGCGAGTTTCCTGATAAAGTCATCAAGGCTCTTAGACATAATCAACAGTAACATTTCGTTCACACGTAAACGTCAACAATCAAAATAAAATATATTCAAGTAGGCTTTTACAAGCACTTTTTAATCATCATTTTACAATTAAGTGAAGCTAGCATCGGTTCGGAAAGTAGATTCTACAGAGAAGAAACGGCAAGAAAATCAGTAGTTACTCTTTTTCAACATTTAAAAAATACAAAGTCATGTCAGTTAATACAGTTATTTAAATTAATATATCCTGCTTGGAAGTCAACAGGTACTTGGTAGTTCAATAAGTGTTGGAGTATGTTTTTTCTTTAATAGGCGCTACAAGCAATTCTGCCTCCTTGTAAGTGGTTATCACTGCCTATAGACATTGTCGCTAAATGTAATTCTTTTATATATTACATAGCCATTGTGCCATCAACCTTATGAAATGAGATGTTATGTTTTTGCCTATAATAAACTACTTACTCATCCTTCAAACACAAAAACACTAAGCATTATCACAAAGCAAAGCACCTTTTAGGGATAAGCTCCAAAATCATCTTACCTTACCACTCAAGGCTTTTGGCCTTTGTATTTGTTACATACTTATAAAAATTTTATATCAAAATATTGAACAGTACTATAGAATTCTAGGAATGGTAAATACGCTTAAAAAATCTTTACAAGATTTTTAGAACCTTAAACATTTTTAATACCCTTAGGCAAGGTACGTCTCATCATCATCATTTTCAAATTATATATTTCCTATATTATACTCGTAATATGAGAAATGAATGGATGAAAATTTGTAACAGAGACACCGACTCCAAATATAGCAATAATTATAACTACATTATATAATCGTAAATCGACTTTTAAGTAGACTAATATTTTTCCATTTCATTTTACCTAGGAGGACTCTCAAAAATATGTTAAATATGAAATTATTTTTATTACTTTTAGTGCATTTTAATTTGTTTTAAAATACTGTTTTGATTGAAGTCGGTTTTTCTTTTTGTTAAAATTTTATTTATTTTTTGATTTTAAGTGAAGCTGATGTAGACTAACATTTTTTTCTTAATATGGATAGATTAAGCGTGCCGTTTATATGAATCAGAAACTACTTCAGGGACAATTTCAAAAGAAACTTTTGAAAGCAAAAATAGACTTTCGAAAATGCGGCTTTAATACGTCATGCGGCATAAACTACAAGGTACCACCCTCGAATGAGCTGTAATCGACCTCAGTAAAAAAACTTTACAAAAGAGCTATTCGTATGCTATGTCGTACATCATATGACATTACATCATATACACAAAATTTGATTAAAGAAAGAAAGAAATTCTGCCCCAAATCGCACCCTAACTGTAAGCCGTTTAGGAGTTCCGTCAATACATAGTATAAAACAAAGTCGCTTTTTCTGTCCCTATATCTTTAAAACTACGCAACGGATTTTGATGCGGTTTTTTTTAATAGACAGTGTAATTCAAGGGGAAGGTTTGTGTATATAATAAATGAACAATATAGTAAAGAAACACTGACAATTTTAGAAGTTTGCAATGTGATGTCGTAAATAAACAAATTCTTTAGTATATTTAGTATCAGTATTGCACCCGTGAGAAGTCGGGGCGGGTCGCTAGTTGATTATGATATTCGATTATGACAATTACATGAACATAACCACGTTCCGGAAGGTGATTCAAATATCCAAGTAACCCATAAATAAAAGATTCGACCGAGTATTGCTAACGTGCTCCTCAGAATTGTTCCGTTCCCTCCCGTTCCCTTAATTTGTCATGGATCCTGTGCTCAGAACCTTACCAAACTTTCACCAAACGACCCTTGAAGTATATATTTTATAATAAAAAAAGAATTATGAAAATTGGTTAACGTGATTTTGAGTTATTCACCTATTTGTCGCGCATATACATAATGCAAATTTAAGACTTATGTCGTTTTCATACGGCTACCATCATCGGAAAAAAATAAAAAAAAAATGGGACCCCACGGGAAGCACTACCTTTCAAACAAAAAAAAAATTATCAAAATCGGTCCACCCAGTAAAAAGTTATGAGGTAACAAACATAAAAAAAAAAAAAAAAATACAGACGAATTGATAACCTCCTCCTTTTTGAAGTCGGTTGAAAAATCATAAACCAAAATCAAAATAAACTTTATTCAAGTGGGCTTTAACAAGCATTTTTGAATCGTCATTTAACAATTAAGTGAAGCTACCACCGGTTCGGAAAGTAGATTCTACCGAAAAGAACCGGCAAGAAACTCAGTAGTTAATCTTTTTCAACATTTAAAAAATACAATCATATTAGTTAAATACAATTATATATGTATGTTTTTTATCCTGTCTGGAAGTCAAAAGGTATTAATTCCACGCTTATTTATCATCTACAAAATCTTGTATCGAATAATATGAAAATTTGGGTACTAATTGCGCACGATTGAATAAACATTTAATAAATAAAATTTAAAAAAAAAGAAAAACCGACTTCAAACAAAACACTATTTTAAAACAAATGAATATCACGAAAAAGTAATAAAAATAATTGCGTATTCAACATATTTTTTAGAGTCTTCCTAAGTTAAATGAAATGAAAAATATTAGACTACTTAAAAGTCGATTAACGATTATATCATGTAGTTATAGTTATTGGTATATTTGGAGCCGGTGTCAGCCACGGTGCCCTTGCCCCAACAATCAAAAGAAAGAAGCGATACGAGCCACTTGATTGATCCAGTATATTATTGTGTAAAAGGTAATTTGTAAAAAACATATTTGTTAAAGTATTCTCGTATTGTTTTTTGATAGATATACTGTAGGGTTTTATTGGCTGACACCGACTCCAAATATAACAATAATTATAACTACATGATATAATCTTGTCTTAAATTTTCGCGATTATTACACATTTAAATAAAACTAATTATAACGGATGAATCGCGTATATTAATTATTTTTAATCATCCCGACGTTTCGAGCACTTTGCAGTGTTCGTGGTCACGGGTCTACCCGTGACCACGAACACTGCAAAGTGCTCGAAACGTCGGGATGATTAAAAATAATTAATATACGCGATTCATCCGTTATAATTAGTTTTATTTAAATACATGATATAATCGTTAATCGACTTTTAAGTAGTCTAATAGTTTTCATTTCATTTAACTTAGGAAGACTCTAAAAAATATGTTGAATACGCAATTATTTTTATTACTTTTTCGTGATATTCATTTGTTTTAAAATAGTGTTTTGTTTGAAGTCGGTTTTTCTTTTTGTTAAAATTTTATTTATTTTTTGATTTTAAGTAAAGCTGATGTTGACTAACTAATTTTTTTTAATATGGATAGATTAAGCGTTCCGTTTATATGAGTCAGAAATTACTTCGAGGACAATTTCAAAGGAAACTTGCGAATAAAGCAAAAATAGACTTTCAAAAATGCGGATTTAATACGTCACGCGGCGTAAACTACAAGGATCCCTCGAAAGAGCTGTAATCGAACTCAGCAAAAAAACTTTGAAAAAGACCAACTATATTTCGTACATCATATGACATCACATCACACGCAACGGATTTTGATGCGGTTTTTTTTAAAAGATAGTGTGATTCAAGGGGAAGGTTTGTGTGTATAATACATGAACAATATAGTAAAGAAACACTGATATTTTTAGAAGTTTGCGATGTGATGTCGTAAATAAACAAATTCTGTAGTATATTTTATTTAGTATCAGTATTGCACCCGTGCGAAGCCGGGGTGGGTAGCTAGTTGATTATAATATTCGACTATGATAATTACATAAACATAACCACATTACGGAAGGTGACTCAAATATCCAAATAACCTATAAATAAAAGATTCGACCGAGTATCGCTAACGTGCTCCTCAGAATTGTTCCGTTCCCTTCCGTTCCGTTACTTTGTCGTGGATCCTGTGCTCAGAACCTTACCAAACTTTCACTAAATTACCCTTAAGGTATATATTTTATAATAAAAAAAGAATTATCAAAATTGGTTAACGTGATTTTCAGTTATTCACCTATTTGTTGCGCATATACATAATGCAAATTTAAGACTTATGTCGTTTTCATATGGATACCATCATCGGAAAAAAAAATAAAAAAAATGGGACCCCACGGGAAGCACTACTTTTCAAACAAAAAAAAAATTATCAAAATCGGTCCACCCAGTGAAAAGTTATGAGGTAACAAACATAAAAAAAAAAAAAAAAAAAAAAAAATACAGACGAATTGATAACCTCCTCCTTTTGGAAGTCGGTTGAAAATATATCATTGTGTTGAAAATAGCTCCAATATGATGGAAATAAACATTAACATCAAATTTACATTATTTACACGTCATGACATAGGCCTATACCAAGATATATCAAAATTTTGCCAATTTTTTTTTTCATTTTATCAAATTGAGTATAGATAAGAATAGTTTTAAATGATACCCTAAATATTTAAACATGAGACTTATTTATTGGCACTGTGAATTGTTCCTTTATCACGCAGCCAAGTTTTTTGTACAGAGTATACATCGTATATTGTACAGAGTATACATTTTTATTAAAAATTATGCTTTGGGTGTTAAACCTTATAAGTAAGCTTCATATAAATATAGTAATATTTTAATGGGTTTTTCTGCCAGTAAGTTTACTGCCTAAATCAATAACGGGTCCACTACCAAATCTGGACTCAAAATTACGAATTCCGTATAGTTGATACATTGCAGACATTTTTTTTATCAGGCTTACGAAGTTGCTGTTCCGTGACTGAGGCAAAATACGAGGTATGGGACTTTAGGTTATCAAAAAATTAGTAGTTCAGAAAAATCGTGGGATTTCTCAATAATATTTCCAATAGTAATTCCAATAATATTTCCATTGAATCACGGCTAGTAAAAGCTAGAACTAATAATATTTAATGTTACTAAAATAAGATGAAAGTAAAGTAAATTAAAGTAACGGCCTGTAAATTTCCCACTGCTGGGCTAAAGCCTCCCTTAGAAGAAAAAATTAGAAGCATATTCTACCTATCTGCTCCAATGCGGATTGTTGGATTAACATGTGGCAGAATTTTGTTGAAATTTGACATGCAGGATTCCTCACGATGTTGAGATGAATTATAAACACAAATTAAGCACGTGAAAATTTAATGGTGTTCGTCTGGTTCTGAATCCGCATTTATTGGTTAAGACGCACGCGTTCTAACCACTGGGCCATGTCGGCTATAATGTTTTATTACTAAAAAAAATTGTATATCAAATTCTAAAGATCTCTACCAACAAAGGAAGCAATATAAATACGTAGCAATCTAAGTTGTACGTCGAATGAACGACTTGCTATCCTTTTTAACGACCACAAAAGAAAGAGATAACAATAGTGCAGTTTTGTTTACACTTGTTTAATTAGTTTAGCTTATAAATTGTACGCAAGAGTCTGTAGAAATACTATGTCGATTTATTTAAAATTAGAACATCAGCTGTTGATTTTCAAAATCAAATTGAAGGCAAATTATATAACGCTGTCATACGTTCTCCCAGTCATCACTCACCCGGTGTAAGCATGGCTCATATACTAAATACTTAACTATTTATCATTGTTATCATTACATAGTATATAATAAAGACGCTTACGGCTGTCTGTCCCTATGTATGCTTAGATCTTAAAAATTACGCAACGGATTTTGATGCAGTTTTTTTATAGATAGAGTGGTTGGAGGCGATAGTTTTTGAATATATTACAATACACATACAATATAGTACAGACACATTGCTAATTTTAGAAGTTTCTAATGTGACGTCGTAAATAAACAATTTCCTTTAGAAGTATATTCAGTATCAGCATTGCACCCGTGCGATGCCCGGTGGATTGCTAGTATTATTACAAGGAATATATATGAGTATCCATGATTCGATATATTTTTATTGATGTGTTAACGTTTATTAATTATAAAATAGTTGTGCGCGCGACTTTATTTGCGTTTCAAAAAAACGTTTTGGTTCAACTCGACAACAACAACAACTTTTGTGGTATTAAGTTGTTGGTCCAAGATTCCCGATGTGATGGTAGAGTTATGGCAGGGTAAGGGATGAAAGCAAACAGACAGACAGACAAAAATTTCAACAAATGTTATTTTGGTATATGTACCGAGTATAAAGTAAAAAGCGGTCATTTCAACATAACAAACATACAATCTAAAATTTTATTATATGTATCGATTATTTTAAAGTCAATCAATTTCAATGTCTTGCGTCTGTTGGGCATCCAAATTATTCACCCTTATTATTCGGGAAATGTTCTGGGTAGTCGGTTACGTTACTCGATTCGTTAGTCATTGGATAAGTAAACTGAATCGAAGGTAACGTGAAGGGAATTTCGAATCGAATAAATACTTTTTTTTTTCTTTTTATCCGTCTTAGTGACCGAAAAACCTTTTTTGACTTGTCCTTGAATGAATTTGAGTTAAGCCTTTTTCGACAGAATGGTATTCTTTAAAGTAATAAAGAATCCTTAAAATTGGTTGGCGCAATTTTGAGTTATTCAGCGATTTTTCGCGCACATACAAATTGCAAATTTAAGTTTAATAAACGATATACTTATATCGTTTTCATATGGATACCATCATCGGAAAAGGGTAAAATTAAAATGGGACCCCACTGGAAGCACTACCTTTGAAACAAAAAAAAAAATATCAAAATCGGTCCACCCACTAAAAAGTTATGAGGTAACAAACAAAAAAAAATACAGACGAATTGATAACCTCCTCCTTTTTGAAGTCGGTTGAAAAGGCGCAAATCGTGATGCAAGCTGTTAGTCGCCTTATTAATCTGTGTGGGACGAAGCGCTATGATCGGACTTCAGACACTCAGCGTAAATACAGGCGGGGGTGTGAGGTGACCGGGCATTTATCGGTAACGCCCAATCGAGCAAGGTCAACGACGCAGATCAACCTCTTAAATTAATCTTTCAGATTATGTAATATCTTAATCATTATAAAAGATTGTATTTTAAATTTAATTAATGCTTTTACAATATTTAGACAATTTAAAACTGACGTCATCATCATAATTAATATATTAAAACAGTAATTAAAGAGATCTATCTATATTGGCTTAAATTAAATACTATGGATTATTCAATTTTCTGGTTAGTCATTTTTGCGCATGGCTACACGATGTAATGTCGCGAAATGTTAAAAAATATTGCTTTATAAATAATCTCACTAGATTGCACCCGTGCAAAGCCCGTGCAGGTCACTACCTGCACGGGCTTTGCACGGGTGCAATGTTTATACTAAATATATTTACTAAAGATTTTTTCTTGTTTCAATAATTTATGTATTCCGTGCAAAAACCTTCCGCTCAAATCACTCAACATAACTATTAAAACAAAACGCATCAAAATCCGTTGAGTAATTTTAAAGATCTAAACATATCATAGGGACAGACAACGGTGATTTGAACAAAGTCTGTTTATAGAGATAAATTTGTTACTTCAATTGAACTTGCTTTTTGCGTGCAAAAATCTTTACCGACAGCGTTAAAAGGGTGGGTTGCTAGTTCTATATATAATTCGTTTTTTATTGCAATACTTTTTTCATTGATGGAATTTGAATTAAAGGAGCAGTTTGTCTATAAAACCAAAGAAAGAAATAGCAGTAACATTGCAAAAACCCTTAACGAAATCATTACTTGTAGCGCAAATCCCGGAACATTTATCATCGAAATCTTTTTTTTTTAAATTTAAAACGAAGAAATATTTTAATTACCAGCGAAGAAAACTGTTATTACAAGCATTGTACCACAAATATTAAAAGAAACAATAGCTGCCACTTTATTCATTCACGTTGCTATTTCGTGAGCTTTAATGTCTGAGCTTTTTCTAGCTGTTTCAAAACAAAAGCTTCATTTGAAATATTATAAATTATTCTATAGCTATTGTTGTTCATGAAACGTTAGATTAATGAAAATAACAATTTTATACAATAATAATGCAATCTTTTTGGGTTAGAACTCTGTGATGTTCAAGTCCGGACAAAAGATATATGTATATATGCAATTTTGTTTTAAATTTCGAATCGAATTAATAATTTTGATTTAAATTTTTCTTAAACACTCAAGTTTTGCAGAGAAGGAAAACATCGTGAGAAAACCTGCATGTGTCTAATTTCATAGAAATTCGGCTATATATGTCTTCCATCAACCCGCATTGGAACAGCGTGGTGGAATATGTTCCAAACCTTTTCGTCGATGGGAGAAGAGGCTTCAGCCCAGCAGTTGAAAATTAACAGATTGTTGTTGATGTTTATATTATTTATATTTTAATATTGGACAACATCACATACATTAATTACTCTAATACCAATTAAAGTAGCTGAAATACTTATGTTATGGAATATAGAAGAAGAAGTAACAACGGTACCACAAACACCCATATACAAAACAAAAAAAACTATTGAAGTTTTTCTACATCGATTCGGCAATCGAACCCGGGACCTCGAATGGCGTGTCCATAAAAACCGGCGTACACAGTACTCGACCATGTTGATCGATGAAAAAAAATTAACATTA
Source organism: Vanessa cardui (assembly GCF_905220365.1). NCBI lineage: Eukaryota > Metazoa > Arthropoda > Insecta > Lepidoptera > Nymphalidae > Vanessa > Vanessa cardui. The sequence continues at coordinate 4,979,964 of NC_061136.1, forward strand.
AACAATAGACTTATTTATTTAGCTTTAATTTTCGATTAAGTTGTTAACCATTTAAGTAAATTTCAAGTATTATAGGTGACAAACATGTACAAGGCTTTATCTTTAGCGTTAGTATAATGTCATTTTGATTGCCTCGTTGGTAGCGTCTATGTCTCACAAGGAAGTAGATCCTGAATATATTGAGGTTTCAAGTAAAGAAATTTTCAGTACTTACCAGCCCGAAGTTTAGAAGTTGGTACTGTTAGCACTTGCGTGCCTCGGAAAGTTCGTAAAGTAGTTTGTCCTGCGTCTAAACTGCGGTCGTCGTGAACGCCATCTCCACGGTTTATGTGAAGGTACAAGAGTGTGTTTGCACACATACTATAAAATATCACGAACGGCCAACTCGGCGAGATTGGCCAGAAGTGCATCAATTTTCTACTTTCACAGCCTTGGAAGTTTATTTTCAGAATATTTCTTATGTAGTAAGAATAAATTACATGATTAATAAACATACTTTCCATTGTATCAATAGGCTATTTGACTGGTTTTTAAAATCCATTTTATATTTTAGTAGAAGTTAAGAAACCCAGTAAAAGTTGTGTTTTTTATTTCTAGTACATATGTATTTGCATTTAAAATCTAAATAATTATAAATATCATATTAAAAAATCCATATTTAAATAGCGCGCAAAAACGCTACTTGGACAATATGGCGCTGCAATGGGGTCGGTGACGTCACTTTCCTGTATTTTAATCTGTGGTACGTATAGTAGAAAAGCTAAGATTACAAGAAAGTGACTTCATCATAAGCCCGGCCAATCAGGAGCGTTTTGTGTCACGTGACAAACGTTTGAAAAAATGCATTATTATTTATGGATTTTTGAATAATAATTTATTAGATACTTAATATTTATTATTATTATTACATTGTTATTTTACTTTTCTCTCTTATGAGGTAACTGAATCCTACACACGCGGGCCGTAGCCAAGCGTTAGTAGGAGCTAAGTAATAGTATAAGCAGCTGAGATGGATAAAGTCGTAAGGAACTTGCGAGTGAGGCGGCAAGTGTTAAGGATTACTGCCTTTTGGAGTAAATCATTAGTGTGATGAGGAATGTGTAATATATCAAGGCTACGTTGTAGGCTTTTGGGTACGACCCCAGTTGATGAGATGACTATGGGAACAATATGGATGGTGTCCGCACGCCACTGACGCTTCAGTTCTATTGCTAAATCTTGATATTTACTGAGCTTTTCCGAAATTGTCGATTGTATGTTGTGAGTGTTAGGGATAGCTATGTCAATAAGGTAAACAGTTTTGTTAGTTTTGTCGTGTAGTGTGATATCAGGTCTATTGAAATGTATTGTTTTATCTGTGATTATGGTTCTATCCCAGTATATCCTGTACCTGCTATTTTCTAGTATGGTGTCGGGTTTGTATTTATAGTATGGTATCTTCTTATTTATAAAATTATGTTTGTGTGCAAGGTGTTGGTGTATAATGGCGCTTACTTGGTCGTGTCGGTGTTTATAATCAGTTTGCGCAAGGGCTCGGCAGGCAGAAGTTATGTGTTGAATGGTTTCAGGATTAGAATGACAGTGTCGGCATGAATCTGATTGAAGATTAGGGGCGCGTATTATATGCTTCTGGTAGTTCCGGGTGTCAATAACTTGATCCTGGATCGCTAACATAAAAGCCTCCGTTTCAGGAAACAGTTCACCACGCCTCAGCCAAGCGTTTGACGCTGCTTTGTCAACATATGGTTGCTGTAAATCGTGGCGGTGTCTTCCATGAAGGGATTTCTGTCTCCATAGAGCGTTTTTTTCGTTGATGTCAATAATCCGTTCGTTTTTTTGCGGGTGTCGGTCATTAAGGTTTAGTGGGGTAAGGCGTTTGTCTGCAAGCGTTACTGTTTCATGTAGTGGAGAATATTCTGAGCGTTGATGGAAGTAGTGTCTCAAGGATGTAATTTGTTTGTTATGCAGATTGACTATATCTATTAAGCCTCGTCCGCCTTCACCTCTAGGAAGAGTCATTCTTTGAATACAAGATCTAGGGTGATGTTTTCGGTGGGCAGTTAGAGTAGTATTAACGATACGTTGAAGGTTTTGGAGCTCACATTGGGACCAATTAATTATACCGAAAGAATATGTAAGTACCGGGATTGCGTAACTATTGATTGCTTTAAATAAGTTATGGGAGTTGAGTTGAGATCGGAAAAGGATATTAAGACGATGTTTAAATTTAGTTTTAAGACTATTTTTGGTTTCTTTTTGGTCAATTTTCTGAGCTTGTTGAAAGCCTAAATATTTATAAGTAGATTCTTCATCTAAAGGTTCAATAATATTTCCTGACTCTAAAATGTAGCTGTTTGAGACGATTTTTCCATTTTTGACAGAAAATGTCTTACATTTAGCTATCCCAAATTTCATGTGTATGTCGCTTGAGAAAGTTTGTGTAATGTCTGCAAGGTGATGTAGTGATTGTATTGTGTCGCTGTATAACTTAATATCATCCATGTACATAAGATGTGTGAGAGTGGTGTCTTTGTGTGGAGTGTTTATAATGTAGCCGAGATTGGATTTGTGGAGCATATGGGAGAGAGGGTTTAACGCAAGACAAAACCATAGTGGGCTAAGGGCGTCACCTTGGAAGATTCCTCGTCGTATTAAGATGTCAGGTGTTTCTGTATTAGAATGTCCCGTGATTTTAAGGGTGGTTTTCCAGATCTGCATTGAGTTTTTAAGGAAATAAATAAGTTGTGGGTGAATTTTATAGTGTTGTAATACGTAAAGAAGCCAGCTATGTGGTATGGAGTCAAAAGCTTTCCTGTAGTCTATATACATGGTGTTAATATTTTTTTTCTTAGAAGTAGCATGTTTCATCGTAACTGAGTCTATTATTAGCTGTTCTTTGCACCCTTGTCTACCCTTTCGGCATCCTTTTTGTTCTTCCGTAAGAATATAGTTAGCGGCAATGTGTTCGTGTAGGAGTTCAGTAATACATCCTGTAAGTATTTTGTAAATAGTTTGCAGACAAGTAATAGGACGATATTTAGCAGGGTTTTGATGGTCGGTGTCTTTTGGTATCATAAAGGTAAGGCCTTGTGTAACAAAGTGAGGCATTGTATTTGGTGTTTGAATAAATTTGTTGATCTGTTTGTGTAGTAGTGAATGGACTGATGTGAACTTTTTATACCAATAATTGTGTATATGGTCGCTGCCAGGTGATTTCCAATTGTGCGCCTTATTGAGTACTCGCATAAACACTTCTTAAGGTATATGTTCAAAATTCATAGGTTCTATAGAATTAGTTACTTCGTTATCTGTATCTAGCCATGCAGCGTCCGTATTGTGACATACTGGTTCACTCCATATGCCAGACCAGAATGTATGTATTGCATTGGTTGGTGGTGGTGCTATGTCTTGCGTATTTGTACTAGTGTTGCGTTGTGTGGCGGATGACAAGATTCTATAAAACTTTTTCTCATTATTTGCGAACTGTGTGTTTTGTGATTTTCTAAGAGTGCAATTTAAATATCTTTTCAGTCTACTAGATGCGGCATTTAATTTTTGTTTGAGGGTGTCAAGAAAATGTTCGTTGCTTGAGTTAGGTTCTTCATGTTGAGAGTGTATTTTGTATTTATTTTTTATCGCTTCTACTAGGAAGGTAAGCCTATTTGTCTTATTGCCGTTAATATATTCCGTGAGTCTTCCGATGTCTCTTCTGAGATCCTGTATCTTTTTCTGTAACCTTTTCTGCCATGCGGGTACTCTTTTCTGGACTTGGGAGGATTGGATGGTGATGTCCTTAATATTAGTTCCATTGCAGGTAGCCGCTGTGTAGGCAGGACAGTAAATAAGGGTATGAGTGGTCATAAAATCTTGTTCATCTGAAATATGTTGAGGCAGTATTTTGGTGTTAATGATATTTACAATTTGGGCTAGTTTTCTTGAGCTGTTTTGTTTTGGTATGTAGGGACGGCTAATTGGGTTGGTGTTTTGAAATTTTTCTAATGTGGTGTTGTATTGATTTTTGATTTTTTCCGCATCTAGATAATAAGTGGTTTGTTCCTGATCAGTTACTGTAGGTATGTCTGCTATTGGAACATGTGTTTGTGGTGATATATGTGGGTGGTTGTTATTTTCTGCGGGTGCCATATTTTCTGGTATAGTCAAATGTTGTAAACTATTTTCAAGATTGTTACGACGCAAACGAAGATCGTTTGATATTTCTTCACGGATTTCTTTAAGTTTTTGATCACTAATCATTTTGTTATTTAAAATAACTCGGAGCTGATCTGATATTCGCTGTTCACTTACTTCTGATAATTCTGGGTGTTCTGTGATTACCGCTTGATGAAGGGGTTGACGGTAATCTGATCTATTTTCTTCTAATTCTGTAATTATGTAGTAGTTTCTTAAAATAGTCTCATTATACTCGGTAGTCCATCTTCTTCTCTGTCTTATACCTTGGGGGTTGTTGTGTATTTGTATGCTTAAATGAGTTTGTGCTTGAGTTCTATTTTGGTTATTGGTTTGTTGTAGGTACTCTGTTACTTCTTCTTTTATTTGTTCTAATATTTCTTGGGGAAGTAATTTATTTCTGACTATAGCCCGGCATTGGTCACCTAGTCTCTGTCTAGATGCCTGCATATGAGGAAATTTTAGTGAGAATTCTTGGTGTAGGTGAGCAAGGTATATTTTACTTGTGTTTAATTTTGTGGCAATGAGGTACGTGCGCCAGATGAATTTATTCATATCTTCTGACCATCTTTTACGCGCACGGTTTGTGTCTATGGCGGGTGCAGGTTCAATGGCTTGTGCCTCCTGCACAACATCCATAGACATAGGTGAAATTGTGTTTGATCTTGATGAAACCTGGAATGAAAGTGGCGATGAAGTGGGTGATTCATATGAAGTGGGTGAAGGTGAAGCTGAAATGATTTCGTTAAGCATATCAGAGTCCTTTTCATGTTTTGCTTGGGTCATATGCTGAGGGCGAGTCGAAGGGGTATTTGTTTCATCGCCCAAGGGGTCGGCTGTAGCTTCTACGTTGTAAGTCCGCCTGCTCAACTCACAGCGACCGGCTGTATCACTTTTACTGATGAGTGCCCGCCTGCTCAGCTCCTCACCACCGATGGTTCGCATGCTGTAGCATCCAGCATCGGCTCCAGATGCGCCCCGGCGAACCCCGGGAAGCGGCCGTAAATTGTATATTCTTTTACTCATCTCCATTTGGGTTTGGGACCGTTTGTTGTGAAGGGAAAGGCCAAGATGTTAATGGCTATTAAAATTTACGTATCTCCTGTTTCGTTTACTATCAGGGTATATTTGGTCTAGTTGTTAGTGACCATTCATGCCTCCACTTAAGCCCCCCCACCACGGCAAGGTGGTCCCCTGGGGGGGTTATTATTATTATTATTATTATTTATAATTTATTATAATACTTAATAGTATTATTTTCAAGTTTCGTTAATAAATAACCATTTTTAAACTCATAATATACACTGATGATACAATAATTCACAATTTATTTTTCGCATTGTCAAATAGCCTATTGTTGTACTAAAATATATTTGGACAACTTTTGTTTCGTTTTATATGTTGCTAATTTAAATATCTGTAAACGATTTACACCTTAAAAATTCTGTTTGTTCATGATTGCGCGTCTAGAAGCTAGAATTTGATTTCTATTCAATTACGAAACCCAATTTTATATTCTAAGTTATCGCCCAAGAAATACCTGGAAATTATAAAGTATTATGAATTATAAAAAGACATGACGTTTCATAAAGAAATGAAAACCCGTAGAAATTTTGTCCATAAACAGTAAAAGAACGTCATAAGAATACAATTACGATGTACGCGTCTTTTTGTTTTACTCAAATTCCTTTCGTTCGCTTTGAGTAATTTTTGTTCACTAATCCAAGACCAATAATGTTTCGTCCGTAAACGATAAAAGAACGTCTCATGGAATAAGAAAAAAAAATACTTGCGCTATTCTCCAAATACGTAGTCGTACCCGTCAGTTTTATGACACGGAAATTCTATGTATATAGAGCGACACAACTTAGATGTAGCAACGAAAAATTCAACAAGAACCAATAGAAATAGCTCTCTATCGCGCCATTCGACGCTATTCGTTGCTATAGATTATCGTGTCAGTTCAAACCGTGACAGCAAGTGCATGTAAGCGACGTGTCAAATTGACGAATATATCAGGTCATATGACATTACAAGTTATTACGTTTGTATAAAGATCATATTCACGTAAGAAATAAGTATTTATAATTTGGAATGACGTACTTAATTCGAATGTGATCGGTTTTTGCCGATGCTACATCTAAGTTGTGTCGCAATATACTATATTCGAAAAGTCAACCTTTATTAACCAAACTGACACTAAAGTTAAATGTCTTCGCAAATTCAATTATTTTATTTCTTAAGCTATATTTTTAGAAACATTTTACCAAGTCGGTGTAGAGAAGATTAAATTAAATTTCAAGCGGTACCGCTGTGTGTCAGAAATTATGAGTTAGTACGCTGTACCAGCAAGATTGCATGAATTTTAAAAGGCGTTTTGGGATTTTCTTACTTGCACGAATTTTATCAGATTACTTAAATTTTACACAAGTGCTTCTAATTCCTCTGTCTTAATTAATTGTGAGACAAGATGACAACGACATTCACTTAAAACTAATTATTTTCTTTCCGCTCTATTATATATATATCGAAGCATCAAAAACTTTAATTGGGATTTATTTATATTTTTATTGTACAGTCGGGCTAAGAAGAGGTTCCTCACCTTAAGATCTATTTTCGTGTGCTCAGTATGACCGATAAATAATCTGCTTTACTGATCGAGAATGACATATTGCGTCGCAATGATTTGATGTTTAGATTGAAAAGGTACTAAGAGCTTAAGACTTGATAAAAGAATTAATTTGAAAACTGACGAAGGTTTTCTTACTCAGACTGTACATACTGGTGACGTCAGTATGACGTAGAAAAACACGTGAGAACCACAAAGATGATTGATTTTCATTACTATTTTTACCTAATATACCTTGGTTATATATATGACTTTTAATGGTTGTTTTTAATACAATCTAAAATTAAGGCTAAGAATACATTATATGTAAAGCTTGTTAATATTATTTAATACTAGCTGTGCCCGCGGCGTTGTACGCGTTTGGATATAACAAAAAAATATATCACAGCCTGAGTTACCCCTTGTTATATCAGTTACCTGTCAGTGAAAGTCCCGTCTAAATTGGTCCACCCGTTCCAGAGATTAGCCGGAACAAACAGACAGACAGACCGACAAAAATCATAAGAAATGTTATTTTGGTATATGTATCGTGTATCCATACATATGTTTTGAGTAAAAAAATTGCTATTTTAATATTACAAACAGACACCCCATTTTATTATATGTATAGATTAGAAATATCAACATTAATGAACGTGTTTATAAATATTTTTATAAATGTTTCATTATGTTTAAAAGTTTCATTATGATTCTAATAAATGGATATTTAGCATAAATTTATTGGAAAAAAGTTATTACGAGCCTTTTGACAACTCCTCCTCGTATTATTTTTCCGAGGTGATGAATAATGATGATATCGTCTTGACTATATTCCGCCACGTCAACTACTCTCAGGAACCAGCCAAGATATTACAGGGCACAAGTCTATTCCCTTTTATAATCTGATGGAACCGCAAATCTAACTCAAAAAGAACGAGAGCCACGAGGACCAACGATTTTACATGCTCCCCAAAACACAGAAAGTATATACATATTGAAAAATTTTCATTAGAAAACCCCAAAATGTTATGATCGGACTGACCTGGGTGTTGGCGCCTACGTGTGGACCTGCACTACATTTATTTTATATGACATTTTGTCTTTGTTAACTACGATATTCTACATAAATTTGTAATCCTTTTTTATCTATGTACATACGTTATTTCCTTTATATTTCAAATTTGAATATCATTCCGCTACAATTTCTTGTCTTAGTAACACCTGTATCTTCAGATTAAAGTATTTAGCAAAACCAAAAAAGTTTTCTTTAACCTGCCTAAATACCGAACACTGGGTTTTTAACTTTTTGGTTTAGTATAACATACAGTGTCGAGCTCCATGTAGTTTGTAACCTTATGATTTAGTATAACATGCAGAATCTAGCTCTAAGGCTGGCCCCGAGTTCCTGATTCCTGAATTATTTCCGAAAGTGTAAACACGTCCAGTTTCCTGTATCCGGTTTGATACGGAGAACTTATAGAAACTTAATAACTCCACAAGTTGCTATGTTAAACTTGTCTTATCGTATACCTAAAACAGGCAAACTAAAAACATAAAAAAGTACATTCTACATAAAAAGTAGAAAACGTACCTTTTTTCGTTTTCAATGACTCAAGACGTAAGAAATTATCTCGGACCTTTCCAGTTGCGTTTCTACTGCTGATACTCGTAACTAGAATTGCTTTTTCCGGAGCGATGGCTCTGTCTTGTAATGAAAGCACTTTGAAGGATACGTTAGCAATTGGGAATATTGTCAGCGGCAAGTATCTATCATTTATTTTAATTGGATTATGGATGTGTTTTTTTATTTCTTTTTAAATATTATTGTTCTTCACGGTGCCGTTATTTCCTATTTCTTTTTAAAGGAAATATAGTAATCTATATTAATGTTATAGATGTGAAAGTAACCCTGTCTGTCTGTCGCTCTTTCACGACTAAACCATTGAACCGAATTCGATGAAATTTGGTGTAACAACAACAAACAACATCAACAGCCTGTAAATTCCCACTGCTGGGCTAAAAGCCTCCTCTCCCTTCGAGGAGAAGGTTTGGAACATATTCCACTATGAAATTTGTCACATGCAGGTTTCCTCACCATGTTTTCCTTTAGCGTTGAGCACGAGAATAATTATAAAGACAAATTAAGCACATGAATCAGCGGTGCTTGCCTGGGTTTGAACCCGCAATCATCGGTTAAGATGCGCGCGTTCTTACCATTGGGCCATCTCGACTCAAATTTGGTGTAAAGCAACCTTGAACTCCAAGAAAGGAAAAGGGCTAGTTTTTTTGGTTAACACATAACAATCGACACCATAACACGCGAGCCACCAATAGTATTTACCATGTGATTATTTCTAAATGTTCTCTGTTATATTTATAACAGTATAATAAAGTATCGGTTTATAAAACACATATCATTGATAAGTCTTCTCTTTTTTTGAGCAAAATGTTAAAAGGTTATTCTATCACCGTAAATACAAATGTTTTTTCAACCCACATGTGTAGGCGAGGAAAGGTGATGTGTTTTTTATCGTAAAAGAGACTGAATAACAACACATATTATCAAACAATAATATTAAGGAGAAACAAAATACAAGTGGGTAGCATGCGTATTTTCGCGTTTATTCAACAGATTTTTATAAAATTCTATGACAGGTATTGTTTGGGTTTATTTGCAAATTGACAACGTCTGACCACACGTTTAACATTTTTTTTTTTTTTTTTATATATATAGCGCCGCTTTTACAAGGACAATAAGTTTTTCCGCATTCTAAAATAAATTCTTTGTCAAATCGTAACAATTTAGTAAATTCCTACGGATAGGCTCTACAAAATAAGATCATAATCCATTTTCTACGTACAGTTATCATACCTTAATCACTGAAACAAAAATGGAAGTTGTTTATTTAAAGTAATTTATTTTTATTAACAAAACAGATTCATCCTGCAATGCTTTTTTACTCAAGTTATAAATCTCTTAGCGTTAACACTTTCAAAACAGTAAATTGAAGCCGTTACTATCTATAAATTTTGAAATATTGCCTATTTATGTATTTAAAACAAAAAGAAATTAGTAGTTATTTTGAAATTATATTATAACTAATATGTTTAAACTCACTGATTAAATTTAAGTTAATCATTACTAAAGTTAAAATTTAACCTCTGTTTTAGAATGTTTCGAGTAACGTAAATGGCTGATTCATAAATCATAATAGGTATATGGTAAATAGTACGGACTAAATACCGTATCATACTTAATTTGAAAAAAACACTTCAAACAAATGAAGGATAAAAGTGAGCGGCATTTTTTTCCATTTTTTAGACTTCCGTGCTTCCGATGAAAATCCTTATCGCTATCCAGATTCACTTTCTTTTTGTCTATCCGTCTGGTTGCCTTTTTTCACAGCGTCAACTAACTGGGAGCAGTATTTAGTTCGAGATCTCTTAAAATAAAAAGAAAGTTATTGAGCATTTTTACATGTACACTAGATTTACGAGTGTGTGGTTGCACGTTATCTTGTCTTCCTTTTATTATTTTAGTTTTATATCGTTTTTATTTTATTCTATATTTTTTATTCGCAGTAAAAAAATATTGCAGACTTCATCATATTTCTCATCTTATTTATCAGATATTACGCGATTCCCATTGGCACTTGAATTGATTTTTTGGTATTAAACTTGTAAAATTTATGTCCTCCTATTTAAAAAGTGCTAGATGCGTTTTTCTGAATCTCTGGAAAATACGCCTTAAAAGTTTTCCCTCAAAACGAAGAATCAGGTACTCTCACCAGCGTTGAGTAACTGTTACAAAGCCAGGGGAGTACTCTATGTCTCATCGGTGATCACTGATTAACTGAGACGATGCGTTGCTTACTTACAATATGGAATGGATTTAATCTTTCTAGATTTAATAATAACATTAAGTGCATTCATTATTAACACTTAAGGATTGGCTTATGGGTGTAACGGTCGTTCGTATTTATTTAATTTATTTATATAAATCATAAATATTTGTATTTTATTCTCTAGAGAGCGGAGATGGCCCAGTGTTTAGAACGCGTGCATCTTTATCTATGATTTCGGGTTCAAGCCCAGGCGAGCACCACTATATGTATATATGTGCTTAATTTGTATTTATAAGTCATCTCGTACTCGGCGGTGAAGGAAAACATCCCGAGGAAACCTGCGTGTGTCTAATTTCAACGAAATCCTGCCACATGTGCATTGCACCAACCCGCATTGAAACAGCGTGGTGATTCCACCATATTCATGTTCCAAACCCTCTTCTTAATGGGAGAGGAGGCCTTAGCCCTACATTAGGTCATTTACCGGCTGTTACTTTACTTTTTAACTTTACTATTTTATTCACTATTATCTTTCATAGAAATCATTGACATTCACTTTTATTAAACATTAAAAAAAATAACATAGGACATTATACCGGGTCCAATGCACCCGGTAATATGTGTTCCAAATTAAGACACAAGTCCTTATGTGTTTAATGTTTATTGCATACCTTTTTTAACGTATTTGGGTAAATTTTATACCTTTATATTATACCACTCAATACTACCCTTAGAATATTATTTAGAAGTACTTGGATCACAAGTATATAATAAAAACAAAAGTATTACAAAAACATGCCATCGTATAAAACAGAGTTTTAGAATAATAACGTTCACTTGAAACGTAATAATGAACCGCGGTCATACGATACGCTCTCAATGGAATATCGAATTCAAAGGTTTCGAAGGCATATTTATATTTCTCTCAAAAAGATGTCGGTTTTCGGTGAATGTTCGTTACGACTGTGTGCGGGACATTTTTTACGAGAGCTTTCTGCGTTCCATTATATCATTTTACGAATACAAAGCAAGTCAATGATAGGCTAATATATTTTATTCATTCAAAAACTTTTGTATTCTAAAATTATTATTTTTTCATAGACTTTATTTGAGGCAAAGACATTGTCAAAAAAGTATACAAATTATATGGTGCCAATGAGCGCATTGGTGTGCTGTAAGAGATGCTTTATATTTATAGTGTTTATGTATAAAAGCCATTGCTTTTGTCAGTGGCCATTGCCACTTATCATCAGGTGGCCCATTAGCCCGTTCGTCTATATACAGCATAAGAAGTTAAGGAGGCTATTAGCACTCGTAATTTTCGCATCGCAAAGCGTCCTTTAAATCGTCGAGCCATTGAAGGCTGTTTGATAAATATGAAAAATAATATTACACGTGACAATATTTTTCTAGACATATGTTTAGCAATAGATTTTTTTTACCTGTTAAACTATTTTGTATCAAATTCGAAACTCACCGCAGAATACTAGCGTGAAATGTCAGAATCTGATATACGTTATTGACTATAATAATTATAAAGGATACATGTAATAAAATGGAATATCACAGTCAGTTGGTTGTGAATGCACGTGTGAGAAACAAAGTGATTTTGAACATAATAGGACCGCTGTTATAAAGGTCGTAGGTAAAATATTTTGTTATTTTCATGACATTCATTCATAAGAAAAGATATAACTTTTATTATGTAAGTCTCTATAACTTCGTAGGTCTTCATGGGCTTGTTATTATAAAAATACAAATTGTTTTTTATTGACATTTGCTTGGGAATTTTAAACGGAGAAGTTTTTTTTATATATTTTATTTATTTTTATTGACATTTGCTTAGTAATTTTAAGCGGAGAAGTTTTTTTTTTATATATATTATATTTATAAGTGAATGTAAGCTTATGATGATAGATAAAATAACTGCTGGATTAAAATCACTAGCAATAGTCATAATTTCTTCAGAGGCATACTAGTCTCCTTACCTGGTCTAACGTAAATAGTAAACTTCATCTCTCACTTGTTGGCGTAATATGTTTCTTGTGCTCAATTTAATTAAATCAAAACTCAAAAGTATCTCGTTCATTTAATTACTAAATGGAATTCAAAACAAATGTAACCATTTATTTTCAAAAAATTGCTGTCAGTAATGGTTTCAGCAGAAAAACATTTTGGTATGAAATTATTTCTACTTATTAGTAATTAAGTTTCCTCTTGATTTCGCATTTAAATTATTTAAATGCGTATTAACCTATACTTTATATTTCATATTATTTGATGTAGTTAGAACTAGTGGTATTGCCATATCATAACATCATTTTTTTTATGGCATAGTTTGGCGGACGAGTATATGGGTCACCTGATGGTAAGCGGCCACTATCACCCATAGACAATGACGCTGTAAGAAATATTGACTATTCCTTACATCGTCAATGCGCCAACAAACTTGGGAACTAAGATGCTATGTCCCTTGTGCCTGTAGTTACACTATTATCACTATTAAAACCGTAAAATTGTTAATACCGTGAGATTAATCTATCTCATACAATTGTAAACTATCGAAAGGTCGAAACGTTAATTCAACTTTCAATGAAACATGTACAATTTCTATAGTTTATAATATTTCGGTTGGATTAGGGTATTTTATAATTTAACTGAAATTGAAATCTATAGATTATAAACTATCGAATAGCAATGTTTTAAATTGTAAGCAGTAGTTCACAATCTCGAATGATAGATTACAATCTAAGGGTATATACAATTTTCAGGTGACATATATATTTACATAGTTTATGAGACTTAATTTCATTGAATTATAAGCTTCGTAGCTTATAATTCAATGAAATTAAGTCTTAAAAAGTAGGTAGTCTTAAAAATTGATTGATTTTTTGAACACAAGACATTGGCCTTTTGACCAAAGAGTGTAAAGTAACGAGATCATACCAGCTGTCGTTCCCTTAGGGCGGTCTGAAACAGGACACACGAGATCAAAATATCACGAGCCCATGACCCTAGTGCCAATTACATTTTATACCTTAGCGTCAGGTCAGATAAGATAGCCATTAATTTTACGAGACAATTACAAGTAACAAGAACTTAACAAAAGAATTGAGATACAATAATAGAGATATATATAATCGAAGTGATAATTTTAACAACTTCCTCTTACCCTTCCGTATTATTTTTAACAAAATCGAAACTATTAACGAGCTCCGATAACGGGAAGAACGTGAAGTGAATTTGGCGAAATGCTGACAACAAGACACGCTTGGCTAACTTCTGAAACATGTCCATGAAAGCGCTAATGACGGGACCAGCGGGTGACTCGGGATGACAAAGATGTAATTATGAACATCTTAACAAAGTTAGCTGCGGTATTGTCAAGGAATGGTCGTTAACGATTTCATTATTGTATTTCAACTTATTCAAAGTCATTCTATGATAACTTGTTATTTCACTGGCGTTCTATTAATAACCATATATAAAACCTTTTTGGTGCAACCTACTTTTTTATGTTATAGGCTTAAAATGTTATAGGAAAAAAACACTTCAAACAAATGAAGGATAAAAGTGAGCGGCATTTTTTTCCATTTTTTAGACTTCCGTGCTTCCGATGAAAATCCTTATCGCTATCCAGATTCACTTTCTTTTTGTCTATCCGTCTGGTTGCCTTTTTTCACAGCGTCAACTAACTGGGAGCAGTATTTAGTTCGAGATCTCTTAAAATAAAAAGAAAGTTATTGAGCATTTTTACATGTATACTAGATTTACGAGTGTGTGGTTGCACGTTATCTTGTCTTCCTTTTATTATTTTAGTTTTATATCGTTTTTATTTTATTCTATATTTTTTATTCGCAGTAAAAAAATATTGCAGACTTCATCATATTTCTCATCTTATTCATCAGATATTACGCGATTCCCATTGGCACTTGAATTGATTTTTTGGTATTAAACTTGTAAAATTTATGTCTTCCTATTTAAAAAGTGCTAGATGCGTTTTTCTTAATCTCTGGAAAATACGTCTTAAAAGTTTTCCCTCAAAACGAAGAATCAGGTACTCTCACCAGCGTTGAGTAACTGTTACAAAGCCAGGGGAGAACTCTATGTCTCATCGGTGATCACTGATTAACTGAGACGATGCGTTGCTTACTTACAATATGGAATGGATTTAATCTTTCTAGATTTAATAATAACATTAAGTGCATTCATTATTAACACTTAAGGATTGGCTTATGGGTGTAACGGACCCTCGGATTTATTTATATAAATCATAAATATTTGTATTTTATTCTCTAGAGAGCGGAGATGGTTTAGAACGCGTGCATCTTTATCTATGATTTCGGGTTCAAGCCCAGGCGAGCACCACTATATGTATATATGTGCTTAATTTGTATTTATAAGTCATCTCGTACTCGGCGGTGAAGGAAAACATCCCGAGGAAACCTGCGTGTATCTAATTTCAACGAAATTCTGCCACATGTGCATTCAAAAACAGCGTGGTGATTCCACCATATTCATGTTCCAAACCCTCTTCTTAATGGGAGAGGAGGCCTTAGCCCTACATTAGGTCATTTACGGGCTGTTACTTTACTTTTTAACTTTACTATTTTATTCACTATTATCTTTCATAGAATTCATTGACATTCACTTTTATTAAACATTAAAAAAAATAACATAGGATATTATACCGGGTCCAGTGCACCCGGTAATATGTGTTCCAAATTAAGACACAAGTCCTTATGTGTTTAATGTTTATTGCATACCTTTTTAACGTATTTGGGTAAATTTTATACCTTTATATTATACCACTCAATACTACCCTTAGAATATTATTTAGAAGTACTTGGGTCACGATTTGTTAAGTATACAATAAAAAACAAAAGTATTACAAAAACATGCTATCGTATAAAACAGAGTTTTAGAATAATAACGTTCACTTGAAATGTAATAATGAACCGCGGTCATACGATACGCTCTCAACGGAATATCGAATTCAAAGGCTTCGAAGGCATATTTATATTTCTCTCAAAATGATGTCGATTTTCGGTGAATTTTCGTTACGACTGTGTGCGAGACATTTTTTACGAGGGCTTTCTGCGTTCCATTATATCATTTTACGAATACAAAGCAAGTCAATGATAGGCTAATATATTTTATTCATTCAAAAACTTTTGTATTCCAAAATTATCATTTTTTCATAGACTTTATTTGAGGCGGAGACATTGTCAAAAAAGTATATAAAATATAAGGGTTCCAATGACCACATTGGTGTGCTGTAAGGAATGCTTTATATTTACAGTGTTTATGTATTTAAGCAATGTCCACTTATCATCAGGTGGCCCATTAGCCCGTTCGTCTATATACAGCATAAAATGTTAAGGAGGCTATTAGCACTCGTAATTTTCGCATCGCAAAGCGTCCTTTAAATCGTCGAGCCATTGAAGGCTGTTTGATAAATATGAAAATAATATTACACGTGACTATATTTTTCTAGACATATATTTAGCAATATATTTCTAAGCTGTTAAACTATTCTGTAACAAGATTCGAAACTCACCGCAGAATACTAGGGTGAAATGTCAGAATCTGATATACGTTATTGACTATAATAATTATAAAGGATACATGTATTAAAATGGAATATCACAGCACGAGTGAGAAACAAAGTGATTTTGAACATAATAGGACCGCTGTTATAAAGGTCGTAGGTAAAATATTTTGTTATTTTCATGACATTCATTCATAAGAAAAGATATAACTTTTATTATGTAAGTCTCTATAACTTCGTAGGTCTTCATGGGCTTGTTATTATAAAAATACAAATTGTTTTTTATTGACATTTGCTTGGGAATTTTAAACGGAGAAGTTTTTTTTATATATTTTATTTATTTTTATTGACATTTGCTTAGTAATTTTAAGCGGAGAAGTTTTTTTTTATATATATTATATTTATAAGTGAATGTAAGCTTATGATGATAGATAAAATAACTGCTGGATTAAACTCACTAGCAATAGTCATAATTTCTTCAGAGGCATACTAGTCTCCTTACCTGGTCTAACGTAAATAGTAAACTTCATCTCTCACTTGTTGGCGTAATATGTTTCTTGTGCTCAATTTAATTAAATCAAAACTCAAAAGTATCTCGTTCATTTAATTACTAAATGGAATTCAAAACAAATGTAACCATTTATTTTCAAAAAATTGCTGTCAGTAATGGTTTCAGCAGAAAAACATTTTGGTATGAAATTATTTCTACTTATTAGTAATTAAGTTTCCTCTTGATTTCGCATTTAAATTATTTAAATGCGTATTAACCTATACTTTATATTTCATATTATTTGATGTAGTTAGAACTAGTGGTATTGCCATATCATAACATCATTTTTTTATGGCATAGTTTGGCGGACGAGTATATGGGTCACCTGATGGTAAGCGGCCACTATCACCCATAGACAATGACGCTGTAAGAAATATTGACTATTCCTTACATCGTCAATGCGCCAACAAACTTGGGAACTAAGATGCTATGTCCCTTGTGCCTGTAGTTACACTATTATCACTATTAAAACCGTAAAATTGTTAATACCGTGAGATTAATCTATCTCACACAATTGTAAACTATCGAAAGGTCGAAACGTTTATTCAACTTTAAATAAAACATGTATAATGTCTATAGTTTATAATATTTCGGTTGGATTAGGGTATTTTATAATTTAACTGAAATTGACATCTATAGATTATAAACTATCGAATAGCAATGTTTTAAATTGTAAGCAGTAGTTCACAATCTCGAATGATAGATTACAATCTAAGGGTATATACAATTTTCAGGTGACATATATATTTACATAGTTTATGAGACTTAATTTCATTGAATTATAAGCTTCGTAGCTTATAATTCAATGAAATTAAGTCTTAAAAAGTAGGTAGTCTTAAAAATTGATTGATTTTTTGAACACAAGACATTGGCCTTTTGACCAAAGAGTGTAAAGTAACGAGATCATACCAGCTGTCGTTCCCTTAGGGCGGTCTGAAACAGGACACACAAGATCAAAATATCACGAGCCCGTGACCCTAGTGCCAATTACATTTTATACCTTAGCGTCAGGTCAGATAAGCTAGCCATTAATTTAACGAGACAATTACAAGTAATAAGAACTTAACAAAATAATTGAGATACAATTATAGAGATATATTTCTAAATTGAAGTGATAATTTTAACAACTTCCTCTTACCCTTCCGTTTTATTTTTAACAAAATCGAAACTATTAACGAGCTCCAATAACGGGAAGAACGTGAAGTGAATTTGGCGAAATGCTGACAACAAGACACGCTTGGCTAACTTCTGAAACATGTCCATGAAAGCGCTAATGACGGGACCAGCGGGTGACTCGGGATGACAAAGATGTAATTATGAACATCTTAACAAAGTTAGCTGCGGTATTGTCAAGGAATGGTCGTTAACGATTTCATTATTGTATTTCAACTTATTCAAAGTCATTCTATGATAACTTGTTATTTCACTGGCGTTCTATAAATAGCCATATATAAAACCTCTTTGGTGCAACCTACTTTTTTATGTTATAGGCTTGCGGACGAGCATATGGGCCACCTGATGGTAATTGGTCACCACCGCCCATAGACAATGAGACTGTTAAAATATTAACTATACCTTACATCGCCAATGCGCCACCAATCTTGGGAACTGGGAAATGTTATGTCCCTGTGTCTGCACACTGGCTACTGTTACACTGGCTCATTCGACCCTTCAAACCGCAACACAACAATGCTAAGTACTATTGTTTGGCGGTAGAATATCTGATGAGTGGGTGGTACCCACACCGGCTTGCACAAAGCCCTAAGTAAATGATGTTATTCTTTTGAGTGACGTCATTGTTAGCTCATAATTTTCTAAATTTGAAAAATTATCTGAAATAATATGGTCTTATGCGATTCGATGGTCCATTCTATTTACTAAAAATTTGCCCAGAGGATTGGAATTGCGATTCAACGGGGAAATGCTGCTAGCATTCTTGCCACCATTCCACGCGGTCAAGATTTATACAGTAACTAGTTTTAGTTCATATTTGTATATACATATTTAAGCATTTAATGTTGTTAATTCTTATCTTAATAAAGATATACTAAAAATTTTGCTCTTCAACGGTGGAAGATCTTTTATCCCATGGGGTAGAAATTTATTATAATGTACCGGTTTATTTGAGCAGTTCTAAGTAGTTGGCAATTATTTTGGTCATGACATAATTGCACTTGAATTAAGGATGAGATTATGTAAGAGGTTTTCCATGGTTTCAAACGTAGACACTTTTGCAAGGTCCTAGTAATTATTCGCAGAACGATCCAAAACTGTTTAAGTTTTTACTATTCATCTTACTATAAATCTTCGTCTAAAATAAATCCTTAAGCTAATATAATATACTTTTGTGAATAATAAAACAGCACTCTCCATATTTCCAGACGGGATTTGAAACAACACGGTAACTTGGAATTGATCATAAAAATTGACTCAGTGCAGTAACACTCGCCTTTCGCTAACTTCTCGAGGGTTAGCTTAGGGCGACTCTTACGATTTTCAATTCCATCCAATTCCAAACCAAGACTATCACAAAGGCAAAGATTTATTGTATATAAATGTTGCTACATTTAATAAATCGTAATTTATTTATATAAATTATTATAGATAGACTGATATATGTTAATAAATAAACTGTAATAACAATAATTATAAAATAGTTTATTATAAAATAGCTATAGGTTTTGATGGTAATTACCACCACAGCGACATTAAATAAATAAGGGCGCTCGAGTTTATTAATTTATTAACATAAGAATTAACAACATTAAATGCTTATATGTATACAATTACTGTATAAACCTTGATTGCGTGGAATGGTGGCAAGAATGCTAGCAGCATTTCCCCGTTGAATCTCAATTCCGATCCTCTGGACAAAAAACGAACCAGCACTCCTATCTCCAGTGGAGGCAATGAGGCGAGGTGTTATACTTTTGATGAAAATAACTCGAGTTAGGGAGTTTGGTGTCAGATATTTGGCAAAAAAGTAGTCTAAGTTCTTCCTTGGAGTTTAAATTTACTTCACACTAAATTTCATCAAATTCGGTTCATTGGTTTGTTCGTGAAAGAGCGACATACGAACAGACAGACGGAGATACTTTCACATTTATAATATTAGTATACATTGCTTACATCAGCAATGCGTGCTCCATTCAGGCTCTTAAAAAGAACTGTAAAAATCTATGATCGAGTTCGAGTATTTCTTGGAAATGCATTCTTCGAACAATTTAGTACGATTCTTTACATTCGCGATAAGCTTTTAGTGGCTACTGTTGATCGATACGGCGTGGTATTTATGGCACAACTAGAAAATTCAGGCTATTAATAAGAAAATGAAAGCCAAGTTCCTTATTCATACGGATAATCCATGACGCTGTTGCTCAAAACCAGCAAAAACACTACGTACCTCAAACATTTGGAATATAATATATGGGTGGTACTTACTAGTCCACAATATTAATGATATCTAATAATTCTAAAATTTAAATTGTTTCGCAATCAGTGTTTGTCGACTGTTATAGATGAATACTTTACAAACTATAAGTAAAGTAGATGATTGTCTAAATTTCATTTACTTATTTTCATATACAATCTTATAATGAAAGTCACCGCACCAATTTCAACTTTGTATCATCACATAACATAATATTGTTTTTATTTGTACCTTAGGTACATATATACATACATCTTAGCATAATCTGTTTGGCTTTTTTATACATAGTGACATAATTTTTCAAGAATAATAAAACGAACGCTTTTATCTATTTTCTTAATTTTTATTAAAAGAAAATTGTATGAATAATCCTACAATATTCTAAATAATATGTATTTATAAGATTTGTAGTACATATTTACTAAAGAAGTTTGTATATTTAAAAGTTAATTTCATATTAAGAGATTATACCTTTTTCTCAATTGGGTTTTATTCGACTTCATAATATTATTGTCAGCTTACGTGTCAAATTTTCAAATGAAATTTAGACGAAATTGTAGACTTATCTTTAACTGAAATTTTAAACACACTTCTTTTTCTTAAGATCTATACGTATTTTATTTTTTTAATACTTTTGTTATTTTTATTTGAGTACATCAAATCAATTAATTTAGTTACCCTGTTTTTAAAGTTAATAATCATGCGACCTGAAAAAATTAGCAGCGAAAATACATTTATTAAACCAATATTTATAGCCAGGTCGAGCACTTGTATTCATGAGAGCTTTTTGGTCGATAAGAGCTTGAAGTGTGGAGATCGTGCGCCAGCAACAAGATAGCGTTTCGAGTAGTTATAATTAAAATAATATTTAATTTAAGAGGCCGAGATGTTCAACTAGGCATAATATTTGCCATTTTAACCGAAGGTCGTGGATTAACGAATATAATTTTTTTTCTTCTTCACCAACAAATGCCCATTTGAAAATTACATACAAAGCAACATTAAAATAAGAACTGTTATGCAAAGCAACTCACAAGTAAACACAGCATGCATAATGATAATATAATAGAAAAGAAAAAGTTAATTCAACATTAAAATTGCCAATAAAAAATGAGAAAATCGTTGCAATTGTTTTATATACTGTAATTATATTAACTTGTATTAGCCTCCATTTATTTATATTTGCAGTGCGACCATTGATTGGAAATTTTATTAATAAAATAACCAAGTTACTAAATTATGCTGTTTTATAACTGGCAAATTATTGGAATAGGATTTAGCACCCACAAGGGTTTGAAAGTAGATTGATGGTCTTTCAGGAGTACCTTGAAGGTATACAATACAAAATGCCTAAGCAACAGTAGAGAGTGTTTTTAATTATTGAATTATCTATATAAAATAAGAAGTTTTATAAGTTTCTGCGATACACAAGTGTGCATTTTAAAGTATTTGTAATATGTAGGGGTTCTTGTTATGTGGAATATTTTGTGATTTGTGCTTAATTATTTAAATGTTTGGCATGTGTTTTGTATGCAATGGTGTAGCAGCGTTGTCAGTTGTCATGGTTTCAAATTTTCGTATTTAAATTTGTAAATAAAAAATGGACATAAAAATACAGTTTTATCCGCTAGAAAACATTCTTAAGATTTTTATTTTTGGAATGGAAAAAGCAAATATCCCAAAGTGATGGGTCCATTAGGTGCCTCATTTATCTTGCCTTCCCTTATTTTAAATCTGAAAAAATCTCAAACGGAAATGAAATAATCTATCCGACATACAAATATCCATAAAAATCTTTTAGTGCCGGGTCTTAAATTTTCGAGATACATCATTCTGTGAAATAAAACTTGGTAAGATAGGATCTTTTTCTCGGAAAAATAAAAATGTTCTTATTTTTAAATTACGTAATATTTTTAAAAAATAATAATATTTTTAATTAAAATCGTGTGAGTACTTAGTACTTGAGCCGAGATGGCCCAGTGGGTAGAACGCGTGTATCTTAACCGATGAAACCGGGTTCAAGCACAGGCAAGCGTCACTGAATACTCATGTGCTTAATTTGTGTTTATAATTCATCTCGTGCTCGGCGGTCAAGGAAAACATCGTCATGAAACCTGCATGTGTCTAATTTTAAACAAATCTGCCACGTGTGTATTCCACCAACCCCCATTGGAACCTTCTCCTCAAAGGGAGAGGTGGCCTTAACCCAGCAGTGGGAAATTAACAGGTTGTTGTTGTTGTTGAGTACTTACTGGTAGACAGGTTTAGCAGTTGACGTAAATGTTTATAAAATAATCCTGTCTCCTGGAATTTAAAAGCTGGAACAGTGAGATATACTTTCTAAATCATAAAATCAAATAATGCTGAATAAACAACAGAGTTTACGTCGCTGAGGTTGAGGGGCGCGAGTAAATATTAAATATTTTCATAGTTTGTATTATGATATATTTTATTTATTCCGTCTAAACTTATAATAAAATAAACTATTTTATATCAAACACGATTTACCAACTACATTCGGATGTATTTGTATGTTATAACGACCTTAAATATTAACACTGGACTGACAGTACTTTTAAGTTTTAATATTTTTTGTATAGGATAGGTACATACAAATATATATTTGAGTGAGTTGATTTTATTTGAGGAACTAAAACGAATTTATTATAATAGATTAGGAGACTTGCAAATGCGCTAGTTTTTGTGGTAAGTGTCGCCGTTTGGCGCCAATGTATGTATGTATGATGTAAGTAAAATATATGATTATGTAATAAATATAAATAGTATATACATCAGTTCAGTTAGAATTGGAAGTAATTGATAAAAAATAATTTTGTTTTTTTTTTTTTTGACGATTTTCTTTTTTTTTCGGCCGAGGCACCGCTTTCTAACCGACCAGTAAATTTTCCGTTCTCTAAAATTCATTATTAAATCGATGTTTAATAAACCGATGTCTGTGGATAAACCTAGAAAGCACCAATATATTCGGAGTTACCGTAGCGTTATTCGAGTCGAAGGCATTTTGGTCACGCAGGTGTGGCCGTATCTTTATAAATAAATTACAACTTGACCGCAAAATCA
Source organism: Vanessa cardui (assembly GCF_905220365.1). Classification (NCBI taxonomy): domain Eukaryota; kingdom Metazoa; phylum Arthropoda; class Insecta; order Lepidoptera; family Nymphalidae; genus Vanessa; species Vanessa cardui. Next base: position 5,003,217 of record NC_061136.1, read on the forward strand.
CGCGAAGCGTAAATCGCATGACTCTGCAGATGTGGTCGTTGCTTTATAGATTCGATTTTACATTTTTTATTGGCCTATACGCTGATTATTTTTGCTAGTTACTCAAACTTATCTGAGAAAGTTTTCATGTATTGTAGGTTCTTGAAAGCAAAAATAATAATTGTAATTTATAAAATAGAATGCTCAATATTATTTCGGGATCCCTAGTCCATTTTCCACTTGTCAATCAAGATAACGTTTCGTGAACACTTCATTGTGATTAGACGTCCATAAATTTATTGTACAGGACTATATGTTCTCAATCACGCTATAGTCAATATGTGACCATACCAGAACCTCTAATTTTGTCTCGTAAGCGTCAGCGACGCTACTGAATATTGTGACTTACAATTAATATTTTTTATACTTACTGTAAATATGTTATTAACCGAATAGTGATTCAAATTCTTTTTTGATTGTTTAATTACTCGTATTTAAGTCAAGTGTAAAATATTTCTGTAAATACGAAATTAAAGTTGCATTTTTATCTTTAACATTTCAATATTATTTACCGTCTTAATTGTGCCAGAATCTTTTTCCATTCCAATTCTCATTTAATACATTTTTGAACACATAAAATGAAACTAAACACATGTTTATGTATGCATTCGTTACTGCAATGGCAAATAAATATAAAAAAGAATAATAATTCTTTATATATTTTAAAAGCTATATATTCTTGAAAGTTGCTAAATGTTTTCAAAACTGTAGTTTTAATTAAAATACCATTTGCTTTTATGAGCTAAACAGCGCTTTTATACATAGCAATCTTAAGAGTGAAATACTCATCATAAATGCAAATTTAATATTCGAGTTGCAAATATTTCAAAAATAAACGTATACTCCTTCAGAATATATAAATGTTATTTTATTATGTTAAATAATTTGTTTTGCAGAATCATTCTTGTATTAAAATTGTTTGCTTGCTTAAGGAAAGTTATGTTGCATGAAAATGTTGATATTTGCTTAACATATATTTAAGCTGTCTTGTTGGTTGAACGTGGCCCTAGTGGCCGCATAACACAGGGATATTATACGATTTCCTACGAGATGTAAACATTTTGGCGCATATGAACGCAAGAGTCTATCAGTCAATTCGCTTCCAGCTTTAGATAGGTGATAGGCAGAGTGCGGCGGCGACGGCTGGACAATGTGACAATACCGTCTCCACAAGGAACAATTGGAACTATTCCGCCGACACTCAAAGTCTGGATGATACGAAAGCGATGAGTCATGTTCCGATGCACAAATGTCACAAAGACTGGGAACAGTTGATTTAAAGAATGGGTACTTGTGTAAGATCGAACGGAAGGCGATAATGTATTGCGATTGATGTGTGGTGATATTGTGATGGGGACTGAGAGGTCCAGATACAGTTTTCCGAGATTTGATGAGACCACCTCCTATGAGTTCTTATCGGCAAGATCATCTTTGCCTCTTGAGGAGAGCTCTGCTAAGCAAAGAGCAGAGCAAAGCGTCACCGAAAGCATTACGTAAACACAACTCCGCAGTCTATTTGATCAAACATCGCCATCGCAATGCTTTTATTGGGTAAGAATTTTGCAATACCCGGTTCTTTCCCGGGGTGACCTTCTGAAGGTTTTCAATACGTGAATAAGATTGATTTAAGATTGGATAAATCGAATGGTCACTGCGTTTTTCCTTTCGCTGGATAAGAAACAAACCGACATTGGATTTAAACCAGTTATTCCTCTGAGTAGAATTCCTAACGGGTCCAAATCAACAATCGATGGGTAGACAAGAAAGCGATCGCTGAAAGTTTATTGGGTAGGATTAAACCATTAAGAATTAATAGGCAGAATTAACCAAATTAAATCAGTACCAATAAATCAATCAGTTACTTAAGGATTACTGTTTTTATTGTCGAAGAAATATATCACTATTGGGCATCAATAGTAGGGTTATGAAATTGCTAGTATTCACTCGGTACCGCATAAATTAATTTGTCCAGTGCCTGGTCTCCTTCCGTTGTGTCGTATGACTGTTTCATAGGATACTGAGCGAAATGGAATATAGATTATACCTGCTCTTATGTAGACACTTGCAGTATATCCAGCTAGCTATGCCTATTGAGATTTTAACTGGCTTGAACTCCTTAGATATAAGGCCTTATTTATTACATATTTTGTATAATTGTATCTGATATTATAAATTCTTTAAGAAGTCATTGTAACGAGGTAGAGATTAAGAATCGTCATAAATATTTTCAGCGCTGTTATAAATAAAATTCGGTTGTTTCAAAAATTTTATACAAAATATCAAATTCTTAACAAAACGTGCTTTAATAAAATGTAATACACGAACTACTAGCAAATAATAGATTGCATACCGGAAGACGATTAGTCAAAGTAATGGTACAACTTTGATATTTACTGATGTGATTCTGTTGCAACTTAGCCCATGTTTTACAAAGTTCACGACACAGAATATAAATACTAATTGAAAAATATCATTTATATTTTTATAATATCTGAAGTTTTACACTTTGGTTATCAAACTTATTAATTTATATTCCTAGATTAAATAATTTATTTTTGCCAGTATTGTTGCGTTCTATTATACCCCTACTAAGTAAGTGGTAACGCTGAGCCACTGGATTGCAGCTGCAATGTCAGCAGTATAGGCAGGAGAAACAGTAGTAGGGCTCAGCATCAGATCAGTTCTCTTCCAAATTACCTCCGCGACTGCTGCCTAAAGATCAATCTATTTCTTACTTTAATTATGTGTCTTATTTTAATTCTATATCCAATAAATATTAAATAAATGTTTAATTCAATTTCATTTCTTTTTTTAAAAACTGTTTGAAGAGGGCCGATATAACAGTTCCAAGGGATATATCATAATAGTTTTCAACGTTGGTAGCGCATTGGCGATATAAGGAATGTATAATATTTCTTAGAGCGCCAATGTTTACGGTCCGTAGTAAGCACTTACTATCAGATAGTACACTGACTTGTCTTTTAACTTTTCTAGTCATCATTCTAAAAGTTATATCTGTATGTAAGCTCTGTGTACTATTAGTCTGAAGTATAGATTCTACCGACAAACATTTTTAAATTGACAAATTGATAATTTACTTATAGTATATTGGTTTTGTGTATATTTGTTTTTTATGTATACTATAAAATGTTCCATGCATCCATGGTTACCATGGTAACTGGTTAGTAAGACCACATCATATTTGGACTTACCCTGAGACTGTCATTAAAAGAATAAGAAACATTGCATCTTATTCGGATTACACACACAGATATCTGTGGAGGAAGCTCGCTGGTTCCGAACTGGAAGTAACTAAATGTATTAAGCTTTAATAGAACTTATTTAAATAAAGTATATTTTGGTTTCAATTCGCTTACGCTCATAAGACTTTTCCAGGTGAAAATGTACCGATTGTGATTTTGTCCAGGATACCAGGTCATTATTGAATAATATTGGAGAAGACAAAGATACTAGAAGCCAAATCAGGCAATTTTAAGGAAAGGTGAAACTAAAGTGATTTTAATTTAATAGTTTAATGCGTATTATATCCAGATATGCTCACGACATACATCAGGTGCACTGAGGGTTTACGCTTGTTATATTCACTTAGCGATCGCCGCAGGTGTCCAAATTTAACTGGCAACGGAAATATCTTCTTGAGACAATCACAGACACTGGTTAATGGAAATGCTTTGATAATTTTATGTTTCGTCAGTCGTTATGCTGTTCCATAGAAGCTGTTATATACTCCATACACATTTCGTATTGCATGCACTTTTATAGGCACATTTTGTCAAGTAGTGTTTGTTACATACATATATACACTACACACACTACTACAATTACTGTGTCCCTACAGCTGTCTTAAGTTTAAATTAAAAATGAATCAATATTAATGTATTACTTAGCTGATCATTACATGTATGAAACAAAGTCGCTTATCGCTGTTTCTCTATGTAGGCTTAGATCTATAATATTACACAATCGATTTTGATGCAGTTTTTTTAATAGATAGAGTGATTCGAGAGGGAGACTTTAGTATAAATGGACTGTATGGTAAAGAAATGAGAAAAAATCTTTAGTATATTTAGTATCAGTATTGCAGCCGTGCAAAGCCGGGACGGGTCGCTAGTAAACGATAAACAATATGTCTGTCGTGACGCATGACAGTTGATACGAAGTTGTTGATTATTAAGATAATTTATAATTGAAGAATAACAATAAATAAAGACACAGAGTTTACATACGAATATAGTTTTGTTATTCTTATCATATAATAGTGATGGCGTAAAGAGTGTCGTAGTTAAAACGAGCGTTGTAAAGGTGTGACAAACCAAAATCATTATAAAAAAATACAGACGAATTGAGAAACTTCTCCTTATTTAGAAGTCGGTTAATAAAGGCCTTTACTCATTTTGGGTATAAATAATATAACCATCGATGTGATAATCTATAACTCGTACATTTTTTTAATAACGTGTAATAAATTGATGTACAAGATTGTGTAGTATGTTACCATTCGAAGAAGTTCTGACGAGAGTAGATTATTATAAATTAAGACATGATTCTACCAAGACATTTATTATAACGACAAATTTTCTGTATAATACATGAGATGAAAATAACACCCAAAAATACTTGACCGAAATTGTTAAGAAATACTGTTATTGCTATTTTTTTAAGAGTAAGTGTTTTGTTTTTAATATAACTGACATTCAATTTTTTTATGGTATAGGTTGGCGGATGAGCATATGGGCCACCTGATGGTAAGTGGTCACCATCACCCATAGACAATGACGCTGTAAGAAATATTAACTATTCCTTACATCGTCAATGTGCCACCAACCATGGAAACTAAGATTTTATGTTCCTTGTGCCCGTAGTTACACTGGCTCACTCACCCTTCAAACCGGAACACAACAATACTGAGTACTGTTATTTGGCGGTAGAATAACTGGTGAGTGGGTGGTACCTACCCAGACGGGCTAGCACAAAGCCCTAACACCAAGTCAATTACTTTCAGTAAATATATATATTGTGAAGCTTGTGTTTTCAAATCGTGGATATCTAATTATTTTTTCCATTAAATTGCATTTTTTACTGATGCGTTAAAATTGGTGTTTATTTATTGAAATAAGGAAAAACATATTTTAAATTTTATTCAGCTTTGTTAATACCTGAATGAAAATTCTGGACTGGATGTTGGATTTAAACTCCATTTGAAATGTTATCACAATGTAATTGCTTTAAGAATATTTGTTTGAATTTATTTAATCTATCATCTATCTACCTATTCACTAAACCCATCATATCATACCCTTTTGCCGTTATGTAATGCTTATCCCTAAAACATGATATATACTAGCTATATACTAAACATTATATATAATAGATATACTAGCGGTACTGTATATTCTACAGATTTTTTCTTATTTCTTTACTATATTGTCCATGTCATTGTCATACAAAAACCTTCCTCTCAAATTATTCTGTCTATTAAAAAAACGCTTCAAAATTTGTAGCGAAATTTGAAAGATCTAAGTATAGGGACAGACAGCACAGTCGTACATAAGCTTACTTCAGGAATAACGCAGTAAAACTCTTCACTTTTTACACTGATACTTTATTCTTTACGTATACATTATTAATTTTGAACTGAATACACAAACATTTCTCGCACATTAGTATTTACAACAATACCAAATGTTAGCGCGATTTAGTTTCGGTACAATGACATCTATTATATCTATCTATACTTATAATAAATCTGTAGGGAGGTCAATTCTGTACATGAAATATTTTTCCAAAATAACATTCAGAGGTTGAAAAGGGGTCGATACTGATGGCAAAAATGCAATCAGTAAAATTTTTGTCTTTCTGTCTGTCTGTCCGTATAACCGTTATAGAAACAAAAACTACTCGACGGATTTTAACGAAACTTGGTACAATTATTTTTCATAATCCTGAGCTGGTTATAGTATACTTTTCATCACGCTACAGTCAATAGGAGCAGAGCAGTGAAGGGAAATGTCAGAAAATGGGAGAAGTTACTCCATATTTTAAGCTTCCGTCGCGTGTACAACCTTAATGGTTAAAGCTTCATAGAAATTGTGTATTACGGAAATGTTCTCCTTAAAATCATGTAAAAAATATCCCATGACAGCCTTTGTCTATCTTTTATGGTTGACTCACAATAACACGTGTCACTCCCAATAGCTTAGTAGTTCGAAGCTTTCTGATTATATTTATCTATTCCTGCGTTTATAGAACTCTCAATCATTCCAAATTAAAAAAGTTAACAGTATTAACTATTAAATAAAAAAGAAGCATAGAAATCGGTATAGAAACACCAAAGTTATTCATTAAATACGCTAATAATAAAGCTATCGCACGTGAATACTAATGTATATTACTATATAAATCTCTAGAGTCTGTCTGTACACTTATTTTTGTCGTAATTCGTCATAAGTATTCTTTTTATGATTGACTGACATAATTTTTACCATTTTAGACATTTTTGTCTGTCTGTATGTTCTGCTATAATTCGAGAATAGATGCACCGTACATCTTTATAAAAATTGGTATAAAGGAAAACCATGTGCTTGCGCAAATGAGGTGTGGATGTGTATGTATGTGTGTCATCGGTAAACTCAGAAACTATTTGATCGATCATTAAGATTAAATGAATTAAGAGATTATGCTATCCCAATTGATGTAACTCGCCACCAGGTAGCGCTGCGATATAAATATATCAACACCGTTCAACCGATTGTCACGAAAATGAGTACTTTTTTCACGGAGAAAGTGATTATTTCATCCGTATCATTAAAAATAACCAACAGATGACCCTTACGAGTATCACGATGCATTTCTATGCCGTTCAACCGATAATTATAAAATATGAAATGAAAAATGAAAATCATTGATCATCATTGAATCAAATAATTTATATAAATAGAAACCACCATGCCACTGAAGCAATAAAAGATCGGAACATCAACAATATATGCGCAGCTTCATCCAAAAGAGCTACGGAAACAACACACCAACAAGAAATACGTTAAGAAACAAATAGAATCCGAATTTCTACTTTGAGAGTTGCCAAAACCGTTAGTCAACGTAATGATCAAGTTCCAGATCTTCGAACAAGCATCTTCATCAAGAGATACTGAAAAACCTGACGAGCAAGCCCAACGACTGGATGATCAACGATTAAAATAAACTAAGTCAAGAACTAGAACCAATCTCAATAAATCCTGATGTGATCATTGGTTCAATGAATATAGTATGCCCATATTGTCACGCTATGATGCTTAAAATAAACTGCTGGTATAGTGCTACTCTACTGGCAAAATGTATTTACCACAACTGGTTGAACCATCAGAACCCCTTCTTATCTACGTTACGGGAACTATTGAGGAGTCTGGATATTTCCTTAAGCATATTAGAAATTACAATTCTTACTTTGAAATGATATCATTTGGAGCAACAAATATTGTACAATACAATAATTTCACGTCTACGTTTAAAGTGTATTATATGATTGGTTCACTTCTTCCACTACCTAAATAAAATCTCCAGTTTCTGATCATTTATTCCATGGACAACGTAGAAAAAGATCGATCTTCGATGCATGTTCAGTACTACAACTAATCGAGAAATCATCACTAAATTTACGATATATAGGTATAACAACAGCCTGTAAATTCCCACTGCTGGGCTAAAGGCCTCCTCTCCCTTTGAGGAGAAGGTTTGGAACATATTCCACCACGCTGTTCCAATGCGGGTTAGTGGAATACATATGTGACAGAATTTCTATGAAATTTGTCACATGCAGGTTTCCTCACGATCGCTTCTCGACTGGGCAGCTGGTTTGGACCTCCGGCTCATTAACGTCGGGTCGGAGAGTACATGCGTGCGGTGGCAGGGGGAGTCGGTCGTGGACCTTACATGGGCGACTCCTCCTGCGATTCGCATGCTCTCGGGATGGCGTGTCGCTGAGGAGGTGGTCACACTATCCGACCACCGCCACATCTTTTTCGATGTGGCTATCCGCCATCCCGACCGATCCAGCCGTCGTCAGGGTGACACCCTGCCGCGACGATGGGCCCTCAAGCGGCTAAACCGAGATCATCTCGAAGCCGCCGCCATCGTCGCGGCTTGGCCCCAAAACGCCGAGGAGATTTCGACCGACCCCGAGGGTGAGTCGGTCTGGTTCAGGGTCACGATGACGTCGATCTGCGATGCATCGATGCCCCGGGCAGGCCGCTTCGTGCGCCGGGCGATGCACTGGTGGTCGGAGGAGATCGCGCAGCTGCGAACCGCATGCTTGCGCGCTCACCGCCAGTCCAGCAGAACCCGAAGAAGAAGGCGAGCAACTCCAGAGGAGAAAGACGAAGCCTACAGGGCTTTCCAGGAGGCCAAGAAGGCGTTGCGAGACGCCATCTCGGACGCCGGCCCTGGGTCCTGGAACGAGCTCCTCGAGGGACTCGACAGGGATCCGTGGGGGCGCTCGTACCGCATGGTGCTGGGCAAGTTACGCCCGTGGATGCCCCCGTTGACGGAGACCTTAGATCCGGAGCTACTGAGGAGAGTGATAGATTCGCTCTTCCCGGTGATCCGGTCAAGTCCCCTGTATCCCTCGCTACCGCCGGTCACTTGGACCGACGAGTTGAGGGTTACAGAGCAGGAGTTTGACCGAGCACTTGGTCGCCTGAGTGCCCGGAACACACCGCCCGGTCCCGCTCCAGTCCGATGGGATTCCGGGACGGGCGTGGGTGTTGGCTTCGGCTCACTTGGAGGATAGGCTGAGGCGGCTGTTCGACAGTTGTCTCCGTAACGCCACGTTCCCCAAGGCCTGGAAGGAGGCAAGTCTGGTCCTCTTGAGGAAAGACGGCAGAGACGCGGACTCTCCCTCTGCGTATCGTCCCATATGCCTGCTGGACGAGGCTGGCAAACTCTTCGAGCGGATTGTCGCTTCTCGTCTCAGCGAGCATCTGTCGTGCGTCGGTCCCGACCTGGCCGACAGCCAGTTCGGCTTCCGTCAGGGTCGTTCCACCGTTGACGCGATCATGCGCGTCCGGTCCCTGACGGAGCAGGCGGTGGCTCAGGGGGGCGTGGCGTTGGCGATAAGCCTGGATATCGTCAACGCCTTTAACGCTCTACCCTGGGTTGCCATCAGGGAGGCCCTGGTGTACCACCGTGTGCCTCTCTACCTGCAGGCGATCGTCGGGAGCTACTTGCGCGACAGGTACATTGTGTACGTGGGCCAGGACGGTACGAGGACCCGGAGGGAAGTGTACTGCGGGGTTCCGCAGGGATCGGTCCTAGGACCACTCCTGTGGAATCGGTTGGACGCGGTTCGTGTCGAGCTCCCCGCAGGCGTCAGCGTGATCTGCTACGCAGATGACACGCTGGTGCTGGCATGCGGGTTAAGCTTTGAGATGACCAGACGGCGAGCCGAGCTCGGAGTCGAACTCGTTGTCGCGAAAATCTGCGAACTGGGTCTTCGGATAGCGCCGCATAAGACGGAGGCGCTATGGTTCCACAAGTGGCCGGTGGGCCGGGAACCACCCCGTTCGCAGATCATTCGCGTAGGTGACTCAAACGTCCAGGTGTCCAGGTACATGAAATACCTGGGCCTTGTCCTGGACGCTCGCTGGAGCTTTGAAGAACACTTCAAGCTCCTGGTCCCCCGGATCGAGAAGGCAGTGGGTGCGTTGCACAGACTGCTGCCTAATCTCGGGGGACCGAGGGAGGAGATTCGCCGCCTCTATGCTGGTGTCGTGCGATCGATGGCCCTCTATGGGGCACCCGTTTGGTCACACCGACTGCCGGGCACCCGCCGCTGCAAGACTAAGATCCTGAGTCTGCAGCGGAGAGTGGCCATCCGCATGGTGCGGGGATATTGCACGATATCCTTCGAGGCGGTGACCCTTCTGGCGTGCTTTCCGCCGTTGGACATCCTGGCGGAGAGGGACGCGAGGGTCTACGACCAGACTCGCGCCCTCCGTCAAAGCGGCGGAAGTGCGTCCTACCCTGCCAGCGTCCTCGAAGCGCTCAGGCGGCAGGAGCAGAGAAGGGCACACACGACGTGGTACGCCCGTCTCCGCGGAGATCGGTACGCGCACAAACGCGTCGTGAGTGCGATCCTGCCAGCCTTCGAGGCCTGGATGTGGCGGAAGCGACGAGTCACCTTCCGACTTACACAGGTGCTGACCGGTCACGGTTGCTTTGGAGAGTACCTGTGTAGGATCGGACGCGAGGCGACGGCGGCTTGCCACCACTGCGGGGCGGACCAAGACGATGCCCAACACACGCTAGAGTAGTCAACTTCTGTGAGACCGTCATGGTCCAGAAGGAGACTGCGGGGCGGGCTCGGGAGAGGGCCGATCCTGCCCGGCGGAGGCAACCTGCGGGTCGCCTTCACGGCCTCCAAGCCCCAGTGCCCGGGGCGGAATAAATAGGGCAATCCCTCCGGCCGTGGGTGCGTGAGATGGGGGTCTCACGCATCCGTTTTCATACGGCCGAGAGGAGGACCGCAGTCCGGTATGGCCCCGGACTGCCGGTGTACGCACCAGCGAGGGGTGCGGGGAGGGCGAGACCATCTTCGCCCTCCTGAGAAGGGCTCCGCCAGCCACGAGCGGATCAACGCACGGGAGAGGCCGCGGACGTGCTGCAAAGGATCCCGTAGCCTCTCCGTTTTCCGTGCTGTGGCGGCCATCGCAGGGGGTTTTAGTGAGTACAATCTCACATAACCCGGCCTCCCCCCCAGGAGTTCGGGTATCTATGAAGATTTACCCTGCGTCAACAAAAAAAAAAAGGTTTCCTCACGATGTTTTCCTTCACCACTGAGCACGAGATGAATTATAAAGACGAATTAAGCACATAAATCAGCGGTGCTTGCCTGGGTTTGAACCCGCAATCATCGGTTAAGATGTACGTGTTCTAACCACTGGGCCATCTCTACTCATATATAGGTATGCTTTATGAAAATAAATGTTTAGTTAAATATTTTAAAAACTGCTCTAGAAGGTGAAACAACAAATTATTCAAAGTCATTATTAAAGAAGATAGAACGCCATTGAATCTGCATTCAGCATGAAAGGCATTTTAGTGTCGCTGAAACACATCAATCGTATGACAACTATTACGATTATCCAATTATAGATGGATATCATCTCGGACTATATCAAAATATTCTCACGACAGGCTCTGTGACATCGAAGAGTTAGTTGTATAGATTTTTTTGCATATCGTATAATGATTAGAGATAATCAATCTAACCATATTCTGAAGTGTCGTCAACTGTTTTAACAATTCATTGTTGACATGTACGCTATGGTCGAGAACGAACGATTAAACTAAATTCGATCCAACCAATCAAAACTCTGAGCCAAAGAGTACATTTATTTACGAGATACAATATTGAATGATATAGGATCTGCTGATATTGGACAAAGATCTTCATACAGTGGAAGTCCAAGACATATGTACGAATATGCTCAGGATGCTTTGATGTACGTTCGCAAGTATTGACAAGGTTGTAAATGTAATAACATCGATATTCGATAGAACCGGATAAAAGAAGACGTGTTGGTTTGATGCAAACTTATACAGACTATAGAAATTTAATTAAAAATTTCATCGTACATATACAACATCGTATAAGTTTATGAGTGTTATGACCAATCTACAGCCTATCCTATCGAGAACATCATTGAAGAAGATGAAATAGATGACAAATATTATTTTTTTTTTTATAAGAATTTGATTAGATTTCGAATGTTTCTTGATTTGTTGCTTTATTATTTGTACATTGTTGATGATCAGTAATTAATTACAAAATGAAAAATTAAATTTATTTTTCTGCGACTAATGCCCAGTGAAGCGGGCGGGTATAGCTAGTGTATAATAAAATTGGAGTGTTTGTTTTTAATATTAAAATAGCCCTTTTTACTCAATGCATATGTGTATATCTATACACGGTACATATACCAAAATAACATTTTTTACAATTTTTGTTGATCTATCTGTTTGTTCCGATCTGATCTCTGGAACGACTGGACCGATTTTGACGGGACTTTCACTAGTAGATAACTGATATAATAGGGAGTAGCTTAGGCTACAATATTTTTTTTTGTTAAAGATCGTAAAGAAAAACGCGTACAAGGTCGCGTGCACTGCTAGTAAATAATAAAACATATTAGAAATGACCTTAAACTAAATAATAATAAATAATAATGCACAGCTCTGGTCTGACGTTGCATTTAAAAACTTACTCCTAATGACTGATCAAACTATAGCGATTATACAGCGGTAAGCACCTTTGTTTTATTCTATGTAAAAAATATCTAAATTAAACTTGATTTCCATGCTTGTCATAACTATTTGAATTCTAGTATTCCATCATTAGAATCTATATTTTATTGCGGTTTTTACATTATAATACTTCTCAGTACAAAATAAATATAACAATTAGATATATATGATACTTGCTGGCATCTTCCTAGAATTATACTTATAATCCGTGAGAACTTTCTAGAAACTTATAACCATTTTTTATGATAGCACGCTAAAAGGGTTCTTAAAATATTTTAGTAAAATTTATGATATAGCTTCTGTAATGTATTTTTCGTCTGTAATAGGGCTATTAAGATTAGGGCATGATATAAAATATTACTTTCGAAAGTAACAGCTGTTCCATCGTAGGCAGAGCTAACTTTTTAATAACAATATCCCTTAGGCACTAACTCGTACACTTTCACTGCATAGATATTAAATGCTTTGGCTCAAGATAGCGAAGCTTGCAAGAAAGAAGTTCCAGTTCAAAATCGAGCAAGTTTGAGTAAACGATTATGTAATTACTGTGTATTATCTACTAAAATCAAACAGTGTGCACTAACTATAAGTTCGCTAATGGAATGTCTTGTTCTTGGTGATGTAGAAAGACTTTATTAATTGTTTATAGGATTGGTCTCAAGAAATCTGCATATCTACATATACAAACCTGACATCAGAGTCGCCAGGGCTGTACACTCTCTAATCCAGCGCGGAATAGGGCCCGCTGAATTGTAGTAAATTTTGATTAAATAGCAAAATGGGGGACCAAATGTACTAGCGATATTTATCTGTATTATTATTTACTCTTATTTATATCATACACAAAATATATAAAAAAGAAAATGTATTTAAAATCAGTTTAGGCCACGTCTTCCAAGAAAACGAATAACTTGAACTCCAGCAAACATCTGCTGATGTTTAGTAATAAAATGAAAGTTTAAAACGCTCAAATGTATTACAGTGAAATGAAAACAAGACGTGAATATTCTAAAATTAAAATAAAAGAAATTATGCTTGTAGGCGTGGTGATAAGATCTCCAAATCTTCTCATTAATTGGAGACGCCTTTACTTAACGCATAGTTTACCATTTCTTACCATGTGTACACTTTTATAATGAACGAGCAAATGGGTCACGTAATTCACGTAAGAAATGACAAGAATTCCGTACATTGCTTATACTGGTTAATTCACCTAACAAACTGGAACACAACGAAACGGTATTGTTTGGCTAGAGAATATCGAATGACTGTCTTCTACCTTCGAATGCTTGCTTGCACAAAGTCCTACCATCAAGTAATACAATATCGTTTAATGCTATCCAAGTACTGAACTAAATTATACCTATTCAATATTACAGTTAACCTCAGCTTGTGAATCTTGAACCCAAGAGAAGAGCTCTTTCGGCGTCTGGAATTCAACCTTGATCTGGTTTCAGATTTATGATTAAAATCAGTTATGACTTTCATATGTAATTTAAAATTAAATGCTTTAAATTTTCATTTTAATCAATAGCTAATTATTATTTTATTTAAGTTTAATTTTAAAAGCTTGCAGCGTGCAAGATGTTGCATTTCATATATAATTTAATATATTAGTTAAATGTTTAAAAGTTGAAAATTTTAAGAAATTTTCGTTTTCATTCAAAATTGGTTATGTTTTTATGGCTTTAGAATTGAATATAATGTAAATATTTACACTTAATTTATCTCGAAAACAATAAAATAACGAAACTGAAATTAACGAATTGAGGGTAATGCAAGGAATAAAATAAAATAATCTGGCAGATTCACTCTCAAAGGATTTCAATCCAACCAATACCTTCTGATATCTTCCATGACAAATCTATGAGTGAACTTGGTGATTATTATTTTGACCGACTATTACACTACCTAAAGAAAATACAACCTATTCCTAAACGACAGTCCTAGATCCGCCACTAAAAGGTAGTTAAATCTTGATACCTGCATCGGATACAAGTATTCAGTATTGGACAAGATCGAACGTGATTAACCCCATGTTTGACAGAGAGAACTGCTGGTTGGAGTCGGTCTCTTTCTACGAAAGTGTAATTTAGCAGAAAGAACAGGAGTGAAAGAAAAGTGCCTTACACCAGCCGACTCCTTAAAAGAAGACCGGCAAGAAAGGGACAGCACTATGCGTAGCTTCTCTTTCTGCTATAAGCGTCGCCGTGACGAATGTAACCCTTACGCTAAGAACTCACGGAGCGGTTTTCAGCCCGCGCCCGCCGCGGTGGCGGAATGGAGTTTATTTTCAAAACTCACGAGACCGCAGTTTTGTGCGATAACGCAGCCGCCGCGGTTGCGATTATCACCCGCAAACGTAGCGGTTGATTATCGCAGGACGGGCGGTTGCAAGACGGGCGGTTAAACGATCAGTTCAGTTCCAGACCGTCATGGATACACACCAGAAACGAGCTGTTGCGTTATATTTACTTCACAGAAGAATTAAAAAAAGAAGGCCTAAAAGATTCTGGATACATCCACTAATTGCGGAAAGAAATCGTTATGGATTATTTGTTACTCTTATTAATGAGTTAAAGAAGGATGAGGAGAAGTTCTTTAATTATTTCCGAATGTCCATAAGTAGTTATTTAGAACTTAAAAAAAAAACAGAAACTGCTCTTCAAAAACAACATACTAATATGCGAGATCCCATATCACCAGAGGAAATGTTGGCAGTCACATTAAGGTATGTAAGTTTCTTTTAACAACTCGCACGCACGCACGCACATACGCACTCACACACGCACACACACACACATAAATGTTGTTCTTGGAAATCTTTACACAGCGCCATCTAGTCCCAAACTAAGCACGAGGCTTATACTATAGATACCAGACAACGGATACAACATACTTATATACTTTTTGCGTCAGGTGTTAATGAAACTAGTGGTAATATTTAAAAATTTTTTTTATTGAAAATACACATCATCTGACAAATTAGTATTGACTGAAGAAACTGATGGAATATTTTGTGGACTTTGGGTATTGCTTTCAGAAGTAGAATAGGTACGATAGCCGATATTTTCTTGACTGCCGATATTTTCTTGACTGTAATTATATGGTGGATATTGATAAGAAAATGCTGGAAGATTATTATCAAGATTATCAATAATTTGTAGAACTGCTATTTGAAATCGTCTTGTTTTTGCTTCATCAAAATTTTGCAATGAAGGCAGTATTCCTCGAAAAAATGACAAATGTCTATCTTCGCGTTGAGACAACATCTCTATTAATGCTTTGTCGGCGTCGTCTTTTCTTTTTCTTTTAACACCAGTTTGAGAAGATACTGAGGTGATAGGCGTAGCAAAAGCTTCTGATGTTGATGCAACAGTAGTAGTAGTGTTAGTAGTAGTAGTAGTTTGTTCAGTTGTAGCATCGCTCGTTAAGGTTGAGGAGGTATTTTCAATAGGTATATTTTTCTTCAAAAACTGTAACTGATCATCATAAATGTACTTTTTAGTTTTTTTAGCTCCCGATCCAGATTTTGTTTCCGTTTCAACTTTTTTGTTTGTTTTCATCCAGCAATCTTTAATATTTTTCCATTTTTTTATAATCATGTTACCTAAAAAAAAATATACGTAATTAAGTAAATTTATTTATTTCAGATACCTAGCAAGTGGGACTTCAATGCACGATTTGCACTACATATTCAGAATTGGGCACACAACTATATCAGCAATTATAAGAACGACATGTGAAAAATTATGGGAGGTGTTAATGTCTGAATGTTTTCCGGTAATCACTACAGAACTTTTAGAAGAAATCAGCCAAAAATTTTACAAGTACGCAAATTTTCCCCACTGTGTCGGAGCAATAGACGGCAAACATATAAGAATAACTAAACCAGATAACAGTGCTTCAATTTACTACAATTATAAGGATTTTTTTTCATTTGTATTAATGGCCGTAGTTGATGCGGATTACTGCTTCGTTTTTGTAGACATTGGAGCCCCGGGAAGTAATGCTGATTCAACCATTTTTAAAAATACTACTTTTTGCAATGCGCTTAATAGCAATTCTATCAAACTACCTAATGAAAAAATACTACCCGGATCTACTTTGCCACCTGTCCCGTATGTATTCGTAGCCGATGAGGCATTTGGTTTGCATCAACACATTATGAGACCTTATGGTGGTCAATTTTTGAGTGTACAAAAAAGGGTATTTAATTATCGCCTATCGAGAGCACGAAGATACGTAGAATGTGCATTTGGCATTTTATCAAACAAATGGCGAATTTTAAATCGTGCATTGGATGTATCAATACCTTTATCAATTAATATTGTGAAGGCATGTTGCATACTTCACAATTTTGTACGAAAACGAGACGGCCATCACATTAGAGAAGAAGATTTTACTCATAATCTTGAGAGTATACAAACACCTCCATCAATACGCAGTGGAAGACAAGCCAACAACATAAGAGATATTTTTCAACAATATTTTATGAGTGACAGCGGAGCTTTAAGCTGGCAATTGTCAAAAATTTAATAACGTTAATTATTATTCTTTTTACGACCCGCTACTACACAGCTCAATTATTAATTATTATTGTAGGTTAAAAATAAACTTATATAATACTAACCATATTTTTTTTTATTTGTCTCATCCAAATTTTCAAAATCTTTATTTAAAATACCGCAGATTTCTTCCCATGCTTTGAGTGTCAAGTTTTTGTACTTATATTCTTCTAAGCTCTTATCCCATATAACTGGCCTATCTTGAACCAAAGTAATTAGTAGATCGACTTCAATATCAGTATCCATTTTGTTGACAAACGTGCGCGTGCGTGCTTGAACGCGTCACTACGGAACAAGGAGTTATCACTGCCTACCAGCAAAATGGCGCGATTTCCCCCCCGCTGCCAACGCGGTCGCCCGCCAACCGACCGCAGAGCGCGCGGGTGCAAATCGCCGCGGCTGCGGGACCGCGACCCGCGCCCGCCGGTAGAAGATGAACCGCCAGTGCAGCGGGACCCGCAAACAACCGCGCACACCGCGGGCGTAAAACGCGTCGTGAAATGTGCTTTAATTTTTTACACATATATCTGCATTCTACAGAAGCTGCGGGCCCGCACCCGCGGCGGGTGCGGGTGAAAACCGCTCCGTGAGTTCTTAGCCTTAGGTTGGCGGTAAATGTAAACCAATCGTCGGGGTGTCACGATAGTATGACCAAGCGATGCTCCTAAGAGACTAATTGGGTACCGCATGTTTTATAGTGGATATTTTTGTGTTTTGGGAAACATCACATGGAGTAACACAAATCCCCTTATTTTATAGTCTATAGAAAGAACGCTCATTTTTCCAATTTAAATCAAATGAATTCAAAATTTTATACAAAATTAAAAGCTCCAGAACATTCCATAGAAACAAAGTACGCGAGTAAAAGTTACGAGAGTATGTTTGTTTTCTATTCTTAATTACTGCGAAGCAGGAAATACTTCTTAACAGCTTGATAGACCGTTAATTTGTACCGGATTGAAACACCAATTTACTTTATGTTTCGAAGGAAAATGTTCGCGTCTAGGTCATTAAATTGTACGCAACATTTAACCTCGTAAATTTTGTGATAAAAATATTCGGTTTTATAAGGCGTTTTTATTCCGGGTCCTTAAGAATAAAAATTTTCTGTGCTATAAATGATAAAAAAATTCTTTATTATGTAAAACAGCGGCGGTTTTGGCATATTTCTAAATATATAAAAATAATGTAGTATATAAAGTTGAAGCAAATAATTTAAATGAAAATTGGCTGTAACCGGAACTTTTTTGCTTATTCTTTCGAACGTATATTTCTTTAAATACCAAACGCCAACCAAAAAGTGAGTTCGCAAATAAACTGGTTCAAGCATCTGTGAATTTAAGAGTTCATATCTAAATTAATGAGGAATTAAGTATAAAATATTTATATTGTAATAAGAGATATGATATATTCCAATCAATGAAATACGTAAAACATTGGTCTTAACATACAAGAACAAAAATCACTCGTAAGATTTTAATTTTAAATATTTTGAAAAATACTGAAATATTTATATTCGCAATTCTGCTGTGAAATCAGCTTCGTAAATTTAGATCCAAAGCCTTCTTCTTTGTATAGACGGAAGCCATACCCAGCACTTGGATTTTAGATGACTATTACTTTTATATTATAAAAATCTCACTATTATATATATGATAATGACATAAGAAGTAGGCACTAAATAAATAAATAAATAAATGTAGGACCGCATCACATATATTACTCCCCCAATGTAAGTAGCTAAAGCACTTGTGTTATGGAAAATAAGAAGTAACGACGATACCACAAACACCCAGACCCAAGACAATATAGAAAACTAATGAATTTTCTACATCGACTCGGTCGGGACTGAACCCATAAAAACCGGTGTACACACTACTCGACCACGGAGGTCGTCAACTAAACTATTGCCTCAAATTACTTTCTTTATTTGAAGCAGCTTACATTTAACCAACTATTTTTGCCAATATTTGCACATGTGGAGCACGTTTTTTGGTCACGCGTGCTGAAATGTTTACGCGAGCAGTTTTTTCATGAGAGATCAAACAATATTGCGTTAAGTGTGCCCCTAAATTGAAACGTCGTGATCTCTTTAGAGAAAGAAAAAGATACCGTACAATAGTTTTATATAAATATATATCTAAACAGTAAAGGTTAATTTAGATTCCAGGGCTTGAGTCAAATTAATGTTATAAGCAACAGTCCATAGAAAAGATTTTTGCGTGTATGAATATCATCATCATCATCATCATCATCAGCCTATTTTTGTCCACTGCTGGACATAGGCCTCTCCCAGGGCACGCCACTGTGGTCTTTCTCCGGCTACTCCCATCCAGCTCCTGCCTGCCGCCTTGCGTATATCGTCACAACACCGTGCCTGAGGACGTCCTACACTACGTTTGCCGAGACGCGGTCTCCACTCTAGAACACGTTTTCCCCAACGGTTGTCGGTTCTACGACAAATATGGCCAGCCCACTGCCACTTCAGCTTACTAATGCGGTGGGCTATGTCGATGACTTTGGTTCTTTGACGGATCACCTCATTTCTGATGCGATCCCTCAAAGAAACGCCGAGCATAGCCCTTTCCATAGCACGCTGAGCGACTTTAAGCTGGTGGACCAGCCTTGTCGTGAGTGTCCACGTTTCGGCTCCGTATGTCATGACGAGTAGGACGCACTGATTGAAGACTTTCGTCTTAAGGCACTGTGGGATCGACGATGTTAAGATTCGACGTAACTTCCCAAACGCTGCCCAACCTAGCTGAATTCTTCTATTCACCTCGTCCTCAAGGTTGTTTCTACCTAATCGCAGAGTCTGCCCGAGGTAGACATATTTTTGAACAAATTCGAGGACGGTACCGTGTATCGTTGTCGGTTCTGGTAGAACATGTTCATTGAACATGACCTTGGTTTTATCCAAGTTCATCCGTAGGCCGATACACATAGAAGAATCAGCCAGCTCGTTCAGCATTTGTTGTAGGTCCTGCAGCGTTTCTGCCACGATGACGATGTCGTCTGCGACTCTCAAGTGAGAGATGTATTCGCCATTGATGTTAATTCCACGTCCTTTCCAGTTCAGCGTCTTGAACATATCCTCCATTGCATTAGTGAACAATTTGGGGGAAATAACGTCCCCTTGTCTCACTCCCCGATGCAATGGTATGGGATTTGTTTGCTGATTCTGTACTCGGACGGACATGGTGGCAGGTTCGTAGAGACATCTCATCACTTGGATGTATCGCCAATCAACTTGGCAACGCTGCAGAGACTCCAGAACAGCCCAGATTTCAACCGAGTCAAAGGCCTTCTCATAGTCCACGAATGCAAGACACAGGGGCCGATTATACTCATGGGACTTCTGTATAATCTGCCGCACTGTATGGATGTGGTCTATGGTGCCGTATCCGGTCCGAAACTCGGCCTGCTCCGGGGGTTGGAATTCGTCGAATCTTCGCGCAAGACGGTTCGTGATCACTCTTGAAAACAGCTTATAGACGTGGCTCAGTAGGGATATGGGACGATAGTTCTTCAGCAGGGTTTTGTCTCCCTTTTTGAAGAACAGGACGATCACACTCCTACTCCACGCCTCCAGAGTTCTCACTTCGAAGAGGACAGAGTTAAAAAGCGTCTGAAGTTCCCTAAGTACCGGTTTACCTCCCGCTTTTAATAGCTCTGTGGTAGCGCCGTCCTCTCCAGGGGCTTCTCCATTTTTATGCTGTCCAAGAGCAGTCTCGATTTCGCCAATACTGACTTCAGGCAGGTCTTCGGAGAAATGGCGTGTTAATGTAGCTCTAGGATCCTCATTTTCGGGATCAGGTCGAGATGCATGCGATGCGTATAACCGGCCGTAGAAGTCCTCTACTTCCGAAAGTACTGCCGGATTAGAAGAAACGACTTCTCCACTTGCTGTGGTCAACTTCGTCAGGTGGCTCCTTCCAAGAGATTTTACGAACACCTTAGACCCCTGATTCTGCTCAATAGCTCTTTCTATTGCAAGAGCATTGGAGCACCGGAGGTCGTGTCGTACGCGCCTGCTGATCTCTTGGTTTAATAACCGTTTCTCTGACGAAGTGACAGGTGGGTTTTCACGTCGTTTCTTCATGAGACTCAAAGTCTCTTCCGAAAGGTTGGACTTCCTGCCCTTACGCTGCATGCCACAATATCTCGTGCCTTCTTCCCTGAGAATTCGAACTACATTTTCGAGGTTCTGGTTTACGTCAGTTGTGGTTTCCACAGCAGCGAATCGGTTCTCCAGGATTGACTGGAATGTTTCAGATCCCGCAATGGTTTGGAGCAGCTTTGGTCGGAATCACCAAGAATCACCGGGCTACGGGAGGCCACCACAACCGACTGACCCTTGCGACGTACAACGGACGCACGCTACGGCTTGACTCGCATCTAGCGCAACTTGAGGTAGAACTTGGGAAAATTAGGTGGCACATATTAGGGCTATGTGAAGTTCCTAGAGAGGGAGAGGACACCGTAACCCTCGAATCGGGCCACCTAATGTACTTCCGTGAGGGTGACCAACAATCCCAAGGTGGCGTTGGGTTTCTGGTAAATAAGTCCCTAATTGACAACGTTGTGGAAATCTCCAGTGTGTCGAACAGGGTAGCGTACCTCATTATAAAGCTCACCGAGAGGTACAGCCTCAAGGTGGTGCAAGCGTACGCACCGACCTCGACACACTCGGACGATGAAGTGGAAGAATTATTCGATGACATATCGCGGGCCCTCCAATTCACCACGAAAACTCACTGCAACGTTGTCATGGGGGACTTTAACACTAAAGTGGGAGTACAGAATTGCAGCGAATCGGTAGTAGGACCCCATGGATTTGGAAGCAGGAATCATAGGGGGCAAATGCTTGTCAACTTCCTCGAACGGAAGGGGCTCTTCTTAATGAACTCCTTCTTCAAGAAGCAGCCGCAAAGGAAGTGGACGTGGCAAAGCCCTGACACTATGAGAAAAAATGAGATCGTCTTCATCGACAAGAGGCATATATTCAGAGACGTCTCAGTGTATGAATATATTAGGTTGGGGAAAAAGTCTTTTCGCATATAGTATGTATGCACTTGTAATAAAATCTCTTTGGCTATACCATTTGTATCTGGCTGGTTTTGGTATCATTAAAAAGTTTTGATTTTAAAGAAGGCACTTCCAAGTTCAAATTAGGAATTTGTGTGATTTTCATTTGTTTTTGTTGTTGTTAAAATGAGTGAATCTAAAGAAGAAATTCGATACATTTTAAAATTTTATTATAAAAAAGGTAAAAATGCAACTCAAGCCGCGAGAAAAATTTGTGTAGTTTATGGACCTAATGCAGTATCTGTGAGAGTAGCGCAAGTTTTGTTTAAGCGTTTTCAAGCCGGAAATTTTGATATCAAAGATGATCTCGCTCTGGTCGCCCTGTTACGGACAAAATTGATGCCATTTTTGAAAAAGTGGAGCAAGATCGGCATATTAGTAGTTATGATGTAGCTGAAGAACTGGCAATTGACCAAAAAACGGTTTTGACTCATTTGAATAAAGCTGGGTACACAAAAAAGCTCGATATATGGGTGCCTCATGAACTCACTGAAAGAAACCTAATGAACCGTGTACTCATTTGTGATTCTTTATTACGACGTAATGAAACCGAACTATTTTTGAAGAAGCTGATAACTGGTGATGAAAAGTGGATCACATACGACAAGAACGTGCGAAAAAGATCGTGGTCAAAGGCCGGTCAAGCTTCACAGACTGTGGCAAAACCCGGATTAACTCGCAACAAGGTAATGCTGTGTGTATGGTGGGATTGGAAGGGCATCATTCATTATGAGCTGTTACCGCCCGGCAGGACCATCGATTCAGAACTGTATTGCGAACAATTGATGAGATTGAAGCAAGAAATTGAGAGAAAGCGGCCAGAATTGATCAACAGAAGGGGTGTGGTTTTTCACCATGACAACGCTAGACCTCACACATCTTTAGCCACTCAAAAAAAATAACGAGAGTTTGGCTGGGAGGTATTAATGCATCCGCCGTATAGTCCTGACCTTGCACCTTCAGATTTTCATCTGTTTCGGTCTCTGCAGAATTCTTTAGGCAGTGTCAGGTTAACATCACGAGAGGACTGCCAAAACCATATGTCGCAGTTTTTCGATCAGAAGCCCCAAAATTTTTACAGCAATGGGATCATGTCACTACCAACAAGATGGCAAAAAGTTATGGAACAAAATGGCACCTACATACTTTAGTCAAATGCAAATAAACTATAAAAAAAATTTTTTGAATTTTCATATAAAATAAGAAGAAACTTTTTCCCCAACCTATTAGTAACACCAAATTTATTAAACCTGTCTTTGTCATTATTGTGTTTTTAGAAACTAAGGATAAACTTTGCCATTAAGTTAATCTAATAAAAAACATAGAAAACTTTGCGAGGTTCATCCAAAGAGGAAATCGATGGTTGATACCTAGAAATCATATTACCTTGAAAGCAAATCGAGATCATTTTGATTTAGGCAATGTTCATTTTCACAAAGCCGATTTAATCTCTGGTAATACAAAGCTTAAGTGCATGTAAACACGTGTCTAAATGAGGAAATTAACACACTAATACGACCGAGCTTAGTAACCACGGTGAGAAAGTAATCAGCAATCGATTTTATCTGTGCGATGAAAAGGTATCTTAAATAAGGATGTTTAATATTGTGATCGCGTATCGTTGTAGAATAATATATAATTACGTGGTCACGCTAATCTGAATCTTTTTATACTCGTACAAAAATTGCTATATTAAAATCTTTGCCCACTTTATTCTAATGGCATTTCAATCTCTGAGTTCAGATAAGGTCAAAGTTTCTGAGCCTGAGACGTTATTGATCTACGTGTTAATAGATAGGTATATATGATTTTATATGAGATGGAATAAATTTTCTGATCTTAAAAGGAAATTGTTAGAAATTTTCAAAAAATAGGATTTCCGTAAATAAACTCCAAATTACTGTTACTGTAAAGAGAGTTATTGTTATATCATCATTATTTTCATCTATCAGAGATGCTTTGCGCTTAGTTGACTAAGCTGTTTTTGGTATCAATCGTTATTAGTTTAGTAGTAGTAGATTCGTAAGCAGTATAAGTACTATTAGTTATTAGCGTTTCCACCGACGAAACATTAAGGAAAACAGTCCCAAGGAGGCTTGGCAGCAGAAATATGACTGACTGCCAAGTCCATTACTTTCCAGTGTTATAAAATACATTCGCTCATAACAAATAAATGGAACAAGGGCAAGCGAAATAGTAGAAGAAATAATGTGAAGCTAAAACCTGAAATTGAAGAAGCAAAGTTGAATGTAATGGTTTTTTATGATTGTCCAAACAAATTGTTCCCAATTGCCTTCTTTTTGCCAAATATGTTTGAAAATATTAAAACTAACCATGTTTCCGGATAACCAAAAACTAACCTTAATTTTGCAGCTATAAAGCGCACAATGGAAATAAATTCTAAACTTTATCTAAAAACTTCAACAAAATGAAAATCCTCCAGCAAAAAGCCATTTTGTATCAACATCCCCTGAATATAATTTTCATGCAACGTGTCGGAGAATTCAACTATGAACGGGTTACCAAATAAGAAATTAAAAAAAGCAGGACATTATGGTAACATGCGATTTTGGAGTTATAAAAATAATGCTTTAATTTTTTTTGGATAAAATATGAGTAGTTAATTACAATCAACAAACAAAACTTATAAGCTTTGTTATAAAATATAAGTGTGCTTTACTTTTTTTTTCAGAATTTAAAAGTATGTCTTTGAAAAAAACGCACGTTCGCCTAAAATGTATACTGTAAATTAAATTGATTGAAAGATATGGAGTGGAAATGAAATCTAGCTAACCTTTTTGATACATTAACTAATGAATATAATCTTATCAAAATAACCATATCAGGTACTTGCTTGTCAGGGAAAATTTATAAATATATGTATAGTATCTTTTTTAGAAAATTAAGCTACCTGATGGTGAATGTTAGCACCCAGAGAAATTGGTACTAAAATATTAGGTTGGGGAAAAAGTCTTTTCGCATATAGTATGTATGAACTTGTAATAAAATCTCTTTGGCTATACCATTTGTATCTGGCTGGTTTTGGTATCATTAAAAAGTTTTAATTTTAAAGAAGGCACTTCCAAATTCAAATTAGGAATTTGTGTGATTTTCATTTAATTTTGTTGTTGTTAAAATGAGTGAATCTAAAGAAGAAATTCGATACATTTTAAAATTTTACTACAAAAAAGGTAAAAATGCAACTCAAGCCGCGAAAAAAATTTGTGATGTTTATGGACCTAATGCAGTATCAGTGAGAGTAGCGCAAGTTTGGTTTAAGCGTTTTCAAGCCGGAAATTTTGATATCAAAGATGCATCTCGCTCTGGTCGCCCTGTTACGGACAAAATTGATGCCATTTTTGAAAAAGTGGAGCAAGATCGGCATATTAGTAGTTACGATGTAGCTGAAGAACTGGCAATTGACCACAAAACGGTTTTGACTCATTTGAATAAAGCTGGGTACACAAAAAAGCTCGATATATGGGTGCCTCATGAACTCACTGAAAGAAACCTAATGAACCGTGTACTCATTTGTGATTCTTTATTACGACGTAATGAAACCGAACCATTTTTGAAGAAGCTGATAACTGGTGATGAAAAGTGGATCACATACGACAAGAACGTGCGAAAAAGATCGTGGTCATACACACAGCATTAACTGTGTGTATGGTGGGATTGGAAGGGCATCATTCATTATGAGCTGTTACCGCCCGGCAGGACCATCGATTCAGAACTGTATTGCGAACAATTGATGAGATTGAAGCAAGAAATTGAGAGAAAGCGGCCAGAATTGATCAACAGAAGGGGTGTGGTTTTTCACCATGACAACGCTAGACCTCACACATCTTTAGCCACTCAACAAAAATTACGAGAGTTTGGCTGGGAGGTATTAATGCATCCGCCGTATAGTCCTGACCTTGCACCTTCAGATTTTCATCTGTTTCGGTCTCTGCAGAATTCCTTAGGCAGTGTCAGGTTAACATCACGAGAGGACTGCCAAAACCACTTGTCGCAGTTTTTCGATCAGAAAATTTTTACAGCAATGGGATCATGTCACTACCAACAAGATGGCAAAAAGTTATGGAACAAAATGGCACCTACATACTTTAGTCAAATGTAAATAACCTATAAAAAAAACTTTTTGAATTTTCATATAAAATACGAAGCAACTTTTTCCCCAACCTATTATTAATAATTTCTTACATCATCAATAATTCATCACCGACATTGAGTACTAAAATATTATGTACTTTAATCGGAATACAACTATACAAAGTATTGCTGTGTAAAAGGTATTATCAATATTTAAAATCTCAAAAAAGTAGTGGCTTTGAGTCTAGCATACAATTCCTCATCTAAATCACTATTTATCTCGGAACGAAAGATAAATTAGCTATCATCGATGAGGATAATGGGACAGGGTATTGAACAACCCACGGCGAAGCTAGTTAAAAATCCGATCGCGAAACAATCTAGTTACAAATTAACCTCTTCTTTAAAGTATGTCAGAAAAAACTGTGATGGAAAATTACAATCTTTGCAAGTATATAAACAAATGAAAGAGGAATATCTAGAACGACTACGAGATTATATAGCAGATACGATCTGTACTTTCGTCCTAATATCGGCATTAAAAATATATAATATTTTCTCTTCCTGTCAAAACTTAGAACATTTCGTATAAATTATTCAAAATGAGTCCTAGGAAAATTAAAATGTTGCCAACCCTAATCTGTAACAAAACAGCGGTTGTCGGAAGCGAAACAGTTATTATAATTTTGTGTATACTGTAACCTTGAGTTAAAATAATATATCTATAACATTTAATTTTATCTTAGATTTTCTTTTTGACTTTGGCTATCGTTAATATTAATCTTGATACGGTACTGACTAATGAAATTGGTGTCCATTTTATATGTATTTCTAGCCGATTTAGATCACAGCGACTATTTTAGTTTAAACTCCACACATTTTTAAGTGCTGAAACGTGTTCGCAAATATAGGTGCGTTCTCTATTCGTTCACCTTTATGATC
Organism: Vanessa cardui; assembly: GCF_905220365.1. Taxonomy (NCBI): domain Eukaryota; kingdom Metazoa; phylum Arthropoda; class Insecta; order Lepidoptera; family Nymphalidae; genus Vanessa; species Vanessa cardui. Next base: position 5,030,267 of record NC_061136.1, read on the forward strand.
TGATGGGACTGCAAATCCGATACGTTGGGAATGTTTACAAAGAATGGGAGTCTTAGCACTCCTGCGCCGTACTCATGATAGATCAATAGGCTATACACCAAAGCCAGACCAATACGGCCAGCAACAAACATATATTGTTAAAATTTGAAGATAATATATGTATATTATGTATGTACATAGAGTCACGTACGGGATGCTCGGTTTGTATATATTTTTTGATAAATAATATAATGAAATGTATTTATTGTATATTTGCCTATTGCGTTATTTTTAACTGCACATACAATTAAATTGGAGTGTCTGTTTCTAATATTAAAATTATCGCTTTTTACTTACCTGTATGTTTTGAACACACGTAAGATATACCGATATATTATTTTTTTACAATTTATGACTGTCAGTTTGTCTGTTTGTTTCGATTAATATCTGTAACAGCTGGACCAATTTTAACATGACTTTCACTAGTAGATAGCTCAAATAAGCTTAATAAGCACAGTTAGTTCATGACAATATTGCACAATACTACATTTTGCAAGACTTATTTTATTTTCCATGAATCTTAACAATCGCTACTTAGATTTCATGGAACTTACTTGTAGGTGTTTTGTATTGGGGCTTAAAACAGGACTGCCTAGAATCCTGCGACTCGCAAATAAGTCTACGTCCATGTAGATGTACTTTAATCTTAGTGGAACTATAGTGCCAGGTTAAAATGGTCTGAAATCTAAGTTTGCCGGATTCACCTACATTATTTTATATTATTATTATATTGTTACAAACAGGTACTCATCAATATTTTTGTTTGGCGTTATTTATTTACACAAGGTGGTATCTACCCAGACCTAAGACTAGGAATGATACTTTGTTCGACCTAAAACATTTTTTTACGAATAAGATACGTTTCCGTTAATATTTCAGAGCTGGATCCATACTCTCTCGTATTAAGGAGAGAGTTTGAAGCTGGTTACATCGCCACAAGATTATGGTTTCATTTATAAACACGACGCAGAATCTGATCCAACACATGTAATGTTTCCTTTGCTACACGAGATAAAATATAAACAGAAATCAAGAAGTTCATAAATTGATTTTATATATAGGTAATATAAAAAAAGAGTTGTCTAAGGTTTCATATATTCTTATATAAAATATGATTATTTTTTTTTATGGTATAGGTTGGCGGACAACATGGGCCACCTGATGGCAAGTGGTCACCATCACCCATAGACAATGACGCTGCAAGAAACATTAACTATTCCTTATATCGTCAATGTGCCACCAACCTTGGGAACTAAGATGTTATATCCCTTGTGCCTGGAGTTACACTGGCTCACTCACCCTTCAAACCGGAACACAACAATACTGAGTACTATTATTTGGCGGAAGAATAACTGATGAGTGGGTGGTACCTACCCAGACGGGCTTGCACAAAGCCCTACCACCAAGTAAAGTAGTATTAATGAATAATAAATGATTATATTCAAAACAAATAAGTATAACTTGGTGGTAGGTAGGTTTGTGTAAGCCCATCTGGATAAGTACCACCCAGTCTTCTGATATCCTGTACCGGTATGAGTGTGAGCGAGTGAGTGAGTCAGTGAGTGTGAAGAATTATTAATATTTCTTTAAGTTTATTTTGAATCCACTGTCGAACGCCAAGGAAAATCTTTGGTGATATAATATTGTAATAAGTACGTCACAAAAATCATTTAGAATCTATAATTAACAAAGTCAACGTATCTATCGTTATAACAGTAATTAAGCTAAAGGTAAAAAAATTGTCGCGACTTTGTTCGCTTTTTAGAGGTTGTTCGTCATGATTTAGTCATAAAAATATATGTCTTGGGGTTCGAACTTCATAATTAATTTCATCAAATCGGATGAGTATTTCAGTTCTGATTAGTTTTTTCGCTTTTATAATATTATGGATCATACAGACACAGTAAGAATAGTTTATGAAGTATAATAAACTGTAATAATACGTATTAAATAGAACAAAGCGACTTATGATTTTAATTCTAAAGTTACAAAGTTCATGAAAGGTCACGTGAATAAACGCAGTTTCTTGAGACGAAGTTCATCAATCATTCAACGTTATTACACAGTTACTCTTCAGAGCAACGAACTTCTAGACGTATTGCAAAGAGATGTATTACAAAAATTTACATTTGCTAAGAATTAATTTAAATTCGAACTTTATTTAAACGAATATAGAATTATAGTACGACACCATAGACGTAGCATCGGCAAAATTCGTAAAACCGATTACATCCGAATTAAGTACGCTATCCCAAATTATCAATGTTTATGTTTTATGTGAATATGATCTTTACACAAACGTAATAACTTGTAATATTATATAACCTAAAACATGTACTACCTTTCTCGGTTTGAAGTTTGAACTGACGCGAGAATCTATAGCGACGAATAGTGTCGAATGGCGCGATAGATAGCTGTTTCTATTGGCTATTGTGTAAACCGGTAGTAATTGATATTTAATTTGACGATGTCACATCTATGTTGTGTCGCACTGTACAAAAATTCATAAAACAGTAAAGTATTAATACGTTATATATTTGCTGTATATCTATTTTTGTATACCTAGGTTTGTAATTGTACTGTTAAATATCAATATGTACTTTACAACTTCTGCAATAACAACAACAGCCTGTAAATTTCTCACTGCTGGACTAAGGCCTCCTTTCCCTTCGAGGAGAAGGCTTGGAACATATTCGACCACGCTGTTCCAAATGTTGCAATGCGGCTTGGTAGAATGCACATGTGGCTGAATTTCTATGAAATTAGACACATGATGCTTTCCTCACGATGTTTTCCTTCACCGCCGAGCACGAGATGAATTGTAAAAACAAATTAAGCTCATGAATATTCAGTCGTACTTGCCTGGATTAGAAACCGCAATCATCGATTAAGATGCATGCGTTCTAACCACTTGGCCTTGGGGTCGGCTCGGGTACTTTGTGCAGTTTGAAATCTTAATAACAAGAGGTACAATTATATACACATTTTCACTTTATTATATTATAGAAATAGTTAGCCAGCCTGCCTAAAACAAATTAAATGAAAATGTTTTCTTTCAAATCAACCCGATATTTAATATTAATTTGATTCTTCCTTATATTTATTCACGTGTTCTATCGAATAAGTTAGATTCTTTCTTTCTTTCCATAACCATAATGTTTAAAAAGCAAAGCGGGACTAGTTGATTACGAAAACAAAATCTTTTCGTGCCGGAGGCTGATTCTGAATATTTTACTGCTTATATTCTTACAGCGCTTTCAGCTGCTGAATATATTGCATCGTTCTTGAATCTTAATGGATGAAGTATGCATATTACAAGATTCTGCACTTATTCAGAAGCAATAAAATCAGTCAAAGTTTTTCAGGATTTCTCCGTAATTTCAAACTTAAATAATGAATAGTTAAAGTTTTAGAGGTCGTGCTTAGATATGGCTCAGTGTATCCTTTAAAACTTACTTACTTTAGAGGAGGATGGAATCAAAAGTTACTATAGACCTTTTACTCACGAAGACTTTGCTTTATCAACATGTGTGTGTTAAATATTGTCGTAGTGTGCGTGAGATGAATCATCAAACATAATCAGCCTGAGTTTTTCCACTGCTGGACATAGGCCGAAGTGCACGCCACTGTGATCTTTCTCGGGTTTCTCGCATCCAGCTTCTCCTTGCTGTCTTGCGTAGATCGTCACTCCACCGTGCCTGAGGAAGTCCTACGTTAACATTAACATTACTACGTTAACATTACTTACGTTTTACGTGAGATGAATAATGTAAGAATAAACAATGCAGAAAAATACATACTTTATACACATTTTCAATAATGTCTATGATTTAAAGTTGAGTCGATTCTTCGTGGTTGATCATTGATTTCAATGTAATAATTTACAATGATGAAAAAATCTTGTAAATTAGTTTGTATGGATCATATAATGCAAACGAAAAAAAAAAACAGAATAAAAAAGTACCAATTCGAACAGATTAAAAAAATATTTTGAAATGGAAAGCTTGCATTTAAGTTGTTATTAAAAGTGTTGATATTTTGTATTCATATAAATCCCAAACATGTTTATGAAATGACGTTCCATTTTCAAAAATAAGATTAACCAACATTTATTTGTATTAACCTTATCTGTAATCATTGACAGCTAGATTTTTCATCTCTTTATTTATCTGATCATATACACTCAAGATAGAAAAAAAGTTGTTGTTGTTAAATAGCCGGTAACTAATGAAATACATAAACATTTGAGCAATTTAAGTTCTCTTCCAAACTTTTAAGGGCCTGCCATTCAAATCTTGCTGTATCCGACATGTTCAAACATCGAACTTTGAATATGTCAAAAGCAATATGAAGTATCCTGAATTCTAGTTAGAAATAGCAAACGTTATTGCAATCGCTTTAAATATCCTAGAATGATATGAAAGAATTACTTAATGGTATACGTGATGGCCCAGTGGTTAGAACGCGTGCATTTTGGTATACAAGCGAAGGTAACGGGTTCAAATCCAGGCAAACACCCTTAATTTTTTATGTGCTCAAATTTATTTTAATGACTATTTGCGATCTATTAGTACCTCAGATTTTTCTTATCGGTAATTATTAATAGGTGAACGATGTGTAAAATGTATCCATAAGTATGGATAATACTTTTATTTCATTTCTTATTTTTTAATTGAGTCCCTTTGGGAAGGCATGCATTGCATGATGAACTTTGAAGGCCTATTTGCCTTTACTTATTTAATATAAAAAAAAAAAACTGTAATTAAAACAAATAGTGACCAATATTGATTGATATCTAATGATGTAAATTTTACTTGTTTAGTTCGAACCCCTAGGGCAATTGAACTTTAATGAAAATGTGAGAATTACTAAAGTTTGACGCTTGTTACTATTTGACGGTTACCTCTATTAATAATAATATATTTTAGTCATAATATTCTTGATTCACAAGTAGTCTTAATTATATAAAATGTATAAAATGTGTTGAATTATACTATTCAATTAAATATACTGCTGCCGTTGTTTCAGGATGTAAATAGACCGAATTATTTATAAATTATTTGATCACGTGCAAATTTGCTCGACGAATATTGACTTAATGATCAAATATCTAACATTGAACGTATCAAAACAGCTCGTTCAAATAAGTTATGTTGAATATTTACGAATATTCGGAATGATAAATTGACAAATACATTTGCTTACTTACCTGATATTTTAAATGTCAATGCTATTTATAAGATATATCTTGTCAGAATAATTATTGGTACAGTCGGGGTAAGAAGAGGTTCGTCACCTTAAGATTTATTTTCGTGTGCTCAGTATGAGCGATAATCTGCTTTACCGATCGAGAATGACATATTGCGTCGCAATAATTTGATGTTTAGATTCAAAAGGTACTAAGAGTTTTATTCTTGATAAAGGAATTAATTTGAAAACTGACATAGGTTTACCTATTCTGACTGTACCTCACTCAATATCCACGCCTTCTTTTAGTTTATTATTTTTCAAATTGTTTTAGATTGTTCCGTGATTTGTTACTGTAATAATTAAATCTAGGTTTTGCGAAATACCATTCAATATCCTATACGATATTATCGGACTGCCACGATGGTACAGTAGTACACATGAACGTAATTGCGGCTTCAAATCCGGGGAAGCGCTTCAGAGTTTCCCTATACTTATATCTAATAAATAATCTCGTTCACAGCGGTGAAGGTAAACAACGCAAATAAACAGAATTTCAAAGACTGCCACGTGGAGCAATGTGGATTAAGCTCGAAGACTAACGTACTCTAGCTTTGAGTTGCTAGGGTATAAAAGAACTTTGTTCAGCAGTGAAACAGGAAACTATTTAATCACTAAGATAAGTGTGATACAACTTTCCATTGCTAGTAAGGTTTAACTGAGTACAATGATGCTTTGCATACCTTGCGTGCATTGTTTTTTTTTTTTTAATAAATATGAGACAACATCACATACATTACTCTGATCCCAATGTAAGTAGCTGAAGCACTTGTGTTATGAAAAGTTAGAAGTATCGACGGTACCACAAACAACCAGACACAAGAAAACATAGAAAACTAATAATAATCTACATTGACTCGGCCGGGTATCGAACCCGGGACCTCGGAGTGGCATAATCATGAAAACCGTACACACCACTCGACCACGGAGGTCGTCAAAAGTCGGTTTTGGTCAGTTGTTTAAATCAACAATGTCGTATGTCGTTAATATTTAATTCAGCTACAGCATAATATATTGTTACACGTAATCGAATTATTAATGATCCTAATAAAAATGTATTGAATGCTTAAATCACAAATGCTATTGGCAAACAGCGTTGAATCAATGATAATAAATTTGATTTACAACACTTTGTAGCATATGTAATACTGATTTATAACGAAATCCGGTAGAAATTTTCCTATTACAATATTTTATATTCTATTGTTTTAGATGAAGATGAAAATATTCCACTGTTCATTCATCAGTTGGGTTAAATAAAAGATTTCAAAATTATTGAATGACGAACGATATATATAATCAATTCATAACCATTCATAAGTCTGGTTTCAACTCAAAAACGGCTTGACCAATATGAATATTTTTTGTATATAATAATATGAAGCCAAACCATATATTGCATGTACAAAAATATGTTTATTTTTGTACATATAAGGTCACCTAAATAGTTCTTAACTTTGCTATATTATATATTTCAAATATATTTTGAGTTTTTTTCAAACCATATACAAACTTTAATTTTCAGCCTTATCACATATATCAAGAATTTCTGTTTAGCTTACTGTGTTCTTTCATCGAGAAGCACGCGATGAATTATAAATACAAATTAAGTCAATGGAAAATCAGTAACAATTGTTCAGATTTTTCCCTCTGGCCACGATCGCAACTTACAACCTTCAGTTCAGCTATGCTTGATATATCTTTAACATTTACAAAAACAAAATGCGTGTACTTAAGTATTAAAAATGGACTTATAAATAAATCTCATAAGTTTAATATCATACTCAATCACATATTACCTAGTATTGATGATGGTAAGTGGTCACCATCACCCATAGAAAATGACGCTGTAAGAAATAATAACTATTCCTTACATCGTCATTGTGCCACCAACCTTGGGAACTAAGATGTTATGTCCCTTGTGCCTGTAGTTACACTGGCTCACTCACCCTTCAAACCGGAACACAGCAATACTGAGTACTGTTATTTGGCGGTAGAATAACTGGTGAGTGGGTGGTACCTACCCAGACGGGCTTGCATAAAGCCCAACCACCAAGAGTATTTTACAAAGGCTATATATGATTATGATTTCGGTTATGGTAGTTAATCTCAAGTTTGATCAGCCAAGTCAGTTACGAGAGGAAGCACGGCACACTGTCGTATAGAATGACGCAGGTACTTACCGGACACGGATGCTTCGGTAAGTACCTGCACGGGATAGCGCGGCGGGAGGAGTCACCCTCCTGCCACGAGTGTGGTGCGCCAGTGGACACGGCGCACCACACCCTGTACGAGAGTGCTGCGTGGGGGCCCCAGAGGCACATCCTTGCGGCGACTATGGGCGGAGACCTCTCGCTACCGAGCGTTATCATCACCATGCTCGGTAGCGAGGTGTGCTGGTCAGAGATGCGCTCCTTCTGCGAAAGTGTCATGTCGCAGAAGGAAGCAGCGGAGCGGGAGCGGGAAAAAAATGCCACCGCTGAATCGCTCCGCGGAAGACGACCGGGGAGAAGGAAAAGGCGCTACGCGCATCTTCTCTCTCCGCCTCAATAGGCGCCGTAGGGACCAGGGGGGGTCCCAGTACCCTGGGAATCCCCCCTAGCTGTTGAAGGCCCGTATAAGCGGGCCGACCGTCAGGGCGTCACGGTAGCATGCGTAAGCGATCCCGTGGCGTCCGCCGAAAGACGGAGAGGGTACCGCTGGTTTTTAGTGGGTAAACCCGGTGTGCTTGGGCGCACTAGGCGTTCAGGTCTCCGGGGAGTCCCACACACCCCCCCACTTTCCATCACGTGGGGGAAGCGCGCAAAGCGTTTTTCCAGCGTAATAAAAAAAAAAAAAATAAAAAAAGCCAAGTCAGTTAAACGGAACATTTGAAAGAGTTAAGGTGCAGATCGGCTTATTGTTCGAGGCACGGGAGTGTTCCCTTTTCCAATGTGCAAACTTCTCTGAGGTTTTATTACGAAAAACATAACATTAATTGCTTAAATATATATACAAATATGAACTAAAACTAGTTACTGTATAAATCTTGACCGCGTTGAATGTTGGCAAGAATCCTAGCAGCTCTGGGCATAAAACGAACCAGCCCTCCTGTCACCAGTGGAGGCAATGAGGAGAGGTGTTATACTTTTGATGGAGCTTTTTGCACTACTACTCCAAGGGCCAAGCGTTTCGATAGCATTTCATTCGAGGTTTTATTTGATATATCTCCACGAGACCAACAAGGATTTATGTAGCATATTTAATATACCTATTATTAACATTCAATATTGAAATATACACGTTACGGTGTTTTGATTACGTAATTACCTAGACAATTGATTTTCGTCTATAATGTATAGATTCAACGCCAGTTGCCTATCTGATGAGTAAAGTTAGACTTAATGCTTCGCGCTCTTATGGCTGGTTATGGCGTTATCGGTGTTCAATGACCAATAAACATTCAGATTGAAGTCAAAGTAGTTAACTTTACTTTGATCATTCTAGTGTTAGTATTGATACTTAGTATGTATTAGGTTATTATTTTACCTACCTAGGTAAATAGCAATACGTTGTTATATATGTATTTCCATGGAAATGTTATTTGTGTCTTTAGTGGTCATTGTTTAAGTTCTGGCTTTATTTTGAATTATTAAGAGTAGTGGTGCAAAAAGCTTAATCAAAACTATGACACCTGGCCTTATTGCCTCCGCACTCGATAAGAGGGCTGGTTAATTTTTTGCCCAGAGGATCGGAATTGCAATTCAAAGGGGAAATGCTGCTAGCATTCTTGCCACCATTCAATGCGCTCAAGATTTATACACACAACTATTTTAAATTTATATTTGTATATATTTAAACATTTCATTGTATTAATTCTTATGTTAATAATTGTAATGGTATGTTAAATAAAACCTTTAGAAATTCCCTTAGGAATTATGTATATGCCTATAGAGTTATGTAAATACGAACACACACACATATACTCAAACACATACAAAACGGAGCTTAGTAATCATTTTTGATAAGCTTGAATTCTGCTGAAAATATGCAGTTCATTTTAGTGTTTGCGAAGAGTGAATTTCAGAATTGTGCGATATTGATATCCCACAGGAATAATACTTTTTCCGTGCGCCAAATTGTATTGAAAAATCGTTTTATTATAAAACGTCAATTATTGAATCACTAGAGTTGTTCCTAATTGGACCGTACATTTATTTCAAGATAAAGAGCCGTATTTTTTACATTTTTGGTCTATTGTTTTGTATATTTTTTCCGATAATTTCAATGAAAGAAGAAAACCTGACATACGTTTACATCAGTTATAATAACTATATTCCTTACTTTATCGAGTGCTAAATTTAGATATATTATAATCATATATATATATATATATATATTATAGACCAATAATTCTTCCATATTTGAGTTAATAATCTTGGTAGAATATGGAGAAAGCTTCAGAGAAAAAAACATTGGCCCAACATTGGCCCAAAAATCGTGAACTGTATTAATATGTACTTGCTCAAGTGAAATAAGGATTTTTTTTCATATCCTTTATTGTATGAAGTCATTTAAATAAATTAATTCTTATTCCATTACATAAAAAGGCTCTTATAATTTCTGCATGAATTTAAATCCATGAATATTAAATAGTTGGAAATGTTATTAACATAGTTATAGTTTTTCATATAAATATCATCAAAGGAATAATGAAGAAGAAATGTTATAGAAGTATTAAAATAGTATGAAGATACTAAATTGTAGCATGTATCTCTGTCTTTCGTTTTGTATATGTCACTTTTTTCAGCTTGAATCTTATAATTAAATATCCATATCCAAGGAGATTGTATTTATAATATCATTAATATTATGATATTTTTTTAATCTTAAGCAAAAGCCTTCTACTGACTTCAGAGTCTACTTGAATGAAGAATATTTTGCTTTTAATTTTTAAATTTCGATTTTTTTAGTGTTAATTATGCCACATTTTTTTTTAACAATGCCAGTTATTTTCGTGTAATGAGTCACATAGCCACTTCTGGTATAGTGTTTTCTTGGCAACATTTGGGCTAGATTGATTGTCAATTTCAAGGGCTAGCATAATTTAGGAGACATCATTGTGTATGATGTGCGTGAACACTTTTCTTGTACATAGAAAGTAACTTGATCCTTTACTGGATCATAGCATTAGTCCAGTTCCATTAACCATTACGAATACACGAAGATTGAACAGGAATAGTCGGAATGAAATAGGAACTCCGAGCATTCGGAAACTTTAGTAAAATTTATGAGTTTGAAGCTGTCAGTGTTTGGACATTGCCGGTCCTATTGCAGTGAATAGAATTTTCCTGCAACTGAAACTTTTAACTTTGACTCCAGTTTTAAGCTAAATCTAACATTCACATTCGGAAACTGGACGTATAGAGTTGGTTGAACGATTTTTTGTTGGATAAAATCTTAGTCCATATCCTCAAACAAGACTTTTGTAAATTTTGATTGAATCGATTTAAATTTAAAGATCGTATACGAAGAACAGTTGAGGTTTAATATATGAATTTTGTGTTTTTAAAGTATATCGTATTTATAAATAGACACATTTTAAACTTAATAATAAATTTAATAAATGCAAGCACTGATTGGGAAGTCACTGGCCCCCGATATGGTCTCCTAGCTTAGGGGTACTGGTAGGGATTGCAATCCGACGTTATTTTCAGTCCGGCCGCATCTAACCGGATTCCCATCGATCTGATCGGATCCGGTCGGATCCATGTATTTTGGCAAAAATTGCTGGCACTCGATCCGGCTGCCGGAACCCGTGTATCGGTACCGTATCCGGTAAGCCTGTAGATCATTAAGCCGGATTATTTTATCCGTTTTTCCCGATTAAAATCCCTAGGTACAGGGTTTTTTTGATGTACATGTATGTAATTTGATGTATTAGCAATAAATATATATAACGGACTAGCATGTCCGAGCCCGTTTTTAAAAAACATGACGACAGCATAGCTGACGTCACGAGTGTCAGGGTTTCGATCTTTATCCATCCTCGGAGGTTTGAAATTAAGCACAAGGAATATTCTTCTCTGATTTATTCCAATATGAGGCGGTCCGATCGCTCCGACGCGTCGGGACGGCTCGACCAAGCCTGTCGATACCGGCGGGCGCTTGACCTTTAATAACAAAAATAGGTGGGTAGACTTATTCACTCAACATAACACCAAAATATTTCAGACTAATTTGACATTTCACAATTCACTAAAAATTATTAATTTAACAATGAAAAAGTTTTATATTATTAAAATAATCATTTCTGGACACGTGTTCGCGCTGACATATATGACTTGATTTTGATTTGCAAGTAATTATTTTGCATTTTATCACTGAAGAAAAATCTCTGATATTAAACGAAACATATTTAAAAAAGTTGGCCCAATTCCTCGTCTGCGCCGTAAAATAAATTAAAAACAAAATAAGTCAGCGCAACAAAACTTGGTTTTAACGTGCTCTGTTGCATTACAATGAGGTAAACAAAATACAGAGCAAAGTTATTACTCGCATAAATTACTCATGTTAATTCTAAACCGAAGATAGTGGGTTTGATGCCTATAATCCTGTATATAATTCGTTTCACTTTTGGCGGTGTTGTATAGCATAAGAAAACTTAAACAAGCCAACCCAGAATTGATCAGTGTGACGAAATTATTTACGTCTTATGTCTATACTAGCTTTACCCGCCCGCTTCGCTGGGCATTAAATTAACGTAACATTATCAGCCTGTAAATTTCCCACAGCTGGGCTAAGGCCTCTTCTACCTTTGATAAAAGGCTTTGGAACATATTCCACCACGCTGCTCCAATGCGGGTTGGTGGCATGTAGCCGAACTTCATTGAAATTAGACACATATAGGTTTCTGCGCGATGTTTTACATCACCGTCGAGTTCGAGATTAATTCAGTTGCTTGCCCGGACTTTGCAGCCGCAATCATCGGTTTAGATGCACGCATTCTAACCATTGAGTCATCTTGGCTCATCTGGTCGCTGGGCATTAGTCGCAGCATAATATTTTTTTATATTTTCACTTTACAATGATTTTTTGGTCATTAGCAATGTACAAATAATAAAGGAATAAATCAAGAACGTGCAAATTTTAAATTCTTAAAAATGATTTCATTTAATATTCGTCGTCATTCGTATTTCATCTTCTTCATTGATGTTCTCGATAGGCTACAGATTGTACATGACATCCATAAACTTATCAGTCAAGATCATATTATCTTCTTTTTTTGAATCCGGAAACATATGATTCATGAGAATGTTTTCGTTGGTGAATGATTTTTTGAAACAGTTGACGACACTTCAGAATATGGTTAGTTTGATTATCCCTAATCATTATACGATATGCATAAAATCCATACAACTAACTCTCTTCGATGTGTCAGACCCCGTCGTGAGATTAGTTTGATATAGTCGGAGATATTCATTTTCTACACGCAAAAACAGAATGGGATAATCGTAGTAATTGTCATACAATCGATGTGTTTCAGCGACACCTTGCTTGGTTTTGTGTCGCTTAGTGATGACAATACCTCGCTTTGTAATTTCTGTGCCTTCGGGAGACATGGGAGCATTAAAACGCCCTTCATGCTCATTCAATGGCGTTATATATGCATTAAAAATGAGTTTGAAATCATCTGCGGTTGCACCTTCCAGAGCATTTTTAAAATTAAGTTAGAGAACTGAACAATTACTTTCATGAAGTATAATCCCTCATTTAGCAATGATTTCTCGATTAGTTGTGGTACTGAACATGCATCGTCGATCAATATCTTTTTCTACGTTGCCCATGAAATAAATTTGCAGAAACTGAGATTATCTTCGGATACTGGAAAAAGTTAACCAATCTGATGATATACTTGCCCTTGCACTTTATATGTAGAAGGGAAATTATAGTATGGTACAATATTTGTTGCTTCAAATGATATCATTTGAAAACATAAATTGTTATTTCTAATATGACGAAGAAAATATTTAGTCTCCTTAGTAATTCACTAACGTAGGTAAGAAGAGGTTCTGGTGGTTCAACCAGTTATGGTAAATAAATTTTCCCAGTGGAGCAGCACATAACAGCAGTTCATTTTAAACTTGATTGCGTGACAATATGGCCATACTATACTCCAATGATCACATCGGGATGCATCTTGTTAACATAACCTTTATCGTAACGTAATCGTTGGTTCTAGTTTTATTTTAGACTTAGTCTCTTTCAATCGTTGATCATCCAGTCGTGGGACTCGCTCGTCAGATTTTTCAGTAGCTCGTAATGAAGATGTTCTTGTTCAAAGATCTGCAACCTGATCATCACGTTGACCAACTGTTTCAGGAGCTCTTAAAGAAGAAATTCGGTTTCTATTTACTTCTAAACGCATTTCTTGTTGCTGTGGTATTTCCGTAGCTCTTTTGGTTGTATGACGCTGCGCGCTTCTCGTCGATGTTCCGATATTTTGTTCCTTTGATGACATTGTAAATAACGTCAAAAGTGTAACTGTTATTTGACTTTGACGTTTACATTTTAATCTAAAGGTTCACTGTAATTGAAGTTATGATTATACTTACCAATTATGATCATCGTTCACTTTCTTATAAACAAGACAGCTAATGATTGAGCTGTTTTGTTTATAAAAAAGTTCTTTCCGTATATACAATTCATAATTATCTCAAAGCGATAATTATTATAGTTGTTGTAATTATTTAATGTTTATTGACAAATGACGAAAATTAAGTTAGTTGATTTGCTTTTGCAATATATTTTCTTTTTTATAATTATCGGATGATCGGTATCAAAGTCGATACTTGGAACCGCCAGCTGTTGGTTATTTTTAACGATACGGGTGAAATAATCTCTTCGTCCGTGAAAAAATAATTGTTCATACTAATTTTCATGACAATCGGATAGACGATTCAGAAGTCTATATATCGCAGCGTCACCTGGTGGCAAGTTACATCAACGTGGATAGAATAATCACTTCCTCCATAAAAATACATGTATATGCAAATTTTCATGACAATCGGTTAAACAATGTATAATTCTAAGATCGCAGCGCCACCTGGTGGTGTGTTACACCAACGGGGATAGCATACAATCCTTCCCCGAGTAATAATACATACGCATACCAATTTTCAAGTTGATCCGTCAAATAGGTTCCGAGTCTATAGATGGCTTACACACAAACACATACTTTTTTACGTATATTAATAGCCTATCATTTGCGCAAGCACATGTTCTTCCCACATACCAAATTTTATAAAGATCGGTTCAACCGTTCTGGAGTTATAGCGGGACATACAGACAGACAGACAGACAAAAATTTCAAAAATGGTAAAACTCATGTCAGTCAGTCATAAAAAGAATATTTATGAAAAAATTCGACAAAAAATTTTGCGTACAGACAGACTCAAGAGATTTATATAGTAGTATAGATATAGATAGGTCCGTTGTCCAGCATAGGGACGTATATGAACTTTTACTTTTATTAGAGAATCATGATTATAACACCTTTATTGTTACTAGAATAAGCTATATAGTAACAAAGATAATAATAATAACGGAAGACTGAAATGAATTGAAGTAAATTAAGGAATTTATGCCATGTACTTGTTAGTGCTAAAGCAGAAAAAGTATTTGTTGTTTTTTTGTACTTTTTTCATATTTGCCGATTGTAAAACCAAATTATTTTACCTATTGAAATCTTATAATTAAAATGTGACCTTTTACAAAAGAGAAAATTTTACTGGTATTAATTAGAATTGTAAACAAGTAATACTTTTTTTATTTTAAATATAACGTGAAATTTCAGTACTGTGTAGTACAATGGATATAGATAGCGAACAAATAGAGTAAATACTAGGTCAGGGGAGAAATCAATTGATCTTTTGTATTCGTATTAATCAAGTAAATCTATTTGCAGAATTTCATTTAAACCTGAAGCCAAAGATATGTTGAAAACCTCCTCATATTTTGAATGTAAAATTTTTAGAAAGAAACTCCTTCGCTTAATACAGCGACTGAACAACTAGACGAGTTTAGATGTAAATTGTAAAAGAGATAGCTCATACTCTTATATAACAGATAAATAACCTCGCCCTGAAATACGCGGATAAGAAGCAAAATAGCGGTGAGAAGCTAGTGTTACATAGTAAAATCTATATTTTATTTTATAATATAGTTCAAATGCACTAAAAAAAGTTTATTCCAGATAGCGTGTGAATATTTAAAACATTTCATATCATTTAATTTATTTGAAATCATGATTGATTGATTCATTGATTTCACGCTGTTATATTCGATTCTTAAAATATTTGCGAAATCATAACTTAAGCGCTGGTTTCGTAAGAAAAATAATTAAAGCGCTTAAACCTCTAAATTTAAGAGAAATGACGTCTCCATTTTGTAAATACTTATGTATTGTACAGTAGTAATTTATTAACGTAAGAATTAATAACATATTTAATGTTATGTTTAAATATATACAACTATTAAATAAAACTAGTTCCTGTATAAATCTTGACCGCGTGGAATGGTAATATAATAATAATAATGGTAATATGTCTTATGTATTGTACATAAGACATATTCTGTTTAAAACATGCGTTAATGTTTTGTCAACGTCAGATTTGATACTATTCATGTTCCCGTTGGCTGTTTTTTTCAATTTTATTTTATGCATCAACCGATTGTCACGACGAACTGTTTTCTGCAACTCTCGATTTGTGAAGCTGACTTTGATTTATGGATTTTGTGAACGTCGATCCTGACAATCTTTGTACGAAGGAAATGAAAACTGGTTTTTGCAATTATTTTGGTAGATCTAGCCGTTTGATGGAGTTGCAAGACTAGCGGATAAGGATACAGCAATACACTATTTTGAATTTAAGTACCAAATAATTTATTTTTTTATTTTTGATATTATTAAAAATCAATAAGTGTTGTAATCGAAGTGTTGATATATAAATTCTAAGATCTTCATTATTGTATTATATTTTCAAGGATAGAACTAAAAAATAACCAACACTTTTTATTTGTTAATTCGTAGGCAAACTTAGAATTAATGCTGGACTATGTAAATTATAGAATGGCAATCTAAACAAGATCTGATCTGAAACTGTATCTTCTGGAATTGAGAGGATTTGTGCCTTGCATATCATATATCCGCTACGCTGTACAAAGCTGAATCTGGAGTAGCATCGCACTGTACACACTGATTTGTGTGGGGGATGAAATCACTTTCTCTTCTGAGGAGAACTTCTCTGAGCCTCGACAGAACCATGGATGGCGTGAGGAAGCAGATGAATGCATATGAGAATTATTTCCCGAATTCAGATTTTGGCAAAGTATGGCCATTATAAATAAAAATTTTAACAAAAAGAAAAACCGACTTCAAACAAAACACTATTTTAAAAAAAAATAAAAATGCACTAAAAAGTAATAATAATAATTGCATATTTAATATATTTTTAGAGTCCTCCTAGGTAAAATGAAATGAAAAATATTAGACTACTTAAAAGTCAATTTACGATTATATAATGCAGTTATAGTTATTGTTATATTTGGAGCCGGCGTCAGGCACGGGCACAAGCCTCAACAATCAAAAGAAAGAAGCGATACGAGCCCCTTGATTAACCCAGTATATTATCGTATAAAAGGTAATTTGTAAGAAATATATTATAGGGATATACTATAGGGTTTTCTTGGCTGACACCGACTCCAAATATAGCAATAATTAGAACTACATTATATAATCGTAAATTGACTTTTTAGTGCATTTTTATTTGTTTTAAAATAGTGTTTTGTTTGAAGTCGGTTTTTCTTTTTGTTAAAATTTTTATTTATTTTTTGATTTTAAGTGAAGCTTATGTAGACTAACTATTTTTTCTTAATATGGAAAGATTAAGCGTGCCTTTAATATGAATCAGAAATAACTTTGGGGACAATTTCAAAAGAAACTTTTGAATAAAGCAAAAATACACTTTCGAAATGTGGTTTTAATACGTCATGCGGCATAAACTACAAGGTACCACCCTCGAAAGAGCTGTAATCGACCTCAGTAAAAAATCTTTGCGAAAGAGCTATTCGTATGCTATGTCGTACATGATATGACATCACATGATATACACACAATTTGATTAAAGACAGTAAGAAATTCTGCTCGAAATCGCACCCTAACTGTAAGCCGTTTAGGAGTTCCGTTAATACATATTATAGTATAAAACAAAGTCGCTTTCTCTGTCCCTATATCTTTAAAACTACGCAACGGATTTTGATGCGGTTTTTTTTAATAGATAGTGTAATTCAAGGCAAAGGTTTATGTATATAATAAATGAACAATATAGTAAAGAAACACTGACAATTTTAGAAGTTTGCAATGTGATGTCGTAAATAAACAAATTCTTTAGTATATTTAGTATCAGTATTGCACCCGTGAGAAGTCGGGGCGGGTCGTCCGTGATTATAAAATTCGATTATGACAATTACATGAACATAACCACGTTTCGGAAGGTGATTCAAATATCCAAGTAACTCATAAATAAAAGATTCGACCGAGTATTGCTAACGTGCTCCTCAGAATTGTTCCGTTCCCTCCCGTTCCCTTAATTTGTGATGGATCCTATGCACAGAACCTTACCAAACTTTCACCAAACTACCCTTAAAGTATATCCTTTATAATAAAAAAAAATCATCAAAATTGTGCCAACCAATTTTGAGTTATTCACCTATTTATCGCGCACATACTTAGGTAATGCAAATTTAAGACTTATGTCGTTTTCATACGGATACCATCATCGGAAAAAAATTAAATTAAAATGGGACCCACGGGAAGCATTACCTTTCAAACAAAAAAAAAATATCAAAATCAGTCCACCCAGTAAAAAGTTCTGAGGTAACAAACATAAAAAAAAAAGAAAAATACAGACGAATTGATAACCTCCTCCTTTTTGAAGTCGGTTGAAAACGGTTTTAGTAGGTTGAAACACCGCATAAATAGAGACCGGATATATTTAGAAGCTGAAAAATGCAATTTTTTATCTTAAGATCCAGTACCAATCCATACAAGGATACGAGGTTGATTCCGATTGTTGATCCGACAGGGGTGAAAGAAAGTAATTTAGGAGATTTATTTTGACAAAATATGTAGACAGACAGACGACAGGTAGTTTGGTGAAAGTTTAGTAAGGTTCTGAGCACAGGATCCATGACAAATTAAGGGAACGGGAGGAAACGGAACAATTCTGAGGAGCACGTTAGCAATACTCGGTCGAATCTTTTATTTATGGGTTACTTGGATATTTGAATTATCTTCCGGAACGTGGTTATGTTCATGTAATTGTCATAATCGAATATTATAATCAACTAGCGACCCGTCCCGACTTCTCACGGGTGTAATACTGATACTAAATATACTAAAGAATTTGTTTATTTACGACATCACATTGGAAACTTCTAAAATTGTCAGTGTTTCTTTACTATATTGTTCATTTATTATATACACAAACCTTTCCCTTGAATTACACTATCTATTAAAAAAAACCGCCTCAAAATCCGTTGCGTAGTTTTAAAGATATAGGGACAGAGAAAGCGACTTGGTTTTATACTATGTATTGACGGAACTCCTAAACGGCTTACAGTTAGGGTGCGATTTGGGGCAGAATTTCTTTCTGTCTTTAATCAAATTGTGTGTATATGATATGATGTCATATGATGTACGACATAGCATACGAATAGCTCTTTTGCAAAGTTTTTTACTGAGGTCGATTACAGCTCTTTCGAGGGTAGTACCTTGTAGTTTATGCCGCATGACGTATTAAAGCCGCATTTTCGAAAGTCTATTTTTGCTTTATTCGAAAGTTTCTTTTGAAATTGTCCCTGAAGTAGTTTCTGATTCATATAAACGGCACGCTTAATCTATCCATATTAAGAAAAAAATGTTAGTTTACATCAGCTTCACTTAAAATCAAAAAATAAATAAAATTTTAACAAAAAGAAAAACCGACTTCAAACAAAACAGTATTTTAAAACAAATTAAAATGCACTAAAAAGTAATAAAAATAATTGCATATTTAACATATTTTTGAGAGTCCTCCTAGGTAAAATGAAATGAAAAATATTAGACTACTTAAAAGTCGATTTACGATTATATAATGTAGTTATAATTATTGCTATATTTGGAGTCGGTGTCAGCCAACCCTATACTATACCTATCAAAAAACAATACGAGAATACTTTAAGAAATATTTCTTACAAATTACCTTTTATACGATATTATACTGGGTCAATCAAGAGGCTCGTATTGCTTCTTTCTTTTGATTGTTGAAGCGTGTGCCCGTAGCTGACACCGGCTCCAAATATAACAATAACTATAACTACATTATATAATCGTAAATCGACTTTTAAGTAGTCTAATATTTTTCATTTCATTTTACCTAGGAAGACTCTCAAAAATATATAGCAGTTGATTCTTTATTTTTTTAAGTTAATAAGTCAACAATTACATTATGACAAAAATTTAAAATTAATAGTCACTATAAAATCACAATGAAAATCATAATTTCAAATTTCTTATTATCCAATCCATCAGCCCATTTCCGTCTACTGCTGGACATAGGCCTCTCCAATTGCACGCCACTGAGATCGTTCTTGGGCTACTCGGTCCAGCTCCTGCCAGCCGTCTTGAGTAAGTCGTCACTCCATCGTGCCCGAGGACGCCCTACACTACGTTTGCCGAGACGCGATCTCCACTCTAGAACACGTTTCCCCCAACGGTTATCGGTCTGCGACAAATATTGCCAGCCCACTGCCACTTCAGCTTACTAATCCGGTGGACTACGTCGATGACTTTGGTTCTTAAACTGGACTTTAAACTGGTGGAGCAGCCTTGGCGTGAGTGTAGACGTTTCGGCTCCGTATGTCATGACGGGTAGCACGCACTGGTGTAAGACTTTCGTCTTAAGGCACTGTGGGATCGACGATGTAAAGATTCGACGTAATTTTCCAAACGCTGCCCAACCTAGCTGAATTCTTCTATTCACCTCGTCCTCAAGGTTGTTTTTACCTAATTGCAAAGTCTGCCTAAGGTAGACATATTTTTGAACAACTTCGAGGACGGTACTGTGTATCGCAATCGGTTCCGGTAGAACATTTTCATTTAACATGACCTTGGTTTTATCCAATACGTATAGAAGAGTCAGCCAGCTCGTTCAGCATTTGTTATAGATCCTGCAGCGTTTCTGCCACGATGACGATGTCGTCTGCGAATCTCAAGTGAGAGATGTATTCGACATTGATGTTGATGCCACGTCCTTTCCAGTTCAGCGTCTTGAACATAATATCCTTCCTTGCATTAGTGAACAATTTGGGGGAAATAACGTCCCCTTGTCTCACTCCTCGATGCAATTATATGAGATTTGTTTGCTGATTCTGTACTCGGACGGACATGGTGGCAGCTTCGTAGAGACATCTCATCACTTGGATTTCAACCGAGTCAAAGGTCTTCTACCATCCACGAATGCAAGACACAGGGGCCGATTATACTCTTGGGAGTTCTGTATATCTGCCGCACTGTGTGAATGTGGTCTATGGTGGCGTATCCGGTCCGAAACCCAGCCTGTTCTGGGGGTTGTAATTCGTCGAATCTTCGCGTAAGGCGGTTCGTGATCACTCTTGAAAACAGCTTATAGACGTGATTCAGTAGGAATATGGGACGATAGTTCTTCAACAGGATTTTGTCTCCCTTTTTGAAGAACAGGACAACCACACTCCTACTACACGCCTCCAGAGTTCTCCCTTCGTCATTACATTGTTATTACCGATATCAATGAGTTGTTTAGAGAATATGTCTCCAGATTGATCATTTTGCAACATGACACGCATATTCTTGCTTAAATGTAATACCTTGACATGTTTCCACAAATTGGAGGACTTTAAACATGCAATCAGTTCATCAGCTTGCGTTGAACGTGGAACCACTGGCAATGTTTGGCGAAAATCATTGCGCCACCAAATTGGTTTTGGTTGTTCCGTAGATCTTTTAAGGTTCTATCTAAAGTTTGTAAAGATTTTTTATGCGCCAACGTGCATTTATCCCACACTATTAGTTTACATAACTGCAAATCCTTTGCCATTGCAGAATTCTTGGAAATGTTTTGTCCGCCGCCTTATAGAAGGCATTTAGTAAGTCACAAACACACAACACTTTTTTAATTTTATAGAAATTTGAGGATTTTAGGTTTAGTAATATTAAAGATGCACAGCAAAGAGATATTTACATTTCAAGTGACATTTTACCATAGACAAATTGTTTTTGTTAAAAAAAAAAAATATTGACAAATATTGAAATTAATATTTATACAATACGAACCTCTCCACTAACACAAACTTTATCGTATTGTATTAAAATTTAAAGTATTAACAACACAATACAAATCTTTTGTATGGGAGTATAGAAAAGTGATGTTTTTAGACTTTTTCAGGAAATTTTAAATTTTTTTTTAGATTTTTCTCTCCGTAAGAACCATCCTCGTACTTTAAGGAATATTTTAAAAAAGGAATTAGCGAAATCGGTCAAACCTTTCTCGAGTTTTGCGCTTAGCAACACATTCAGCGACTGATTTTTATATTATAGATATGCAATTATTTTTATTACTTTTTAGTGCATTTTCAACCGACTTCCAAAAGGAGGAGGTTATCAATTCGTCTGTATTTTTTTTTTTTTTTTTTTTTTTTTATGTTTGTTACCTCATAACTTTTCACTGGGTGGACCGATTTTGATAATTTTATGTATGTAGTTATAATTATTGTTATATTTGGAGTCGGTGTCAGCCAATAAAACCCTACAGTATATCTATCAAAAAACAATACGAGAATACTTTGACAAATATGTTTTTTACAAATTACCTTTTACACAATAATATACTGGATCAATCAAGGGGCTCGTATCGCTTCTTTCTTTTGATTGTTGGGGCAAGGGCACCGTGGTTGACACCGGCTCCAAATATACCAATAACTATAACTACATGATATAATCGTTAATCGACTTTTAAGTAGTCTAATATTTTTCATTTCATTTAACTTAGGAAGACTCTAAAAAATATGTTGAATACGCAATTATTTTTATTACTTTTTCGTGCATATTCATTTGTTTTAAAATAGTGTTTTGTTTGAAGTCGGTTTTTCTTTTTGTTAAAATTTTATTTATAATTTGTTTTAAAATACTGTTTTGTTTGAAGTCGGTTTTTCTTTTTGTTAAAATTTTATTTATGTTAAAGTATGGTCTAAAGTTTATTTCACCAAGTTTATTGGAATGAAGGGGGTGTAGAATTTGGTTAGTATATTCAATGTTACAGTTGCCATGAGATGAGAGAACGATGATTATTATTGAAACCATTTGCTAACTCAAACGAGTTAAGCTTTTGGTTTCAAAGATATTCGATTAAGATTTACGTTTACGTTTGTAACAACTGGACTATTTCGCTTAACAATTTATTGATATTATAATATAATTGAAGTGTTTGTTTGCAATATTAAAACAATAGCTTCTTAATAAATGTATATGTATGTGTACAGGGTGTCTGTTTGATTATTTGTTTGTTCCGGCTAATCTTTAGAACGGCTAATTTTGACGGGTCTTTTTGACAGATACCTAATGTAATAAGGATTAACTTAGACTAAAAAAATACTTTTTTGTTAAATTCAAACGCGCACGAAGTTGAATATACATATATAAATAATGATTTTACGTTACCTAATTTGTTTTTGTACATTCAATATTTGTAATATAATAATACGATTGATAGATGATTGATTTTTCAACCAAATAAGATATATATAATATCAACATTTGTTAATTTAGTAAAGATTTTTTTAACTCTACTCTACTATATTTTTTTAAAAGGGATCGATTTATGTTGGATCATTGGAGGAAAATCTGTCCCTACGGAGACAACAACATAATCTTAAAAAAGTAATTTAAAAAAAAAAAAAGAAATAAATCTAGGAAACATAAATTACATAATATCTTATGTCATTACTGTCTAGTAAGTACATTTACTATACCACAAACACTAACGACAAATTGCGTCATTTTGTAGCTGTAAAAGCAGGCTAAATTGAAATATGCATAAATAAACCTCCGCACTGAACAATACTGGACGTATCATGTGCAAGAGATTCAAAACGGATGCGAGCGTTCAGTGATTCAGACGCAAGCTTATAAAGATTATGCTCAGTGATTAAGTGAAACGAAACTATATATATTTTGTGTTAATTAATTCAAATGATATCTTGTCATAATGATTCCTACTTATGTTCTTTATTTCCATGTTTTATGGACGCTTGTATTTGTGCATACTTGTGTATATGTGCTGTGCAATTGTTTAGATTTTCAGTCTCTTAAGGATAGTCCCCTCCGCATTTAGTTCTTGGTAATCGAGGTCCAAATCAACGAGAAGATAATCATATGATTCCGTATAGTAAGATTATACTTCCGAGGAGCTGAGATGGCCCAGAGCTGACAACGCGTGCATCTTAACCGATAATTGCGGGTTCAAATCCAGACAAGCAACACTGAATGTTTATGTGGTTAATTTGTGCTTGTAATTCCTGGAAAGGAACCCTGCATATGTCTAATTTCATTGAAATTCTGCCACATGTATATCCACCAACCCGCATTGGAGCAGTGTGCTGGAAATGCTCCGAACCTTCTCCACAAATGGAGTTAGCCCAGCAGTGGGAAATGTTAAGGCTGTTAATCATGTGAGAGTATATTTCACCTATCAAAACTTGGGAATGATACTAACAACATTAAAACTATTTCTTGGATGCATATTATAATATAATTGTATAAAAATATAATAGTATAAAATAGTATAATAAATCTTACGTTTAAGTTAAATTAAAGTCCTCAACATATTATTATTTATTAAAGATATAATAGAGTAGAGATGAAATGAAAATATTATAATTGGCTAGACAGCTGATTAAAACACTCTCAAACAATGACTAAACGTTTAATTTAGTATGATTATGACAGTACAAAAAACGAACTAAAAATTAATTAATTTAATGTGAGTTTTCGTCAGTGAAAATGAACGGAACGACTAGAATAAAAACAATATCACACACACACACACACACACACACACACACACACACACACACACACACACAAATGTGTGTATGCTGATTACCTAAATAAAGTACAATAATTATGATCAGTAGTAATAGATACATTTTTATTATAAAGCTGACGAGTTATTATTTTTGAAAGAGTTCTTAGGAAATAATAGCGCGATTTGAATAATGATTTTTATATCTTCCGGCTACGACCCCAAGCTATGGAACAGTCAACCAGTGTAACAAATTGTAACCTCGAGGCACTATTGGTTAGTGATAAAGCTTGAACCTAAGACTGGCGTAGTTATATAATTGTCTCTTAAGTTTAATTTTCTTAAATAAATTAATATTTTGAAAATGTTATATTATTGAAAAATAACAGTTTTTATATTTGATTTTCATGTAGAATTTTATACTTAAAAGTTTGGCAAAGTTTCACTTTGGGGAAAAGGGGGATGTACGCAGATGACTATTTTATATATATGTACGTATTACATTTCGTCTTGTAGGTATTAAACTACTACTAAAATGATAATTAGGAAAAAAGGGCTTTTTAATTTAGGCCTAGTGTTAGTAGATTAGACTGTAAATGGATTTTGAAAATGTACAATCCTCATTACTACATAGTATCTACACTATCTAGTACTACAAATCGCTTCCCGCTGTCTGTCTGTATGTTTAAGATCTTTAAAACTACGCGTTTTCTTAAAAAGGTACTGTTACAGAGTTACCCTAGCCACAGATACGGTGTAATAAAAATTAAATTAATTAATTAATTAAATTTTACTACCAATTGATATACTTCTAGGAAAGTCAGATCACCATTTATATAGCAAAGATTATTCAAGATATCATGTAAATTTATTCATTTCCCCTTCATATTTTTATGGTACAGGATGGCGGACGAGCATATGGGCCACCTGATGGTAAGTGGTCACCATCACTCATAGACAATGACGCTGTAAGAAATATTAACTATTCCTTACATCGTCAATGTGCCACCAACCTTGGGAACTAAGATGTTATGTCCCTTATGCCTGTAGTTACACTGGCTCACTCACCCTTCAGATCGGAACACAACAATACTGAGTACTGTTATTTGGTGGTAGAATAACTGATGAGTGGGTGGTACCTACCCAGACGGGCTTGCACAGAGCCCTACCTCCAAGAGATCTATATCATAATTTATATCACATTATTATTTCATATTATGAATTTTGCAGAGTCTATTGAATATACTTTATTGTATACAATTATTACTGTCATCATTTTATATGGCATAACATTTAATACTGGCATGTAACACTATTTCTTATTTTAAATATCATTGAGCTGTCATTAGAAAACAATTTATTATATAGCGTGACATTGTTACAAGAGAAAGAGAGATTGGAGCATCATTGTAGAACGATAGTATTTTGGCCATCTCGAACTACTGAAATTACAATATAGTGATGTAGTAGGAAGATTTATAGTCGATAAACACTGATCATTTTAAAGGTTTCTAATGTACTGTCCTAAATAAACACATTTTTTGCGCTGACCTTGCAAACGCTGCCGGAACCCTACGACATAGATCAAAATAATATACTACAGTATCATACACATTCGTCTACAAAGAGTCCGCGATGATATATGTATGTAGGTCCATCTCTTAGGGATGATTCAAAATAAACATTTTTTATCCTTTACTTTTTATGAGAAATAAGTGCTTATTTACTTAGCGAGCAATATAGAATTAATACTTGTTAAATTATTAAACTTAAATAAATTGTGCATTTAATAGGGAATAATATGGCCCCTTAGAGCATTTAAGTCAATGAATATTTTCGGTGTTTATTGTCTAATGACAAAAATCATCTGTAACGTTGTATATAAAGATATTATGTAGTATATTTAGTATCAGCATCATGTGAAGCTGGTACTGGTCGATAGAATTATATAAAAGTATATTTCAAGGTAAGTAACCAAAAATATTTTTCGTATCTATGGAACTGCTGCTGGGCTAAAGGCCTCCTCTCCCTTTGAGGAGAAGGTTTGGAACATATTCCACCGCGCTGTCACATGCTGGTTTCCTCACGATGTTTTCCTTCACCGCTGAGCACCAGATGAATTATAAAGACAAATTAAGCACATGAATCAGCAGTTCTTGCCTGGGTTTGAACCCGCAATCATTGGTTAAGATGCACGCGTTCTAACCACTGGGCCATCTCGACTCTTTTACATCTAGATGTATAATATACTTGATAATTAATTAATTAACTTTTCGGGTTTCCTGATAAACTTAACAATCATAACTTTCTCTTGATCATGGATTCCTCTTTACTTTCAAGGGTTGAATGTAAAACTGTAACTTCAAAGGCTTAAAATAGATCAGCTTGGATTATGCCGAGCCTGAAAAGGTACTGTTAGTTACCTTAAAACGCACTGCGGTTGAACAAAATTATACAATCTAAAATTTATTACTACCATTTAAAAAAATAAATAAAATTTTAACAAAAAGAAAAACCGACTTCAAACAAAACAATATTTTGAAACAAATAAAAATGAACTAAAAAGGAATAAAAATAATTGTATATTTAACACATTTTTGAGAGTCCTCCTAGGTAAAATGAAATGAAAAATATTAGACTACTTAAAAGTCGATTTACGATTATATAATGTAGTTATAGTTACTGTTATATTTGGAGCCCGTGTCAGCCACAGGCACACACTTCAACAATCAAAAGAAAGAAGCGATACGAGCCTCTTGATTGACCCAGTATAATATCGTATAAAAGGTAATTTGTAAGAAACATTTCTTAAAGTATTCTCGTATTGTTTTTTGATAGGTATAGTATAAGGTTGGCTGACACCGACTCCAAATATAGCAATAATTATAACTACATTATATAATCGTAAATCGACTTTTAAGTAGTCTAATATTTTTCATTTCATTTTACCTAGGAGGACTCTCAAAAATGTGTTAAATATACAATTATTTTTATTCCTTTTTAGTTCATTTTTATTTGTTTCAAAATATTGTTTTGTTTGAAGTCGGTTTTTCTTTTTGTTAAAATTTTATTTATTTTTTGATTTTAAGTGAAGCTGATGTAGACTAACATTTTTTTCTTAATATGGATAGATTAAGCGTGCCGTTTATATGAATCAGAAACTACTTCAGGGACAATTTCAAAAGAAACTTTCGAATAAAGCAAAAATAGACTTTCGAAAATGCGGCTTTAATACGTCATGCGGCATAAACTACAAGGTACCACCCTCGAATGAGCTGTAATCGACCTCAGTAAAAAAACTTTGCAAAAGAGCTATATGTCAGCTGTATGCTATGTCATACATCATATGACATCACATCATATAAACAAAATTTGATTAAAGACAGAAAGAAATTCTGCCCCAAATCGCACCCTAACTGTAAGCCGTTTAGGAGTTCCGTCAATACATAGTATAAAACAAAGTCGCTTTCTCCGTCCCTATATCTTTAAAACTACGCAACGGATTTTGATGCGGTTTTTTTTAATAGATAGTGTAATTCAAGGGGAAGGTTTGGGTATATAATAAATGAACAATATAGTAAAGAAACACTGACAAGTTTAGAAGTTTGCAATGTGATGTCGTAAATAAACAAATTCTGTAGTATATTTAGTATCAGTATTGCACCCGTGAGAAGTCGGGGCGGGTCGCTAGTTGATTATAATATTCGATTATGACAATTACATGAACATAACCACGTTCCGGAAGGTGATTCAAATATCCAAGTAACCCATAAATAAAAGATTCGACCGAGTATTGCTAACGTGCTCCTCAGAATTGCTCCGTTCCCTCCCGTTCCCTTAATTTGTCATGGATCCTGTGCTCAGAACCTTACCAAACTTTCACCAAACTACCCTTAAAGTATATCCTTTATAATAAAAAAAGAATAATCAAAATTGGTTAACGTGATTTTGAGTTATTCACCTATTTGTCGCGCATATACATAATGCAAATTTAAGACTTATGTCGTTTTCATACGGATAACATCATCGGAAAAAAATAAAAAAAAAATGGGACCCCACGGGAAGCACTACCTTTCAAACAAAAAAAAATTTATCAAAATCGGTCCACCCAGCAAAAAGTTATGAGGTAACAAACATAAAAAAAAAAAAAAAAAAAAAATACAGACGAATTGATAACCTCCTCCTTTTTGAAGTCGGTTGAAAAAATGCCTGATGTATGTAGACTACGCGATATAATTCCGAATAATAAGTATTATTACCCTGACGATGAAATTAATTAAATACTCAAATAGAAAACAAAATCATATGATTTTGTTTTTTTGAAAAGCCAGCCATTTCAGCCAGTCAAGATCATTCAAATTAGCCGATGGTTGCTAAGGAAAAATATTTTGATTTATTACAAACAATGATAGTTTATTGGTATTTCTTAAATTTATTGTTCAGACTAGCCACAGTAAGCCGACCGCTGCATTAGTGTGCAATATGAAGCCCAACAGATATTGAAAAGATAACAAGTAAGAGCTAGTGGAAATTAAGTAAAATGGCTAATCGAAATTACTAAGGAAGATATAACATACTCGAATCGCCGTTATTTTTTCATCCACGTAATACATACAAAGGATTATAAAGCGTAAAGTATATAGGTCAACGGAGGCGTCTGTAAAAGCAAAATGAGTTAATATACATAATAGTTTATGAATTGTTTTAATTAATGTCTAGTTTTTACTTCTAGTGTACCTTCTCTTGAAGTGGAAGTTTACACATCTTTGCTCAGGAACCGACTGTATTTCGGAAGGTTGAGGTTCAATCAAATTTAAAGATTCGGAGAACCAATGATGAGGGAGTTAGTGGTATTCGCTTATATATAAAATACACAGAAATTCATGCGCTCATTTCTTAATGCTATACAAGTAGTCGTCCGCGGCGTTGCTCGCGTTTTACGGTGTTTGTTGTCACGTGTAAAGAAAAAAGTAAACTATGTCCTTTCTTGGAATTCAAGTTTGCTTCACACGAAATTTCATCAAATTCGGTTTAGCGGCTTGGTCGTAAAAGAGCGACAGACAGACAGACAGAATTACTTTCACATTTTTAATAGTAATATATAATAATCGATCCTTTAACCAAATCAAATCAAATCAAAATAAACTTCATTCAAGTAGGCTTTTACAAGCACTTTTGAATCGTTATTTTACAATTAAGTGAAGCTACCACCGGTTCGGAAAGTAGATTCGACCGGGAAGAACCGGCATGAAAATCAGTAGTTACTCTTTTTTAACATTTAAAAAATACAAAGTCATGTTGGTTAAATACAATTATTTAAATTAATATATCCTGCTTGGAAGTCAACAATATAAATAAAGCATTACTGGGGACAATTTTGAATCAGTTAGCACATATGAGCTACGTCTGACACGTCGTGATCTATTGCATTTAAAAATAGCTGCATTAAATACTGTTGCAAAGTAGAGTTGAAATCGAGTATACTTGTTACAATTTTAAAATGAGAGATTCTATATATTTGATTTTATTTATATTTAAAATATAATATAATAAATATATATCAAACAGGTTTTTTTATAACATTTGAATGGGTTTTGAATATTAAACCAATTGTAATACTATTATCTCTATAATCCTTTGTATCCGTACCCTTGTCATGTGTGGATTCTTCCTCAGGGAAACCAAAGTAAATTTACACTATCATTGGTTCAATATTTGTTTAAATTATGTACTAGCCTACCTGCATCGATATAAATATAGATACATTTTAAAGGATATGATCGAATATTGTATGGACAATTGCTTAAGGTAAAAAACTTTGACGACCTCCGTGATGATTTTTAGTGCGATATGTATACCCAGTTCCGATCGCATAAGCACGGTTAACCATAATGTAAAATTATTAGTTAAATTGATTAAATTTTTATACCAGTGAATTTTACTTGACAATCATTGTTAGTACTGTAATTGTTTTATTGTGTCCGCTGTCATTACAATTCTAATTTAATGGAATAATTATTCGTTGCTAGTTCTTCTTTAACTTTTAAATTGCTCCTAGAAATATTCCTTGATATATCGAAAGGAGAACGTCAATTTTTATTGCCAGGATTGATCTTTGTTACGCGTATTTAGCTTTGAAGCGGAGCACGATCGTTTCCGAATATTTTGTGTAAAACGAAACGTTCTGCAAAATAATTAAAATATCGATATTCGATATATCGCACAAAGCCCTACCACGAAGCGGACATAACTAAATTTGTTTTTTTTTTTTTCTTAAATAACAATTCGTACATATAGTACGACACAGCTTAGATGTAACATCGGCAAATTCAATGAAACCGATTACTGCTGATTTACACAACCAATAGAAATAGCTTCCTATCGCGTTTTTACGTTTGTGTAAAGGTCGCAATCACATAATAAATAAATATTGATAATTTGGGATAGCGTACATAATTCGGATGTGATCGGTGCTACGAATTTCCCGATGCTACATAAAAGTTGTGTGGTACTATACATAGAGTTGGATAACCTATTCCACGGCAATTTTACTATCCATTTAAAATATATAATTTGCAACAATGTATGTTTATTATAGAAAATACATTGTACTAGAGTTTAAATTATCTGTTCTATAGCTGAGACGTCTAAACGATTAGAAAACGGGTATCTTACACACAATACAATGAATAAAAGAATGAACGAAATAATTTCACAATAGTCCTTGTAACTATTTTATTCAAATAATAATTATAGTTGTTGTTTTGATTATCTGCCTTGTTGATTTCATTTTAAATAAAATGTAGTCAAATGAACAACCGTGTTTATATACAATTTACCTTCATTACGCTTGAAGATTCATAAGTACTTGTAATTTGAATAAAAAAGTGTTTTAAGTGATTTTAAAAAAATAATAATTGTGGTATTGCTCCTATTCGAAGTCAAATGAACAACCGTGTTTATATACAATTTACCTTCATTACGCTTGAAGATTCATAAGTACTTGTAATTTGAGAGAACTCGAAATGGTAACAGTTTATAGTACGTTATGGTCCTTCACCGTTTGTTTGCAATGAACGAGTAACGAGCTATGAGCTTGCGGACTGCGAAAAACTCAGTTGGACTATGAATACCTATTCATGAGTAATCTTGATTAATTAGATAGTTTCATTTCCGAACAGTAAACATATTTCAATACATATGTTTTGAAGTAATAACTTTTTATGGGAGGGTTCGTTCCTTCGTTACGTAACGCGTTACGGCGTCAGTTTGTTTGACTTTTCGTTGTGTTACGCATACAGTTAGTACGGTACATTATGTACATGCACAAAATTCTAATGTACATATTTAAGGATTGTCACTAAAATTAAAGTATAAATCATTACATAATATAAAACTAAGTCGCTTACCGCCGTCTGCCGCTATGTATGCTTAGATCTTTAAAATTAATAATAAAAGGTTTTTGTATATAATTCATGGACAATATAGTAAAGAAACACTGATAATTTTAGAATTTTCTAATGTGATGTTGTAAATAAACAAATTCTATAGGTTATTTAGTTTTAGTATTGCACCCGTGCGAAGTCGTGGCCGGTATTTTATAATCAATAAAAGATTTTATTAATAAAATCTTTCCTTATAAATATTAATATACATAAAATCAAAAGTAATTACCTAAGTTTTCCTCAAGTTATATTTCAATATTAAATTGTTCATATTGATTAGTTTTAGTTATCAGTTCTGTTGGCTGTCCCGAGGCCAACTTTTATTTATTATTTGTTGATGTAAATCTGAAAAAGTTTCGATATCAAAATATGATTGTGTTATATAGATCATGTTTCTCGAGTTTGGGAATGTGATATCAGGAATAGTTAATATTTCTTATGGTACAAATCATTATGGATCATGGTGCCCACTTGCTAGCCTGTCTACCCATTTGAAATTAATAAAAAGTAAGTTCAGTTGTGTGCGTAAGTCTATGCACCCATAAAATATTATATATTAACAGTGGAAACTTAGCTGATATATGTAATTTGGTATATTCATATCCCATATGTTTATCTTATTGTTTGTTACCCTAAAATAAAATAAAATAAAAAATAAAAATAATAATATATTATGTAAACATACGACGTGTGAACACAGAAGTAGAGCTCTTTGAACTTGCACCCTCTTTAAATGTATTGTATTGTATTATACATAGGCAGAATAGATTTGCTTATACGATTACAAAACGTTATCGTACATAGCCTTTAATATAGTAAATATATATGACGCAGAAATAACTGCCCTTTAAAAATTATCTTACTTATGGACAACATTTCTATGAGAATTGATAGAGGGTGTCCGGGTTGTAAATTGCTACAGAATCCAAACTAATTTTTCTTCGTTTCAGAAAACCCAAAAATAAATCAAGTAACCCGTGAGTTGAAAACTTTACTACCGATTTATAACATGAGGTATCATTGGTCATTAGTGAATTCAAGGTCACTCAATAAAAAAAAGAGTTTCTTAAACTAAAAATAATCAAACAAAAAAAAAGGAAATATATCATTCGACCTCAGAAAGGCAAGTGATCAAATAAATCTTCGTTAAGCTTTGATAAGAGACCCTCACGCCCCTGGACTTTTCTCTGACGCGTTGGAAGCCATCATTCAACTGTTAACAGCCGGCATCTTGACAAATTTCATACATTTATTCTTATTTTAGTTTCGGTTGCTGTTGCTTGTATTGATAAATTATGCTTATATCTTTTATTATAATTAATTTTTATATTATATATAAAACCTCTTTATATATCTGTTTCTCTCCTCTACCTTAAGGTTGCCTGCCTGGAAGAGATCGCTATTTTAGCAATAAGACCGCCTCTTGTGCATCTTTCTCAATCGTGTCTAAATTTTTTGTTTACTGGTGTACAATAAAGGGTATTTTGATTTGATTTGATTTTGATTCATTATTTATGTTTCACTGGCCTGAGGCCTTTTGTATCTTTTATTGGTCCAATAAAAGTAATTTGATGTTTCGGTTGAGAATTATTTGTTGGCAGTTTAAAGATCTCTTATGCGAATGCCGATCTATCTAACTATAGAAGTGTACAATTTTGTGCATTATAATATTTATAACTCATACACAGAGGGCTTTATCATATCTTATAATAATATGGATTACAGTGTAACTTATAAATACCCTAACACTAATTAAGGAACTGCAAAATTTCAAGTTTGTATGTGTTACAGTTTCTAAGATTTCCTGATTTATCAGTGACTGGTATTTCGCTTTGACAACATGAAATATCTCCCAAAATATCTGCAAAGATAGAACCTATAACTAAGTTTATAAAATTAGTATATCTATTAATATATTTATGCGTTATGTATAAACAAACCTATATTGTTATGATGACGTATAAGAAAATTGAAAACAATAGTCCCTCGGAATATTTTTGTGTTATCTATCTTTTTTCCGATTTGTGCTAGATTTGTGGTAGAAGTTTCGAAAATAAAAATGAAACATTATCTTTCTGGAGTTATTACACAAGAAAATGAAGTTGTAAAGAGACTTGCCGAGCACTACGCATTACTGCCGGCCGCCACGCCGCTAAGCTTAATGGAGCTGCTCCCTTATTTTTCAGCTCAGGCTGAATTACGACGGGTGATAATTCAATTTACTTTCTTTACAACTTAACGAGATCTTTTAATTTATATATAAATAAAAATAAATTTCTTTATATTATTATTATTACATAGTATAAAACAAAGTCGCTTACCGCTGTCTGTCCATTTCTATGCATGCTTAGATCTTTAAAATTACACAACGGACTTTGATGCAGACTCTTTTAATATATTGATTCAAGAGAAAGGTTTATATATGTATATTATACGGGCACAATATAGTAGAAAATCACAGACAATTTTAGTTTCTAAAGTGACGTCGTAAGACTACGGTTTGTATTGTCTAATAACTGAAAAATTGTGAATGTTGTATGTTTAGTATCAGCATTGAACCCGTCAGAAGCCGGGGCGGGTCGCTAGTTTGCACATAAAGAAATGTTTGTATTATTTTCTTACTACATAAATGTTTTATGTGAAGCTTTCACGGGTAGCAACTTTTTTACCACGTAGTTACAAAAAATCTAACACTGTCAAGATAAAATAACCTGGATAGTGTCCTGGCAACTGTTGTTAAAGAAATAAAGGTTATTTTCGCTTAGCTCAATTAACTCGTGGTGGCGTTGCTTTGATGATTATTCTTAATATTTTACCGTCGTTTAACGCGTTTGAAGATTTTGAATTATAAATTTTAAATTAATAAATTAGTTTATTTGGGGTTTTAAAATAATATGCAAACAAAAACAATAATAGGTTTGATAAATTCGTATATTTACGTAATGTTATTTAATTATTAATTATACACAGTAAATATTAATATGAATCTTGCTTTACAAAAGCTAGGATATTCTTTAACTACATTTTTTTTTGTTTTGTATTAAAATCCATACATACTATAAAGAAATTTATTTAAAATACAACAAAAAATAAGCTTACTTAATAGCCATTGAGGACATTGCACTAAAATCGGTTTTAAACAGAGTTTCATTTCATGTTTGAGAGAAAAATTGGAGTTTAATGTCCGCGTTAAATGAATCGTAAGTAAGAAGTGGTACTACGATTCAGCGTCGAGTCTTGTCCGTAAAAGGTTTAAAAGTGCCAACACGAACTGAAAAACTGTTAAAAAAGATTGACTTTTAAATAACTATAAGGTTTTTAATTTGCGATATTCTATCGTTTAACGTTTAATCTATAAGAATTGAATGAATACTTGTGACAGAATTTTAAGTGATAAATTTTATACGATCTAAATTCTTAACATATAAGAAACATAATATGTCGTCTAAATAATTACAAACGAATTATTATTGTTGTATCAGGTTCTTAAAAATGA
Source organism: Vanessa cardui (assembly GCF_905220365.1). Classification (NCBI taxonomy): domain Eukaryota; kingdom Metazoa; phylum Arthropoda; class Insecta; order Lepidoptera; family Nymphalidae; genus Vanessa; species Vanessa cardui. The sequence goes on from NC_061136.1 coordinate 5,065,630, forward strand.
AATGAGCGTTTATTACGGAAGAGTATAAAAATATTTTTTTTTATTGTAAAATATATTTAATTGATTAAAGTATGTATCGTTGTTATCTATGCAATTTTGGGGGCGAGATTCAATAAACTCTTTGAAGGTGGTTTGGACTGCTGCGTCGTAGGATTTTTCTCCTTGCACAAGTCGTCCAAATTGCGTAATAAATGGTAATAATCTGTTGGAGTAAGGTATTGGGAGTAAGGTAGCTATCATAATCGCAGTAATACCAATATTATCTCATCTAACTCAGTGGTTGTTCGTTAGCCTCCATAATTTCTTCGGTCGGCGACATGATCAACGCACGGTTTGCCGCACTAGAGGAACGGTTGCCTCCCGCAAAAATACATCGCCCTCCGTTAGCTGCGGATAAGAGGCGGGAGGTGGCACAGCAGAATGCTACGCCCTACACGCAGGCTGTCCAGCCTGCTCCACCGCCGAAAGCTGCACCCGCGCCAAAACGGGCGCCACCTGCTGTTCCGACGGCATCTATTGCTGGTCCCTCAGGCGTTCAGCCTACGTTGGAAATAATTCCGCCACAGATGGTCCAGGAGGTGTCCTGGTCCACTGTAGTTAAAACGGGAAAGAAGGGAAAGCCGGCTTCCCTTCCGACTGTTGCAACCACCACAGTTGCGCCTATGGTGCCTAAGGCAGGACAAGCAACTAAGCCTAAGCTGTCCGCGCCTCGTACAGCTGCAGTGGTATTAACTCTGCAGCCGGAAGCGGAGAAGAAAGGCATCACGTATGCTCAGGTCTTGGAGCGCGCTGAGCAAAGCGTGAAACTCCAAGACCTTGGGATCAATGGTGGGCTCAAAGTTCGACGCTCAGCGACGGGGGCCAGAGTGTTGGAGCTGCCGAAAGCACAGACGGAACAGGCAGAGAAACTAGCCGACAAGCTCCGTACGGTGCTGGATGGAGTGGCCAACGTTGCTCGCCCCATAAGAAAGGTGGACATCAAGGTGACAGGGTTAGACGACTCCGTCACTAAAGATAAAATTATTGCCGCAATCGTTCGCGAGGGGAGTTGCCCCGCTGAAACGGTAAGGTGCGGGGATATTTCACGAGGACCTGGTTCCATGGGTATGGTCTTCGTGTCTTGTCCAATAACTGCGGCAAAAAAGCTGGCTGTCACCGGTCGTCTTTTGGTTGGGTGGAGCTCGGCCAGAGTATACGTGATGGAGCAGCGCCCTCTGCGCTGCTACAAGTGCATGGGTCTAGGCCATACAAGGTTGCTCTGCCCATTCAGTGCGGAACGAGGAAGCCTTTGCTACCGGTGCGGCGTTGATGGACACAAATCGTCTACATGTACCGGGAAGCTGCACTGCGTAGTATGCGCAGACGCCGGCAAGCCCTCCGGGCACGTGATGGGGTCTAAAGAATGTAGCCCCCCCATCACGAAAGGTAAGGTGGCCCTCGCTACTCAGGCTACCAATAACGTCGGACGACGCCAGGCTGAGGAGGAAGCTGCAATGTCAACATGAGCGCAGACTTCAGCTTCCTTCAGACGAATATCAACCACTGCGCCGGGGCTCAGGATCTTCTACTGCAGTCCATGGCGGAGTGGCAGGTAGACCTGGCGGTGGCCTGTGAACCCTACTACGTCCCTCCCCTACCTCACTGGCTGGGAGACTTGGACGACACCGTAGCGGTCCTCACGAGGAGCGGAACGGGGCCCCCCCTCTCACTCATCGAAAGGGGTTCGGGCTACGTAGTCGTGGGGTGGGGGGAGTACGTCGTCGTCGGGACGTACTTCTCCCCTAACCGCAGCCTGGCTGAGTTCGAGACCTATCTCGGCTTGGTCAGAGCTGCGGTGGCCAGGCAGTCGCCGAAACCGATAATGGTTCTCGGCGACTTAAACGCGAAGTCACGTGCCTGGGGTAACCCTGTCACGAATCCGCGAGGGAGGGCCGTCCAGGTGTGGGCCCTGCTCTCCAACCTGTCCCTTCTCAACAGGGGACAGGTTCACACCTGCGTTCGCCATCACGGGGGTTCCGTGGTGGACGTTTCGTTCGCCACTGCTGTCGTAGCACGCAGAGTGGTTGATTGGAGAGTGGAGGAGGAGGTGGAGACTCTATCGGATCACCGGTACATCCGATTTGAGATCTCCACTTCTCGCAGGCCGGCGGAACCCCAGAGGGTGCCGACCACGTTGCCGAGGTGGTCTCTCGGCCAGGTCGATCGAGAGCTGGTCAAGGAGGCCGCAATCGTGCAGCGGTGGGGTTCCGCAGCGAGGAGGGAGGGCGCCAGCGCAGAGGAGCTGGCAGGCCGGATGCGCAGTTCACTCAAGGAAGTCTGCGATGCGGCCATGCCTCGGACCCGGCGCAGAGTTCCACGCCGACACGTATACTGGTGGTCGCCCGAAATCGCCGACCTTCGGGCGACGTGCTGTCGGGCACGGAGGGCGTACGTCCGCTGTCGAAGACGCAACGGCCTCGACACGGATTTGGAGGGACAGTTGCTGGACGCCTATCGCCAGCTGAAAAAAGAGCTGCAGCTGGCGATACGCAAGGCCAAGGAGAAGGCCAGGGAGGAACTTCTGGCGGGTCTCAATCGAGACCCGTGGGGGCGCCCGTACCGCGGTGTACGCGGGAAGTTCCGCACCCAAGGCGCCCCCGTCATCGAGACGATGCCACCGGAACTCCTCCTTCGCCTGGTTGGGGAACTCTTCCCCCATCCAGGCGAGCACGTCCCTCCGCAGATGGCGCCCCGCTCCGTGACCGAAGACCCAGTGGTTTCACCACTGATTACGGAGCGGGAGATGGAGATGGCCCTCGGTCGCTTGAGGGCCAGGAAGACGGCGCCGGGTCCGGACGGGGTTCCAGGGCGTATTCTGTGCGACGCCCTGGAATACCTAGGTGCAAGGCTTCGGGAGCTATTCGACGAGTGTCTGTGCAGCGGGCAGTTTCCGAAGCCTTGGAAAGAAGGGAAGTTGGTCCTGTTGCCGAAGGAAGGTCGGCCGTTGGATTCCCCTTCGGCATACAGGCCAATTGTGCTGCTGAACGAGACGGGAAAACTCTTCGAGAAGGTCCTCGCAGCCCGTCTCGTTCAGCACCTCGAGGAGGTCGGTCCGGGTCTCTCGGAGGCGCAGTACGGATTCAGGGCGGGCCGATCGACAGTCGACGCCCTGAATGCCCTGAAGACTCGGACGACGGAAGCGGTGGCCCGGGGGCAGGTCGTCCTGGCTGTGTCGCTTGACGTGGCGAACGCCTTCAACAGTCTCCCTTTCGAGACGATACGGGAGGCACTCCGATACCATGGGGTGCCGACCTATCTGAGGAGACTGCTGGAGGCGTACCTCCAGGACAGGGAGATCCTCTGGGCGGGGGTCGATGGGAGGATCGTCCGGCATCGAGTGGGCTGCGGCGTTCCACAGGGGTCGGTCCTCGGCCCAATTCTATGGAACGTCGGTTTCGACTGGCTCCTGCGGGCTCCCGTCCTTCCCGGGATGGGGGTGTTGTGTTATGCTGACGACACTCTCGTCACGGCGATTGGACGGGACTTCCGGGAGGCGGCTCGCCTTGCCGAAGTCGGAACGGCTCTCACCGTGGACCGCATGGGAATGCTGGGCTTGAGGGTCTCCATATCCAAAACGGAGGCCCTCCTCTTTCACGGTCCACGAAAAGGACCCCCACGAGGGGCGAGTATCACCGTCCAGGGGACGGTTATCAAGGTGCAGGCCCAGATGAAGTATCTGGGCCTGATCCTGGACGGACGATGGAGCTTCGGGCAGCATTTTGTTCATCTCGGCCCAAGGCTCATCAACGCCGCTGCCGCTCTTGGTCGCCTCCTTCCGAATGTGGGAGGGCCGGGGTCGCTATGCCGGCGTCTTTATTCCGGCGTAGTGAGGTCGATGGCGCTGTACGGTGCCCCGATCTGGATAGACGCCCTCACCGCTAAAAATCGGGCTCTGCTGCGAAAGCCGCAGAGGGTCATAGCGGTGAGAGGCATCAGAGGGTACCGTACGGTGTCGTGGACTGCGGCGACACTTCTCGCGGGCGATCCGCCCTGGGAGCTCCAGGCGGAGGTGCTCGCGGAAGTGTACCGGTTCCGGGTCGAGGCGAGGGACCGCGGCGACCGTCCAGGGTCGGCGGAGATCGGGCGGATCAGGGCTCTAGCCCAGCAAGCCCTGATCGCCCGATGGCAGGAGGATCTGGGGACTCCCACGGCGGGCGTAGCGACAGTGGAGGCGATCCGTCCCCACTTGAGTCGCTGGGTCGAGAGGAAGCACGGCACACTGTCGTATAGAATGACGCAGGTACTTACCGGACACGGATGCTTCGGTAAGTACCTGCACGGGATAGCGCGGCGGGAGGAGTCACCCTCCTGTCACGAGTGTGGTGCGCCAGTGGACACGGCGTACCACACCCTGTACGAGTGTGCTGCGTGGGGGCCCCAGAGGCACATCCTTGCGGCGACTATGGGCGGAGACCTCTCGCTACCGAGCGTTATCAACACCATGCTCGGTAGCGAGGTGTGCTGGTCAGAGATGCGCTCCTTCTGCGAAAGTGTCATGTCGCAGAAGGAAGCAGCGGAGCGGGAGCGGGAAAAAAATGCCGCCGCTGACTCGCTCCGCAGAAGACGACCGGGGAGAAGGAAAAGGCGCTACGCGCATCTTCTCCCTCCGCCTCAATAGGCGCCGTAGGGACCAGTACCCTGGGAATCCCCCCTAGTTGTTGACCGTCAGGGCGTCACGGTAGCATGCGTAAGCGATCCCGTGGCGTCCGCCGAAAGACGGAGAGGGTACCGCTGGTTTTTTAGTGGGTAAACCCGGTGTGCTTGGGCGCACTAGGCGTTCAGGGCTCCGGGGAGTCCCACACACCCCCCCACTTTCCATCACGTGGGGGAAGCGCGTAAAGCGTTTTTCCAGCGTAATAAAAAAAAAAAAAAAAAAAAAAAAAAAAGTGGTTGTTCGTTAAGCAGTGTGTTGTTTTGCGTTGTCGTGAAGCATCATATACATCAAGTAATTTTCAATTTGTTACTAACACATTGTGGATTTGATGCAATTCAGTGTGCGCTCTCAACTAAAACAAAAATTATTAAACAATTGAATTTAAAATGACAGGATTGTTAGCCAGGGGGAATCAATAAAAATACACAACAATGCCCTCTAATCCTGCTTCAGAACATTACGTTTAGAGAATGGTATCTAAAAAGCACCATAAAATGTTATAGAAATATTCGTTACCCTTTAAAGTTAGAAATGTCGTATGTACCAAAATCTTTGCTTATTATTTAAGCATTTTAATTCAAAAGATATTTCAGTGCGACGTTTTAATTTATTATAAAGGTTAGTTGAATGTGAAACCTGAATTTTACTCCATTACGAACCAAAATTTAAAAGAGCGGTTGAGATAACACGGTTGCACTGCTACAGTCACGGATGTCCGCGCCACTTCAATGAAAAATGTGTAACTCGACAAAGGGATGTACAGTCAGCGTAATAAATACGTATAATATTGTGATAACATAATTTAATTGAAAAAAAATATATATATATTTCCTTAAAAGAAAAGGTTTCATAATCTTAATAAATTAACTATAAGTATTAATTACACAATTGTACGAAGCACAGCCTAATTAAGGCGTTGACGAGTTGTACTTGGAGTAAGTCGTTCTTTTGTTATGTGATATTCTTGATTAATTTGATGGTCAATAATAACTATTATCATTGTTATCACTACACTTAAACTATTTTGATAGGGTTACTCAATAATTCTCTTCTTAATTAATTCCAATTTTGATCTCTGAAATTCAACGATATTATTTTTAACTACACACGGGTTTATTTATAATTGCCGCCGTTAAACTAATTTTGATGCGATAGAGTTTGACACATACAGTATACAACATTCCTCGGTATAGTTTTTATTGAATGAAAATGGTAAATTTTGCAATCGTTTTATTCTCAAAAAACTACGGGTAGTTTTTTGAGAATAAAACTTTAAAAATACCGCTTACTCGAAAGGAAGAAGCACAGCTGTACTTACATATTATGTTAAGTAGGTAATAATAATGTAGGAAGTATTGACATGACGCTGTTTTTTTTTTTAATTTATAACGAATAACAAAAGACTGAAAGATAAATTTATATTACCAAATATATTGCTTCTATGAAAGTTGCAAGACACATATTTTTGTTACGCATTGTACTTTAAATGTTACTCCTTGAAAATTATAAATTGTCATAAATATTTTAAACGTTTTTATAACATTCATGCTTCATATTAAAATATTAAATTTAGCCTCGTTATTTCTTGTTTTAATTAAAACTAAATCTTGACATAATGAAAGAAAAATAATATAATTAATATGAAAATATTTTAAAGTTTTATGAATAAACCCGGCGTTGAAATTATATAGTTTTCTGAAATGATCATTTGTATCAAATTCGTAGGAATTTTTAAACTTCCTCAGTGCAATTAGTCCGGTCAAAATAGACCTTCACACTTGAATGTTTTTCCAAAGTTATGAAGGTAATGACTTTAGTAAATTTTTGGATCAATTTTTCTCAGAAATGGGAAAAGTGTTAGAACAATTTTTCTTTTGTTGCTTAGTTTTGATAAAACACCATGCTTTTTGTATACAATATATGATTGATGGGAACTGGGGAGTTTTCACAATGTCATTATAATGGTATTCTTAATATTTATTAAAAAATATCAGCTTCTTGGTAGTTCATGAAAGGGTACCCATACCTCATCTCAATCAGTCTAAAAAGGCATTAGTACAAACAGAAAGTACAAATTATTCTTCAACTATTCTACAAAAATATAGCTATTGGCTGATTAGCAATAGAAAATGTGACGATTGGGTTGTATCTATCCTGGTGGGCTACACGGGATACTAGCAGTTGATGGCGCCAGACGTGTCCATAATTTGAAAATATCTATTAAATAAATAAGTTCTGCCTATGTATGTTATAAACAATGTTGTTTACCCATAAAATTGTATCACTTCGTGTTACCTACATTAAATATTAATTGTAAGTGTTTAGTTATAAGTCAATTGTGTAATTTTTACAATAAATAAATTTGCTAGAATCTTCAAGATATTAAGGCTAAATAAATAAATAGAATAAATACAAAATAAATACTTAAAGAAAATTTAGTGTAAATAAAGTATTTTGATGGTATTAAAAACATGCCTGATTTGGAGATTAACTTAAATAATAAGGTAGAGAACTAAATCGTTGAACAGAGAAATACATAGTTAGAGGTGAAGGAAGAATTGCGAACGGGAGTATTTATTAGATTAGAATATTTTAAGCAATATATCATTTGTGTTTACAATTCACCTCGTGCTCGGCGGTGAAGGAAAACATCGTGAAGAAACCTGTGTGTGTCAGATTCCATAGAAATTCTGCCACATGTTTATTCCACCAACCCGCTTTGGAACAGCGTGGTGAAATGTGTTTCAAACTACCTCCTTAAAGGGAGAAGGCCTTAGCCCAACAGTGGGAAATTTACAGGCTGTTGTTGTTGTTTTAAGCAATATTATAATACCGCAGTCCTATTTGTGGGATATTTATTATGAGTCACTCTATTTCCTCTATGTTGTTATTCTCTGTAATAAAACTGACTCATTCATCACAACGAGAAACAATAAAGCAAGGAGTTGTCGCATTGTCTTAAGTTTTCTATTATATTTTATTACTTTCGAAATGTCTTTCAGTAATTTCTGTGTTAATTTATAAATCGTGAAATTAAAACTGTAAACCTTGACGTTAAATTCAAATTACTTATCTATGTTTGTTGACATTGAAATTTTAAATGGATACCGTTAGCATCAATATTTTTTGGTGATTTTTTTGTTTAACCTTATGTACACCTTTTGTCGCGGTGTTAGTTCTATAGTTATAATGTACGACATAGAATGACATAGTGTTAAATATGTCATTTCGTCTCTTCATCTCACTTATGAAATGGTGATTACCGATTTGAGATGATACTTACTTTACTACTAAATGTAGTACTAAATGTGTACTTTTAAATGTTATCACTATAATAACCAATGTTACGTACAGGCACATATTACCTTCTTATGTTAAATGATTGTTACCTGCGATGACCTTCAAATTATTTTTTTAATAGTTTGTTGGTAGCTATAATAAATACCTAACATTTAAACTAAAGGAGCGAAAAATACTGTATTTCATTTCAATTTAAGTGTAATGTGAAATTCAAGCGTAGTAATAATCAGTTAATATTAGATGTGCTTCTGTCAGAGAAAATAGAGAGGTTTCAAGAGGTGCACGAGTGTCATACGATCGGACTAACGAAAGAGTTTTTATTAAGCTAATCCCTCGATCGGAAAGTACGCCTCTCAATTGTCTTCCCAAACTGTGGTAGGAAATCGATCCATCAGTACAAACATTCCTTAGGAGAGTTGGCACCAGTTGAGCGGCTGGTCGTCTGCCAAATTCTTTTTCTTTTAGTGTTATAAACTATCCCGCGCTGACTCCAAATAAGAATGGTAAAAGCAAGCGAAATATATAATTATTATTATCATAATGAAATGAAATAAATAATACTACACAAATTATTTATGTAAGTTGTTTATCAAATTACTTTTTTGTTCCATTTTCTGTCGAAACGCTTGGCCCTTGGAGTAGTGGTACAAAAAGCTTCATCAAAAGTATAACACCTCGCCTCATTGCTTCCACTGGTTACAGGAGGGCTGGTTCGTTTTTTGCCCAGAGGATCGGAATTGCGATTCAACGGCGAAATGCTGCTAGCATTCTTGCCACCATTTCACGCGGTCAAGATTTATACAGTAACAAGTTTTAGTTCATATTTGTATATATTTAAGCATTTATTGTTATTAATTCTTATGTTAATAAATTATGTAAGTTGGTTAAGTATTGAATGAAGATGATGTGAATATCCTTCCCCTAACTAATTTATTGTATGGTTAATTTAATATGTGTTGACAAGGAAAACCGATCTACAGATAAATCCAATAGGGTTTCTGTTACATAATTGCATTATTTTTAATGGGTAAAACACAAAATAAAATGTATTATGTTGTAATTTGATTATATAAATCATTAAAGCGTTAATGTTAAGCTTCTTATTTCTTTATTTGACTCAATTCCATATATATACAATTGTAGCTCAAAATTGCCAAGTATTTTAAATAGAGAACAGAACTTGAATCTTTCTAAATGAGTCTGATCTTAAACCAAAAACACAATGAGACCTCAAAATAAAAGGTATAATATCAGTAGAATAAATTGATTTATATACACTTATTATGGCAAACGTAGTGTAGGACGTCCTCAGGCACGGTAGAGTGACGATATACGCAAGGCGGCAGGCAGGAGCTGGATGCGAGTAGCCGGAGAAAGACCACAGTGGCCTGCACCTGGAAACACCTATGTCCAGCAGTGGACAAAAACGGGCTGATAATGATGATGATGATGACACTTATAATTATTATAAGAAAAACACTCCTATAGTTAAAATCGACAACATATTGTGTACTAAATACAATTTAGAGGTATTTTGAAACTGAACATACCACGTTACTGGACTAAGGAGGCTTTTCTATTTTAAAGAGACAATACAATACTTATAGTATGATTTCTTCAAGATTATCCTTAACATCATTTAACATCACTAAATTTAAAAAATCGCATGCTCTATTCAAACCCACCGTGTACATAACTATAGTAATACGTTAGGAGTCATTTGTGAAAAGAGGCTTCTTTGCAATTCCAGCTTAAATACATAGCTCTCGTAAGTCAAATCACGAATCTAAAACTAGTTCGATGTTTAGCATTCGAAGTTGTGTGTTTAAATGGCTGCAATATTGCAGGATTTATCTCCGGCTGTGTAGTTATTGCATTCCCCCACCTAGATAGTACCGCTAATACGCCAATAGCTTTTAACTTATGACCTAGATTGAGTGTTCAGTAACTAGACTTACGGTACGATAAGCTTTGCGTGGAAATTCGTGATACGTAACCAAAACCAGTAATTGATAAAACCTGTTATTAATAGGTTTAGTAATCGCCGAGTTATGTTACCCAAAAATAATATTATCAAAAGTATTGGTTATTAAAATATTGTATATATCGGAGAACGGGTGACAAAATAAATAGGAGAACCAATTTATAAGTAAACAATGTATATTTAAAACAATAACAATAAATTATACTTATTCTTAAACACTAATTACAATTAATTCGATGTACAGAATATTTAAGGATTAATTATTACAGAATAAGTACAAAAATGCGCTCATCTGGGTTAATCACCAAATAAACAGTTCAGAGCACCGATTGTGCCGTGTTCAACACTGAATCACTTCTGATCTGTTGACATCTGTCGAGCCTTTTTTATAGCAACTTGTCCTTTTGAGTCAATAGCACAACCGTATTATAAAATCGGAAGTTTATTAAAAATTATTATCTCCCACATATAGATTTAAGAATACAGTGTTTATAACACTACATATTTTATATGTAATTGCTTTGTTTTTGTTTTATGATAGATCGCAGACGGGCAAATAAGCAAGGAAGCCGTTGGATGGTAGATGATCACCACTACCCGTACACTTTAAGAAATATTGCTAATTTCTGATATCACTAAGGCATTACTAACTTAAAGAGCTAAGATGCTTGGTTCTTCGCAGCTGCAGCACACGTCAATACTAAGTAACAGCTGCATAGCGGTAAAATAAATGATGAATGGGTGGTACCCCGCTCCCTACCATCAAGCAGTACCATCATGTGTAATACTAATTAGTTTATTTTTCTATCAGCAAGGAATCTTACCTTTGGTTACCTTTGCTTTTACCATTAACTCACTAGATATTAAAAAGGCTTCCTGCCGACTCAATCTGTCTAAATGTAATAAACTCAAAACTGACCGAACGGATTTTCTTACTGATTATATTAATGGACGGAGTAGGTCGCTCAAATCAACAGAGTTATATGTTTCACGATAAAAATATTTTTATATGTCCTTCTTTCCATACGAAACTGAGATGGGTAGCTTACAATTAAAACAATGTAAATTGAATTTTATGTACATTATGTTTAGGTTTTATTTTCTTGGGTTTTATTGAAAGCCGTATTTGGCTTTTTAATTATTGGATTACTACTATATTCATTTATCACACAATAACTAATTAAAGAAGGAATAATATTACTGCAAAGTACAGTTTAAAATCCATTTATTGAACACGAATTATTTATATGAATGAAATGTTTCAACATTACGTTAATATTAAAATCCAACTGAATAATTTGACTGACTTTTATTTAAAATAGTTAAATAAAAGCCAACTACGTTAATTCCGCATTTCATTTCATTTCGAATAAATAAGTAGTGAGGTAATCAAGATTTCACGGTTCATTATTATCTCCTACTGAATGGACATGTGATCAAAATTACGTAATTCATTATTTAAAAATGGAATGAAATGTAAAAAACTTACATTTCAACGTGAAATTTATGACGGTTTATTGATGGTAGGGTTCAGATTGTAACGCCTAAGATAAATATTTAGTTTAGTTCTATTCTAGTTTGAAGGGTGAGTGTCAGAAAAGGCACCAGGGACATAACATCTTTTTTTTTTATTTATTCGTTAGTTCAATTCTTAGTTGGTGTATAGTGGCGTATTGGTCATAAATAGGTTTTTGATGAATAGGGAAAGAAATGGTTATTTCTTACAGTGCTATTGTAGTATATCTGTGGTGACCGCGAAATAAAAAAAAAATACGTGTATGACTCGGGACACTCGAGAAGGGATAATTTAAATTAATCACTGGCATATGCCTAAGAGAAAAAAAGAGATGCTTAATTTAGCCATAAGTCCGTCCATTGCACGATCGAAATCAACATTTTGTTTTTTTTATTTTTTCTGTGTTTAATCCTAAGCTGCCTTTATTTTTATTTGTGGTGTACAATAAGTATATTTCATTTAGAAAGGCAACACAGACAGACTGATGCCGTAACGCGTTACGTAACGAAGCGTTACCTTCCATAAAAAGTTATTACTTGTAAAATTATGTACACAATATACGTGTTTATGTATGTTTAATTATACATGCTAATATTATAAATGCGAAAAAGTTCATTATTCTTATTTGCTGGAAGCAATAGATCAACGTTACTTGCTTTCATTTGCGTAGTGATAGTTTATAGGTCAGATGTTCACATACTGTATTTCATCCGGCACATACGCGCGGGAGGTTGTATAAATGTAATTGTAAGTAACGCTCGAAATATAAACATGAAATTTATTTGTTATATAAATGTCTGTCCCGACTTTGCGAGTAAAAATATGGTTTTGCTCTTACTGATTTTTTTTTAAATAAAGATATAAAATTTGTTATATTATAATATAACTACTTATAGTATCTAATTGATTTTACTTATGCACTAATTAATGGAACAATTCTTTCGTTCGTTTTTTAAATTCGTTTATTAAATTGTATAATATTTTATTGCTAAAAATGACTGCAAGGGCACAGTTAGGGTTTATAAATAATGAGACAACATCACATACATTATATACTCCGATCCCAATGTAAGTAGCTAAAGCACTTGTGTTATGGAAATCAGAAGTTAGGGTTTATATGTGTTTCTTTTTTGTTATATTTATAATGTATAAATATAATCTATACTAATTTTAGAAAATGAGATAGTAAGTCTGTCTGTTACGCTTTCTAACTAAAACGTGGAGCACACTTGAACCCCAAGGAAATACAGGCCATTTTTTAAAAACTTTCAACTATACGTTCGTATCTCTTTATTATATAATATAAATAAGAAAACGCTTGTTAAGTGAACAAAATAACTCATAACGTTGTAGATATTTTTTTTTAATAAATCGTAAAAACACAAAAATTAATCGTACTATGGGGATTGAAAAAAAAAACTAAAAGTACAACATACCGAAATTCGTTTCGATGCTTTTATGATATTCGATCGCAATTGTAATAATTACCATAATACTTATTACCATATTAGTGAAGGATTAAAAATGAATAAGTATTAAAATTTGTATATTTTTAAATATGATTAATATATTAATAATTTTAGTAATGTATTTGAAAAATAAAATGCTGAATTATTAATTTTGTGATCAGTTGTGTACAATTAAGGCTTCGGCTTTCATCGGCATTTTTCGGAAAGGATCGGATCTATTTGAATCGGGGAAATGCTGCTAGCATTATTACATTTACTGTTGTATATTTCATTTGTCTGTAAAGATCATAAATGTTTTGTAATTATATTTTTAAAGATGAATGAATGATTAATATTAATTTTTAATTATTTATTCGGCATTTATAATAGGAATAAGTTGGATGTGAAAGTATTGTCTCGATTTGAAGTACCGTCTGTATAGTAAGTATGCAAAATATTCCCCATAAAATGTTGATACCTCACTGTTGAAACTGGAACGTTGTTTAAGGCCAATTCACACGACGACTTTTTCAAACGCGTATTTGCGATAGAACAGCGGGAAAAAGTCATTAGAGCAGATTGTTTGTATTTCATGTACAGAAACGCGTGTGAAACGATATACAGGCGCGTTTTGTGTACATTTTCCAAAACATTTGATGTTATAAAACCGAGCGCAACCATCGTATTACAATTCTGAATAATGACGTATACAGTGATGTTATTATACAGCTTGTGACTTATTTATGTAAGTCTCTACACTCTTTGGTGGTAGGGCTCTGTGCAAGTCCGTCTGGGTAGGTACCATAATTATCGTGTGTTATATAATCACTACAGAATATACAAACAACAACAGCCTGTAAATTCCCACTGCTGGGCTAAAGGCCTCCTCTCCCTTTGAGGAAAATGTTTGGAACATATTCCACCACGCTGTTCCAATGCGGGTTGGTGGAATACACATGTGGCAGAATTTCTATGAAATTTGTCACATGCAGGTTTCCTCACGATGTTTTCCTTCACCGCTCAGCACGAGATGAGTTATAAAGACAAATTAAGCACGTGAATCAGCGGTGCTTGCCTGGGTTTGAACCCGCAATCATCGGTTAAGCTGCACGCGTTCTAACCACTGGGCCATCTCGACTACAGAATATAGAGACTTTTAATTAATATTGCACGTGTGTTTCTGTAAGGCGAATGTTATGTACATATATAAATGTGTTGTGTATGAATGGTGGATGATGATATGTGTTGTGTAGGTATAACGTGTCGTTCGATCTCGTCAATATTAATGTAAAAATTATAATTTATATAAATAAATATAATAGTCGATGTCACAGATTGATGTCGCACGCTTTGTCAGCGTGTTATTCGTGGTGTGAGTTCGAGTTAGTTAACACAGAATTGAAATTTCGTGCATAGACGTCGTTTTCGGGCGATTATAGGCTTAAAATTTTATATTGTGAACATTGACGGTAAAGCTTTGTGGGACTGTTTAAGCGGATACCTGTCAGTCATACAGCGAATCATATATATATATATATATATATGTACATATTCTGTGTTCTGGTTTTTGAATGGTGAGTAAACCAGCCATTACAGACAAATCTCATAGAGAATTGCCTTTGGAATTAAATTGTGTCTGAATGTATATGGAAACTTTCTAAGATCATATGAATTTTATATAAAAAAATTTACAAAAAGAAAAAATTTACAGAAAGAAAAACCTATTTTAAAACAAATAAATATGCACTAAAAAGTAATAAAAATAATTGCGAATTCGACATATATTTAGAGTGCTCATAAGTAAGATGAAATAAAATATTAGACTACTTAAAAGTCGATTTACGATTATATAACGTATTACTTTTTAGTGCATTTTTATTTGTTTTAAAATAGTGTTTTGTTTGAAGTCGGTTTTTCTTTTTGTTAAAATTTTATTTATTTTTTGATTTTAAGTGAAGCTGATGTAGACTAACATTTTTTTTTCAAAGGGATAGATTAAGCGTGCCGTTTATATGAATCAGAAACTACTTCGGGGACAATTTCAAAAGAAACTTTCGAATAAAGCAAAAATATATTTTCGAAAATGCGGCTTTAATACGTCATGCGGCATAAACTACAAGGTACCACCCTCGAATGAGCTGTAATCGACCTCAGTAAAAAAACTTTGCAAAAGAGCTATTCGTATGCTATGACGTACATCATATGACATCACATCATAAACACAAAAATTGATTAAAGACAGTAAGAAATTCTGCCCCAAACCGCACCCTAACTGTAAGCCGTTTAGGAGTTCCGTCAATACATAGTATAAAACAAAGTCGCTTTCTCTGTCCCTATATCTTTAAAACTACGCAACGGATTTTGATGCGGTTTTTTTAATAGATAGTGTGATTCAAGGGAAAGGTTTGTGTATATACCAACAATATAGTAAAGAAACACTGACAATTTTAGAAGTTTGCAATGTGATGTCGTAAATAAACAAATTCTTTAGTATATTTAGTATCAGTTTTGCACCCGTGAGAAGTCGGGGCGGGTCGCTAGTTAATTATAATATTCGATTATGACAATTACATGAACATAACCACGTTCCGGAAGGTGATTTAAATATCCAAGTACCATAAATAAAAGATTCGACCGAGTATTGCTAACGTGCTCCTCAGAATTGTTCCGTTCCCTCCCGTTCCCTTAATTTGTCATGGATCCTATACTCAGAACCTAACCAAACTTTCACCAAACTACCCTTAAAGTAATTCCTTTATAATTTTGAAAGAATCAACAAAATTGTGCCAACCAATTTTGAGTTATTCACCTATTTATCGCGCACATACATAATGCAAATTTAAGAATTATGTCGTTTTCATACGGATACCATCATCGGAAAAAAATAAAAAAAAAATGGGACCCCACGGGAAGCACTACCTTTCAAATAAAAAAAAAAAATTATCAAAATCGGTCCACCCAGTAAAAAGCTATGAGGTAACAAACATAAAAAAAATACAGACGAATTGATAACCTCCTCCTTTTTGAAGTCGGTTGATAAAACCGAGCGCAACCATCATATCACAATTTTAAATAATGACGTATACAGTGATGTTATTATACAGGTTGTGTCTTATTTATGTAAGTATCTACACTCTTTGGTGGTAGGCCCTGTGCAAGCTCGTCTGGGTAGGTACCACACATATCGTGTGTTATATAATCACTACAGAATATAGAGACTTTTAATTAATATTACAATGCATGTGTGTTTCTGTAAGGCGAATGTTATGTACGTGTACGTGTGTATATAAATGTGTTGTGTATGAATGATGTATGATCTACGAACGTGTCGTTCAATCTCGTCAATCTTAATGTAAAAATTATAATTTATACTAGCTATACCCGCCCGCTTCGCTGGGCATTAGTCGTAGAAAAATAAATTTTTAATTTTTCATTTTGTAATTAATCACTGATACAATGTACGAATAATCAAGAAACATGCGAGATCTAATTAAATACTTAATAAATATTTCATTTAATATTCGTCAATGATGTTCTCGATAGGCTGCAGATTAGTCATATTACCCATAAATTTATTTGTCAAGATCACATCTTCTTTTTTTTTGATTAAATTAAATTTCTATAGTCTGTAAAAGTTTGTATCACACCAAAACGTCCTCTTTTATCCGGTTTTATCAAATATCGATGTTATTACATTTACAACCTTGTCAATACTTTCGAACGTACGTCAAAGCATCCTGAGCATATTTTGCATACTTTTTGGACATCCACTACTTCCACCAGCTACTTTATCATTCAATTTTGTATCTCGTAAAGAGTAAGGAATGAGTACATAAGAGGAAGTTTGAAAGTGACACCGATAGCCGAGAAGTTGTGTGGAAGGCGGCTATCGTGGTATGGGCATGTAATGCGGAGGAATGAGGAACATATTGTGAGAAAAGCCTTGAGTATGGATGTGGATGGATATAGAGGTAGAGGACGACAAAGGAAACGATGGATGGATTGTTTGAAAGAGGATATGGTTAGAAAGAATGTTACTAAGAGAAATAAGGAAGGAGAAGACATGCTGCGCCGACCCCAAATAATATTGAGATAAGGGCAGGAGGATGATGAGGATGATGATTGTATCTCGTAAATAAATTAACTCTTTGGTTAGAAGTTTTGATTGGTTGCATCGAATGTAGTTTAATCGTTCGTTCTCGACCATGCGTACATGTCAACAATGAATTATTAAAACAGTTGACAATTCTTCAGAATATGGTTAGATTAATTATCTCGAATCATTATACGATACGCATAAAAATCCTTACAACTAACTCTCGAAGAGTCACAGAGCCTGTCGTGAGAATATTTTGATACAGTCCGAGATGATATCCATCTTTTGCTCGCATGAACATAATTGGATAATCGTAATAATTGTCATGCGATTGATATATTTCAGCAACACCTTGATTGTTTTTGTGTCGCTTAGTGATAACAATACCTCGTTTTGTAATTTCTGTACCGACAATTACAGATGTGACTTCAGGAGCTATGGGAGCTTTAATACGCCTTTTATGCTCTACGTTCTATCTTAATTGATAATGACTTTAAATGATTTGTTGTTTCACTTTCTAGAGCAGTTTTAAAATCTTTAACTGAACAATTATTTTCATGAAGCATAATCCTAAATTTATAATTCATATGATACACTTTAAACGCAGACGCGAAATTATGGTATTGTACAATATTTGTTACTCCAAATGATGTCATTTGAAAGTATGAATTGTAATTTCTAATATACTGAAGGAAATATTTAGACTCCTTAATAGTTCCCGTAACGAAGGTAAGAAGAGGTTCTGGTGGTTCAACCAGTTGTGGTAAATACATTTTGCCAGTGGAGTAGCACATACCGGCGGATGATCACATCTGGATTCATGTTGTTATCATAACCTTTATAGTAATTGAAGGCTGATTTATTGAGATTGGTTCTAGTTCTTGACTTAGTCTATTTTAATCGTTGATCATCCAGTCATTGGGCTTGCTCGTCAGGTTTTTTCAGTATCTCTTGATGAAGATCCTTGTTCGAAGATCTCGAACTTGATCATTTCGTTGACTAACTGTTTTGGTAGCTCTTAAAGTAGAAATTCGGATTCTATTTGTTTTTAAACGTATTTCTTGTTATTTCTTGTTGGTATATATGTATTGTTGATATTCCGATCTTTTGTTTCTTCAATGGCACGGTTGTTTCTATTTATATAAATAAGTTGTTTTTTGGTTATTTGTATTACATTTACACTTTATACTAAAGATTCATGGTTATTGGAGTAATGAGTATACTTACCAATTATGATTATTGTTTATTTTTTATAACCACAACAGGTAATCACTTCTTCCCGTATATGTAATTTATAATTATCTTATTTTAAAATGATAATTAATATTGTTGTGATTATTTTATGTTTATTGGCATATGACAGAAATCAAGTTAGTTGTTATGCTTGTTGAATAGATTTTCATTTTTTTATTTCATTTTTTATAATTGTCAGTGGATCGGTATAGAAGTGCATCATGATACACGTAAGGGCCATCTGTTGGTTATTTTTAATGATACGGATGAAAAAATTACTTTCTCCATAAAACAATGGATAAACATACCAATTTTCACAATGACCGATCAAATAGTTTCGGAGATTATCGATGACACGCATACAAACACATCCTTTTGGAAATCTATTTATACTTTTGTATGTATAGATAGCCTATGATTTGCGCTAGTACATGTTTTTCCTGTATACCAATTTTTATAAATATACAGACAGACAAAAATTTCAAAAATGGTAAAAATTATGTCAGTCAATCGTAAAATGTACACTTATGACGAATTACGACAAAAAATAGTGTACAGACAGACTCTAGAGATTTATATAATAGTATAGCTTTAGTACTCTCGTGCGATAGCTTTATTATTAGCATATTTTACGAATAACTTTGGTGTTTCAATACCGATTTCTATGATTCTTTTTTATGGAATAGTTAATACTATTAACTTTTTTAATTTGGGATGATTGATAGTGTTATAAACGTAGGAATAGACAAATATTATCAGAAAGCTTCGAACTACTAAGCTATTGGTTGTGACATGTGTTATTGCGAGTCAACCATAAAAGATAAACATAGACTGTCATGGGATATTTTTTATATAATTTTAAGGAGAACATTTCAGTAATACATGATTTCTGTGTAGCTTTAAAAATTAAGGCTAAACACACGACGGAAGCTTAAAATATGGAGTAACTTATTCCGTTTTCCCAACATTTCCCTTCATTGCTCTGCTCCTATTGATTGTAGCGTGATGAAAAGTATACTATAACCAGCTCAGGAGGATGACAAATAATTGTACCAAGTTTCGT
Organism: Vanessa cardui; assembly: GCF_905220365.1. Classification (NCBI taxonomy): domain Eukaryota; kingdom Metazoa; phylum Arthropoda; class Insecta; order Lepidoptera; family Nymphalidae; genus Vanessa; species Vanessa cardui. Next base: position 5,084,963 of record NC_061136.1, read on the forward strand.
TAAAATCCGTCGAGTAGTTTTTGTTTCTATAACGGTTATACGGACAGACAGACAGACAGACAAAAATTTTACTGATTGCATTTTTGGCATCAGTATCGACCCCAGATCACCCCCTGATAGTTATTTTGGAAAAATATTTCATGTACAGAATTGACCTCCCTACAGATTTATTATAAGTATGCTTTGTCAGTGTGTTATTCGTGGTTTGAGTGAGTTCGAGTTAGTTAACACAGAATTGAAATTTCGTGCATGGACGTCGTTTTCGGGCGATTATAGGCTTAAAATTTTATATTGTGAACATTGACGGTAAAGCTTTGTGGAACTGTTTAAGCGGATACCTGTCAGTCATACAGCGAATCATATACATATATATGTACATATTCTGTGTTCTGGTTTTTGAATGGTGAGTAAACCAGCCATTACGGACAGATGTCTTATATATATTTCTATAGATGCTTGCTGCTCCCTCATCTTCGAAGTTAATATTAATTAAATTGTGTCTGAATGTACATGGAAAATTTCTAAGATCATATGAAATTTTATAAAGCCGTATACTGTTATATTCTGTTATTTCGCTCACGTGCTTTTAGAGTGTACCCTACGTCCTTTCCCGTTTACCTAAGAATATAAACATATTGTCAAAATTTTTGTTTAAGGGGACTACAGGAGCTAATTGCCCTTGAGAATCACGCGCACACAGTTACACTAACGACAAAAACGGCATGCCCCCCGCGCACTACGCTTAGCGAGGCGGCTAGGTTACGCCTAAATATTCCAATAGATGGCGCCGAACCGCCGCGCGCCGCGCCGAGCGAAAGCGAAGCGAAGTCAATTCTATCAATTCTATCAATCATAGATTTCATAAAAATAGACAGGACGACAGAATTATTTTAATTTCTTTGTGTCATTTAAAAAAATATGATAAAATTAAACTGAATTAATTAAACTTAAATTATTATTATTTTATGTACAAAAAATAGTTAATTTAAACATTTTGTTTCTTTAATTTTTACTGTATCAATTCAATTAGTTGTAATACTAAATATTAAATCGTACCTATTTTTAAATTTTTAAAGTTTTTTAAAAGTTTTTTAAAGTTTTTTAAAGTTTGTTAAGCGATTTATTAAATAAAATTGGAACTGTTCGTAATTTATACACTGACAAAAAGCGTAGAGTTTGTTCGTTTTACTAATATCGGGACACAATGAAAAAAAATTAAGTTAAAAAAGTCAGCATCAAAAAGTTACTATAAAAATAATATCGGCAAGTCGGTCTAGTAGAATTATTGGTTAACTCGGTCAATCACAGTGGGTTTAGTCATAAATCTCATAAAAATAGTTTGGATATTAGAATTATTTGTATTGTTTTTGACTGATATTTGAAATAAAACTGATTCAATTAAATTCAAATATTTTTATTTATTTTTGGTTTAACAAAAAAACAAATAAATTTCGTTTCAATTTTTTTATTAAAATATTTTTTTTAATTATTCGTTCGTCGTCGTTCGTTATTAAAATATCTTTGATACTTGCAATCAATATTTCACCCACTTTCACTGAAGCTACGAGCTAAAATTTTTCAATTGATACTATTTCCAATCTTTAAAAAATATTGAATTACGTCTATGACACTTCTAAATATTTTAGTTCTTTGGTTCACAACAATTACATATTTCAAGATGGCCCAGTGGGTAGAACGCGCGCATCTTATTGCGGGCTCAAACCCAGGCAAGCACCACTAAATATTCATGTGATGTGCTAATTTGTATTTTTTTTTTATTATTAAATTTAATCCATACATAACTATATTTCCTATTATAAACAAAATTGATAAAATTAAACTCTAACGTAATAGAAATAGCTCCCGTGTTATTTTTTTTCGATTTTCTTAATTCTGAAAAAATAAATGCATAGTTGTTAGGAATTAAAAATTTAATTATTATAATATATATATATATATTTTTAAATATAGTCCTTTAAAAATAATAAAATTTTAGTTTGCATTGACCAAATACTCCATGGTGACTGTGATAGCAACAGGCCTCGGCCGGCAGTGTCTGTACGAGGCGCTCACGCACACATGCTTACGCATTTTGGTCGAAAATAAGAAAATCTGATTTAAAAAAAAATCTATTGATTTTACTAAATAATTAAGATAATAAATTTTTAGTATATTGTTTGTAGAATAATGTGACAAAAGACCAAAATTATTGAAGGTATATAAGTGTAGTTAAAAAACAAAAAAAGACTTTTTTAGAGGTAACTTTGCGATTTTTTTCTATCGTACCAAATTAATTACATCATGTTTTCAACACAATTATCTAGCATCAAATAACTAGCATCTATCCTGAAGATTAACATATATTTTTTTCATTTGGTTTATTGCATTGGATTATATACTTTTTGGCATTTTAAAACTTGCATTTAGCTCATGTGGACTACATTTACCTTAAATATTAAAAAAGATCACTCTTTGAACCTAATAATTGTAAACTTTATAGATTTTTTATTTCGTAATTTTAATTAACGGAATCGTTTTAATGTTCATGCGATTGTTACTTATTATAAACGAGATGGATTATATACACTATACATATTTATATGTAATAGAGTTCATATGCTATATTATGTACATGTTAGATAGAACTAAAATTGTGAAACTCTTTAGTAAATTGAAGGCTTCGACGATGTCATCATCACGAAAATGAGGTTACGCAAGGATAATAGCTTCGATAAAACGCATCATGGCGCCTACCGACTATCATAAAGGTCAGGTAAATATGAAAAACTATAACAAACTCATAACGTAGAACGAAGGAGTTTTCACGATATTTTTCTAAAGGCTTTTATAGTCTGGAGCGTTTTTACAACAAACATTTTCGGCTAAGTAGTATGGAAGTAAAAGCGTAGTGCTTTATTCTTTATATCATATTCAAAGGGATAAAAATAATTTTAATACATAATCACTCGAAGCATTGGGTGTTAAATGTAAAAGTATAATATGATAGGTTTCACACAAACTTCTAATCAACCGACTTCCAAAAGGAGGAGGTTATCAATTCGTCTGAATTTTTTTTTTTTTATGTTTGTTACCTCATAACTTTTTACTGGGTGGACCGATTTTGATAATTTTTTTTTGAAAGGTAGTGCTTCCCGTGGGGTCCCATTTTTTTTTAATTTTTTTCCGATGATGGTATCCATATGAAAACGACATAAGTCTTAAATTTGCATTATGTATATGCGCGACAAATAGGCGAATAACTGAAAATCACGTTAACCAATTTTGATGATTCTTTTTTTATTATAAAATATATACTTCAAGGGTAGTTTGGTAAAAGTTTGGTAAGGTTCTGAGCATAGGATCCATGACAAAATAACGGAATGGAAAGAAACGGAAGAATTCTGAAGAGCACGTTAGCGATACTCGGTCGAATCTTTTATATTTATAAATTATTTGGATATTTGAGTCACCTTCCGTTATGTGGTTATGTTTATGTAATTATCATAGTCGAATATTATAATCAACTAGCTACCCACCCCGGCTTCGCACGGGTGCAATACTGATACTAAGTATACTACAGAATTTGTTTATTTACGACATCACATAGCAAACTTCTATAATTATCAGTGTTTCTTTACTATATTGTTCATGTATTATATATACTAACCTTCCTCTGGAATCACACTATCTATTAAAAAAACCGCATCAAAATCCGTTGCGTAAATTTAAAGATATAGGGACAGAGAAAGCGACTTTGTTTTATACTATGTAGTGATGGAACTCCTAAACGGCTCACAGTTAGGGTGCGATATGGGGCAGAATTTCTTACTATCTTTAATCAAATTTTGTGTATGTGATGTAATGTAATATGATGTACGACATATATTAGCTCATTTTCAAAGTTTTTTTGCTGAGGTCGATTACAGCTCTATCGAGGGATCCTTGTAGTTTATGCCGCATTATGTATTAAAGTCGCATTTTCGAAAGTCTATTTTTGCTTTATTCGCAAGTTTCCTTTGAAATTGTCCTCGAAGTAGTTTCTGACTTATATAAACGGAACGCTTAATCTATCCATATTAAGAAAAATTAGTTAGTCAAATTCACAAGCTTCACTTAAAATCAAAAAATAAATAAAAATTTTAACAAAAAGAAAAACCGACTTCAAACAAAACACAACTTTAAAACAAATGAATATGCACTAAAATTTGTTAAAAATAATTGCGTATTCAACATATTTTTTAGAGTCCTCCTAAGTAAAATGAAATGAAAAATATTAGACTACTTAAAAGTCGATTTACGATTATATAATGTAGTTATAATTATTGCTATATTTGGAGTCGGTGTCAGCCAAGAAAACCCTATAGTATATCTATCAAAAAACAATACGAGAATACTTTAACAAATATGTTTTTTACAAATTACCTTTTATACAATAATATACTGGATCAAGGGGCTTCGTATCGCTTCTTTCTTTTAATTGTTGGGGCAAGGGCACCGTGGCTGACACCGGCTCCAAATATACCAATAACTATAACTACATGATATAATCGTTAATCGACTTTTAAGTAGTCTAATATTTTTCATTTCATTTAACTTAGGAAGACTCTAAAAAATATGTTGAATACGCAATTATTTTTATTACTTTTTCGTGCATATTCATTTGTTTTAAAATAGTGTTTTGTTTGAAGTCGGTTTTTCTTTTTGTTAAAATTTTTATTTATTTTATTAGTTGTTTGATTCAGGTACACGTGGGAACATCACATTCAAGTCTTTGTTATAGTATATATTTTGTTATATATATATATATAGTATCTTTGTTTATGTATAGTGGCTTCCGAAAACCCTAAGTACTTGGGTTCAAATCTGTTAAAAACTTAATAATTTTTTGATTCGGAAAATGGAGTTTCGACATTGTAAGGGTTTACATTCTCGCGTCTCGGAAAAGCAAGTAAAACCGTTGTGATCTCATTTGCCACCTAAAGCGGGTTAGTTCGATGTGCGTTATACGTACAGATTCTTTTCCAACAATCACTAATTATAGAGCTGCATGATAGTCCATCTAGGTTAGATATAGTACATCATATCACCGTCAAACAGTAAAGTAAAGTAAAGTAACAGCCTGTTCATTTCCCACTGCTGAGATAAGGCCTCCTCTTCCATTAAGGAGAGGATTTGGAACATATTCCACCACGCTGTTCCAATGCGAGTTGGATGCGAATGCACATGTGACAGAATTTCGATGAAATATGACACATGCCGGTTTCCTTACGATGTTTTCCTTCACCACCGAGCACGAGATGAATTAAGCACAGCAAATTAAGCACATATTTATAGTGGTGCTTGCCTAGGTTTGAACCCGCAATCATCGGTTAAGATGCACGCGTACTATACACGTCTAACCACTGGGCCATCTAAGCTCGTCAAACAGTAATACTCTTTATTGTTGTGTTCCGGTTTAAAAAGTAAATAAGCGAGCCAGCGTAACTACAAAGGACAAACATATTAGTTTCTTAGAATATTACTTAAGACTCGAATGTAATGATGATAATGATTTTGACTATAAATTAACCAGATGACAAATAAAAAGCAATTAAGTGCTTTTGCGTGCATGGGTGAATTAACAATGTCTATTTAAGATTCATCTAATCTTGTTCTGGTCAGTGGTCACAATTTTTTTTTTACAGTAAAGGTTGGCTCACGAGCGTATAGGCCATCATGCATAGACAATGACGCTGTAAGAAATATTAACTATTCCTTACATCGTCAATGTGCCAACAACCTTGGGAACTAAGATGTTATGTCCCTTAGGCCTGTAGTTAGTATTTCGATATTGAAACCGGACATATAGTCTAAGTCTAGAAGCGCAAGGAATAGTTGATATCATAATATTAGTTACATAGTTGTTTTCTTTTCTGATCAACAATATATTTATCCTGATACTATATCAATTGAATTAGTAGTTTATATCTGAACCCGGATACACAAACAAACTAACTTTCCTCTTTGTAATATTAGGATGATAAAATAGATAGCACACAGCGAAACTTTGAAGTGTAGAACTAAACCGTTAAAGTTTGAGAGTTTATTTTGTATTTTTTATTTATCCTTCTTATAACGCCAGAGAAAAATAGCTAACATAGCTTAGTGGTTATAACGCATGTATTTGTAACAATGATTTTTATGCTTGATTTGTGTTTATAACACCTCGCGCTCGGCTTTCAAAAAACCTGCATATTCTAATTTCAAAAAAATGTTTCTACTTTTGTAAGCCGAATTGGAGCAGCGTTATGGAAGTAGCTACGAGCATTCTACTAAAATATAGAGGAGGGCTTAGCTCATATATAAGCTGTTATAGCATATAAAAGTGGTCATAGATTAACTAATATCAAGTAAAATGATGATTACCGATTATTGGTAATACTATGCATATATAAAATTATGTGTCTTGGTTTATCCAATACTATTCGCCTGCGGCCTTTGCTCATCTTCAAATTTCATCGAATTCGGTTAAGTGAAAAAACAACGGACACACATACAGATATGCAGACCGAGTTACTTTCGCCACTATAACATCAGTTTAAATCCTATACTATTGACCCGACTGATAAAACATTGTTTAGTTTCTATTGTATATGAGGAATCCGGGGTATTTATTTTAGTTTATTATTAAAAGAATATTCAACACATAACATCAACATCAATGCCAATTTTCAAAAATTATATCGAAGCAAAGAGCTGATATAGCCCAGTGGTTAGGGCGCGTACATCTTAATCGATGACTGCAGGTTCAATGCTAGGCAAGAACTACTGAATGGGTGTGTGCTTGATTTGTTATTATAATTCATTTCGAGCTCGATCGTGAAGGAAAACATCGTGTGATGTTACTATTATTATTTTATAAAAGCAACATAACATCATACAAGACAAATACACTATTGCATATGTAATTACGATAAATTGCAATTAATACTATAAATTATTATGTAAGACATTTAATTAATAAAAGTATTTAAACACTTTGCTATAAATAGCCAAAGTCCTTGATTGCAGACAAGGCTTAATTATAGTTCTAAACTAACTCTCACTGATTTTAGTATTAGATGTAATTTCCAATTAGAAGATTAATTTACGATTTACGACCAGTCGTTGCTAGTTGTCAACTCGTTCAGCTTAAATATAATTTAATCAACAGTTTCTGATGTCCGTACCTGATTAGATTACGTACTTAAGTAATAAATTTTATTGATAAAAATATATATTTTGTGTGGGCATCCTCTAGCTCAGGAAACCTGATTATCCAAACGAAGTACCGACGATTTCAATTATAATGTGATAATAAAACGTACTTAATAATATAATAATCATAGAGTCTTTAATTCCGAAACTTACACTTTACAAAAGTTTACACAGGAATTACGTTAAAAGTAAATATTTTTTCTACGATATAATGTCTCTTATTTCGGTATGCCTTACAGCAAAGGCCTCCTTCAGTTCTTTCCACTGCTGTCTGTCTGCTGCTGCTCTTATCCAAAAGGGTCATAGGGTCAATTTTAGGTCATCTTCCCATCTTGTTACTTTGCGTTATCATATCGAAATCAATCAAACGTACTTAATAAACAGGAAAATTATTCTATCTAGTACTTTCTTTCTATTACAAATCCATCATCGCCTGCCCTAGATGTAGATTGTTCTTTAATTAATCTTTTGCTTTTAACTTTAAAAATTGTAAAATAATCGTGAAAATTCTATATCGACACGTGCTGTGAAACATTGTGGTTGTTTTTCATTCTCATTTTTTAGTTTTCATTAACGTTTTTCATTACAGAAAAGCTGAGATAGCCGACTGTCTTCTTTTTTAATATTTAATAGATGTACTAGCTCCTCTAATGTTAAAACTCTTCGATTAGAAAAATATATATATATTTTAAGTGATAAAGTTCCAATCATCTTTGAATATGCAATCTACATCAGTATTCAATTTGCAAATCCAAAGATCCCATATCTAATATGCTTTAGCTTCAAATCCTTCTATATGACTAAACTGTTTTTAAGATAAAAATTATCCAGGAAAAAATAACTAAAAGAGTCCTTTTGAATAATTTCCATATTATAATCGAAATGTAAGAGACGGTATGGCCCAGTATTAGGACGCGTGTATCTTAACAAACCTGGGTTCAAACCCAGGCAAGCACCGTTGAATTTGCATATGCTTAGTTTGTGTTTATAATTCGTCTCGAGCTTGACGGTGAAGGAAAACATTGTGAGGAAATCTGCATGTGTCTAATTTCATAGAAATTCTGCTATATTTGTTTTCCACCAACCCGCATTAGAACAGCGTGATAGGAGGAGGCCTAAGCTCAGCAGTGGGAAATTTACAGGCTGTTGTGGTTGTTGTTAAGGAGGAAAAATTGGGAGAAGGTTAAAGTGAGGGATGGACAACTGGACAGTTTGATACGAAATCGATCATTACATAGAACAAAAATACCCCTAATAGTTTCAAGATTCTTCAATATATTATAAGATATTCATAAATCTTATGAATATAAAAGTAGTTGCTTGTTCGTTTTCTCTGAATTCACCTATAAACTTAAAACTCTGTACGTTATTGTTGTTCACGCTTGTGTGAAATTTTTAGTACCGTTGACAAACAAAATATCAGATAATTGCTAAAAAATATTAAAGCGATTTAGATTGTAATTTATTATATATTATGCTGTAAAAATTGTTATGTAAACAAAGAAAACACACGTTAGATAATTGGAAATTTTTGGAATAACTTCGCCTGAGGATAGAATGCGAAGGGAATCGGTTTTTGTTTAAGCCGTTAAAATGTTATGAGCTTATCAATATTAAATATAAAATAAAGTTATATATAAAAGTTTCATTACTGGGCCAAGTGTGTAAATATTATGGGTTTTTATTATATTCGTTCATATGTAATAAACAAAGTAGGTACGAAATCCGTTATTTCAGAAAAATGTTTTTTTTTTTTTTTTTATATATAAGGACGTATTGTATGGAAATCATTGAATACATTTTTATGAGTGTGTACAATTTATGTTTAACATTTGTGAAAAATAAATGTAAAACATTTTGTAGTACATATAAATGAATAACGAAATTTGATTTTGATTGAGGGTTCTGTCCACTTGTAAATTTGGTGAATGGGTTTTGTATAAACCAAAGTATAGATTTACCTCAAACTTAGGTTTCGTATTCAGATCCCAAATGTAATTAGTAGGTATTTACCCCATACCATATAAATAATTAATCGTAACTTATGAAGTTTACACAAACGCTTCAACAAACTTTACGTATTGATTAGGTAACGTTACGGGCCGAAACCATGACGGATAGTGCATATTAGAATTATTCTATTCAAATCTTAATTTAAAATCAATGTGAAAATAATAACATCGCAAATATGTATGCCATGATAATAATTAAATTACTATAAAATAATAATCTTATTGCATATTTATTACTTAAATCATATTCAAAACCGTAAGCGTTTTAACAACTCATATTCACTCGAACAAGTTTAATAAGGAAAGTTTCAAATGTACTGCGAAATGCCTTTTATCATCACAATCTAAGCCTAGTTCATATGAGCTGTTCATATAATAACGGTACTAGTATGGGACATTAAATTTAGGTTACAGCATAACTGGTTATCATCTGTACCTGTTTTCAATTTTGTATTGACGAGTCTGTAATGATAACGTTCTATATAAAATTTTAATATCGAAATATCGAGCTCTACCAGACAAAAATAAAAAGCATGGTAAATATGTGAATTTAATAACTGTAATAACGCTTACGTTCATTGTTTTGTTACGGAAATCTTTTGTCCTATTCAGCTCGTGTTCATAAAAGTGTGACAGAATTACATCAATGATGATGAAATATGTGAATTATAATCTACTTAAGGGTATCGTGGTATATACGTACGTGTTTAATTCATTCGAGTTACACTATCGCAAGCAGTGTTAAAATTTGCGTTACGTGACACAGATTTCCAAAAAAAAAAAACTAGATTTGAGAAACATCTTTCAGGCTCTACCGCACTTTAAACATTACAAAAAATTATTTTCGAAAGGAATTTATTATAGTGTTAAAATAAAACACCAAAAATGGAAATAGTGCTAAGTGCAAAAACATACAACTTAAACTTACTTTTGAGTCTAATATTTGACACTTTTGTTTCAGATTACAGCTTGGTTTTAATAAAGTCATCTATAGAACTTGCGTTTATGAAGCCTCTGTTACCACTTTAATACATCTTTCCGAAGATTGTGTGTCACGGGAAAAACCAACAATTTCCAAGCTCTTATCTTTTACTGTGACTTCAATATCTCTATTAGAAATATGTCGAGTAACCGGTGATAATATATCGTGACACTCGTGCTACACAATTATTTCAGCGTGATCTTTAGCTGTTAACAAATAATAACATATTTTTTGTTACTCTCATTCAGTTCTAAGACATACTTTCAGTATTCGCAATGCCAGCTCTCAATCATGAAATAACATCCTTCTTATTGATACGAAATATCTCAGAGATTCAAAATCCAGAGCTGTACCAGTTAAAAAATTGTTTGATTGAAAACATTTACCTCCTTAAAATACATCTCTTGCCTTCATAAAACTAAAATGAGAGAATATACTTTAAGGTATCTTATAAAATACTTGTGTAAAGTCGGAGTATTAGAGAGAACAAGAACTTGTTAATAAAGCCTGACATATCTTGTAAATTTGATTTATCAAACACGTTATTCAATAACTCGGCCAAATTACCAACCATTTTAAGAAATACATCGTGGTTTTTTGTTAAAATCATCAATAACCATCGAAAGCATTCGAAACCATCCAATAGAATTCTTAGGTCTCGAAAAGGAACCAATCATATGAGGTGTTCGTTTATAAAAGGTTCGTTAGTTATTGGTGTATTTTTGAAATAGAATTTCACATTCCACACTTGTTTCTTAGTCACACTCGGAATGAAAGCTTCGGTCCAATTATTCTTAATCTCTTTACAAACAATCGACTGTATTTCTACATTGTATGTAATCTTTCTATCACTCTTCAATTTCAAGGTATTTTTGATAAACGAAATAAATTTAATGGTTTCTTTCAATTAGTAGCTGTAATCTACTTGGTGGTAGGGCTTTGTGCAAGCCCGCCTGGGTAGGTACCACCCACTCATCAGATATTCTACCGCTAAACAACAGTACGCAGTATTGTTGTGTTCCGGTTTGAATTGTGAGTGAGCCAGGGTAACTACAGGCACAAGGGACATAGCATCTTAGATTGGTTGGTGGCGCATTGACGATGTAAGGAATAGTTAATATTTCTTACAGCGTCATTGTCTATGGGTGACATACCATCAGGTGGCCCATACGCTCGTCCGCCAAACTATTCCATAAAAAAAAATCTGTTTCTGTTGATGAATTTCTGTATATTGTTCTATTATAGTACAAATACTCTTTCGAACTCTTTATTTAAATGATTCAAAATCGCTTTTATAAAAAACGTAATTATACTGCTATAGAATAAAAAATATTTTCCTCAACGAGATTCACTTGCGAGTCAAGTGATTTCCTCGAAGAAACTCCGCGAAACAAGCTGAAACTTGAGGAATTTTGCAAATTGAAACCAAACAATTCTGATGTCGCCCGTAACGTGTTGTTCTATGCAAAACAAAATGTCGTGTATGTGCTACACCCAAACATTTTTTCCGATCAGTTTGTTGCCATAATTAAGGGTAGTGTATCTCCACGAAGATATGTAAAACATTGAAGAGTAGTGGAATTAAAATTTTAGACATAACTTCCCAAAAGTACATTGGATCATTCGATTTTCTTCCATTCCACTGACTACATGATGATTTGGAAGGTTAGGGATTCTTGTTCAACGTCCAAGTGTTTTGTTCTTTGAAATTTTTGCTGATAAAATAGTTTGGCAATATATTTTTACATACCGTCAAAGTTTAAATCGGTAACTTACCTCAGTGATTTTTTATCTCGGTTTTTATTTATCATTTTATTTTGTTGCATGTTCAACATACTTAACCGTATGAAGTGATGTTAATAGAGCAACATAATGGATTATCTCAAAGATATTTCAATTTAAATATGCGCAAATAAATATTGGACCAAAGGGTAAGCTATATAAATAAAGGAATATTTAATATTAATATACGTATACATAAGCAATATTATACTTGGGTCTTGGCAATGGTACTGTCGAATTATAGGATTGCGCTTAGAAGGCCTTACCAGTACAATCAAGCCGAGGTTCATTGATACCTTCAAATGTTCCATAAAAAATCACTTTATTTTCATTTGTTTAAAAAAAATATTAGTTTAAAAAAAGAATTACTCTTTACAATATTATAAGAGCTAGTATTAAATGTACAGAACGAAGAACGTTAACGAGCGACAAAGAATAAAAGAATAAAATAGAAAGGTGTTCTTCGAATTTCAAAGCTTAGCGTCGATTTCGAAGGAGATTTTTTTAAAAACTTCTTTTCTAACAATTATCACCTCAATTGTATTCGTTGTGCGGATAAATGTTCTTAATGAACAGTGTGATAGTTAATAACAAAAAAATATTATTTTAGAAACTAAATCGTGCCTATTTATTAAATTTGAACAAACTATTTTAAACACTGTGTTCAAATTTAAATATTATTCCTGGCAGTGGTGTAGCTAGGTCAGGAAGGGCCCCAGTGCATAGAAAAAGAATCGGGCCCTCACACCCTCTTTCCCATCCCTCTTTAACTAATAATTACCCTTTAAACTTATAGATACCAAATAAGAAATCTTGTGCTTAGTGTCGTAATTTTCAAGCTTCAGAAGCTAAAGGTTTAGTTTAGAGGGCCCTCTGAACTTCGGGGCCCTTGTGCACTGTACCGCCTGGCTACTAATAACTACGCCACTGATTCCTGGACTGTAAAATAAAATGTATATGATTCTTGTAAAGTGACACTATTATGTTATTATAAGGAATTTATTGATATCATATTTCTCGTTATTTTTTTTTGTAACAGGAAAGTTTTACAAATGTTTGTAGTTCAGCAGTTGTCAATCTGTCGGTGAGAAATATCGTCTTGTTTACGAACGAGGCGCGCGTGACAAATACTCACATACGAGTTCCTTGACATGAATCGCCTGTTTTCACAATTCTTTTTTCCTCATGAGGAATGAGGATGGGATGGTCATGATACATATATCATAATTAGCATATTTTGTACTTCAATATTTCAAAAGATAATTTCTATTTTGTGCACAAATAAAGGGACAGATCCTTCATTTTCTATATATAGAACAATTGTTTTTAAGAAAATACAAAACACTACTGTTAAAGAAGGAAAACATCCTTTTTTCCAGTTATATTGTGACATTACTGAATACTTTTTATTTATATTATCCAATGCAATATTGATCCAATATATTTTTTGTTTTTAATATCTGTGTGTTTAATCACCCTGAATGCTTTTGTTTGGACCTGGAAGGTAGCGCTAGGGATTACATTTAAAAACGACATCTTAAGTGCTTCCTTGTGTTTATCATTCATCTTATTCATTAAAGACTCCTTATTTAATCAATAAAATGAAACTCACATTTGTTGAATCAATTGGAGGTCGAGTAAAAGAAATCTTTGGCTTAAAAGAGGTGAAAAAATGAAATTAAAATAACTGTTTATATTATTTGAACACTGATTATTATTCAAAGTTCACAATTTAAAAAAGAAACATTCATTTCAATGACATTTAATATTGTTTATTAAAACAATGTACTTATTTGTTCTGAAAGAATTCCGTTGATCTTTCGTATTTTCGATTTACGACGAATTCCCCATAGTCGATCAAGACACCAAAAAACTTTCGCAATAAAACACGTAAAACAAAAGTATAAGAAGTTCGAGAGAGGGTCGATGCTATTCTATGTTTTTGTGGCATTGTTGTACAATATTCACATATTCTGTTATTTGTTTGTAAACGTGTAAATTCGAATTGTTATTTAAGTAGCTCATTTTAATATCCAGAGAAGATTTTGAAACTAGTTTTTAGTTTCAGTAATCCACTTTAAGTAACAAAATAAGGTTCTTGTACAAGATCAATATCAACACCATACAGTATAAATTTACAAATTTAAATCTATTTGTAGATTTAGATACAGCTAAGACTTACCTCTCGTAGTCAAATTCCATATGTGATTAGTAGATATATTTATCACATATTCTAGCAGCGAACAGCAATACTTAATTATGTTCTGTCTTTTTTTTTATGGTATAGGTTCGTGGACGAGCAGATGGGCCACCTGATGGTAAGTGGTCACCATCACCCATAGACAATGGCGCTGTAAGAAATATTAACTATTCCTTACATCGTCAATGTACCATCAACCTTGGGAACTAAGTTGTTATGTCCCTTGTGCCTGCAGTTACACTGGCTCACTCACCCTTCAAACTGGAACACAACATTACTGAGTACTGTTATTTGGCGGTAGAATAACTGATGAGTGGGTGGTACCTACCCAAGGAATAATTAATATTTCTTCCAGTGTCATTGCCCGTGAGTGATGGTGACCATTTACCATCAGGTTGCCCATATGCTCGTCCGCCAACCTATAACATAAAAAAAGTATTTCAAAACCGCAACAGTAGCTCGAAGGAAGGAAATTGGTAGGGGTAGGCTGTCATGGAAAGAATGTAATGAAGTTAAGTGTGACGACGACCTGTGTGTGACGTTTCTCTAGTCGGGTCAGATTGTTAATCCATTGTATAGAAACGAGTAGGACAGATAAACTAATAACACCTTGTTTCCGACTTCGCAAAGTTAATACATCCTTCTTGGAACACGGTGTTCCTTTGTATAATAAGATTCCACAGCTATTTTTACGTCAAAAAATAAATAAGGCTACGCAATAGAAGATTATATTATTAACTAGCGACCCGACCCGACATCGCACAGGTGCAAAGCTGATACTAGATATAGTAGAGAATGTTTCAATGGACAATGTTTTTGTACTATATTGTCAAAATGTCCCCGTGTAATGTACAAAAACCTTCCTCTCGAATCAATCTATTTATTAAAAAAAACCGCATCAAAACATGTTACCTAATTTTAAAGATGTAATCGTACATAAGGACGGACTGTGGTAAGCGATTTGTTTTATATTATTTAATCATAATAGCGTGAACTTACTATTTCTTGATTTTTTGATTGATTATATTTAATTAAATTTACCAATATGCTCTGTAGTTAAAATATTAGGAAAGAGCAACTACTGATTTTCTTACAGATTATTTTCGGTAGAATATATATACGCCGTAACATAATTCAAAAATGCTTTTATGAGCGATACCAGAATAAAGAATACTTTGAATTTTATTTTTATTATATTATGAGAGTGAGGAAATTTTATAAAGTTATTTTTGTATGTGAGTGAGCAGACTTAACATGGAAAAAATATTTGTAACTTAGTTGTTTTCATACACGTAACAGGGAAATTTCTATAAAAATTCGTGTTTTATTTTGTCTTAAAGATTTTTCATATTAATTAAATAAAAATTATATTCTTATTAAACAATAGTTAATATTGAACCAATATAAAGGAAATTAATAACAAATAAAATTTGATTTAAAATTACTATCATTATCACTATAGGAAAAAAACAAGGTACGAGTAAATATGATAAAAGATAATGGTCTAAGAATATATCCTTGTGGAACCCTCACGTTTACTAGACATCTTTTCGTATCTATGTCTAAACATTTTCGTTGACTTAATTTTATTGAATTTGCATAATCTACTTGGTTTTTTGATCCGGCTTTGTCAAAAGCTTCCTTATAGCTGTCGTTTTCTACTTTTACCTTGCTTTTGTTTCGATTATTTCTTGTCATCTTCAATTTGTTTGTTTCAATGGTAATTTATGACAAAAACTGATTTTCCACCAAAATGTTGCGATATGAATTAGTTTGTGCATGGAGTCCCCATTTGTCGTTCATTGAATCTGTCTTTATTTTACAAAAGAGAGCAATCCGGTTTATTTATAATCTTGGAGCTAGAGACTCTCTTCGGGATGTTTTTGACAGAGTAGGAATACTCTCTGTTGCGTCGCAATGTATTTACAACAATATCATGTATATTCACTGTAACATTGATCACTTTGATAAAATCAGTGATAATCATTGTATATGCACTAGAAGTAAGGATAAGCTTATATCGCCAAGTTTCCGACTCCGCAAAGTCAAAAAATCTTTCTTGGGGCAAGGTATCCATTTCTATAATAAAATTCCGCAGACATTTTTAACTTTGCCGTCTCGTAAATTCAAATTGCTTATAAAAAATACATTGGTAAAAAAGGCGTATTATTCGATAAAAAATTTTGTAGATGATAAAAAAGCGTGGAATTAATACCTGTTGACTTCCAGGCAGGATATATTAATTTAAATAATTGGATTAATTAACATGACTGTATTTTTTTAAACGTTGAAAAAGAGTAACTACTGAGTTTCTTGTCGGTTCTTCTCGGTAGAATCCACTTTCCGAACCGGTGGTAGCTTCACCTAATTGTTAAATGACTATTCAAAAGTGCTTGTAAAAACCCACTTGAATAAAGTATATTTTGATTTTGATTTTGATTGAATATAAAAATTTTAACAAAAAGAAAAACCGACTTCAAACAAAACACTATTTTAAAACAAATGAATATGCACGAAAAAGTAATAAAAATAATTGCTTATTCAACATATTTTTTAGAGTCTTCCTAAGTTAAATGAAATGAAAAATATTAGACTACTTAAAAGTCGATTAACGATTATATCATGTAGTTATAATTATTGTTATATTTGGAGCCGGTGTCAGCCACGGTGCCCTTGCCCCAACAATCAAAAGAAAGACGCGATACGAGTCCCTTGATCGATCCAGTATATTATTGCGTAAAAGGTAATTTGTAAAAAAACATATTTGTTAAAGTATTCTCGTATTGTTTTTTGATAGATATACTGTAGGGTTTTATTGACTAAAAAAATTATCAAAATCGGTCCACCCAGTGAAAAGTTATGAGGTAACAAACATAAAAAAAAAAAAAAAAAAAATACAGACGAATTGATAACCTCCTCCTTTTGGAAGTCGGTTGAAAATAATTATGTCATACTGATAATAATATGACATTATGTTAGAGTATATTATTGTGTAATTTACGCTCAGTTATCTGGAAGAGATCACGTAGCGATAGCGATGTTCTTTGTGATTCTTAAGGTATTTTTTACCGCAGACAGCCACTCTGTGGAAATAGTTTCACCGGCAAATTTTCCAAACGATAGGACTTGGGAACCTTCAAGAATAGAGCGTACACATTTCATAATGGTCAGCAAACGTACGTCCTCTTGCTCGTTTGTCACTCCACAAAAAAAGTGGTGACCACTTACCATCAGGAACCCAATTTATCCGTCAGATGTTATAAAAAATCAAAATCAAATGTAAAATAAAAGAAAATTTTATAATTTAATGCCATACATTCTCGTCAGCAAAAGCCGAAAAATAGAAGTTATTTCACTATTTTTTCTTTTCATTCGAATTTATACCAATTTGAAGTGAGAATTGAATTCCGTGTTTCCGTTTAACCCTCGTCCAAGATCCCATGGGTTCTATCTCACGCTCTCATTAATTTTGCGGTTTAATGTGCGGGATAAAGACTTTATGTTAAGGGCCGTTTTGTTATCCATTTTTGGTCACTTCTTACACTGTTTTTTTTAGAATAATTAGGGAATAGGCAACCTACCATTAACAATCATAGGTAGTCACCATCATCTATAGTCATAGGAATTGTAAGAAGCAATAACTAGATCTGGAGCAACAATTCAGTTGAATTTATGTTCGATAAAATAAATGTTTTATTTATATAAACTGATAAAATGGTGAGGTTTTTAGAGTTTTGATTGTTGGGGCAAGGGCACCGTGGCTGACACCGACTCCAAATATAACAATAATTATTACTACATTATATAATCGTAAATCGACTTTTAAGTAGTCTAATATTTTTCATTTCATTCTACTTAGGAGGACTCTAAAAATATGTTGAATACGCAATTATTTTTATTACTTTTACGTGCATATTCATTTGTTTTAAAAAAGTGTTTTGTTTGAAGTCGGTTTTTCTTTTTGTTAAAATTTTTATTTATTTTTTAATTTTATAACAGGAGTAACAGGTATAATTATGTAACCTGTTACATAATTATACCTGTTACTCCTGTTATAAATATTGATTTCTCTTAAATACATAAAACAAATACTAATATAATAATAACTATAACCAAAAAAACCCACTGAGTTACTTTCTTACGTTCCCTTACAGGTCCAATATGTTTGCTTCCGAACTGCTGGTACATTATTAACAATAAATAAATATGTGTAACTCATCTATATTGAACAAGGTTTATTTGAACAATATAAAGAGAAAAAAGCGTTAATTGAAAGAATATCTTTATAATATTACGCAATAGCTAGTGGGTATAAAAAACGAGTAAAATCCAATATAATCATCATTAAACTGTAGCTTGTTAAATGCCTTTAACAATCACAGATCATAAATATCTTTAAAACTGTATATTTATTTAAATTTAAGCATTATAATGAACTAAGACATAAATTTAAACTTTATGTACATATACTTTAGGTTATATTTTGAATACCTTTATGATGTCGCAGTTTTTTATGTCACCCGGTAATCTGTTAAATGGTTCAAACAATATTGGTTTTGCTATAATTCGTCCGCGCAGTCAAGGGCTGTTTATTTTTATTTCTTAAGTTATGTGTTATCGTTTTTGTTACGTAATTGTATGTTCAATTGGATAGCATGTTGTTTGTGTGTGAGTTTTATTTGGACACAGGTGTATAGTTATTCAGTTTCTTTTTCTATCTAATATCTTGGAGTTACTTTAAATGGTGGATGGCCCAGTTGTTCGAACGCGTGCATCTTAACTGACGATTACGGGCTCAGCTTGCCCGAAGCACTCATGAATTATCATGTCCTGATATCACCTGCATGTATTTAATTTCACAAAAATTCTGCCACATGTGTCCACCAATCCGTATTGGGACAGCGTAGTGGAACAAGTTCCAAGCTTTCTCCTCAAAGGGAGAGTAGGCTTTAGCCCAGCTGTGGGAAATTTATCGACTGCTGTAAGTAAATTTAACTATTTCTTACAATACTAATAGGCTACCAACATTTATATTTAAATGAACGATATATCAATGTATTAATAAAATTAACATGATATTGGATTATCTGAATGAATATTATAATAGGTGTATAATGGAAATACAATTATTCTTACAAATCAATAATCAAAAAGGTCAAAAAACTGTCTCCATATACCAGCATCAAACGAAGTCGTCGGAACAATGTTATTACAAAATATACTCGTAATCATTTACATTGCTTAGCATCTTTCCCTTGGGATGAAAGCTCTTAAGAAAATTACAAGAATACACCAGATTTTTAGACATCGTGAGCATAAAACTGTAATCCAAGTTGATATAAATTGTACAAGATACTGCCCACGAATTCGCCCAAGGGACAACTCGGCTCGGACGAAATAATTAATTATGTTAAGAAAGGTTAATACTAAACAATACCATTCATTTCATTCCTGTCACATAAGCTGCGATGCTAGTGACTTAATCATATATACTACTAACCAGCTGTGCCCGGGAACTGGTACGCGTTTGAATTTAACAAAAAATATTGTAACCTAAGTTAGGTACTTATTATATCAGTTATCTGCCAGTGAGAGTCCCATCAAAATCGGTCCAGTCATTCCAGAGATTACTCCGGCAATCGTAGACTCTTATGTGCGCTGATAGTCAGGATGAGAAGTACAGAAGTTTTTGGCCTTCTGTACTTTATCATGTAGGGATCGTTTATTGATGTTTAAGTACTCGTATATTAATCTCACTGTTGTTACAGTTATATCAATTCTCCAACACACTATTGGTTCGGTTAGGTCACCCAATGATATGTGATATACCACGGCCCATAGTCATTCCCGCTGTGAGAAACATTAACAATTTCTTACATCACACTAATGCACCATCAACCTTAGGAGCTAAGATGTTGTTTTTTGTCTTTGTACATTGGCTGATAAACTCGTTAAGCCAATACACAATAATGAACTAAGAAATGTAAATTTAAACTTTATGTACACATCCTTCATGTTATCTGATGATATGATAATACGAAGTGCTTCTGTTTGGCGGTAGATATCTGATGATGGGCTTTACAAGCCCAAGCTTACATAAAACCCTCCAAGTGAAATTAAAATTTACAAAAATATATAAAGAAAGTTTCTTAGCTTTGAATATGAGGATCTTTTATTGCTGGTTGAAAAGGATCGCCTTTGTTGCTTTAGGACGTGAATACACGTCGTAATAATATCGCTTACATTTGGGTTTTTCCGCAAATTGAATGCATTGAGTAAGATTAGCTTTAAGAAATTTAGATTTGAATTTGACTACTATAAAACACATTTTATACTAAAACAGCCTAAGTAAATTTTATATAGAGGCGAGGCCGCTTCCTGAAAATTACGTTACTATTATTTTGGAAACCCAATGGAGATCCATATTTAACATGTATTTTAATTATACCATGAGTCGAGATGGCCCAGTGGTTAGAACGCGTGCATCTTAACCGATAATTGCGGGTTCAAACCCAGGCAATCACCGCTGATTCATGTGCTTAATTTGTCTTTATAATTCATTTCGTGCTCAGCGGTGAAGGAAAACATCGTGAGGAAACCTGCATGTGACAAATTTCATAGAAATTCTGCCACATGTGTATTCCACCAACACGCATTGGAACAGCGTGGTGGAACATATTCCAAACCTTCTCCTCAAAGGGAGAGGAGGCCTTTAGCCCAGCAGTGGTAATTTACGGGCTGTTGTTGTTAATTATACCAAGAAAATTAATACAATCTATAATATTAGAACTCCATTAAAAAGTAGAATTGGGATTAGCAATGACTCTTAATAAATATGAAAGAGGTCACCTTGTATTTGAAAATTACTTAGAATTATTCTGGGTTCGGTCATAAAGTACTTTGGAGACTGTTATTTAATCAACAATTTTAGAGTAATAGGAAATATTTCCCACTAAATTCATAGCAAGTCAGCCTCGTGTAATAAATTTGTTTATATCCTGAATAACTTTGTTCCTTGACTTTGAATTATAAGAGTTTACATTTAAATTCCAAAATTGTATTAGGTTATTTGTAACTTACGTTCTTTTGTTTATTGAGATGAATTCAGAAAAAGGTTAATTGAAGATGTCACTAATTATCAAGATGTATCCTGTACTATTGTTGTACGGTTTTTTAATTCTCTGCTAGCAATTTGTTTCTTAGTAGCATACATTTAAAATATTTTAAAACTATATTATTATAATACGTCTTATGGTAATTTGTTAGAAAGTTTAGAAAGCTTCTTAACCAATGATTGTTTAAATCCAGGCAACCTTTACTCAATATTAATGTGCTTCATTTGTGTGTTATAAGCTATCTCGTGCTCAGTGGTGAAGGAAAACATCGTGAGGAAATCTGCATGCGTCTAATTACAAAAAATTCTGCCATATGTTTATCCATCAACCAATATGCTCCAAACTTTCTCCTCAAAGGAACAGGAGGCCTTGGCCCAGCAGTGGGAAATTTATAGGCTGTAAAAATAATATAAAAAAACATTAAGCTCCAATAGCGCATTAATCCTTGTAGTGTTGAAAACAGTACCATAAGTAATGAGCTTAGAAGGAGGGGAAAAGTAGTAATATTAGTCATTTCTTAATTCATTTATGGCATTGATTAAAACATTATTCTTAAAAAAATATGTTTATACGATCGTGTTGAAACAAGTTCAGAAGATACATACATTTCAAATCATCTACACTGGAGCAACGTAGTGGATTAAACTTCATTTTGAAGGTGGAAATGAACTTTGTCTAAGTGGGCGATATTTACGTCAACAGTTTATATACTCTAGATAAGGATACTTTATTATTTTATTTATTTAACTTAAAACTAAGAATTATTATAGTAGAGGGATATATTGTTAAAACTATATAGGCTTTATTTCTAAAACGTTGCCATCTGATCTTTCCTAGTGAGCTCTTTGGGCACTTTTGCTAATCATTATTTATTCGCAAATTGAAAGACAATGAAAGTTTTTGTCTATAATAACAAAATAGTGTTCTGTCAAAGACATAGGGAACCATATTATCTTAAAAGGTATTCCTAGGGCCTGCAATAGGTTCTCGGCCCTGTTCGCCACTATTCAATAATAATAATTCTATTTATGAGATATAAATGATCCTGTGTACATAAGCCAAGAATTTCATATACATGATATAATATTAACGTAGGGCGTAATTCCCTTCTTGGGTGTGACATGTAAGCCGTGTAGGTGACATGTGTTAAGTCGTCATGCCAAAATATAAAAGTCGTATATTATTCATATTCTCATTACCTCACTGTCGCTCTTTAGCTAATTTAATGGGTGGGAAAGGGACAGAGAAGAGATGATTCCGGGTTGTAAAACAACATTATAGTAATAGATAATTTTAATACAATCAAATATATGACTTAATCATAGGTATATAGATCTTATATTAGGTTTTAGTCGTAGCTTCGTTGTTGCACAATTTATAAATATAATCAACATTTAAATTTGTAAACTAATTTAAAAAATAAATCACACAAATTGTTCTGCTTGAGTGTTCTGCTGCGTGAAAAGGGACAAATAAACATATATGCTTTCGAATCGGATTTATTTAGACGTACATATATTTAACAGTAAGTAATAAGTATATATACGCATCTACTCAATTATTGACGAAAAACCCAATATTTATTAATCCTGGTAGTCAGCCGCGTCTTCGCAAGTGTTTTAGGGTGTTGGTTGTCATGTGGCAGGAAAATAAGTAGCCTATGTATTCTCTTGGAATTCAAGTTTTCTTCATACCAAATTTTATTGAATTCGGTTCAGTGGTTTGGTCGTGAAAGAGTTACAGGCAGAGTTACTTTCACATTTATAATATTAATATAGATATACGTATATAGAAAGCAGAAAGACAGAATGTTGACTATTAGTAGGAGAACATTGATTCAATATAAAATTTCTGTGTCCAAGATAAATATACACTTACCTTCCACGATACAATCTCAACTTTAATGAACTCAATATATTTACGTCACCTTCATATGAAACCCGCCCACGTGCTATCCTTGTGTCAATATAATTATACCCAAGGCTTGGTCGTCTAACAAACCGTCCCGTGTATTCCCGCAGATAAATCTTTGAAATTGCCTTTTGTGAGCACTTCCATAACAAGCAAAGCTAAATAAAATATAAAAATGTTTGTTTACTTTTGAGTGCAAAAATTATTTACAAGATTATTATATTTTAATTTTTATCGAAAGCAGTTTTCCCGAAATGTATCTAATTAAATCGAATATTAAATACAATTTACAAAGTCTGCAGATTTAAAACTAATACTATTTATTGAGGAATCTGCAATTGTTTATACAACTTCAATTTCAAAATTAAATAAAGTAAAAATTGCCACAAATTTGAAAGAAGAAGCAGCAAAAGAAACAGACTGTTATCATGCAAAAATAAATAATAACAATACTTGTAACGGTTTTTTTTATAATATTGTTATTGTGAAGTTAAATAAAATGTAACATTTAAGGTAAAAATATAGGTCGTTGACCTTGTTCAATTGAGCATTGCTGATAAATATGCCAAGCAAAAATCTCATAGCCCTGAACTCTGTAATTGCGAAGAAAAGTGTCACCGGTCCGTTCAGCACGAGACGTTACGTCCCGAACTGATTTATTAGGCGACAGAGTTGCATTGCGATTTTCGTGTATCCAGTATATAAAAATATATTCTGTAAAAATAAGCGGTTTTAATAGTATTACATATTCTTGTGATGTAAATAAAATAGTAAAAAATAACCTCATTATGTTGTCAGGAGCTGGATGCGAGAACCTAGAGTAGCCCAAGTACGATCAGCACAGTAGCGTGCAATTGGAGAGACCATGTCCAGTAGTGGACGATCATGACCTCTAATAATAGTTTTTGCACAACTACTCCAAGGGCCAAGCGTTTTGACAGTTATTTTATTTTAATGTGATTAATTCTTATGTTAATAAACGAGATTATATTGATGATACGTGGAGCGAAAACTTGATGACTTCGAGTCAGAACACATTATATAATTATTGTATTTAACTAACATAACTTGGTATTTTAGATGTTGAAAAATAGTAATTCAATTGATTGATTGAATCTCGTTATGACTTTATTCACTTGAAAAGCGCGTTACGTGTTTCTCCACATGAAGTGGGTGCAATTTGGGAATCGCCAGTGCCCAGAACGAAACCTCTAGTACAACGGAATATCCACTAAAAAATTAGCGGTAATCTCTTCCACTTTTCGACGGGCATCACAGGATCGAGAGATATAAGCATACTATGTGTGTTAAGTAACATTTTTATATTTATATTATTCGATGACGATTACTAAGAAGAATTAAGAAAAGTAAGCCAAACTTTGTAATTTCACATATATCACGACTGAAGTGCTTTAACCAAAGCTCGCGTTTCTATTAAATTACACAAACAATATACGACTACATGTTTCAGATTTCACAAAAAAAAAAAACTCATTGCACACTATCCCTCCGGGAAATCAATGAAGTCTGCGAACAATTTATGAGTTGTATTTTATATAAATAATATGTAATTTATTTAAACGTGCTTTCATTGTTTTGTTTTGACATATACGTCTAAGATTTTAAGGTAATTTTACTAAAGAGATTTTGTTTAATCTAACATGGTGACGTTTTCAGTTAAAGAACGGTCGCATTAACAATACGAACGGTCGCTTTCTATGTCACGTACTCTGATACAAGGAATATATTGATAGAAAACGTTATTCTATTTATAGCATTAATTAAATTTAGGACCTCCGCAAACTTTATAATCTAGCCACTTAGCAAAGATATTAACAATAAATCAAACAATTTTATATGATAATTATTATGATAATATTTAAGCTAGAGTTCATCATAATATATCTGGGATTTTGGCCTTGAGTAGGCTTCACTTGTTTTTAAGCGAATTGTCGCATTTCGCTCCAAAGCGTTGCGTGCATTGGAATACTCATCGACTGACTTCATTTGCATCGTAGATGTTATCATTCATCCAACTCAAACCCCTTTATTCAATAGAGAAGCATTACACTTATTTATTGATAGTCAAATTAAATACTTTCACCGGTTCGGAAAAGAAAGTACCGTGATAATAAATATTATTAGAGCAATTAAAATAAGAATGTTATTTTATACGAGATTTTATTAAATACTTAAATATATACAAATATGAACTAAAACTGGTTACTATATAAATCTTGACTTGAATCTTGGATCGCAATTCCGATCCTCTGGGCAAATAACGAACCAGCCCTCCTGTCACCAGTGGAGGCAATAAGGCGAGGTGTTATACTTTTGATGAAGCTTTTTGCACAACTACTCCAAGGGCCAAGCGTTTTGACAGTTATTTTATTTTAATGTTATTAATTCTTATGTTAATAAACGAGATTATATTGATGATACGTGGAGCGAAAACTTGATGACTTCGAGTCAGAACACATTATATAATTATTGTATTTAACTATCATAACTTGGTATTTTAGATGTTGAAAAATAGTAATTAGTGAGTTGTAAAAGTCTGCTTAATTATAGAATATTTAGATATAAATTTTGTGAAAATGTGTATTGGAAAAAAAAAATAAAGATAAGAAATATTAAACTAGGAATATCAACATCATAGTTGCTATATCCGGATTAAAATATAGGGTAAGTTCTCGGATCTCCGGCGCGTGCATTGGAGACGTCTCGTGTCCTGTCTCTCAGGAGTCTGGGGGGGGGGGGAGGACGGCAGCCTCGTGCTGCCGTAAACACGAGTGAAGAGAGGGTGTATTCCCTAACCGATACTCACTCGAGTTACAAGCGGATCAAGACAAAAGACTGCCGGATGCGTCTTATGTAAACGCTTATGTAGCTGTATAAATTCGTGTTGAGGACGTCTAGCACCGAGCCTTAAGTGGGTAAGAATCATATATAGTCCGTTTTACTTCCATATAGTCCCCAAGGGTATTTCTAAGGGTTCCTTTTTGTTTAAAATACGTAACGTCAAGGTATTCGTAATCGTCACTTTATAAATGTTAACAATGTCTTAATAAAATACAAATGTTAAATTTTAAGTCAAGTAACAGTAACATTTATTTATACATTGGCCCCTAAAAATATCAGCTTGAAAATAAAATAAAGTACAAAAACTTAATCTGTTCTTATAAGAAAGACGAAAAGAAAAAACCACCAAGTGACGCAGTTGTTTTAGAAGTGCCCGTTAGCAAAATTGGTCAATTTTTAAGTCAATTCGTTTTATATAGTTTGAAATTAGTTTTAAAGAGTACTACTTCTGAGCTTCAGTGAGGTATAATCCACATTTCGAACCGGTAGTTGCACTACGAACTGTCACTACGGATTTGTAAAGTGTCCGTTCTCGAGTTCTTATAAAACGTTACTTGAATAAAGTATTTTTCGAATTATATTTTCACTAGAATTTTATAAACTTTTATAATATAATTCTTTTCTAAGTAACGAGGGATGCTATTTTATCTTAGCAACAAGACACATATAAATTTGCTTTATCTTTGTAGTTAAGTAATATTTGTCTATTTCGTCGTCATATCATTTCAGCTAAGATGACCCAGTAGGAGCGGAGATGGCTCAGTAGAGGAGCCGGGATTGCCCAGTAAGTAGAGCGAGTACGCCTTAAACGGTGATTGCTAGTTCAAATCCAGGCAAGCACCACTGTATTTTTATGTACTTAATTTGTGTTTATCATTCACCTCGAGCTCGGCAGTAAGGAAAAATCGTCAGGAAACCTGCATGTGTCTAATATCAGCATAATTATGCTACATGTAAAGCAGCATGGCAGTTGGAAATTCAAAGGCTGTTACTATTATAAACGAAATTTCTATACGTATATGCCATTACAAAACATATTTCATATCTGTTTGACTGATAACTATAGGCAAGTGTTTATACAATTCACTTAGTAGAAGGTAATCGCAACATGTCCGCACATCAACTCCAATATCGCTCAATTGATCAATACGACTGTTATGAAGTGGAGGTAGTAACGTCTACCAAGTTCTACTATATGTTCATTATATACTACTGGAATTTATACTATTGAATGAGCAAAACTGACAATACAATTAACTGCCAATGTTTGATACTTAAATTTTAATTACTTTAAATGTAAGCAATTTTATCATAAATATACGAACATAAATGGACATTCATGATGATCAGAAATATATAAAGGTTGTTTGATGTTTAACATTACATACCTTTGTTCCGTGTTAACAAGTATCAGTGTTAAGATAACGTTTGAAATAATTATAAAGTTTAAAACAAATTCAATAAACTGTATGATAATATTGGAAGGTATTTTCTTATATTCTCCTTTTAATTCGTAAGTACAACCTAAAGGTAACTTAATAGTATTATTCTATATCTAAACATAGTAACGAGGCATTAGTGTGATGTTAGTAAGACGGATTGTAATGAAGTTATAGGAGGATGTAGAACGTTCATGGACATTAACTACACACGTGTTTACATTGTATGTAATAATAATTAATAATAGCCATAACCAATATAGAATGATGGCTAGGATATCTTAATATAGTATGAAACAAAATCGCTTTCCGCTGTTAGTAAACGTAAAGCGGATTTTATAAAAAAACGTGTGATTGAAGAGTAATGTATAAATTAATACTATGATAGAGAATAGTCGAAACTGTCAATTTAGATAACAGCCTGTCCATTTCCCACTACTGAGCTACGGCAGGAGGCCTTAACTTAGTAGTGGGTTAGTAGCTTTTTAATTACTGTACCAATTGAAGCCGGGCCAATCAGCTAGTTAACAGTAAAAAAATAAAAAGCAACAGCCTGCAAATGTCCAGTCCATGTATTTAAATTAAGAAGATGAATCAGCAAATGGACGACCTGTAGGTAAAGTCACCACGATTCGTAAAAATTGGTAATATTTATAACATTCATTTACACTCTCACCCTTGAAACCAAAACATAACAATATTATGTATTGATCTTTGCCAATAAAATCTAGGAAGTGGGTAGTACCACCCACTCTTTAGATACTTTACTTAGACTTTCACAAAGCATTACTGCCACCGGAATAAAAGAACGTAAAACTTATATTTATTTTCTTGAAATTATGTAAATAAAAAAAAAAAACAAAATGTTAATTTTACAGTCCGGCCCTGTAAATGTTTCTCGATGCTGACAGTGCTACGATATTTATTTATATCTTATGATTAATATAAAACAATAATTTGCAAGACTAAACATAACATTTAGTCTTGCAAAGTCAGAATGAGAACGTCATAACTCATAAGTCTAGAAAATAACTTGTTCGCTTTTATTACGTCGAAACAATCCCACGATTCTGTGAAAACACAGTTTTATGAGAATGTCAATAATAAAAAACGACATCATTTGTAGTAACGAGAGGACACAGTGGTTAGATGAAATTTCAACTAACCATAGACTGTTCAAATGTTCATCCTCAGGCAACTACCAGACTAACAGACCTAGAATTAATTTCGTCGGAGCTGTAGGGAAAACTTTTTGAGATACATATATTAGTTGAAATTCTGACATTGCTCAACTTGTATGGTACTAGCTTAACCACAATATTATACAAGCGTGGTTTTTTGAGCTCCAAATCTTTTTTCAAAGATTAGGAAAGGTTCAGACAATTGTAAGACGTTTGTTGTTTATATCAATTCGGTGCTATCAATATGTAAAATAAAAATATAGAAAAAGAACTAAAACAGAGGAAAAGTATAATTTAAAAGTGAATAATGTGAACAAGGAAGATATTTATATTATTATGGTTTTAATTAACATACTAGTGACAGTAAATATGTTGATAAATTGTGACCGCAGTGGAAAATATAATATATGAGAACGGAATAGAATCAGAAAATGTGGGAACGTTCATTAAACTAACAATAAGTATGGTTTTGTAAAGATGAATATTACAGTCTCAGTGTGTTTTTGGATTTAAATATTGTAAATATTATTGATAATTATCATAAACATCATAATTCATCAACCGTAAACAAATTATAAAAGGTGCTTTCGACAAATAAACAGAATAAACGCATTGGAAATATAAGTAAATATACATATCAAAACCTCAACTTTAATTTGTAAAATGATTTAAATAATTGAAATTCGAGTAATATTCCTTGTGGTAATTTTCAAGTACTCTATATTTATCATCATTAATTGTGGACTGTGGTCAAGTTTTTAACAGATAATGTTTCCAAATAGTGCAGTGAACTCTCATTTAAAATGAAAGTGATTTGAGCAAAAGTATTTAAGAATCTTATTTCAAAGACGACATATTTAAGAATCTTATTTAAATGACCTATGAGGTGTGTCTTTAATTCTTAATGATTGGCTGGAATAAATAATAAATCCAATTGTTGAAATTTGGAACAGAAATTTTTGTTAGTATTAGAAATTTATTTATTTATATAGAGCATTTACTGGATAGTTCTTTCTATCTTTTAAATTAATCGGATAAGTTAATCTAGTTCTTTGCAATAATTGGGCGTTTCACAGGGATACATTTTAAGTATTCTTCTATTTTTAGTTTTCATCAATGACTTAATTAATTTTAAATTGTATATTATTACTGTTATTTGTAATAGGATATAATATTTTATTATAAGATAAGCAGGAGCGTGATTAATTATAACTAAGTAGCAATGCGTTACTTCAGATACAATATTGAAAAAAAAAATAGCTATTATTAGTAATTACATATGCAAAGGGCATTAATATAATAGATTTAGTACGGGCAATGGTGAAACAGATAACTATAGAGTGACCAATTTGTAATTTTATGTATTTAATAATCTTAGAAGTTAAGATTACATTACAGTTTTTTTTAACAAATAATCAATTTAAGATTCCTAGATCTAATTATACATACTTAATTAAATTGATACACAGGTAAAAAACGATTCTAAACATTTATAGTTATTAGATAAGTTTAGCTATAATTTATATTCTCTAACTTGCTACGTTTTACGACATTCGATTATAGTGCTTTTTAAGTATTCTTTTGACGACTTGTCATTTAATCAATGAAAGAAATCTTTCCTTCCTAACAAAACTAGGTTATCTAAATCCTTTCGTAAATCATGGTGGAATTACGCCGCTATTTGGTCACGAAATTACTTTGCAAACACGTCCCCCGGCACTCACAATCATTGACTATACAGTATAGTTCACGCGAAAGAATGTACACTGTAATCCAAACTTTTGCTGTAGCCTTGGAGTAGTGCACTTTGGTCTATTTGTATTCTATCAACTAAATAAAAGTACAAGGATGGCGCATTCTTTTTGGGAGTGTGGATACATTTGCAACGTTGATCCCACAAAGTTGGGACTATGATATGAAACGTGAAATCGATACGTTATTATTATTATAGTATAATTCGACATAACTAAATTTAGCATCGGCAAATTCAATAAAACGGATTAGTGCCGATTTATACAACCAATAGCTCCCTATTATTCCATTTGATGCTTTTCGTCGGTATAGATTCTCGCGTCAGTTCAACCCGACAAAGCAAGTGCATGTAAATCGACGTGTCAAATTGACGAATATATTAGGTCATCTCATATTACAATTTATTACGTTATAGTGATAATTTGGGTAAATACTTAATTCGGGTGTGATCGGTTTTACGAATTTTGCCGATGCTATATCTAAGTTGTGTCCTAGTATAACCCGCATTGATTACTTGAACAGGCGCGTAAACTATTCCTATTCACGGATGCATAATTTCACACGTGCTCATGACGCGTAATCCACATATTGAGGTTACTCTGTCAGAGTGAGCCAGTAGTCATATATAATTTTGACAGCATTGAATTTAAGCACCGAGCACTTATCAACAGCGTCATCCGTTTATGTTAAACGAATGATGGATTGTATGAGGAATCTGTGGGGCTTATTCTACGACGCAGCGTTAGTGTTGGTTTCATTACAATTTTCATTCACCTCTGAATACAAGATGAATTAGAAACACTGATTACGTAAACATTCGGCGCTATTTCGTAACTTTTGTTTACGATTAACTATATGTAACTGGGAAATCTCGGCCTGTATTTTTTTTATAATAGGTTGAAAACGAGCTGGAGGCTGACCTACAAGAAAGTGTCTACCACCGCCCATCGTCATCTGCAACACCAGGGGGCTTGCAGGTCCGTTGCCTTAGATTTATATTTAAAACATATATACATATTACAATAAAGGAAAAATCTTAAAATAACAAACTTTCATTTATTATTTTAGCGTCACAAGTCACAAAGCGTGTGTACAATTTCAATCGTTTCGGTGGAACTAGTTGAGTTTAAAAATAGGTTAATATGAATATCGAAATTTATTTACGTATTTGTTTACGATGTCATCGTTCAATGTGCATGCAAACACCGTGACAACACTTTGATTTTTATATTCATACTTTCAAAATGTATTTTGTACAATATAGAGAAATACTTTCAACCAATATTTGATCATGAAAAGTAAATAGAATGTAAAATATAAATAAAATTGTAATGTATTTCTGGAACTGCCAGAGGCATTTGTTTATCTTATTTTGATATCACAAATTTTCGTTAATAAAGATGATTATGTACCTACGCACTAATTTGCGTGCGTATTCATTTGATAATAAAACGTAAACGCTTAGATTAGACATTATTGCCACGATATCTATTCACGTGTTTTATAAATTCGTTAATCTGATACGACTTTCGGTACCCCCAGGGAGATGTTCTTGATTGGAATCCTCGGAAAGTGTGACAGGTAATTGAAGTTAGAGATCAAAGATGGACACTACTGTAACAATGATAAACTGACAGTGGCTTAGAAATTGGTTCTTAATGCAGAAGGGGGTAATTTTTCAGAGAATACGCGTTGGTGTACTCCATCAACCACGGTGAGAGGTTTGTTGTCAGCCACGTGGCATTGTCAATCGTCATCATAAATCATGAAGAGAACCTAAATCTGCCTGAACATAACTTATATAAATAAAATAAAAAAGAAAGCGTCTTAACACGTTGGCTGCGGTATCATATTTTAATATTTTCTATTCTTGTGGTAAGGAGCGTTTAAGACCTCGTATAAAAATTATCATAAGATTGGTACGGGGCTTATTAGACCCCGTATTATTTAAAAAACTAAAACTCGATGTAATGTGATGATGTGATGAAATTGAATTTTGTTTCTTCAGTGCGATACGTTGTCAAAGATACCCCGTATTAAAGTAGGTATAGTACGACACAAATTAGATGTAGCATCGGAAAATGCAATGGAATGAAAATAAAACCGATTACTGCCGATTTACACAACCAATAGAAATAGCTCACTATCGCGCCATTCGACGCTATTCGTCGCTATATATTCACGCGTCTGAGAAAGCAAGTGCATGTAAATCGACGCGTCAAATTGACGAAAATGTTAGGTCATATGATATTACAAGTTATTACGTTTGTGCAAAGATCATATTCGCGTGAGAAATAAATATTGATAATTTGGGATTGCGTACTCAATTCGGATGTGATCGGTTTTACGAACTTTGCCGATGCGACATCTAAGTTGTGTCGTACTATACACCATAGTAATCTCTTATTAATAGACATCGTATTTGTCAATTTCCTATTATATATCAAATAGGCGCTACACTTTGTTTTTCTTCGTCGTACCGCAACGGAGACAAATACGAGGCGTAGTAAACGCTCGCACCGCATATAAAGTGTTAAATATAACCCACAGATTTAACGGTTGTTAACACGTTATCAAATCAACAGCCTTAAAAAATACCATTGCTCGTAAAGTATTTTATCTTCTTTGAGGAAGTTTGGTGTTTATTTATTTAAATGCGGATTCTTGAATCATTCGGTTTCAATGTGTCTATGTGCTGGTTCTCATTAATCAAATTTGATGCAAATCATTACGAATAATTATTTTTAATCACGCTACGAGTTATTGGTATGAATTATTTTTCATAGTTAAGTTGTAGGTCTGTTGAAGAGAGCAATTATCGAAGTTAAAACGCTAGAACTCTTTAGAAACTTACAAGAAACTTTAGCCGTGATTGCGTTTTCTTAATATAATGATGTGAATTTAATTTTATAAATAACAAATGCTGACTTCATGTTTCCATAGCAGTTATTACAATAACATCATTATTATATTAAAGTTTTCTTTATATTTGTATTAGTGATTCGTATTACTAGTGGTTCATTTTTTCGACTGCTTATCAGAAATCCTTTTGTTTGGATATTGGATATTGTAATTTGTAAGGTTTTTGTGAAATTTCTCCATCAGTGTGGAATTAGAAAGTTATCGATGTTATTAGAATATGCTTGTCACGCAAATTCAGACTTTATTTTACAGGTTTTGATATTAAAGTAGAAAACTTGAGAATCATTCTATACGTGTATAATCTTCTCTCGTGTTAATCACTGTTAAGAACGTCATATTTGCTAAGATTCGTTTAGAACTGTTAGGACATTATATAAATAAAATAGTTTTATTCCTTTATTCATTTTAATTTAAAAAGAATTTTTAATAAACATGGTTGAATTATTTGGTAATAATAATATATTTTGATGGTAAGTGGTCACCATCACCCATAGACAATGACGCTGTAAGAAATATTAACTAAACCTTACATCGTCAATATGCCACCAACCTTGGGATCTATTATGTTATGTCCCTTGTGCCTGTAGTTATACTGGCTCACTCACCCTTCAAACCGGAACACAACAATACTGAGTACTATTATTTGGCGGTAGAATAACTTGTGAGTGGGTGTTACCTACCCAGGTGGGCTTGCACAAAGCCCTACCACCAAGTGAGTATATTTTTTTTTAAAGAAAGAACCTATTTTTTTATCAAAATAAATATATTGTTCATTGTATGTCGAGGTAGATTATTTTGTGATAATATATATGTACATAAATGTCAGTTAATTTTAATTCTAATTAATATGTTAAAACATCACCACTCCAATATGTCAATAATTTAGCCATTACTAAATGTATGTTTGTACTGTTAACTTGTAATATTGTACGTCTTCCCTATTTTACCGAATTTAGCCATTTCCTCTAATACAATTTGAAGGGGGTTTTCCTTATGCCTTAAATCTCGAAACCTATTCAATTCAATTTGTAAACTAAGTTAGTTTAAATACGATACAGATAAGATTCAGGTGAAAAGAAAACTTGTCCTTTACTTTATATTCTATGTAACGACTTATTTCTTACTGACTTCCTATATTAATACTGTGGCGAAATATTGTGGCGAGCAAACCCATCTTCTTTGATTTGGGTTCAGACAAAGTCTATATAGGTGTACTTGAAACTTGCTGTATTACTAACTGGTCTACTCACAGGATGAGTAAACGAGTATCCCATAAAAAATATAAATGTTAAATGAGAGCCAAGTTCAGTATTATAAATAGACCTTGGTTGTTGACTTCAACGACAAAAGAAGTGAGATCTAAATGGGTGCCAAGTTCCATTATTCTTCCTGAAATTCATTTAACACTAAATGAATTTTGTGCACATATATATCTCGCAGGTCTTAATATATTTGCCAAATTTGACACGTTTATGTCAGTTTTTGAGTTATGTAGGGGTCAAAAGTGGCTCCAAATGGTTCGTGTAAAATTACACACGGTGCTACTCGCCAGTTCTGCTACCTGAACTTGGCTGACACGCTACCGCGTGTCTTAATACCGAAACCGTTTTTGTAATTAATCATTAATTCAGAATCTTTATTTTATTTTTTACCGAAACCGACCGACTGGTTGAGCACGTCCAAATGGCTACAGATTCCGTGCTGCATCAGATTCCATCCGCAGAGATCATTATTCTGGGTGACTTTAATGCTCACCACGCAGAATGGCTCGGCTCACGCACCACCGATCATGCGGGTAGATCTGTTCTGGACTTCGCTCTAGCATATGATCTGACACAACTGGTCAACTCGCCAACGCGAATACCGGATGTGGAGGATCATACACCTTCCCTGTTGGACCTTCTGCTGACTTCGCATCCGGATGGCTATCAGGTTATCATCGATCCCCCTCTGGGCTCGTCTGACCACTGTCTCGTCCGGAGTACAGTACCGGTTGTACGGTACTCACGGCCTCGCTTTGTTGGGTGCCGCCGAGTATGGCACTACAAGTCAGCAGATTGGGATGGGATGCGGTCTTTTTTTGCATCGTACCCATGGGGGCAGATTTGTTTCTCGCCGGATGATCCGAACGCTGCTGCTGACTCTGTTGCCGATGTGGTGCTTCAGGGTATGGAACTATTCATTCCTTACTCTGCAGTACCCAACGGTGGCAAGTCCCAGCCTTGGTTTGGACGCTTCTGCAAAACGGCATCACGCCGAAAGTGGGAACGCTATCAAACCTGGGCTAATGCATCTGCGTCTCGTGATGTAAATACCAGCGCATTTAAAAAGGAATACAACTCTGCCTCTAGGTCCCTCAAAAACGTGATTGCTAGGGCGAAGACGGAGTACATTGGCAGAATTGGCGAGAGACTGGTGCTTCACCCTTCAGGAACACGAGCGTTCTGGTCTCTCGCTAAGGCTGTCTTAGGGAATTTCTGTCAGCCCTCTTTTCCATCTCTGCACAAGGACGGTGAGTCATTGGCCCATACCGCGAAAGAGAAAGCTGATCTTTTAGGCTCTCTCTTCGCGTCGAACTCGACTCTGGATGACCAAGGAAAATCTCCACCAACAATTCCGCGATGCGATACCACGATGCCGGAGGTTAAATTCCGGCAAAGTGCAGTTCGTAAAGCACTTCTTTCCTTGGACATTCATAAGTCGAGCGGACCCGATGGTATCCCTCCAATCGTGCTACGGACATGTGCTCCCGAGTTGGCACCGGTCTTAACGCGTCTTTTCCGGCAATCCTACACATTAGGCGTCGTCCCGAATTCCTGGAAGACAGCTTTGGTGCATCCGATCCCTAAAAAAGGCAACCGCTCAGACCCGTCCAATTATAGGCCTATAGCCATCACCTCCTTGTTCTTCAAGATAATGGAGTCCCTTATTAACTGCCAGCTCCTGCGGTACCTAGAGGAGAATCAACTGATTAGTGACCGCCAGTACGGTTTCCGTCGGGGTCGCTCAGCCGGTGATCTTCTAGTTTACCTTACTCACAGGTGGGCTGAAGCAGTTGAGAGCAAGGGGGAGGCATTAGCAGCCAGCTTGGACATAGCGAAGGCCTTCGATTGTGTATGGCACAAAGCGCTTCTCTCGAAGCTTCCTTCCTATGGGCTTCCCGGGAAATTATGCAATTGGATTACCAGCTTTTTGGCAGACCGGAGCATCAAGGTCGTTGTCGACGGTGCATGCTCTGACTTAAAATTCGTCAATGCTGGTGTTCCACAAGGCTGCGTTCTATCACCTACTCTGTTTCTTCTGCATATCAATGATTTGTTGCAAATCGGGAACATTCATTGCTATGCAGATGACAGTACCGTTGACACCTTATACACCGGCCGAGCTAATATTTCTCGGGAAAACGTCGAAGAGAACCGGAACAAACTTGTGTCTGAAATCGAGTCTTCATTAAACGAAGTCTCGAATTGGGGCCGGCTAAATCTAGTCCATTTCAACCCCAAAAAGACGCAAGTTTGCGCGTTAACCGCCAAAAAAGCACCATTTGTCGTATTTCCACGATTTGAGAACATTCCGATAGCCGCTACAGGTAGTATCGGAATACTTGGCGTTGATATTTCGAGCCTCGTTCAGTTCCGCGGTCAATTGGAAGGCAAAGCCAAATTGGCTTCAAAAAGGCTGGGCGTGCTCAGCAAGGCGAGACAGTATTTCACGTCGGTCCATCGCCTAAAACTTTACAAACCGCAAATTCGGCCTCACATGGAGTACTGCTCTCACCTCTGGGCGGGTGCTCCCCAGTACCAGCTCCTTCCATTTGACCGCATCCAACGTAGAGTGGCTCGAGTTATCGACGATCAAGCCCTTTCCGATCTCCTTGATCCTTTGGCTTTGCGTAGAGATGTCGGATCACTCTGCATCTTCTACCGAATTTTTCACGGGGAATGCTCCGAGGAATTGTTCGGATTAATCCCGGCTGCTGAATTTCACCTTCGGACATCTCGCCAAAATTCTAAGTTTCACCCGCACCACCTTGATGTCCGAAAATCCACAACAGCGCGATTTCTCAGACATTTTCTGCCTCGCACAACCACTTTGTGGAACCAGCTTTCGCCGGCGGTTTTTCCGAACCGATACGACATGGGAACCTTCAAGAAAAGAGCGTACTCCTTTTTGAAAGGTCGGCAACGCACCTGCAAGACCCCTGGTATTGCAGATGTCCATGGGCGGTGGTAGTCACTTTCCATCAGGTGAGCCTCCTGCTCGTTTGCCACCTATGCCATAAAAAAAAAGTATCAAGTTGTAATTTAATAATAAAGAAAATGATTTTATAAAAATATTATTAATAGCCTATAAATACCTCTATATTCATGTAGTATTAGATTTTTGCCCGTACATGCAAATAAAGGAATTTTACCTCTTTATAGTACTAGTATAGATAGTATTAAAATAGCAATAAATTATTTTCATATAGAACTATCTTAAATTTCATATTTATCTTTAAAATGGGCTTGTCCGGGATTGTGTACATGGTTTCGGGATTTTCATTCTATAAAGCCGATTGTGGTCAATTTACATTAACGAAAAGCCAGTTAATATCAGCATATTAGTAACATTTAAAATAATAAAACAAAAGTTTGTGTGTACAGGTTAGGTAGGATAAACATAGCATGATAAGAAACATATACATCAATATACAATGTACTTTTTTGATTAGATAGGGTTTAGTTTATATTAAATTTATAGGTTTAGTTATTCAAATTTCATTCTGTTTTACAGGTTTTGTTTTGAGAGTGCAATATCGACTCTCAAAAGTCCAGTGGTTAGAACCGGTGCATCTTAACCGATGATTGTGGGTTCGAACCCAGGCAAGCAACGCTGATTTATGTGCTTAATTTGTTTTTATAATTCATCTCGTGTTCAGCGGTGAAGAAAAACATCGTGAGGAAACCTGCATGTGAAGAATTTCACAGAAATTCTGCCACATGTGTATTCCACCAATCCGCATTGGAACAGCGTGGTGGAATATGTTCCAAACCTTCTTCTCAAAGGGAGGGGAGGCCTTTAGCCCAGCAGTGGGAATTTACAGGCTATCGTTGTTGTTTTGATTTAATTTCACTGTAAACTGACAAGGGGTCTGTTCGCACTTTTTTTTTTAAATATATACAGCCCTAGCGCCGCTCTCCACCTGGCCAGTTTCCGATATAAAATCAATTCTTTGTTAAATCGTAACAATTTATTAAATTGCAATTAAATATTCAATTTTATACACATCTGGCTGGAACAATTTAAAATAAGACCATAAAGGATCTTTACTTCCACCTATCGTCCAAAAGTCACTAGTACAAATGGGCTTACGATATTGACATATAGAAACGAGTGCATCGCGCAATCATCGATTAGATGATTGCGGGTTGCAACTCAGGCAAGCACTGAATATTCATGTGCTTAATTTGTGTAAATAATTAATTTCGTGCTCGGCGGTGAAGGAAATCGTCGTGAGGATACCTGCATGTGTCTGATTTCATAGAAATTCTGCCACATGTGTACACCAACAGTGTGATGGAATATATTCAAAAAAACCTTCTGCTCAAAGGAAGAGGAGGCCTTAACCTAGCAGTGGAAAATTTACAGGCTGTTGTTAATGTTGTTGTACGTATTTATATTATACGGTATCATAATAAGGTATCCGATTTGTTCATCTATTTCCGATGTTATAAAAGTTCGTGTGTTTTCATGTGACTGACTCAAGGGGTGATTCACAGTCACGGCGCGTATTAAATGAAAAATGTCAGAGTCAACAAGATAACATGCGTATTGAAAGTTGTTACTTATTATTTATGAAGCCTGTTCGTGACTTGTACGTATTGAATATTTACTTAGATTATAAAGTTATAAATAAGTTGTCTCAAGTTTTTATTTAATTATAATTTTCTTAGGCGTTTTCGATGTGTGCGTGATTTTTTTGGCTGGTATGTAAATATATATGAAGTAACTCCAAACACTGTGTTAGTTCACTAGTATTATTTCAAAACTATAAACCATTCATATCTTTTACTTAAAGTTTTATTAAAAAATACCTAAACTTTTTTAATATTATAAGTAAAATATGTTTTGTGTAAATATGTTTAATATAAGTGTGTTTGTAATAATTAATAAAAAATAATTGTACCTAATGTGGGATTTACATAAAATTTAAAATTGTAACTGGGTATATATTTATATTATTACTACGGTAGCTATTATGTACGTTGATATTACTTTGATGATTTTGATAAAAGCACAAAAAAACATTGGCAAATATGCAATAAACGTCTTCCTATTCTTCTCTAAAAGTATGCAAAACATATTTTAAATAATCCGATAACAACTTCATATATCCTCATTTACCTTAATTTTCATTGTGACAACTTTTAAAGAAACGCTTGTCACTAAAACTG
Source organism: Vanessa cardui (assembly GCF_905220365.1). Classification (NCBI taxonomy): domain Eukaryota; kingdom Metazoa; phylum Arthropoda; class Insecta; order Lepidoptera; family Nymphalidae; genus Vanessa; species Vanessa cardui. Next base: position 5,124,794 of record NC_061136.1, read on the forward strand.
TAGACAGGTGCAAGTCTGGTACGTAAGTACTTAAAAGTAAATAACCACAAGACGAAGCACTTAAATATTTATGAAGTACGCAAATGTGTCCCAACCTTAATAAACCGTAACGAAGGTTCCATTTAAATATCTATACAATCTTTTACGTTAATAAGAGAAACTATTTTGGTATTCCCGTATTTAGAAGAGCATTTCGGGCAACCTTTCATAAATAAACTAAATATTCTTCAACTACTTTGGACATTTAAGGCAGGCGTTCTTGAAATTTATGTTATATACTTATGTATATCTATTGTCTTCTTGCGATCCGGCCAGATTTCGCACGGGTTCATCTGTACGCTAGATCTTTTAATGCTACACAACGTATTTGGATTTCATCAATAAACAGAATGTTCAACGTTTATGGAAATAATACATGCATATTACAGCAGAAGACAGCTGATTTCAACATTTATTGAAAAGTTTTTTTAAAAATAAAGATATCGGTGTGTTTATTTAATAAAGATTATTTCTATATTGGTAGGAAATAAAGAACAAATATAAATAATAAGATCAGCTATAGTGATATTCTATAATATTTAAACTTATATAATTGTAAATACCGAGGTTTATAATCGCTTCAGAGTGTAATATTTTATTAAAGTATTCATTGGAATGATAAGGTGTAGATGACAATTTTAATATATATTAAAGACCCAAGATTACTAATTACATTAATCTGAAAAAATATTTTTTGAAGAAAATGTATTCGAAAATAGCTTTGCATTATTATTAACTTGGATATAGTTTTATTTATTTTTCTAATTTACTTTTTATTGATAAGAAAAATTTTGTTTTGAGTGTACCTTAAAAGACGGATGGATAGACATAACTTTGCTTTCTAGTATATTGTTCCGATATATTCCGTAAAGTTTAGTCAATATTAGCCATGCTTATAGGTAACCCAAAAGACTCAAGAACTGTATTCCTTATAATAAAAACATTGTTATATTCACACAATTTAATCATTAACGACTAAAATAATATCGCAATTAGATTTCTTTATAGTATAGGTTGGCGGACGAGCATATGGGCCACCTGATGGTAAGTGGTATGGTAAGTGGGCACCATCACCCAAAAACAATGACGCTGTAAGAAATATTAACTGTTCCTTACATCGTGAATGTACCACCAACCTTGGGAACTAAGATGTTATGTCCCTTGTGGAAATTAACACTATCACTAATTTTATACTTACTAAAACTAACGTAACATTTAACCAATACAGCCGTTATATTTACTAGAACAATTAATATTATAAATTCAACTATCAAACGACCTTCGATCGCAATAGCCCGTAAAAAAGTGTGGCTGAAGATCGTCATCCCTTTGACGTAGCTTCTTTCATCTACCCAACACTTATCAAGTCTTGACAAGTAATTCGAGAGTAGGAAATGCTGGCTTTGTCTCATTTCTTAGAAAAATCTCTTAGAGTACATATACAAATATTCCTCATTGATCGTTCTTTATATTAAGGAACAGCCTATAAATATCCCACTTCTTTGAGGCCTTCTCGCTCATTTGAGGAGGAGGTTGGCAGCCTACTCAACAATTACGGTTGTTAGACTTACGTGTGGCAGAGTTTCATGTGTACATTTCCTCACGATTAGATTTTCTTCACGATTGTTTGTTGACCGCTTTAATTATAAACACTATTGAAGCACGTGGAAATTCAGCAGTGCCCACATAGGTTTAGACTCGCAATCATCTGAGATGCACGTGTCCGAACCACGGGGCGTGGTTTGATTTTCATGAAAACTAAATTAAAAAAAAAAAAAACAAGCAAAAACAGAAGGGCTTATATCATTTATAGAATCTACCATATAACATATATTGTACATTAATTTTATTATCGTTCAAAAATGTGAGGAAATTGTCATCAGACAAAATTCAACATTTCCACAAACAGTGAATATAATCGCAATATACCGTATAATAATATTAATCCCTTTATTATAATAATAATAGTTCGTATTAAGTAACAAGTAAAGGCATCAAAATCACCCTTCTACGAATTAACTCTACCCAACTCTATAATATTCCCATGTCCTTCATGATATATGTTAACTGTCAAGTAAAGGCTTAGTAACATGATACTTTGAACAATCACTCACTATCTCTTTAAACTGACACATATCAATACTAAGTTTAGTACCTATTAAGACGGGCAGAAAGTCCTTCCAATAATAAATTTGGCCTTTTATTTTTAATATTTACTTAATACAATGCCTATAGTTTAAATCAAGATTAATTTGGAAGTAAATTGAATATCGAACATTCTATAAATTTCCTCTATGGAAATAGAGGAAACTTGAGATGAATATTCATAAGCCCCATCTACTTTCATAATCGGTATGGGGAACTATTGGAAGAGTACCGCACGCATTTTCAATTATTAAATATATTTTTAGAACCAGAAGAAGGAAGTAGGTTAACCTCTAAAACAATTATCTATAATTCAAAATAACAATCAATTTATCACAAAAGAAAAACATTTAGTCTATAACAACAAAAACCATCAATAATCACATTACACAGTAATAATTATTTTAATTATTAATTTTTTTAAGGGAAGTTGTGTGACTTGACGCAGATGTTGCTTGTTTCTTCCAACAATATAACCATACTTCACTCAAAAATTGAAATATAATGTTCTTTCCACAGTCCGCAAAAAAAGCAAAAATTAGAGAAGCAACAGAAAACAAGATGACGATGTCCCTTTGGAAGAAAAAGAGGAAATTCTGTAAGCATTCTTGTCATTGTTCCACGCAACTAATCGTGACTTGCGTTACGTACAAAAATATAAATAGCACCAAAAAAGTATTTGAAAAATAAGTGTGTAATTTATTAGAATTTATTAAAGCGTATATAAGTATGAAGTATTCAGTAGTATTTTTATTGGTATCTTAAATGTTGAACTAAAAATTTTCCTAAAAAATCGAGAGAAAACCGTTGTCCATGAAAGCGGAGAAATTTTATATCGAAGTCGATTGAGTTCGTTGTAGTTCACCTCCGAAGACGTGTTCAAGAAAAGCTGAAATAAAATTGTATTGTCAAGATTTTGTTGGAAACGCTACTAGCTGTATTTAGGAAAAATATCGAGTTTGTTACCAAACCTTTCTTGGTACCTCTGGAATACACAAAAATATATAAGGTTTATATAAATAATTTAAAACGCCAATAGCTCCATCGTAGCACCTATTTTTGTGAAAATTATGAAACACTAGCGACCTGGCCTGGGTTTGTACAGCCAGAATAATAAAACCTTCGTCAGTTTTCGAATTCATTCCTTTATCAAGTCTTAAACTCTTAGTACCTTTTGAATCTAAACATCAAATCATTGCGAAGCAATATGTCATTCTCTATCGCTAAAGCGGATTATCGCTCATACTAAACACGTGAAAATGGATCTTAAGGTGACGAACCTTTTGTTACCCCGAATGTACATCTAAGGCTGATTGTGAAGTATCGTTGTAAAAATAATAATATTTTATACATAATAGAGCTGAGATGGCCCAGTGGTTAGAAAGGGAACATCTTAACCGATGATTGCGGGTAACCCAGGCAAGCACCACTATATATGTGTGCTTAATTTGTGCTTATAGTTCATCTCGTGCTCGGCGGTGAAGGAATACATCGTGAGGAAACCTGCATGTGACAAATTTCATAGAAATTCAGCCACATGTACATTCCACCAACCCGCATTGGAACAGCGTAGTGGAATATGTTCCAAACCCCCTCCTTAATGGAAGGGGAGGCCTTATCCCAGTAGTGGGAAATTTACAGGCTGACTTTACTTTACTTTTTTACTTCACATAGCGTAGAACTTTCTGCAAGACTTATCTAATCAAAATCATTTAGTCACCTTAAAATAAGTAGCCTTTAAAAACCTAAATTAATTTTATACATATGTTCACACCTTTTTTTCCTTACTTTGTGTTACGTTTTTCAGTCTCGTAATTAATGATAATAGATATGTATTGTTATGTTTAAAAGAACTTTAAACGATATAGTATTGGAATAACCGAACTATCAATCCTATGAAACTCATCGTGGATGCAATTCGCGACACCGAATCGACTTGTATGTTCATTCATTGCACGTTCACTGTTCCAATGTTACAATGTTTATCTCATGCACCGAAACAAGTAAAACAATCATTTCAATGGCTTTAAAACCACAGCCTACATTTTATTGCTACAACATTTCTTGGTGGTAGGGTTTTGTGCAAGCCCGTCTGGGTAGGTACCACCCACTCATCAGTTATTCTACCGCTAAATAACAGTACTCAGTATTGTTGTGTTCCGGTTTGAAGGGTGAATGAGCCAGTGTAACTACAGGCACAAGGGACGTAACATCTTAGTTCCCAAGGTTGGTGGCGATGTAAGGAATAGTTAATATTTCTTACAGCGTCATTGTCTATGGGTGATGGTGACCACTTACCATCAGGTGGCCCATATGCTCGTCCGCCAGTCTATACCATAAAAAAATGCAACATATGATAAGGCTGTGGTTATAGTATAGTGGTGATAGCATATTTATTTAGTTGAATTTTAAGTTGTTCTATTTTTGTTGGAAATAAATAATGTATAATATCAAAAGATTGCCAGGTTGCCTGGCAAATAGGCCATGGGGCGGTGTTGTCACAACAGTAGTAACAAAATCAAACCAAGGAATGATTGACACCATCAAAGCAAAAAATGTAATTCCTTACCAGCACACGTGTTCCCCTCCTCTTATAACCTAGGTGCCTTCAAACAAGGCTTGAAGAGGCAACTTGCAGGCGACTAGTTCAGCTCATTCTTACCGACCGTACTGGTCGTCTTCACGTATGGACTTACTTCCACTTATCATCAGGTGGAGTGGAATCCTCTGCCTACTCGGAGAGTATAAAAAAAGGCATCACCAAACTTGAGAACTAAGTTATTATGTCTTGTGTCTGTAGTTGCACCATTTCACCTAGCTTTCAAATTAGAACACAGCAATGCCAAGTATTGTTGCTTACCGGTAGAATATATGATAAGAGATTATTAACCTTAACCTTTACCAATTCAAACTTGCAAAAAATTCGACCACCAAGTACCTAATAGTAATATATTAGTAATATAATAGTAGTAATAGTAATATCTGTGCAAACATTCATATGATATTATAAATACCTTATATTCATAATTTCATGATAGAACACTAATCTAATCTGTTTGAACAGCTACTTTAGACATAATTTGATGTTATATATATTTGTATAAATGCAGGCTAAGTGTATTGTATAAACTTAATATACATACATAGTCCTAAACAGTGAATGTACATTAAGTGGTCTTATTTCAACAAAAGTAAGTAAGTAATAAGTAAGTAAGTTACGGTATCTTATCGGTAATGTTTATTAATAAATGTTTCAATAAAACATATAATTTCCTCTTATTTGCGCAAAACTGTAATCAAAATAAAAAAAATCAAAATATACTTTATTCAAGTGGGCTTTTTCAAACACTTTTGAATCGTCATATAACAATTAAGTGAAGCTCCCACCGGTTCGGAAAGTAGATTCTACCAAGAAGAACCGGCAAGAAAATCAGTAGTTACTCTTTTTCAACATCTAAAAAAAAGTACAGTCATGTTAGTTAATAATAATCACACTCATTGTGTTACTGAAAATCCTTCTCAATGATCATGTTACAGTTCTGAATTAAATCTAAAGCTTAAATAAATACGTAATTATTCGTTATTGTTCCTTGGCTTTCCATTACAAGATTTTGTCATTGACATCATCAGAATAATAATATTTCCATATACTTTTAATAATTATTGTATGTAATAAATTTCAGATAAGAAAAAATCAGAGGCGTCGAATGTGCTAAATGCAGCCGTGACACTTTTCTCCGTAATCATACACGGTATTTGTATGAGATCTGTGGGAGATTTATCGAGATTGTAACGCCTAATCGAGCATGGTCAATGATGTATAGCTTTTAAATGTCGATATTGTAAAGCAAAAAGCACTCCATATAAGTACGACTCCATAAAATCATACAATTTTAGCGGAAAGTAAGATTTTACTACGAATTTTATAAAACAATTAAAAGATTTTCCATTTTATTCAAGATTAAATGGGCTTATAATAATTTTCTTTATCATTTTTCTTTATAAAGCGTAAAAAGCGTTACTTTTTAATTGAGATATATACAATGTATACAATTAAAAGATTAACAGACACAGTGATATCAGTCCACAATTAAGAAAGCGAAGCTGATCATATTTTGAAATACTTTCGTTAATTAAAGCATGAAATAAATAAGGCTTCAAAATAAAACCTTTTTTTCTCGATCATCACTTAATGTTATATTTCGTGTATATTTTATACTTTTATAGTAAGGTATACTTAATCAATTTGCAACTGATCTTAATCTAAAATTGTCCAGGCAAAACTACGGTCATCGTCAGAAGGATCTTCAAGGTTGCTCAATTTTTTAAAAAGTTCGGTCAAGTTATAAAAATTTTACAATCACGATTCCAATCTTAATACAAACCAAAAATAAACAAAAGATAAGTTTGTCTCTAAATCTTAGACACAGCCCTGAGTTAGGGGAATGACAGTGTTATATTTCGTTTCCTCGAAAAGCGTATAATATTGTTTGTCTTGCGCTTAGTCTCCTTGACCATGTCGGATCAGATTATGAGAGTATGGAAATAGAGAATTAGTTATTGCACCTATCTAGTATATCTCTCTGTCTCTCTCATGTGTTTATTATTGCCATCTCCCTCTATTTGACGAATCATTTTCTGATCTAGTCTGTCTATTTGGTTGTAGATCGCCGATGAATCTTGACCCCTTAATGTTAAGACTAGTTAATACATTTCCTATGTACTCTGGAGGCCTTCTTCTGATGAGTCTAAATACAGCTTACTTTCTTGGAGCCTGTCAGCGATGTAATGTACTCCCAGACTAATTGTATAGCTAATTGCACCATATAATAATAAGAAGTATGCATGATTAGCTAGTTATTGAGTCATAGGGTATAATTATTATTATAACATTATAATATTATCAATCAATCAATTCTTAAACATGTACATTAATAATAAAAAAGCATACCATATATAAAATTAATCAATGAAGAACAGCAACTGGGACGCTAGCCACACAACCCATTTTTAATCAACGGAGCATGCTTCGCATACAAATTATTTGATCCATTTCAGCCAGTTTTTATTCATTAATTCTGGTTTGTGATGTTTTTTTTTTTGCGTATTTTCAATTTATATTCATCGTTGATATGTAAATTATAACGTATAGGTGAAAACGTTATGTATTCCATTATTTATACTCTAATTACTTTATCCGTTCAAACGATTCAATTGTATGCAATTTGTTGTTCTCTGTTACAACGAATATTTGATCTATAAAATAAATTAACTTGATTAGTTATGTTGGGTTGTACGTTAGAGATAAAAAATATACTGTGTTCAATTCCAAACTATAATCTCTCTTTATGTATCTCTATATCTATGTATTTATCTGTGTCAAATTTCATTCAAATCTGTCCAGCCGTTCTGGCTTGATTAAATAAGAAAAATCCATCTATACAAACTTCGTATTTACATATAATTTTACTATGAGTATACGATATTGCGGTAAGTAAATACATTTCTAAGAATTTGTATGGTAGTAGTACATGTTACATAGATGACACATCTATTTTTAAGTAGGCATATATTTAATGTTGAGAATTATTTTATTTTATTTATTAAAAATTGTTTTATAAGCATTATGGAAAACTAAAAAAAATACATCATAGAACTTTGATCACCAGTCTCTAAAACAATGGATGAATGGGGCCACTCTGTGTGTTATGCGAATTATGTTAATAAAATAAATAAACAATCGCTGCATAGAACCAAAACTTAGTTTGATATCTATACTTTATTGTAGGTTGGATTGTCGTCGCAATACTATTTGTTGTTTTGCTAACTGTAAGTAAGATCAATAGAAGTATTTACCATTAACAAGTTTTTTAATTGTTTCTTGTAATATCGGTTAAGATATAGGCTCTTTTATACTTTAAGATAAAGCCACATGCTAGCGACGCAAGTTAATGTTCTATTTGTTCTTAAGTTATTTAAAGACAATTGGGTGGTAAGCCTTTATGCAAGCCAAGGTTAAGTAGCATTCACTCATATTCTTTCGAAAAAAGAGTAAAAACATCGGAATTATTGTGTTCCAATTTTAATGTTGAGTGAGTCAGTTTTATTCGAAGCATATAGTACAAATTAATTCACTTCCCAATCTTGCTGGCACATTGGCGATGTTGAGAATGTTTAATATTTCTTATACCACCGATGTCTATGAGTGGTGGTGACAACTTACCATCGGATTGCCCATTTGTCCGTCCACCTATCTATATCAAAGAATAACATAAGGAAAAGTATTTCTTTATATCCGGAAAGTGACTATAAACTTTTGCAGTGTTATAAATACACTGCTCCGACCCCAAATAAATTGAATAAAGGAAACCGATACATGACAACGCTAGAAGTTTATTCAACTTATTTCAGAATGTGGTTACATTTCTGAAATATTAAAAACATAAACATAGGATACATATACGTGCGTTAAGAAGAGTCGTATTATTATCTTGGTAGAGTTTTACTCACAGTTAAAGTTATAACACACCTGAGTAGATTTGTAAAGAGGTTTTTCTTGAGCAGAGTATTAGTAAGTTTTAGAAGTGACATCTTAATAATAATATTGTGGGTCTAATATTATTGTAAGCATTATTAGAATTACATATTTATTTCATTGATACAAATTTTATTATTTTAAATAGATTTTGTTACTTCTGTCTTGAATTGATGATTCCAATATTTTTATTTTTGTTTCCTAAATTTCAACGATGGCACTTCTAAATTTTATTTTCTATTCTGTTCTCTACACTATGGACGCACAAAGCTCCGCAATTTGCTCACGGTACGTGACTATTCTTAGATCGACTTATTTGTATTGACATGATCGTTCTTGAGCCTCTGGGTGTAATGTATTATATAACATAAAGCTATCGAAAAAGAATCCGGAATTTAGTTACATTTAGTATTGTCGATTTTAATTAACAGTTCCTGTAATATTTGCTTGCAACATCGGTTTGAGCTTAAAGCTGCATTGCCTACAAGCTGGATGCAAATTGGATGGCTTGTATAAGCTAAAGGAATAATTCATGAAAATCCTGAGGCCTGATATATGAAAATTTAAAGCCAAGTAGCTGACTCTAGAAAGGAAAAAGTAGTGTACGTGTGAGGCAAACAGACGCTGTATTAGCAAGAAAAAGCATAATTTGCCATGCAAATGGTATCCCATTTCAACTCACATTCAGATAGCAAAGATCAAAGAACAAACTTTATATCTGTATCTGTAGGCGGACTTACAGATGTACCACGTGACGGTAAGTGGTCACCACTACATAGACATTTACGGAGTATGAAGTTTTAATCATCTCTAAGATAATCAATGTTCCACCAACCTTGGTAACTAAGATGCTTGCTTTAAGCAATAAGACCGCCTTTGCACGCTTCTCTTTTTGTTATATGTTTCTTGTAATGTTATGTACACTGTATCTTTTGTCTTTTGTGTGCAATAAAGTGTTTATAAATAAATAAATAAATAAAAAATAAGATGTTATGTAACAGTGGCTCACTGACTCTTTAAACCAGATCATAATAATTATAAGTATTTGTTTGGCGCTAAAATATATGAGAGAGCAGCAGATGCTGATTCAGAGCTACTCTGACTGCCAAGTGAAACTTGTGTTACAAATAATTTCATACAGCTTTTTGATGATTAATCGAAGATATTTAACTCCGAGGGGCACTTCGCAGGTGATTAAATCTATACTATCTTCTGTTTTATATTTATAATTTAAAGAATACAGATTCTAATATTCGGGTTTTGCAACCACTCATTGCAATCAAAGATAAAGGAGCTTACTTACTTTTTTATGGTATAGGTTGGCGGACGAGCATATGGGCCACCTGATGGTGAGTGGTCACCATCACCCATAGAAAATGACTCTGCAAGAAATATTAAGTATTCCTTACATCGTCAATGTGACACCAACCTTGGGAAATAAGATGTAATGTCCCTTGTGCCTGTAGTTACAATGGCTCACTCACCCTTCAAACCGGAACATATCAATACTGAGTACTATTATTTGGCGGTAGAATAACTGATGAGGGTGGTACCTACCTAGACGGACTTGCACAAAGCACTACCACCAAGTAAATACATAGCTTATTTTAAATGTGACATATGATTTGGCTGGCAACCTATATCTTAATGTATTTGATTCACCTTATTGAAATAAATAATTATAATCGTCTGAACTTGATCAAAAGTTGATCAAAAAATTATTTATACCACTAATAATAATTATAATAAAGTCGTTGATTGAGGTCGTGGAACAGTCACGAGGTTCGATTAATTAAAAGTTAGTTAACTCAATATTGATTTTAATCATGTCTCAGACGTAAACATACTTTAACGTACCGAATAAATTTAAATAATTTTTAATAAGCTGTCGTATCGTGGTCAGCTTGTAAGTTAATCTCATAAGGTTTTAACTTTACTTATTTTTCATACATACTTATATATCAAAGATTAATTTCATGCACATAAAAGTATTAACGGTATTGTAGCCATATTTTCTAAAAACCTGTAAATCGTAAAAGACGCGTTATATTATTATTTTTTTTTTGTTACAAAGTTAAACGAGCAGCAGGCTCACCTGATGGAAGATTACCACATAGATATCTGCAAGACCGGGAGGCTTGCAGGTACGCTGCCGTCCTTTAAGGAATAAGTACACTCTTTTCTTGAAGGTTCCCAAGTTGTATCGGTTTGGAAAACCGCCGGCGAAAGTGTTTAAACCACAGGTTGTGCGATACAGAAAATGTCCTAAATGTCACGCGTTTTTGGAATTTCACACATCTAGTTGATATGCGGGGGCTATTAAGATTATCCTAATAATCAGATCTATCTGTAAACATATATCTAAGTATTTTTAAATCTTGTATTATTTAAAAACAAAAACAAATTATTAACATAATAAAGCGATAACTTATTATGTTTTTGAAGAAGAAGAGAAGAGTCTTTAATAGTCATTAACATACTATTTGTGTGTCCTCTTGTATCCTAAGACCGTCGAATTTGATTATTTGTTACCGACAAAATAAACTTTAGATTTATCCTTCAACAAATACATCACATTAACGTCTTAGAATTTGATATATGTAAACAAACGAATATATGCTTACTCGATTTTCGGGCTTAAATTAAGAACCTTAAAACGAAGTAATTAGTCTTAATCCGATTTAATTTTGAAAGATTAATATAGTCATGTTAAACGACCTACGATTTTATTTTGTAAGGTTCTTTTGTTTGACAAAGTGTACGACGAAAATATTTTACGATCAGACCACATGCGGTTAATGCTTCGCGGGAACGTGCGACGTGCCTTGTCTGCACTCAACTCGTTTATTTTGTACACACTAAAGACAAAGGAACTTATAAACTGGATTTAACTGGTTATCAAAATTTGTGACGTCATATCATTTAATTACGATTTTGCGTATGGCATACGTGACTTTTATTTAAATGAAAAAGATCTTGTGCACAATTTTCATTAATGAATAAAGATTTAACATTATTAATAAAAACTAATTAGTTTATTTTGTATGATAGTTCATTCACATAAGAATTATTAATATTTAGTTCTTAAATATATACAAATGAATTTAATTTAAAATATTTACTGTATAAATCTTGACTATGTGGAATGGTGGATTCTTGATGCTAGCAGCATTTCCGCATTGAATCGCAATTCCGATCATCTGGGAATAAAACGAATGGACGAAACGAACCAGCCCTCCTGTCATCAGTCGAGCAATAAGGGGAGGTGTTATATTTTAATGAAGCTTTATGCCCCACTACTCCAAGTGTTTCAACAGTAAATGGGATAAAATGTTACATCTTAATACAATAATAAGTCAGCCAATAAAACCCTACAGTATATCTATCAAAAAACAATACGAGAATACTTTAACAAATATGTTTTTTACAAATTACCTTTTACACAAAATATACTGGATCAATCAAGGGGCTCGTATCGCTTCTTTCTTTTGATTGTTGGGGCAAGGGCACCGTGGCTGACACCGGCTCCAAACATACCAATAATTATAACTACATGATATAATCGTTAATCGACTTTTAAGTAGTCTAATATTTTTCATTTCATTTAACTTAGGAAGACTACAAAATATGTTGAATACGCAATGATTTTTATTACTTTTTCGTGCATATTCATTTGTTTTAAAATAGTGTTTTGTTTGAAGTCGGTTTTTCTTTTTGTTAAAATTTTTATTTATGTTATAAGGGACAAAATAACTTGATTCTCATCCATTCAGATTGATTGTGTTTTGGTTTCATAAGAAATGTTTAAATTTTTTTCCGACACCAATGTATATGACAGACTATTCAAATATGAATAGCATAATTTCCATTAAAAATATGACATACGTATTATACAAAAGTAATATAATATGCAGAAATCTCTAAAAGTATTTTAATTAAACTCTGCATATGAAAAAGCAACTCTGATGATGAGAAAATTAATGTATATTAATTTTTGTCCGTTAGATAGATGTATTCCCAAATGAAATCAAATGGTTAAATTAATGGTAATCAGCACCTGATATGTACTCCTCTTGGATGAACGCTAGTGTTAGCAGTAAACTACATGCGGTGAACTATGTAGTTTAAACCACAGTACGTGCCTCCTCTATAACCCGCTTACATCGTATTGGGAATGTGGACTTTTAATGCTGGTTGATTTGAACGCTCCAAAATTAGTGCAAGCCATTAAGGCTATTGAGATTATGCGGTGACGTCATCTCAAATTAATCACATATATTTTTTGGTTTTTTTATTTGAAGGTTCATGATATAAATTATTTTAATTAGAAATGAAGTTTGAATTATTACTTTGATTGACTTTAATGTAAAATGTAAAATATAATGTAAAAAATCACTTAACATTATAATTGTTTTTTTTATTTTTCATATTCATTACTTTCATTTAACTAAAAAGAACACTATTTCTAATGTAAATTATTCTTAATTAAGGCATAAACGACACAGTTTACTATATTTATGTTTGTGTTTGATAGGTATTAACGAGATTTGGCGTCGTCCGCAACATATTTAAGATGTTTAAAATAAGAATTAAAAAATAATTTAACAAACGTGCTAATTCAGCTTTATTGCGTTCTTCGAATACTATATAATAGTTATGGGAAATCTGAAATGAAAAGTATTAATTTCAGACGAAGTCGTAGGAAAAGTTAATCGGAAAAAAATGAAATTTACGATGTTTCCTCATAGCTCAGGCTTCTGAGTAAACACCGAATAATTTTCCCGCAAGAATTTCCACGGAATTAAATGTGGCGTGTAATTAAGCGGCAGCGATGGGAATAACGATTCCTTTGGTCCATAAACCTGATTAGTACATCTCTGTCTTGGAAATTAGAGATTTATCAGGTTGTATTATCTTATTCTACGAAAATAACAAACTACTTTAAAAGAAAAAATCAAAACATTATTTATTTACTTAGACTCTTATAGTACGACACAACTTAAATGTAGCATTGGTAAATTCAATAAAACAGATTACTGCTGATTTATACAACCAATAGAAATAGCTCCCTATCCCGCCATTCAAGACTATTCGTGGCTATAGATTCTCGCGTCAGATCAAGTGAAAGCAAGTGCTTGTAAATCGACGTGTCAAATTGACGAATATATTGGTTATATGATATTAAAAGTTATTACGTTTGTGTAAAGATCATATTAACATGAGAAATAAATATTGATAATTTGGGATAGCGTACTTACTTCGGATGTGATCGGTTCTACGAATTTTGCCGACGGATCAAAATTGTTCGTCTTGTAAGCTTAGCAGTTGCCAACCTCGGATACGCTCACATCTTAAACACGATACATATACCCGATCCTTCGAGTTACTATTTCGTACTGAATTTCATCATATTCTTCTTAGTAGTTTAACTGAGAAAAAGCAACAGACACAGAGCTACGTTCGCATTTATAATATTAGTATAGATTAAAATATAATTTATTGTTTATTTACAAAACAGTTTTCTTTGTTGCATTTATTGGTCTTTTAATTAAATAGTAAATCTAAAGTCTAATTTAAGTTGAAATGTTGTATCTAAAGATGTAATTCTTTAAGAAAGAATTTACAATAAATTGTTTCATAAAATTCAATAAAGAACATTCATCGAAAGAAACAAGAAACAACTTGTAAAATTGGAAAAAAAGTTGAATTACTTCGTCTGAATAAAAATTCGAGATGAGCCAATTTATTTGAAAGTCACGAAATTAAATTGTAATTCAGGATATTAAAAAAATATACATGAATAATTGAAACATAAGACACGCTTGAACGTGTGTTACCAGAAGAAAAAAAAAGAGACTTAAATTTGAATCTGACTCACAACCTATGATGGGTTTTTCGTATTATTACTATAGAAAATAAAATGTATAATTTTTTTTTTTAATTTTAGACAAAAAATTACGTTTGTAGAAAATATATTTAATTAACAACTTTAATATACTAAATTATGTTTAATGAATGATACGAAGCAAACGAGCACCGTCCCAAATAGAAAAAAACACACACACACCCACACGCACACACACACAAACATATACACACAGAAACACACACACGCATGCACAAACACACATACAAATACCCATACACTTGTGAATATTCTCTTGTCCCAAACGTCAACAACTTTCTTTAGACCTACTTTCTTTTTGTTATCCACTTTGTTAAATATATTATATTAAACACTTTATATTGTAATCTTTGTGGCCATAGTCTTCATGTAATTTAAAAAAACTGTACAAATATAATCTGTATACGCTGTTGATTACAAATAAATAAATAAATAAAACTATTATAATTAATTTCACGTACTAAAACTGTAGTATATTGTATCGTCGCAACCACCGATTGTTTTAAATTTCAGCATCAAAAATACTTTCACATTCGTCTAGAAACTTCAAAAATGTATTGTCATATATTTTGAATTTTAATTCCCTAAAAGATTGAGAAATGAAAATTCACTGAAATGAAATATAATATTATTCACATTTTGTAAGAATTATGTTTCCTGTAATGGTTGAGGAATTTTAAGAATTACTGTTAAAGATTTCCTCTAAGCTTAGATTGAAGCATCATCAATATTTCCTATAAAATATCGGTCTTAGTAGTTTCAGTGATAAAGGAAGGTAGTAAAGAGAAATTATTGATTTTGTTTATATGTGTTGGCTGGCTCTTGGGCTAATGAACCACCTGATGGTGAGCGATAACCACTAGCAAATGAATATTTGTACTATAGGAAATATATTTCACATATTAATTATATCGCCAATGCGCCAAAAACCTTGGGAGCTAAGAAATTACGTCCCGTTGTGTCGGTAGTTAC
This sequence comes from Vanessa cardui, assembly GCF_905220365.1. Classification (NCBI taxonomy): domain Eukaryota; kingdom Metazoa; phylum Arthropoda; class Insecta; order Lepidoptera; family Nymphalidae; genus Vanessa; species Vanessa cardui. The sequence continues at coordinate 5,140,390 of NC_061136.1, forward strand.
AATGGCTCACTCGCCCTTTAAACCGAAATATATATAAATAATGATACTAAGTTTTGCCTTGCGGTAAAATATATGACATTTCCTTAATACCATTAAAAAGTATACATAAAAAATCAACTTTCAAAATATGTACTACAAATAAATTTCACTAATATCCCTTAATATTTCATCCTAAGAAATAATACAACCAGTTCTTAAAATTTAATTCTTACCAAACCGGAAACTTATGTAAATCGGAAGTGAAGGGTTTCATTAAAATTTGGTTCCCCCAACATTTATTAAAGACCCTGGTCCGCACCTGCAAGCACTCTCGCTGTGAGCAGTACTCTACAGGTATAGTAATTTTCTATTAGATTTATCTGCTGATCGTTTGCCATTTATGCAAAAATTAACTCGAAAATGGTTCTTAAATAGGGGACCATAAAAAAGTACAGTCGATTTTTTTTAACTCGGTTGTAAATGTAAAATTTCTTGATACACTTCTTAAGGTACTTGATGTTTTCAACCGACTTCAAAAAGGAGGAGGTTATCAATTCGTCTGTATTTTTTTTTTTTTTTTATGTTTGTTACCTCATAACTTTTTACTGGGTGGACCGATTTTGATAATTTTTTTTTTTGTTTGAAAGGTAGTGCTTCCCGTGGGGTCCCATTTTTTTTTATTTTTTTCCGATGATGGTATCCGTATGAAAACGACGTAAGTCTTAAATTTGCATTATGTATGTGCGCGATAAATAGGTGAATAACTCAAAATTGGTTGGCACAATTTTGATGATTCTTTTAAAATTATAAAGGACATACTTTAAGGGTAGTTTGGTGAGAGTTTGGTAAGGTTCTGAGTATAGGATCCATGACAAATTAAGGGAACGGGAGGGAACGGAACAATTCTGAGGAGCACGTTAGCAATACTCGGTCGAATCTTTTATTTATGGGTTACTTGGATATTTAAATCACCTTCCGGAACGCGGTTATGTTCATGTAATTGTCATAATCGAATATTATAATTAACTAGCGACCCGCCCCGACTTCTCACGGGTGCAAACCTGATACTAAATATACTAAAGAATTTGTTTATTTACGACATCACATTGCAAACTTCTAAAATTGTCAGTGTTTCTTTACTATATTGTTCATTTATTATATACACAAACCTTCCCCTTGAATCACACTATCTATTAAAAAAAACCGCATCAAAATCCGTTGCGTAGTTTTAATGATATAGGGACAGAGAAAGCGACTTTCTTTTATACTATGTATTGACGGAACTCCTAAACGGCTTACAGTTAGGGTGCGATTTGGGACAGAATTTCTTACTGTCTTTAATCAAATTTTGTGTATATGATGTACGACATAGCATACGAATAGCTCTTTTGCAAAGTTTTTTTACTGAGGTCGATTACAGCTCATTCGAGGGTGGTACCTTGTAGTTTATGCCGCATGACGTATTAAAGCCGCATTTTCGAAAATCTATTTTTGCTTTATTCGAAAGTTTCTTTTGAAATTGTCCCCGAAGTAGTTTCTGATTTATATAAACGGCACGCTTAATCTATCCATATTAAAAAAAAATGTTAGTCTACATCAGCTTCACTTAAAATCAAAAAATAAATAAAATTTTAACAAAAAGAAAAACCGACTTCAAACAAAACACTATTTTAAAACAAATAAAAATGCACTAAAAAGTAATAAAAATAATTGCATATTTAACATATTTTTGAGAGTCCTCCTAGGTAAAATGAAATGAAAAATATTAGACTACTTAAAAGTCGATTTACGATTATATAATGTAGTTATAATTATTGCTATATTTGGAGTCGGTGTCAGCCAACCTATACTATATCTATCAAAAAACAATACGAGAATACTTTAAGAAATATGTTTCTTACAAATTACCTTTTATACGATATTATACTGGGTCAATCAAGAGGCTCGTATCGCTTCTTTCTTTTGATTGTTGAAGCGGGTACCCGTGGCTGACACCGGCTCCAAATATAACAATAACTATAACTACGTTATATAATCTTAAATCGACTTTTAAGTAGTCTAATATTTTTCATTTCATTTTACCTAGGAGGACTCTCAAAAATATGTTAAATATGCAATTATTTTTATTACTTTTTAGTGCATATTTATTTGTTTTAAAATAGTGTTTTGTTTGAAGTCGGTTTTTCTTTTTGTTAAAATTTTATTTATATTAATTATTATCTTATTGTCACCAAAAAGTAACATTCGCAAACATAATTACTTTATTAACGCTGTACGGCGTATTTTTCATTTATTAATATGTTAAATCAAATCAAATCATACTTTATTCAAGTAGGTAACAAATTATATTAAGTGCTACCACAATGCAACAATCAAGCTTTGAATACCCAATATCTCTATCATCCAGCAAACTTTGAACCCATGACAGAAAAATTTGGCGTACAAAAGAGGGGCCCTATGAAGACTTAGAGTACAATTTTCATTTGGTTGTAAAAATATTTGTTTTTTATGATATGTAAAAACATGTAAATATTCATGTTTTTGTTGATTTAAATATCAATAAAGTGTTTTACCAATATAGCTATTCTAGGAAATACTGGTCCGGTTCGTGTGGAATTATGGTCATACAAACGCCTGTATCCTTTTTGTACATCTGTATTGACAGAGTAAATCACTGGTCGCACGATTGCGTATACCTTTGACACTTTTGCGTCGGTATTTTTTCCCCTGCTGAATAGAGAAGGCACAGTTCAGTTACATTCCATAAGGGAAGGTCGTAAAGCAAAGTTTATGTGATCATCATAAATTACAAAACTTTTTTTGTTTGGGACCAATCTAACTCTGAATGTCCCATTTGTTTAAGGTCATATGAATTTAGATCAAGGGTTCGAATACGAGGTCAACTAATACAATTTAAGGAATTTTGCTAGTAGCCCGGAACTGCATATAATCAAATGCTAGATTTTAACTCTTATCTTTCTTCTTATTATAATATTGCAGTAACATATAAAAGACTGTGTAAACTGTATGACAAACATAATTGTTCACTTTACAATCAATTCTGCGAAGATGGTTCGCATTTCAGATTTAATAGCGACTTCGTATATGGTCTATGTATTCAATATCGGTTGCAGAGATTTTAGTAGGTAATCATTCCGAACAAACTCCGAAAATAAATCCAACCAATGAAAAGATTTCAACATTATTAGTATAATAGAGTGTTCCGATATTTCCAAACAGACAGTTTTGTATGAATGTTTTTTTTTTATTATTTATTTAATCGTCTAATATTTCAATGAAATGTCCTAGCCATTAAAATTGGATTCATTCTTTAGAAAATACTTGTTCGAACTATTCATCTTGGAACTTGAGACTTGCATCGGGATGCATTTAACAAAGTAGGAAAACTTACTATTGTGTTAAAATTTTTGAAAAAAAATTGAATTGAATTTTAAAATTGATTTTAGTAGTAAAGACAATTACAGTAAAGACACCTTTAATCATATTATGCAAACGTTATAAGTCTGTCAGTCTGTTGTTCTGGCTGGCCAAATCACTGATCCGAATTTGATGAAATTTACTGTAAAGCAAGCTTGAACTCCAAAGGAGGATATAGGCTACTTTTTATGCCGAACATTTCGCTACATAAAAAGTATCCTTACAACAGAACAGGTCGGTATAAGTAAATTGTACACCTATATAGTAATTATTCCGTGATAGATCTTTTACAGACTGAAGTCTACTATACAAAGTATATTCGATATCGATATTTTACAAAATATATTCAAGGAGGTATAATTCATGTTATCTTTCACAAACAATGGATGGAAATCGCGAAAATCGCTTTGTAGATATAATAAATCTTCTTGTTACGAGTTTATTTAAATTGAAAATCCAAATGATTTAAAGTTCAAGGATTACTGCGATCATTTATAATTAACCCATTATAATAAATGGGTTTTAATTATTGGTCTTAAGATTTATGAAAGCACACACAAATATAAATGATGCCTAACTTTTTCATGATATAGGTTGGTGGAGGATGAAATGGGCCACCACAAAGAAAAAGTTTTTGGTAATTTATTTTTATTGATTGTTTAGAGCAGTACCTAACAGTCTGTATATATGCCACCTTTGGACCTCCTCTCATTTTTCTAGAGATGGTTTCGGAGGCTATTTCGCCACGCTCTAATATGGGTCAGTGAAAACATAGATAGCAGATTCTCGATGATTTCCTTCGAGGCTCAATAAGCCAGTGTAAATACGAAATTGGATTCTAAATTTATCAGCGTATTAAGACTTTAAGAAATGATATAAAAAATCAAAATAATCTTTTTGTTCTTAAAAGTATTGAAGAGAAATTCGATTTTTAAATTTCTTCCATTTATGGTCAACACAGACTACTCACTTCTAGATGTATTTGTTTCTCTACCATCTGTAAATATACTTACACTCAGCTCTTGTTTATATATCAGACGATTATGAATTATTTATATTTAGTTAAGGATAACTGGGATAACGATAAATCTTGAGACGCGCTTTGAAAACGTTATGGTAATATTTGTCTCAGCATAAGATTCATTTGAAAAGGTTGAACTTATTTAAAATATGATGAAAATAGATACAATAAAGTTTGTACTATACTTTAAATAGCATCTTAGTAGGTCTAGACACTTTCAAGGTCACAGGTTAAGATTTTTACTAAATCAAATTGTTAATATTATTCCAAATTTTATGATTATAAAAATATTTTGATTTACTTGAGGAGAAATTTAAGAGTCTTAAAAGGGACGTTAAAAGTATTTGGTAAAATTTTTAGAAGAATTTTAAATTACGATAACACCCAAATTTTCGACAAAGTCAGTTTTTTAAGAGTTATGTACGTTAAAACAAAATTTATTACGAGTTTATTTTTATATAGTCTCTAAAATATATAGCAAGTCGATGGTAATTTTAACTGCTTATCTCATATCTTCTCTTTTTATACAGATTATTTTAAAAATGTTGTAGAGCTTTGTGGAAACCCATTTGGACATACTCATCATATTATATTCTACCAGTAAACAGTGTGTTTGTTTGAAGGGTGAGTGAAACAGTATAACTATCGGTGCAAGGGAGGTAATAATTTGGTTCCCGAGGTTCCAAATGCGTTGAAGATGTAAGGAATGACTACAATTTCTTACAGCGCCAATGTTTTGGTTTGTAGTTTTAAATTTACCATCAGGTGGCCCCTTTGACTTCCGCACATGTTTCATAAAAAAAACTGCATGAAATATGGGGTATATTAATACAAAACAGAAAAATATAGAAAAAACGTTTAATATTGATACTATTTAAAGTATCAAGATTTTTATATCGCGTAGTTAAGTCGACACTTCAACAACAACAACAACAGAAGAGAAGGTTTGGAACATATTCCACCACGCTGTTCTAATGCGGGTTAGTGGAATACACACGTGGCAGAATTTCTGTGAAATTTGTCACACGCAGGTTTCCTCACGATGTTTTCCTTCACCGCTGAGCACGAGATGAATTATAAAGACAAATTAAGCACATGAATCAACGGTGCTTGCCTGGGTTTGAACCCGCAATCATCGGTTAAGATGCACGCGTTCTAACCACTGGGCCATCTCGACACTTAATTATAAACAGTTCAAAATACAATATCATAGAAGATTGATCCAAAATTCGATGCTATTGTTACAATCAATTTATATATTGCATCGTTTAAACAAGTATCAAGATTGTTAAATAACAATTATCTAAAATTTTCACTGCTCTTAGTACGTACACATTGTTTCACTCTACATTAACAGTAGGAAGGCATAATCACTTAAGTCCATGTGGTGTCGCTCTAAATGCAACTACAGTTCTTGTTACAGCTACCAGGTTAATAATGCGAACTGCAAGTTCGCAGTAACTAGACCGAGAATCTGAAACACATGAATTTTCAATTAACTAAATGTGAATTAAAACTCTACTTGGTAAAAAATATGCAATCATTTTTTCACATTCAATTTCAAATACAATTGTGAAAATTTCAATATAAATAAATAATAATAGACTCGATACTGTATAGTAAAGTCAAGTAATAGCCAGTGAATGTACTACTACTCTCTTCTTAAAGATATTTGAAGTCTGTTATAAAGCTGTGCGGCTTGGATGATGCAGATGTGGCAAATATAGAGATGCCCATCTCTACATTTGCTAGATCTGCGGGGCACCGTTTTGGACTTACAGACTATCAGGCGTCTTTCACTGCAGAACTAAGATCAAAATTTTGCAGCGAAGAGTTGGCAATAATCTAGCAAGGTTGCCGCCGTTGGAAATTTAGGCAGAAATGAACGTGAGAATCTATTAGCGAACCCGCTTCCTCCTTCAGAACGGTGAGACAGTGTGTCTCTATAGTGTGTACCGGGACACTACCCAGCATGCTCTCGAAGCAACCCCGAGGGGAAAGCAGGGAGGTGGATCCAGTTCTCACTGATCTCTAGGCCATGAACTCGTGAGCTCGTAAGCGTGAGGTACGTTTCAGACTACCCTGAGGAGGTCAGCATAACATATGACATTTCACGCTATGTCTTGCGGTAAGGATTAATTCCTTCTCATAGAATTACTCAATCGATGTTAAATGTTAACGTTAACGTATTTTTATGTAGTCTGACAATAGTATTAGATACAAAACTCATACAGATAAGAACATTGGCTTTAAAATATTAACAAACAATGTAAAACTTGATGTAGTCGTAAAATGTCTTGATACTTTGTTATTTTTATTGCAAGGTAATAAGTTCAATGTGCAGTAGCTATTACTGCGCTTGAATAATCTTGATAAATAATTTGTGTTAAATTAGTCGAGATGGCCCAGTGGTTAGAACACGTGCATCTTAACCGATGAAATCCGGTTCAAACCCAGGTAAGCACCACTGAATTTTCATGTACCTAACACAAATTGCTAAAATTCATCTCGTGCTCGGCGGTGAAGGAAAACAATGTGAGGAAACCTGCATGTGACTAATTTTAACAAAAGTTTTTGCCACATGTGTATCCAAAATCCCTTATTGGAGCAGTGTGGTGGAATATGTTTCAAACCTTCTTAAAGATAGAGAAGGCCTTAGTCCAGAAGTGGGAAAATAACAGGCTGTTAATGTTATAAAGTGTAAATGTATATTTAATTCCTCGAAAAGAATACGTTACCTACATTATTGTTCGGAATTTCACATTCAGACACTATCGAACATGAAATAAATTATAAATACGATTTCATTACTTAACATATCCAATAAAGATCCGAGAATTTATCCCCTAGTGCCTTACAAAAGCTACACTGGCTGTACAATATATATTAGATCAAAGTACACCTTTCTAGAACACTGAAGGCATAAATGTGTTTCATTTTCAACAAAATCGATTCGTTAGGCGAGGCAAAAGAAAAATCTTGCCTCGCTTATTCACTAAAACATCTTAGGTCAGGTTTGTTTTTGAGTGAAATTTTATAGTAGGTCAGGTGTTCTGGTTGGTCTCAAGAGAAATATTAAAACATAAGAAGCTCTATTTATAAACATTCCATTCGAGTTTTACCGTGAAAGGACTTGTTATTTATAGTCGGATACATAGTTTATTTACTTTTTACATTCGTAGTTTCGCGGAAAGACAGACATAGTCGTATTTATATAGATTGATATTTGTATGTAGAAAAGCACCTTTTTAATTTGCTCTATAAAATTATTTATTTATTAAAGAAACACCAAAAAAATTACATGTGGATATTTTACATTAAAAATTATCAATCCTTAAGTTGCAATTATACATATAATTTCATTTAAAGGTAGCTTGCGTAAAGAGTAAAACTATACGAAAACATATAAGGCTAAAATTAAAATTCAAACTAGGACAGTAAAGTCATATTTAAGTAAATATGAATTTACAAAACATAAGCTAATTGATAAAAATAGGCTAACTTAAAAAAGAACAATAATCAAAAGCTGATGAGTCAATAATAGACACAATCACGAATCTCTAAAACAACAACACAGTTATAGTCACGACTAAACACAGCACAAATCAAGTTACAATCGATTAACAATTCTATTACAAATCTTTGACTTAAATTCTGTTAACTGTCGCAAAACAAATCGATGGAACCATCCCTTTCAAGATTTGTCCTGTACCGTTTATGTTTGAGCAATGAGATGGGATGCCATGACAGACGAGATGGTACACGGTTGGTATACTTAAAAATAATAAATAAATATGAGACAACACCACATACATTACTCTGATCCCAATGTAAGTAGCTGCAGCACTTGTGTTATGGAAAATCAGAAGTAACAGTAAAACCACAAACACCCAGACCCAAGACAAAATAGAAAACTAATGATAACCTACATCGACTCAACCGGAAATCGAACCCGGGACCTCGGATTGGCGTACCCATGAAAACCGGTGTACACACCACTCGACCACGGAGTCAACGATTTTAATTAATTTAATAAAATAATCTCTTGTTTTTACTAGACTTACTTTATATTGTAGCAATTGTAGAAATTTTAATAACTTCTATGACATTTTCGTCCTTAGAGTGTAGACAGTACAGTCGAATTTTGCCTTTTATAGTTCTAATGCTTAATGAATAAAATGGCATTTATATTTTATATTTCTCTTAGAGTACCTTTTTAAATATATTTAAAAAAAACAAAAATGTCAAACAGGTTATTATGGTAAATGGTCCAGGGGGACTGTCTCTGTAGAAAATAGAAGTCACTTCTTACATTGCTAATGCCTTGTTGGTTTAGTGGCTAAATAAGCTGTAGTAAACTAATAAGCTGTATGGCTGTAGTTCCCGGTCCCAGAAAACTAGGAGAGATTTGAATCCCGATTCCGATTTCCTAAAAAACAGTAACCGCCGAGCTGGAATTTGGAGATGTATTGACTCTCATGCCTTTCCTGAATTATTTCCGATCGTGTGGGATTAGTCATCTTGTAACTATCTTTAGATTATGTGAACAATTGAAAAGAGATTGCACATGTATTGGCGCACATATTTGTGCTCTATAATAGGTTTGTTATATTTTGTTGCTCTCGTTGTAGATTCACTGCCGTGGTCGAAATTGGTTAGGGTTGCATCCATGTGCTCACGAAAGCGCACACAGCAAATCCAAATTAAACGAAGTATTCCGGACAGGTAATTAGTAGGAGAGTAATTAGTAACTATTATAACATCAGAATTATTTCGGCGAAACAAGCATGTCATCGGTTAAAATATTTTCTTGTTAATGTTTAAATAATTTATCGAAACTAAATTGTTTATTTTACATTGAAAACAAGCTCTAATTGTATTTTTATATTATGTAATATTAACTCGCAAATAATTTAATAGAATGAATCATCAATCTTGTTTAGTCTTTGACTGAGAAAACTTTGTATTCGTGGCCTTAAAATGTTTTGTTCATTAATTGAAATTGAAATTAAAAATTGTTGAAATTCAAAAAAAACATGTTTGAATCATACAACGCTATAAAATCCAAACCCTTTTAAGGTAAGCAGATTGTATGAAACATTCACTATTCCTTATATTAAGGCACCACCAGTTTGTGGAACGAAGAAGTTATGCCCCTTGTGGGAATTAAAGGTTATTATTAAATTACACTGGCTCATTTACCCTTCAAACCGCGGAAGAACAACACTAAGTATTCCTATTTAGCCTAGCCAGAGGGGCTTGCATAAAGCTCCACCACCGACTAAATATTACCTTAAACATTAAAAGATTTCAAAGATATTCTCAACCTAAATTAAATCTTAGTACCAGTAGAAAATATTTGACAGAATGTCCTGGGTATCTTTGATATAAAAAGAAATAACGTGACTAAGCTCTTGTGTCGTGCCGCGGACGTGGTGCGAAAGATCCCGTAGCCTCACCGTTTTCCGTGCTGTGGCGGCCATCGCAAGGGGTTTTAGTGAGTACAATCTCACGTAACCCGGCCCAAGGAACCCAGGAGTCGGGTATCTAAGAAGATTTACCCTGCGTCAACAAAAAAAAAAAGAAAAGCTCTTGTGTCGTATTAATATAAAATAATAAAAATAATATATTTATAAAGTTTGCACGATTGGAATTAAACAAATTTTATGTTATTATGTTCTAAAATAGTCCAATAATGCATGAAATTCAACACAAAATGTTGCCTTAAAATTAAGTTTCAAATCAATTTTATTCAAGTTAACTTTTCAATGAAGCGTTTTTGAATCGTCAACAATTTTATTTAACCTAACTGATTGTAACTAGTGCCGCCATTTGAGTGTAGTCTAGAGTCTAGAGTAAGACTAAAAAAAGACTTAAAATAGTACGTTAATATTACTTATATATATGATTTTAGGTATAATTGTAAAATTTAATGGTTTAGCATGAAAATAAATCCGTCTTTCTAATACATTGGTTAAGCGTAAAAGGAGCGTAACCAAAACAATAAAATTTGTATTAAGTCAATATTTTCATTAATTTAGCTGGAGAACAAAAGTTGACTGCAACAATAAATCCTACACGAAATACATAGTTAAATAAAAATAAATTATTAACAAATGAAAGTATCATAATGTTTCATTAGTCCACTAAATAATTGAAATAGTTATGTACAAACGAACAACGCTTGCAATAAAAGCGCTCAATATGTCATCATTCAAAGAGCTCGATAATTTTTTTTTATCAAGCAAAAGACAAAGCGGTACTTAGTCCAACAATTTAATTAAACATGAAGAACCTAAATCGTTTAAAGAAAACAAAGCAAAAACCTTAAAGTAAACTTTGGGTGTTTATATTAATTATAAAGGTCCGTGTTTGTACAACAGAACCCTTATAAATATTATTGTTTACACTGCGCACATTCTTTTTCAGATAACAATGAATGAATATTTTACTTACGTTCTGCGAAGAAAACGGTTATTACGAGCATTATGCACAACAAATATTGTAAGTAACAATAGGCATTTTTTTCATATTATATTTTCTTAATAAGCGACCACTTTTAAACGCTTGAATGAAAAGAGTTACTACATTTAAAAACCAACCGCAATTAAATCCAAGCATTTTAATGTTGATGGCAACTCTTATTCAAATGTCAAAGGCGTCCACATTTATGGATATAAAGTATCAATATTCTAAGCCGAGATGGCCCAGTGGTTAGAACGCGTGCATCTTAACCGATGATTTCGGGTTCAAGCCAAGTTCAAGGTTAATTTGTTTTTATAATTCATTTCGTGCTCGGCGGTGAAGGAAACATCGTGAGGAAACCTGCATGTGTCAAATTTCAACGAAATTCTTTCACATGTGCATGCCACCAACCCGCATTGGAACAGCGTGGTGGAATATGTTCCAAACCATCTCCTCAATGGAAGAAGAGGCCTTAGCCGAGCAGTGGGTAATTTACAGGCTGTTACTTTACTTTACTATTCTAAGCCTGTTGTAAAAAATAAATTACGTAGTATTGATAGCTTGTGTGTTTGCTTGGTGGTGGGATTTGTGCAAACCCATCTGCATATATATAATCATCATATATTCTACCACTTAATAGCAAGCAATACTTCATTATGTTGTAGTCCGGTTCGAAGTGTGAGTCAGTATGATTACAGCCACCGGGGACGTAACATCTTAGTTCTTAAGGTTGATGGGGCATTAGAAACGTCTAGACTCTAGAGTATTTACGTGGTCTAATTTACCCTTATATACGGTAAAATATTTGTTTCGTACCGTTTAAGCATTAATACCACGGGTTAAGGAACCTTTCTTCTATTTTAAAATTCACCAGAACATCTTTATTTCCTTACAAACCTTTCACCTAAGATGTGACGTATTGTTTTAATTCAACACGTTAAATTGTAATTTGATTCGGTTAAAATCTACTTTGATCTATTTATGTGTAATAAAACTACTCACGTAACATTTAATTATTTCAGTATATTAATTTATCACTTGATACAATATTAAGTATCCGCTTAATATATTAAAATTAACTAGTCTTCACCACTATTCTCACAAGAATGTCCTTTTTTTCTTTTTCGTTCCCAATCAATCCTCTTGTGTTCTTTTTCTCGTGCCAGGCGGTACCAGTCGCCACACCACGCCACGCCACCCGAGGAAGGCACGGGCTTGCACCAATATGTTGTCGATAACCGAATCAATAATAATACTTAAAAATGTTATTTTATTTAAAAACAAGGTATTTAAAAATTAAAGCAGTACTAAATATTATTACTTCAATTAAAATTATTTAAAAATCATGACATTCGGCCATCCGACATCGTGCCGACTCCCGGCGCACGACATGCTAATCATTATAGTTTATATATAAATACACCCTTTGCTAATATATGACAATAATTGGTTGTTATATTATATAACCACATAACACTTAGCTCAATTCTCAACACAAACTTAACTCTACACAATATAATAATGATACATAAATTTAAGAGTACAACTCAAAGGTTAGCGCGCTAATAATCCTACATACAACAAATCATGACATTCGCCAATTAAGCTAGTAATCGAATTATAAACATATTATATAGTGAATATTAATAGTTTGAAATAATTAAAGAAAATAGAGCGATTACATTGGAATAAATCATTTGTGTTAATTCATACATTACATATTATAGTTACATTTATATTTGTTTTTATTTCAACAGATGTGTGTAGATCACACAGTGAGTAATTTATACATATACATATATATGCACATACACACACATATGAACATATACATAATATTTTTTTTTTTTTTTCATTTATTAAAACACACGCTGTACCAAAAATAATTGTTTACAGAAAAAATATTTACATGGATTTAGTATAAGACCCTGTACACATACATTCAAGCACTATTGTGATCACTATGCTCACTGGAACTGTTATTGTCTGAATTATATACCTCCAAAGCCTTTATATGTATCCAGGGTCTCATCCTGTCTGCCGCTATTACAGTCTTATAGGGCTTGCCCGTTCTATTGAAGCCTGGGACATCGGATATCGTATATCTATCGTTTCCTAGAACCTCTAGTACTTTATAGGGACCTATGAACTTTGACAAAAGCTTTGTGCTCTTCCCATCATTGGCAAAATTGTTTCGCAATATCTTTACCAGGTCACCGACTTTATACTTTACAGCAGAAATTCTGTTTTTATCATGTCTTAGTTTCAATTTTTCTTGCTCATTCTGTATGTTAGAGCTAATATCTTGTCTAAGTTCTTGTAAATTAGAAGTCATAGATTCATCTATAACATTAAGTTTATTTGCCAAATGATCCCGCATTTTGAGTCCAAACAAAGCTTCGGTCGCCGTTTTTTGTGTTGAGGCATTCACAGTGTTGTTAATGCCCCACTGGATTTTCCCCAGGCACTTGTCCCAGTCGCGCTCGTGGCCAAAAGAATTTTGTGCCGCTAGTGAATTAAGAATAGTCTGGTTGAATCTTTCGGCTTGACCATTGGCTCTGGGACAAGCGACCGCATTCAATACATGCTTAATTCCTTGTCCCTCACAAAAGGTCTTAAAGGCTGTCGACGTGAAAGAAGTACCGCGGTCAGATATTATCCTTGCCGGAATACCGAAATCATAAAATATTTTCTCAAGGACTTTGATAGTGGTTTTGGTTTTAAGATCTTGTACTGGTCTAACGAACACGTATTTTGTGAAAGCGTCGACTACGGTCAAAATGTGAGTATTACCATCCTTACTGCGAACAAATGGCCCTAAATGATCCATATGGACAGTGTGAAAAGGTGTATTAACCTTTTCAATTGGGTATAAATGTCCAGACTTTCGTTTTGCTGCAGTATCTTTATTGTATGCACACTCTAAGCAAGCCGCTACATATTTTTTTACAAATTTTCTCAATTTTGGGAACCAGAAATTGCTTTGTATCCTTTCTAGCGTTTTAGAATAGCCGTGATGTCCTACTTCGTCATGATTAGCCCGACATACTTGCCACCTTGCACTTCGTGGCACAACAAGGCGTAATTGGTCATCTATTTTTCTATAAATAACGTGGTTTTTAACAACGTAATTTTTGCGAATATCCCGGCACTCTAGGTCGTCTTCCGGTTTTAGAATTTGCGAAATACGCGAGATGTCGGGGTCTGCTCTTTGTAAACTTAGAAGCCAGTTGTCCTTCTCTATAGAATAAATGTTAACGGATAAATGTTCCTCTGAGTTCGCGGGCAGAGTGGTATTTCGACTGAGAGCATCAACATGCTGCATTTGTACCCCCGGTCGATACTCTATACTAAAATCAAATTCGCTTATTTGCAGCCACCACCTCGCTATACGCGGAATTAAATCTCTTTTTGTTAGTGTCGTTCTAAGTGCAGCACAATCGGTGAAAATCTTAAAAGGTATGCCCAAAAGGTTAACCCTAAATTTTTTTTTAGAGATCATACGACGGCTAGGGTCTCTAACTCATAGGAGTGCAAATATCTCTCCTCTGGTGTTGTTTGGCGACTAAAATATGCTACTGGTTTTAAAACCCGCGATTCTTTCTGCCATTGCATCAATATGCCCCCTACGCCAACAGAACTGGCGTCGGTATGCAATTCGGTCTCCAATCTTGGGTCATAAAGGGCCAAAACAGGATGACTAGCAAGACTTTCCTTCAAAAGGGAGAATGCCTGGTTCTCGATCTCAGACCACTGCCATTTTGCCTCTTTCTTTAATAGAGAAGTCAACGGTCGAGCGATTTCCCCATAACCTTTTATAAACTTGCGAAAATAACCAGTTAAGCCAAGAAATTGACGAACTTCGTGTGTATTGCGAGGTGTGGGAAATCCCTTGACCGCTGTTATCTTAGCCTCACCGGGTTGCATGCCTTGTGAGGAAATGTCATATCCCAAGTAGCTAACTGTGGCATCGAAAAAACGGCACTTAGAGAGCTTCAAAGTTAATCCGAACTCTCTAAAAATTTTTAGCACCTCCTCTAGTCGCCAAAACATCTCGTCCATTCCCTTTGATGGTATCAGCACGTCATCCAAATAGGCTAACGCATATTCAAATCGCTTATTATCGAGAATTTTGTTGATCATCCTCTGGAAGACGGCTGGCGCGTTAGCGAGTCCGAAGGGCATTCTTAAAAACTCATAATGCCCATCAGGCGTGACAAAGGCGGTGAGATGTCGGCTACTTGGAGCCATTGGGATCTGATAATATCCTGATGCGAGATCGAGGGTGGTAAAGAAGGTATTCCCACTAAGATTAGATAACTGATCATCAATGAGAGGAAGAGGAAACCTATCTTTGACTGTTTTATTGTTCAATGCCCTAAAATCTACACATAGTCTCTGCTCACCGGTTTTTTTCTTTACCATTAAAATTGGACTAGCATAATCAGACTTTGACTCTTGAACGATATTGTTTTGTACAAGTTCATTAACTGTTTCTCTGACCTTTTCACGTTCGGAATGAGATAGGCGGTAGGGTCGGTAAACAATCGGTTTGTTATCCACGAGATCAATTTTCATTTCCACGTCAACAGCACAGCCTATCTCACAAGTTGGTAGCGAAACAGTCCCGGTATTTCTGAAGTAACGAATAAAGCGTATTTGCTTGACTATTGTCAAGACCTGGTCCAATCTTAATGTCGGCTTTATTGAGGGGTTCTATCGTAGAGAAATTCTC
Organism: Vanessa cardui; assembly: GCF_905220365.1. Lineage (NCBI taxonomy): Eukaryota > Metazoa > Arthropoda > Insecta > Lepidoptera > Nymphalidae > Vanessa > Vanessa cardui. Next base: position 5,156,028 of record NC_061136.1, read on the forward strand.
TACAATCCTGTTAATCTGGTAAGCAGGCCGTTCAACAAAGGGATTTGCTCTAGATATCAAGGCGTCCTTTTCAAAAGTTAAAGTACTATCGGACAGATTGGAAATAATGACCCCACCTTTGCCGCAACAAATACGGTAAGCGCCCGGCAACAACCGGTATTCCTTCCGTGGTTCGACTGAGTTATAGCCCCCAATAAAAATATCTCCGGTAAAATCATGATCTATTTGCACAGGGACAACGCCGATTTTCAAAATGTTAGTGGTATCGGTAACGTAAAGTTTTAATGTATCCTCATCGTTATCAAATGGAATTTTATTAGGACTTAGATAGAACGTCAGATTGTCACTATTCTTTAAGACTGTAACGAATGGCTGTTCTGTAAAGTTTTGTCCAATAATCACAGATACCTGCATGTGCGCGTCATCAACCACTAATACTTCGATAATCGATTCAATGTCATCAACCCTCACAGAAACGAAGGTTTTGTACAAAGGTATTACAGAAGACTGACCAAACCCTCTTACAATTGGAATATTGTCATCATTTTGTGCAAGTTTCAAAAACTTTGCATCGCTTTTACGCAAAAGAGTACATTCACTCCCGAAGTCTATGTAGGCTTTGAGAGAATGGTCATTGATTGTGATAGTTTTGAAGAACTTACTATTAGGGTCATTAGTTGTGTCAATTTTTAAAGTGTTTTTTTCAAAATTCTCTACGTTATTGTTTGAATTACGATTTGTGGATGTTAAGGAGTCAAGCCTGCATCGGTCGCTGTCATGTCCTACCCGATTACAACGTTTGCATATTGTTAGCGGCTTAGTGCATTTAAAATAAGGATGACCTTTAACGCGACAATTGTAGCAAATTACAGAATTTAAATTTGAGTTGCTGGCACCCGTATTGGTGTTTGCAGAGTTGTTGGGCTTTTGAAATGTGCATTCACGCGGTCTATTATTGTAACTCATAGCCTGTTGTGGTTTTTGGGAAGAAAGGTAAGTAAGCAAATCTTCTGGTTCCGTACTATCGAGAGCCTGTGCCCCATTCCTAACAGATCGGTCGCTTATGCCGTACACAATACAATCAACAGCCTTCTTACCAGTAATTTCACACATACTTAACAAACCCAATTTGTCATAAAAATATTCCCGCAAGCTCTCATCATTACGTGATGTACGATTTAACATTTCTTCCAAGAGACGTCCGTAATTTTCGTCGCTGGGGAATGCCTTGCGTAATTTCAGTTGCCACTCGTCCCAAGTAAATTTGACCGTCTGCAAAGACTCAAACCATTTCTTAGCCAGACCAATTAGCTTTTGTAAAGAGTAGTGTATTGTCTGCTTATCCTCCCAACCGTACAAGAGGCACATTCGTTTACTTTTCGCAGCCAGCAATCAATAGTTTGGGTCCTGCAGGACGGGTCAAATTCAGGAATAACATTATTAAAATTATTGTTACTACCAAAATTATTCTTTGTTGACTCTCCCTTCCATTTGGACAGAAGTTTCAGCACGTCCCTAGAGGTTAGCCTGCTTGATAAGCTTACGCGTCCTTCGCGGTGAAGACTCATCAGCGGATAATGACGAAGAAGACGAGTTCCTTCGCCTTCTTCGTTTAGTCGCCTTCTTCGGCCGCCGTCGCTTAGGAGGCGTAACCGGCGGCGTGTCCGCTTCATGATCAGATGACATTGCCAGTAAATTCTAAAACGTATAAATATTATCTGAGACGTAATCTGTTTACCATACTATGTGCAAAAACAACAATAATTTCAGCTCAGCTACATATGTACATAGTCCATCTCCTAACATTATCCGATGAACAAACATAGTTCACCCCCTAACATTATCCGATGAACAAACATAGTTCACCCCCTAACATTATCCGATGAACAGACATAGTTCACCCCCTAACATTATCCGATGAACAAACATAGTTCACCCCCTAACTTTATCCGATGAACAAACATAGTTCACCCCCTAACATTATCCGATGAACAAACATAGTTCACCCCCTAACTTTATCCGATGAACAAACATAGTTCACCCCCTAACATTATCCGATGAACAAACATAGTTCACCCCCTAACATTATCCGATTCTATAATACTTTAAGACTAGAGAATAAGAGAATAGAGATCAATAAGATAATTTATTAGTAGATGGACACAGAAAAAGAAAATCAGCATTGCGATTTATTAACCAAGTAAATATGTAGTCAGAATGGTAGATTATTTATAAGAATAAAAAAAAAATATCATCATATTTTTATTATATATAATATTTTAATAAGCCGGTCAACAGCTTAATTCATAAAGAAATAAGCTATATCAAGATTATTTGTCTGCTGACAGTATTAAAAATTCATTAATTAATTAATAGTATATAATTTACCGCTGTGGGCGTTAAAACAACATCCTCACAGACAAAATGTCTCGATAATATTTGCTTAAACATACCTTTTTATCCGGTCCGTGTCACTTCTGAAGTGTAATAAAACTACTCACGTAACATTTAATTATTTCAGTATATTAATTTATCACTTGATACAATATTAAGTATCCGCTTAATATATTAAAATTAACTAGTCTTCACCACTATTCTCACAAGAATGTCCTTTTTTTCTTTTTCGTTCCCAATCAATCCTCTTGTGTTCTTTTTCTCGTGCCAGGCGGTACCAGTCGCCACACCACGCCACGCCACCCGAGGAAGGCACGGGCTTGCACCAATATGTTGTCGATAACCGAATCAATAATAATACTTAAAAATGTTATTTTATTTAAAAACAAGGTATTTAAAAATTAAAGCAGTACTAAATATTATTACTTCAATTAAAATTATTTAAAAATCATGACATATGCATCTCAGTTGACTATCTAATGTAATAAAACTACTAACATAACATTCATTTATGTCACTATATTAATTTACTAATCGATACACATATTAATTATCCGCTTATTGTATATAATTATATTCTTTTACCGCCCATCCACGAATGTAGCTTTCTTCTGCCCTGCCCGTTCAAAATCCACCGTCTTTTGTTTTTCTCGTGCCAGGCAGTACCAGATCGCCGCACCACGCCACGAGAGGTGTCGATAACCGAAACAATAATTATACTTATAAATGTTATTTAAATTGTAAACTTTTTAAAAACCAAAGCTGTACTAAATACTGTTATTTCAATTAAAATTACATAAATATATTTAAAAAACCCATGACATTAGGAATTAACTTAATGTCGACGTAACTGTTACGATTACTGTTACGATACTTTGAAACTATCCTATTAAAATAGGAAGTAATTCGGCAGTTTACTTTAGTTTCAATACTTGATTAAGTGATCATATATTATGAATATGAATAAATATTCTTTGAATTTCAGATTTATGAAACGTACATTATGAACTACTGATGGGTTTATATTTCATTCATATTGTAAATTGAAGATTCAAAAGTGCCTGTAATAGTCTACTTTTGCAGACTCTATAGTAAAAGTACATTTTCAAATTTGAGATTAAAAATATAGAAATGTTAACATACATACGTATTTAAGAAACGTAACTTTAAATACAGTCTAAGCGAGCGTAATGTTTTTGACTTATCTTAATGCGTGATCCATTAAACAGATCGTTGGGAAATGCAAGTTGCTCTTGCCTATGGAAAGAAGTTTTCTCGTCCCGGTAAAATGTAGTCATGAAATGTGTGTTGTACAGTTCCTTAGGGATAGAGAGACTGCATTAGGAAAAGCACGCAATGCAAGTTTTTATGAATAAAAATTAAAGTGGAATATTTTAAAACATAACAATGTGTGAAAATTTAAAACTCTGTGTAAAATTTAAATCTACTGTTTATTTGAATTCCCGAAAATTGTATTCCATGGCACATTATAAAATAACTATGTAACTTTATTATTTATTTATTTAAATAAACAGGTCTTATCGTTTTTTTTTTCGTATTTTACAACAAACAACCCAAACAGATTACAGAAATTTAAAAAATTGTAAATGTAATAAATAGACAGATTTGACTTAAAAATTTGACTACATCATCTTCTTCGGAGCAACATGGTGAGTTTTAAAGCAAACTTTAAAACCGTACTCTACGGTAAATCAACTGTAATACATGTGTAGTATTTTGTTTTGAGGGCCAAAAAATGTACCCAAAATAACATTGATAGAAATTATATTCCTAAAACTAATATTAGTATGACCAGTATTTACAAACTTTCTGCAACGACCACCGGAGAGCTAAGTAATGTTGATATAAAAATTTTACTCAAAAGTGTAGAGTTGCCGTGGCCTAAAAATATTTAAATGACTTTCATACACACAGCGAGAAAAATAATTCTTAAAAGTAATATCCGACGTTGCTCTGTTACGAAGAATTTTAATTGTAAGGAGAAAAAAAGTGGTGAATTTTTGTCTGAATTACGCACGAATATAGTGTATGTAGTGTAATGAAAGTAACAGTTAGTATTATGTTTGCTATCTGATGATCACTTTTGTGGTAACTATTATGGAGAGAAAATACAAAAAAGTAATTAAATGATAAAACAATAAGGTACTAGATTAAGTGAAATGTCGCACCGATGAAACTTTTTAAAGTCCTAGAAATTATAAATGTATTCCTTTTGCTAACACTGTTTCATATTCAATATATGTGTACAACTATTTTGACAAAAAAGGGGCCCCACTGAGTTTCTTTCGCTGGCTCTTCTCATGTCTGGGTGTTGCCCTTTCAGAAACGGTGGTAGTGTTTATCTGACTATAAATAAATTAGTGTAATGTTTCCATATTGAATAAAGGAATTTGACTTTGAGTTACCATACATTTCGTTATTTTAATATATTTGATTAATTTATGTTCGTTAGAGAAAAAAATAGATGTTAATACAGTTGAGGATGAAGAAACAAATTTGCCAATCGCTAAAGCCGTGTGTTCTGCTCTGGAAGTTAGTCTGCAATTCCAGGAGGATTGCATGAATTTTAAAAGGCGTTTGAAGATTTTCTCGCTGAGACGAATTTTATCTCATTCTACAATTTTTTACGTAATTCGTTTGAGTATGGAGCATAACATAACAGAAATACATATTTTATTAGTCAATAATGCTATCCTTAATAGCTTTTTATAATACTAACAGAAGATTAGATAACTTCTTCTAAGTTTTTGAACTAATAATCCAGCATTTTGTGTCTTTAGGTTCGAAATAAATCATCTCACAGATACTTTATTATTCTTATCATTGTTTGTACTACTAAAGCCGTGAATAAATAACAATATATTTTTGCAACTTAATTTATATTTTACGATTACGAATAAGGAAGCGTACATTTTGGATTTCTCATGGGTACCCATATTTTCTACGGAAACAGTATCCTGCAATTTGTTGATCCAGGGTATGAGCATTATTACAGAATTTCCAGCAATTCTACATGGCTTTTGTATGAGTTATGCTTTGAATAATAATGCTTTTGTTTAAATAGATTAGATTTATTATATTTAGAATAGGTTTCAAAAGTTGCTAAAAAATATTTGACATGTTTTTCAAACTCATGTTTTTAAAGTTAGAAACATGAAAATAATCGTTTAAGATTGTGTTTATGAGAACAGACTGTTCTTTTATTTTTTCAATAATTATCATCCGAAAAGGTGAAATTGACGATGAATGCTTATATTGACATTTATCATCAACCAGAGGGCAGTGGCTAAGATAAATTGGAGGTATTCAGACCAATATAAAAAAACAGGTTAATACAGCATCAGTTGATTTTCGAATAACGTTTTCGATTGGGTAGATCCATAAATAATTTAAAAAAAAACTTCCATTATTTGATTTCCTAGTAGGAACTTGAAAAATTAAGAATTAAGATGAAATTAAGTCCATCGCTTCATCGCTAATTATATCTCCGTGCTCTGACGACACCTTCAGTGAACAACGCTCTGTTAAAAGTTAGCGTAGACACGGAAAGTAATTTATTTCTTCGGAAATTTCAGACTTGGCAATTATGATATTTTAATTAGAGTTTATAGAAAGTTTTAACGAGCAGTTTTACTGCGGCCTGATGTTGACGAAAGATATTACGATTTTTTTTCACGCTCGAAACACACTAGGCCCTAAGCCTAGGTGTTTACTTTGTGGTAGGGCTTTGTGCAAGCCCGTCTGGATAGGTACCATCCACTCATCAGAAATCCTACAACCAAACAACAGACAACAGTACTTGGTGTTGTTGTGATCCGGTTTGAAGAATGAGTGAGTTAGTGTAACTACAGGGACAAGATATATAACATCTTAGTTCCGAAGGTTTGTCGCGCATTGGCGATGAAAGGAATGGTTAGTGCTTGTTTCAGCACCATTGTCTATGGGCGGTGGTGACCACTTACCATCATGTGACCATCAGGTGATAGCATAAAAAATAATTGTTAATTCAAAATTTTAAAGCTATTGGACGCTTTTACATTTCACAAAACTTAAAACCTAAACTCGATAAAAGAAAATGTCGATAAATGAAAATTACTTGTTTTCTTTAAGACTATAAATAACTTATCCTTGCGACAAAACTTGGAGTTGTCTTCACATCCTCAGCCTGCCGCTGTTCTCAAAATATTCTATAACTAATGTTTATATTTTTTCGACCATACGAGTACATTAGAGAATATTAATAAAATGTTTAAGTTCTTATATCATTGTGAATAAAAGTTCTATTTTTGAATTCGCCATGCTTACAAAAATCATCAAGATTTAAGAAGTACCAAGTATTTTCACCTTCCCTAAGCAGGGTTTAAATTATGAAAGGAAGATGGATCATTCCTAACTCTCGCTTCGCGGTCTTATCAAAGGTCATTGGTCTCGTGGCTCAAGTCGTCCGGTGATGATGCGCGCACGGCAGAAAAGTTTACCCGCTTTGCGCATCTTAATTTACGAGTGTTTTGTTTTTACTGTTATATTTTTTGTCACTTATAAGCAAAGAACTATAATGACCCTGAGTAGTTCCCCCCATGATAATTTAAATAGAAGTAAATCATCAAAACATGAATTAACAAGTTATATTATACCACTAAGTATCAACATTTGGTATTGTATACTGATTTGAATGATGAATGAACCAGGGTAACTACAGGCACAACGTACATAAAGTCTAAGTACCCAAAGTTATGTATTAATGTTGCAAGGAATAATTAACATTTCTTATAAAACTGTCAAAAAGTAGTAGTGATGACCACTGACAACTTATCATCACGTAACAGTCCGCCTAATTAAATTATATATAAAAAAGTATAATGTATGTATTGTCATTTATAACTTCGAATATTCATGTAATTAAATCTTTCGAAGGATCAAAAGCGGTATTACCAACTCATTCAAAGTTATAACTCTCTCAGACCAAGAGATTCTTGTTAATAGCTTCCTTGACACTGTTTAAGTTTATGTTGTAAAATACTCAGTTTATTTTAATGGACAATATGCAACTTTGTCTATAAATTTAAATCTATTTTTTTTTCGTATAGCAATACTGGTTTTGGGTATTATAAATATTCATTATCAGCGGATAGTAGTAGTTTTTTACTAGAAGTCTTTTATACGTACATAATCATAAAATATATATAATAAGGATTAATTAACTCCTCATTATTATTGTATATTTATGAAACGCTGTTTATGTTACTTGTTATAAAGGATTTAAAAGCCTCGAGAGTTTTCTTAGCATTAAAGGTTATAAAACTTTTCAAATCAAAACAAAATAATTATGATTTCATGAATAATATTGCAGAAATTACAGACTTTCAACTATTTTTAGTGTAAAGCTTAGTTTGCATACATGAGACTGACTTGTACATCGCCATACATTGCATGTATTACATGTATGCTTCTATGCTATTTATTTAATAATTTTACTCCATATTCGTCTCATATTGATTGGTTTGTTGATTAACTCAACGATTGTATTTCTGTTCACCGGTATCATTTTTTTTGATGGGTGGTATTATTTTATGAGTAATATTATAAAAATAAAGAAAATATTGAATTATTTTACACCATATATAAATTATTAAAGTTTTCTTTTTTTTTTTTTTCAATAATCATTGCACTGTTGCTAATTTCACAAAAATATACCAACCTGGTACTCGATCAGCCCCTTTTTATATTTTTCACTATGGAAAGGTATATCCATTCCGATTCTAAAGCAATAAATGATTTTCAACCGGGCATCGGTCCATTAATCCATTATTCTATTAGGTCCCCACCTTTTGATGTCCAAACCAATCCGTTCAATTCACTTTTATTGGATCCGACACTATTGTGATGAAATATTTTTAATTTGAAATCCAAATTTTAACGACAAATTATAAGTATTTTACACTCCTTTCCGCCCGAGATGTCGCCAGCGGAAGGGGCAACCTATAGACTCTTTTAACACGTTGGCTGCGGCAGGATATTTTATTTTTTCCAATATTGCGGTACGGTTCATCGGTATAAAAACTATTATAATACCAGTACTGGCCGTATTAGATCTCGTAACGTTTAAGAAACAAAAACTCGATATGATGTGATTCTGTTATAGAATTTTATTTCTTCAGTGCGGTACATTTTCAAAAAAAAAACAGTATTAAGTAGGTACATAGGATATCATATAAATATCAAATTGATGTTACGGCCTCCTCACGACAGAAAAATATATTTCTTTCTTAGCAGTACCGCAAGGGATACACATACGAGGCATATTAGAACTCGCTTCCCTTTGAACGTGTTAATGTAACCATGATATATGTAAATTGTTACAATAAACATTTGAGTAATTATTTGAAAGTGTAACAATCCACCAACTCACCTTCGAATTCATAATATAGTCAGCATTACAAACATTCTACTAATAATTGCTCGACCATTTTAAAAATGCCAGCTTATCTAAATTATTTATTTTTATTCCGTTTTAGCATTAGTCTGCTTTGTATGCTTTTGTTTATCTGTAATACCATTAACGTTTTTTTCCCATTCTATTGTTTTCCTGAATACTGTTTGTTTTATGTATGCTTATTAAGTTGATATGATATGAATCAAAGATATGGCACCTTATGAAATTAAAGATAAACAATCGTTATTTACTATGTATACGTTTCTATTTAAAATATAACTATCTGGATGAGTTTATTTTATTCTCAAGTTTTGTTGCCATCTAAAAAGTTATTAGTTAAACAATATAATTTATCTATATACTTCTTTATATTTTGAACTTGAATATTAATGAACACTTTTCGGAATTTTATACAAAAGTTGTTTTTATTGATTTTTAGTTATTATTATTTTTACGGGAAAGAAAGCTGAGTAGTTCGTTTCACATTTTTTTTTAATAAAACGATATGAAACTGTGGATAAATGTATAAACTGTTCTTTATACTTTGGATATATGTATCACACAGGGCGCCTAAAACTTAAAGTTGTATTTTGTTCCCATAATCAAACTGGCTCATTTTTAAACCAGGGTATAATACTCTACGCAGAAAATTAATATTATCTCGCGGACTTATTCTTAAAAACCCCTACGATCGGTGCATAATATTTTGAATGTAAAATTAAAATCTACCTGTATGCTTAGTATCAATTTTGTCTGTACAAAGTCGAAATGAACAACAAGAATATATACATAATACATACATTTCGAATTGTTATCTACGGTCAGAAAGGTTGCATGAACGATTTATTGTTCTTTGAATAGGCTACAGCGAGGTTGAATAAACTTGACCGAAAACGGAGAACGTTTTTTTATACGGTTATTTTACAGTTTCTTTCAGTGGTTTTAATTTTATATTATATATCAATGTCATAAAGTTTGTTGTTTAGGTTGGCTTTTACGAGCGCTTTTTTAATCGTCAACCGAGAACAACGAAGTAGTTAGAATATCAACCTACTTTAATTTATGAAACCTCCATGAAAAGCAACGAAAACTAATTCCACGCCTTTTTATGTTCCATATCCAATTTAAGGCTTTATCAGTTCGCATATGTCAAGCGTGAGTTCGTTACAGCACATAGTTTTGCACTCTGACTAGATTATTGAACTTTGTTCTCGTTTTGGGATAAAATTTGAAAATCAACTTATTGAATTTAATTGTTCAAACACCGGAATTCGTTTGACCAATTGCAGCTATATAATAAAAGTTTAATAGCTGAGATGGTCCAGTGGTTAGAACGCATTTGCATGCATTTTAACCGATGATTACGGATTCAAACCCAGGCAAGCACCATTTTTTATAATTCATCTCGTGCTCGGCGGTGAAGGAAAACATCGTGAAGTATGCATGTGACTAATTTTAAAGTAGTTCTGCCACATGTACATCCACCAAACCGCATTAGAGCTGCATGTTGAAATATGCTCCCAACCTTTTCCTTAAAGGGAGATAAGGTTAGCCCTGCAGTGGGAAATTTACAGGCTATTGATGTAATGTATAAGTATATCTAAAGATTATGCCAATCGATTTTAATAGCACATTTAAGATTTTTTCAGTGTCATTTGAAATTTATTTCTATACAAAAATTTCACCAGCTTATAAACAGTAGAGTAATCTCAATAGAATCTCGTCTTACTACAAATATTGAAGCTACTTTGTCTTCGATACATGAATATATTGGAATTATTTATATTGACATGAATTGGAAGGAAACACAAATACTTTGTCGATGTCAATCTTTTGACACTTTCAATAAAAGCTATGCGGGAATATACATTTGTAAATATATGCTTTGAAGATTAGTTTTAGATGTTGTGACCATTTATCACCAGGAATATGAAACGTAGTGTCATGTTTTTTTAATATACTTACATAATTTGAATTGAAATAATAATATTTAGTATGGCTTTACTTTTTAAATACGTTTTTAATTGAAATAAAATTTATTAGTATAATTATTGATTCGGTTATCGACACTGTATTGTGGGACTCCCGCCACTTCCTCTCGTGGCGTGGTGCGGCGACTGGTACTGCCTGGCACGAGAAAAACAAAAGGCGGTGGATTTTGAACGGAAAGTTATATTCGTGGATAGGCGGTCAAAGGATATAATTATATACAATAAGCGGATAAATAAAATATGTATTGATTGGTAAATTAATATAGTGACATAAATTAATGTTGTGTTAATAGTTTTATTACAATAGCTAGTATTTTTAACCAAATAGGTTTGATTTAAAATAAAATAATTATTTATCATAATATGTTTTCCTGGTTTTACTCTGAATTTTGATGGAATTTTGTTAGCAAAAAAAGTCGATAAAGGGCTTGACCCATTTGTAGCCCAAAGAGCACTTACATTTACTAGCCATTTAAATATACTGAAGTCCCCGTAGTGAAAACTTCTTTCGGTTTGAGACAGCTGACATAATGATAAAAAAGATAAATTAAGTTGAAAGTTCGGTTCGAATCGTTTATTTTTGAGTTTTACGTTTCAAAAAGATCTTTGTTTCACAACCATACCGTCGGGAAATCATCGAAATCTTCCACTTTGCTCGTGATAATTTCTTTTGAGATACTGGTATAGTAAAACATTTTCTTTTTGATGGTATGTTTCTGTCATTCAAGACAATGTTCATGACTCATGTTTGTATTTATGTCTAAAGTAGTTTTTCAAACAAAAAGTTTGACTATTAAAAATGATCACGAAAATATACTCACTATTTTTAATGAAAAAAAAAGCATATTTATCACATTTATTTTTAAAGAATTCAGAAATAAACGATTTTCAAGTTAGCCAATTATTTATATAAACATTTACTCACTATAAAAAAAAGACAATTTCATAACCATAATTTCTAAGTTTAAGAGGCTTAAATGTTTGAAAAATGATTTCAAATGAAGCACATACAAATATTTTAAAACAAATTTTATGACTCTATTGGATATATAATATTAAGGGTTAGCAGCATAATAGTAAGGATCTTGACCTCGTATTTTATATATGTATTAAAAACTTGCAATTATGCATTCTAATTTTTCTACGAAAGAAAATTAGTAGCGTCTGTATACAAATGAGTTATGAGCAAATGAATTTACGAGTTCACCGATCAATCATCTTTATATAGCAATCATCCTTATTTTAATCATAATGAACTATTCATTCCATGTTTGCATTACCGTATAATATCAGGTAATGAAGATGTTTGTTCATGCATTACTGTAAATAAAAATAACGTGTAAAAAGGCAGCATTTGAGAGACAACGTTCCAAGCTACTTAGATCTATCAACTTCTAGTAGTGCAGCGTGATGAAAGAAGGTCCAAACTATCTTTTTTTAATGGTATAGGTGACCAAAGGGCCAGAAGCTTAACTGATGGAAAGTTACTACTATTTATTTTTAATGATATAGTTTGGCGGACGAGCATATAGGCCACTGGTGGTAAGTGGTCACCATCACCAATAGGCAATGAAGCTGTAAGAAATATTAACTATTCCTTACATCGTCAATGTGCCATGTCAACTAAGATGTTATGTCCCTTGTGCCTGTAGTTACACTGGCTCACTCACCCTTCAAACGGGAACACAACAATACTGAGTGCTGTTATTTGGCGGTAGAATAACTGATGAGTGGGAGGTCCCTACCCAGACGGGCTTGCACAAAGCTCTACCACGAAGAACTATATAACTACTATCTGAAACATTAGAGGGCAAGAATCTGTTTTTTGCCGAAAAACTTCTTGATAGGGGTCTAGCAGTATAAGGCTACGTTACTATTAACTCGATTGCAATCCTTAAACTTATACCTTTCCTATGATGTGAGCCCTCGATTCTCTTCAGGTTACCGATTTACGTCGAGGGGATACTCTAAGCTGTCTGCACATGACGCTATTTGCCGGTCCGTAATTTCTAACCTAAGACTCGTCTACTTCAAGTACTATGTCAGTCAAATGCCATTACAGTCTGTTCAGGCAAAGCTCACTTGATAAACGCAGAACGATCCTGAATTTAAACCTTAACTTACGTAGCATACTTATAAAATTAATAGAAGTATTAATTCGTTGTTTTTATTGACCACATATATTGTCAATTTTTATTACATTCAAATTTTTCAGCTCAAAGACAACTTAGAGCTCAGAAAATTATATAATAGTATTTATTAATTTTCAAATTATACTAAATATATTATATCATGGCAAATACACGATTTCTGTGGAATGCATCTAAAGCCTTGTATTAACTATACATGGTGTATAATAATATATTATGTATTTTGCTACACAGCTAAACGGATTTCGAGGAAACCCATTTGGCTTAATGTTGAAATGCCCTGAGATGCTTCAAACTTAGATAATTTATAACGCTCAAAGAAATTATTATAAACAATTATGTGTTTGTGTAATAGGTTGTATAAGCATGTGTGTGTGTGTTATTAAAATATTTCCGTTATTGGAATTGGTGTTTATGTTGTGTTTTTTTTTCACATATATTTTTGTATTCTTATGAAGTTTTAGGGGAAACACGTGAGCATTATTAACTATTTTATTATACCATTGAATTGCATTACTTTATACTTCGGTTTCCCTGTTAGTAGAAATTTGTGTCAGTCCGTTTACGGACCTAAGAGACCTGACTTCTTTCTTCTTATAATTATTGATGCTGATGTAGCGAATAGTTAATAATGTATAAATATAATTCTTATAATGTCAGTCAAATTCGAATCATGTCACATTTGGATTGCCATTTTTGTTAATAAAAACTAAATGTAACCAATTAATTTATATTGCCCGCATAATAAGAATAATACTTTATATAAAATGAGAAAAAAAAACGTAACTTCTAAATTATTTTTAACTTTATTATTTCGTATAAAGTTAAAAATAATATAGAATCTTATTCTCTACGCGATAAAAAATTCTTATATTCAATTATTTACGTAAAACTTATTGCTGTATTATCTATATTTGGTTTGAGTGAATCAACCAATATGAATAATACTTTATTGTATTAATATATCATTACGAATCTCATTCCAAATACATTAAAATATGTCTAAATAATTTATATATATGTATTCGTATAATGTGTTTAAATAGGATTTAGCTTGTATGATATTAATTTTGTTATTATTTTAACCACAATTTAGATTACGTAGATACATTTTCAAATGATATAATAATTATATTCTGTGGTAGGTCTTTGTTCAAGCCCATCAACTAAACTGTTTACGGTTAATAATTATTATTTTGTAATACGTTGTACTGTTTTCATGTTTTAAAATACGAAAGAATGGTTTCAGGTAACTTATTATCAAGGAATATTTGATTTTTTAATATAGTCTTTGAGCGATTATGATTTATCAACCTCTAGGGCAAGATAAAATAACATGGTGATTGTTGTTTTTGGATAGGACTGAATTGAATAGAAAAGTGAGTCGAGATCGCCCAGTGGTTAAAACGCGTACATCTTAACTGATGAATGCGGATTCAAACCCAGGCAAGCACCGCTGATTCATGTGCTTAATTTGTCTTTATAATTCATCTCGTGCTCAACGGTGAAGGAAAACATCGTGAGGAAACCTGCATGTGACAAATTCCATAGAAATTCTGCCACATGTGTATTCCACCAACCCGCATTGGAACAGCGTGGTGGAATATGTTCCAAACCTTCTCCTCAAAGGGAGAGGAGGCCTTTAGTCCAGCAGTGGGAATTTACAGGCTGTTGTTGTTGTTGAATAGAAAAGACCAATTTATTGGACTGGATTACGAGGTGAAGAATGTACGTGATAAGTCGTAGCTGTTACTAGTATAACAGCTTGTAAATATCATACTGTGGGGCTAAGAAATCTCCGTTTAAGGAGAGGACTAGCATATTCAACCTCGCTTTTTATGGCATAGATGGCAAACGAGCAGGAGGCCCACCTGATGGAAAGTGTCTACCACCGCCCATGGACATCTGCAACACCAAGGGGCTTGCAGGTGCGTTGCCGACCTTTAAGAAAGTAGTACGCTCTTTTCTTGAAGGTTCTCATATCGTATCGCTTCTCCAATACTGGTTTTTGGATACACATGTGGCAGAGTTAAATTAATATGAGACATGCAGTTACTTCGAGTTATAAATACAAATGAAGCATATGAAAATTCAGTTTTGATTTGAATTCGCAATCATCACTAAAGATGCAAGCATCCACTAGACCAACTCGGCTGTCTAACTCAATTTATTTCAAAAATATAAATAGATACGATCGGGCTACCATTGCCGAGGACAATGCTGGAAGCCTTCACGCAAATATTAACAATAAGTGTACAAAGTATCAAATCAATTGAATGAATTTTAAAGGGTCGTATACGGGACTTACAAAGAAACAACAATCTCGATAACATATACATATATATATATATATATACACAATTGATTTTTATATACGTTTTATTAATAAATCGTTGCTTGACGCGTAGCGAGACTTTTCGAAAATAATGAAATTTCGAAATTAAAAATACAGGACCAGCTTATAATTACTTTTTTTTAAATAATCGGATAATAAATAAATTAAGTACGTCTGTAAACTTTTGTTACATATACGTCAAATTTAAGACTCTATTTCGCTTTTTCACTTAAATACAAACATGTATGAAATTCTAAGCGATGTAAAGTTTGAGGACCACTTGGAGTATTGCCTCTCGCAAAGGAAATTTTGTTGCCCATTCTTTACATCGGTATGCTATTGACATACAAAATAGAATAAGTTCGATAAATATAATATTACAGATTATAAATATGATTGATTTGTAATATAATCGAAGAATATCGAATAATAAAACGAGTTAAAAGTAAAAGGGAATATGTCTTAAATTTTTAAAATATGTAGTTTAGTTAGATAGTGGCTTAAGAAAATATTGTGATCGTTGAATTTTCATATGCTTTATTTTAGGTTTATCATACATCTCGTGATCAGCGGTGAAGGAAAACTTCACTAGGGAACTTCTCTATCGTATTAAACTGCCATACGTGTATTCACTAATCTGCAATAGAAATATGTGTTGCCATAAGTTTTAACATTTTCCTCAAGCCGAGTAGGAGCGTTAGTTCAGCAGTAAGATGCAAAGTTGGTACATTGCTTTATTTTGCTTATCGCAAAGAAAACAGCATTGAAGTCGTAACAATCGAAATATCACGCGTACAATCCATTAGCCCGAGTTACTTGTATT
Source organism: Vanessa cardui (assembly GCF_905220365.1). Lineage (NCBI taxonomy): Eukaryota > Metazoa > Arthropoda > Insecta > Lepidoptera > Nymphalidae > Vanessa > Vanessa cardui. Next base: position 5,172,175 of record NC_061136.1, read on the forward strand.
TAAAGGCAATTGTAAATTCAGTACGGTGGTCGAATAGAGACCGCGTCCACCTTGAAGGTGCCGGTAATAAACTTTTAGGGTGCATTTTGAAATACGTGCCTGGAATCGCATGAAATATCTGTACATTTGTTTCACAAAATAACCTTATTTTCGATAAGCGTTGTATTCCATTTCCATTTCGATTAAAAATTTTTAACGTTAGAAGTCTAACAGGGGATAACTCCTATTATTAAATTCTTTTTTTTTTACTCATATATATACATTTTGAATTGTAAAATAAAAAAAAATATGAATAAAATATATTTAAAAATATAAAATATAGGGCCAACCAATGGCGGGAACAGAGTCCAAGCCACCGGTGGTCAGGGCTCCAGAGAGAGGAACTTCCTTACAATACGCGCCGTGCCGAGGAGTACTGCCTTCTGCATCAGGCCCTTGACCCAGCTGCCTAACAAGAGCCTCTTAAGGTGTCGGTCGAGGTTCTTAGCCATTAGGCATTCGCTGAAACGATTATCGGCACAATAACTGCTGACAACCTCGTGAGCGAAGTCAAGATATTTTATTTGCTTATCCTTCTCAGCCTTATATTATTTATTAAATTATTATACTATTTATAGCACGTCTAGTCAGTCATGTGTATGACGTTCTTGTGTAAATATATAATACTAGTTGTTGTCCACGTCTTCGCTTGCGTTTGAGTTGTCAGGTAAAAACATAACCTAACCTTCTTTGGAGTTCAAGCGTGTTTCACACCAAATTTCATCAAATTTAGTATATTGGTTTGGTTGTGAAAGTGCGACAGAATTACATTCATTTTTATAATATTAAGAATATATATGTTTATTAAAATGTCTTGTAATAATAGACTGACTGATGTATAATAATTATATGAATATAATATTTGTTAAATGCGACAAAGTGGATCAAATATATAAAATTAAAATTATCAAGATAAGATAACATAAAATACTATCAAACTTTAATAATTCGTTACGAAGATTTTTTTAAGATTTTGATTACAATGGAAAAATTATAATTGAACTAATCAAATTCGTTACCAAGCTTTTGGAAAATAAAACTTAATCCACGAAAAACAAATTAATGATGGTATAATTACATGATTTCCGACTCTCTGAAAAATAAAACCTCGAAAAAATACAACACAAACAATATAAGAGTTTATTGGAAACGGTTATTTCTCTAATTAACCAATAAAAGAGGGGTACTCATTATACTCGAAACTTAATATGAACTTAAAAATGCTATATTTTTATTATAAACTAGCGACCCGCCCTAGCTTCGCACGGGTGCAGTCCTTATACTAAATACACAGGAGAATTTGAAGAAATCAAAAATCAAACCTAAACCAAAAAACTTTCCTCTCGAATCATTCTATATACATATATTAGAAAAAACCGCATCAAATTCCGTTGCGTAATTTTAAATATCTAAGCATATATACGGACAGACAGTAGTAAGTGATTTTGTTTTATACTATGTAAAACACAAGACATAATAGATTAGTGTTAGATAAGACTGTGAAAAGTACAGTGAAATGTATCATAAATTTGATACTCGTATCGCTGTTATTTTAAGATAAAAGTTGCAAAGTTTAATGTCTACGTCAGATGAACCATCGTTACTGAATAGCACTTCGAGTCAGCACTCTGACAGTCTTGCTATAAAACGCTAAAAGTACTAAAACTCTCTTGCGTTAAAACCGTAAAAAATAGTGATAATCTCGAAATAAATTTTATTTCTGTTTTAGAAATAAGTGTTTTACAATTCGAAAATGTTTTGCTGTCTGTGTTTAGATATTGTTTAATGTTATAAGTGAATTAGTTTGTTATTATATTTGATTACAAGTACCACATTTTTATAGGTGGATACGGTGGAGTGGCTACTTGGCCTCCTGAGAGTAGGTCGTTACCACCGGATTGGTTTTATCAGAAATGTTAACCATTCCCTGCATTTCCAATTCACCATCAACTTTGGGAAATAAAATACTATGTCCGTTGTGCCTGAAGTTACACTGGCTCACTCAGGTTTCAAACCGAAACACAACAACATTAACTATGGCTGTTTGGTAGTGGAATATCTGATGTGTGAATGGTGGTTTGTGTAAACCCTAGAAAAAGGTGAAAATTTAATAATTTTGATAACATCTTAGAGTTAATCGCAATGTAGACTGTCTGGGTGAGAAATGTCCAAAATTTCTTGTCATCAGAGAAAGCAATATGATATATGGTATGTTTTAGCTCATTTGATATTGATACAAAATGAGCTCGTATAATTATTTTCATAGTAAAAGATTACAGAGAGGTGCACATCTTTGACAATGAAACGATAATAAGGATTAAAGTCAATCAAATACATAGAATTATTTTAATATTGTTAAAGATAAAATTGTTCATTATTAATTATAAAACGATGTATTCGTCACAAATCACTCAGATAAATACAGCTTTTCTTGGCTTATATTGATATAATAATAACTAAATGTTGATATTAATATCACCTTGTTTGAAAGCAATATTCAATGTCTGATTGAATTTAATAGAGGCATTGAGGGCTGTAATGCAGTCGAGTACTATCAATATCTTATGTATAATGTCATTAATAACTGGTAACTTCTGTTATTTTTAATTATAATATAAGATTTTGATAATTTCCATCTTCTGGTTAGTCAAATATGACATTTTATTTTACAAATATAAAAATGTACAAGTTTTTAAAGCAAATATTTTTAGGTATTTGACTCGGCATGTCGTATTGATATGACATGACATCCATTGATTCACGTAGAGGGACTTTTTGCAATCCTTTGATTTTTAACGTTTGTTGAATTTAAAAGGCGAGCCGCAAAAATATAAACCTGGAATATCATAATAACCTGGCCATAGTTATAGACGGAACTTAACTATGAACAAAAGTCGAGTTAACTTTGTAAATTGATCATTATTTTACCGAATAACTATGTGTATATTTTACTAAATGAATCCAACGAGAAGATTTGACAATTTTAAACATAAAACTATATAAATGTTTAAATGAATATATGTAAATTAGGTTATTACCTAATACTAATCGAGTATTTATTACTCAACCTAATTAAACAACTTATTAGGACTCTAAAAGAAAAAAACTGATACCAAAAATCTTTTTAATAATGAAAATAAATATTTAAAAAAAACCTTATGGCAATGCCTTAAATTAATAAAGAAATAACGAATATTCCTATTTAACCCTCCTTTTAAGCTTATCACTTGTCTTAAGACTGAGTACGAAAATAGCCGAAGGGGCCAGAATCGATCCTGCGGAATTATATCGTTAGACGGTCCGTAAACCATTGCGTTATTGACGCTTCTACAACAGATATAAACTAAACCACACTCAATCAAATAATGTCGACAAAAGAAAGTCCTATCTAAAACAAACAAGACACAAAATTTTACTATTTAAATCTCGACATTTTAAAAGTCTAAATTTATAGATGTGACTCTTTGCAAATTGACTCTTTAATTGACACTACAAGCTAACAGGAGCTATTTTTTTTTGTTTCTCGTTGATTTTTACAGAACTTTGTGTAACACGAATCAATGATTTCACCAAAAGCTTTTCGGTTTGAAATATCATCAGTTCATTGTGAGTTTACATTTGGGTTATTCGGACAATTCGACTTTTTTCTGCTCAGACACAAAAAATCCTATACGTTTGTATTTTAGTTACAAACAATACAGAACAAATACTGTTTATTTATACTTCGAACTAAGACATACACTAGGAACAAAAACGAATAAGATGTGGTTTAGAGAATAGACATAGAAACAAACTTACAAAGGAAGGGGTAAGTCCTCCATCATTACATAGTATAATACAATCACTTTTTTTGTCGCTCTATACCTATTTATGCTTAAATCTTTTAAACTACGGAACGGATTTTGATGGGGTTTTTTATAATAGACAGACTAATTCGAGAAGAAGGTTTATATATAGAGCACATGGACAATTTCGCAAAGAAACATTTACACAAAGAACAATTTTAAAAGTTTTACTGTGATGCCATTTAATTAGACCTCGCGGGTGGCAAACAGCGGATCGCTAGTGCTATTATAAGAACATTTAACTCCATTTAAAAATACTAACTGCAGAGCGGAGATGGTCCAGTGTTAAGAACGCATGCATCTTAACCGATACATGCGGGTTCAAATCGAGGGAAGCGCCACTAAATTTTCAGTTGCTTAATTCATTTTAAAAATTCGTCTCTAGCTCGGCGGTGAAAGAAAACATCGTAAGGAAACCTGCATTTGTCTAATTTCAACTGAAATCTGTCACATGTAAATCCACCAACAGGCATTGGAGTAATGTGGTGGAATATGCTTCAAACCTTCTCCTTAAGGGAGGGTAAGTGTTGATATGGAAATTTCAGGATATTACTTTAAAAATACTAACCAAGTTTACATAAAAGGAACATTTTAACTGCAAGTATCTATAGGATCCATCTAAATCACTTATGTTCCTATATGTTAAATGCTATCTCAAAAACAAAATTGCCGTTTAATGGACTGTGTTACGTTCAAGTTTTACGACATATTAATCAATTTTGCTTGAATTTTTAATGTACGGTGATTTTTTTGAAATACTTTCAATAATATAAAAGCCATAGAAAATGTCTTATATATATTAATAGAATAAGCCGATTTTTGTCCCATTGGGGACGATAGTCTCATATAGAAAATAGTAACGGTCTCATTTTGAAAAGATCTAGCCATAGATGAGCAGAAAAATAAAGAGGACTCTTGATTAATAATGAAATATAGATTTAGTATTAGAGAATTGAAAAATGTTACTGGCCTGTTAGAAAGCCGTACTAAAGCGTTATAAGAAAAATCGGAAACGTATCTTTGTATCCAATCGGCAGCAATTTTTTTTCAATTATATAGGAGGACGTGCAAATGGGCCAGTTGATGGTAAGTGGGTGCACACCTACAGTGACGCTATTAAAATATTAAGGATACTTTACATCGCCAATGCGCTACCAACCTTGGTTACCAACCAAGATTTGGGATCGTGACTGTAGTTAAATTGGTTAACTGTTTGGGATGAAAAATATTTTTGTTTTTATTTTCAGTATTAATTAAAACGAATTTCTGAAGTCGGTTTAATTCTTTGCTTTTATTGGTTTGTAATAAAGCTTCATGAATGTTTATTGTTCCATTGTTTCTGTATGAATTTTTTTCATTATTGAATCACATATAGAGCTGAGATGGCCCAGTGGTTAGAACGCGTGCAACTTAACCGATGATTGCGGGTTCAAATCCAGGCAAGCACTACTATATATATATATATATATATATATATATATATATATATATTTATATATATATATATATCTGCTTAATTTGTGTTTATAATTCATCTCGTGCTCGGCGATGAAGGAAAACATCGTGAGGAAACCTGCATGTGTCTAATTTCATTCATCATGTAAGATAATAGAAAAATAGAAATATAACTAACACACCAATCACTGTAATTATTTCGGTTCACTTTATATGAATAACAACTTAATTGAATTCGAAGAATCATTGAATGATTTAAAAAAACCGATCTTATTGTAATATAAAGAAATTGCTCGATAATTTTGTTTTTAACTAAATTCTTAATAATGCTTACTTTAAAATTGGTATAATTAAAGAGAGACTAACCAAAGGTACAGTCAATAACTTCGCGTGTAACGTCGTTCGTTTTGTCCAAATTATTTGTAGCGTATCCATTGTACATTTTACTAATAATCATTATTTCAAACTCATAATTGCTACGTAAGCTATATTTAAATTGATCAGTATACTTTTACTTATTTTAGTTGTTAGACCCATATTTAAGCTAAGTGAAATTATTGCTTGTTTACACATATTTACATTGTCATACTCTACCTTATAGCGTAATGCTCTACCCATTCAAAATAGTCCCTAATAATACCTCCACAAGCCGTACCTTTATAATACAATAACATTTATACCGTTACCTTAATAAATTTCAAAGTAATATTTTATAAACGTAACTACGTCTTGAGTTAAGGTTCGTTGATCTAAATAAGCTTAAAGAACCATAGCGAGCTGTTAATGAGAATTCAGAGCCACCGAACCTTCTCATATTTTATCTGACATTATACCTTTGTAATACACGTATATGATACTTCATAAACATATTTTGGAATGACATTAGAATTGTTTATTCAGTACAGATTTTTATGTTGATTTGATGTTGTTTTAGATACTTTTACATATGACTATGACATATGATTTATCGTTATTGTATACACGTTCTATGGAAAAAAACTTATGCGTTTTAAGATATCAGACTAGTCAATAATATCTTAGCGTGGGCAGGGAACTTGCTTGTAATAATAATGTTTAATTGTAAAATGTTTTGGACTAATTACGTCCATCAGCTCGTAACTCAACATGGTAATAACAATATTGATTTTATTATTATTATAAGATACCATTCCTTCGTCGGAAATTATCACATTCCTTAATAGAAATCTGAGTCGAGATGGCCCAGTGGTTAGAACGCGTGCATATTAACCGATGATTGCGGGTTCAAACCCAGGCAAGCACCGCTGATTCATGTGCTTAATTTGTCTTTATAATTCATCTCGTGCTCGGCGGTGAAGGAAAACATCGTGAGGAAACCTGCATGTGTCTAATTTCATCAAAATTCTGCCACATGTGCATTCCACCAACCCGCATTGGAACAGCGTGGTGGAATATGTTCCAAACCTTCTCCTCAAAGGGAGAGGAGGCCTTTAGCCCAGCAGTGGGAATTTACAGGCTGTTACTTTACTTTTTTTTTTAATAGAAATCATCGGAATAATCAGTAAGGAACTCAGTAGCTACTTTTAGTTTTCATAAATAATATTAATTCTGTATGAAAATCAACTTAAAGACGTCTCTATCGAAAGGTACGTTACTTTATATCAACCGATTCAGAATATACGTTAAACAGATCCTCACACTTGTTAATAATTTTATTTAAATAGGAATGTAAATATTTCACTTTAATTAAATATAGTCTCCATATATTTGTCTTAAAATAAATTACAGGTACTCAAGTTATGATTACGGAAAAGTTTTCGACGCTACGACACACGGCATCCGAATTTGTTTACCGAACGTGACATTCATATCGGATGCGGTATAAACTACGTATCATTTGACGAAGTTATAATCGATCAGAAATAAAATGACAATTGTTTTTTATAGTTATATATAAATAACATAATGCTTCTTAATTTTAACGGATAACCTCTCATGTATCCGACGGCAAATAGTAATCTGGTGGTTGCACGCACACATAGATATTCTACCGTAATATTAACCATTCTTTCATTGTCTCGCATTGTTAAAGCACTACAAACTAAGCTATTATCTTCCTTATGCCTGTAATAACACTGGCTCATTTAAATAGAGCTGAGGTGGCTCAGTGGTTAGAATGCGTGCATCTTAACCGATGATTGCGAGTTCAAACCCAGCCAAGCACTACTATACTTATATATGTGCTTAATTTGTGTTTATAATTCATCTCGTGCTTGGCGGTGAAGGAAAACATCGTGGGGAAACCTGCATGTGTCTAATTTCATTGCAATTCTGCCACATGTGCAACCAACATACACCAACCTGCATTGGAACAGCGTGGTGGAATATGTTCCAAACCCTCTCCATATGTAAGAGGAAGAGGCCTTATCCCAGCAGTGGGAAATTTACGGGCTGTTACTTTACTTTTATTTAAATAAGACCACAACAATACAAACAATTCACTCACTCTTCTAAGTATTTTTTAATAAGAACATCAAATAAATATCTAACTTTAATTTTTTTTGCTGTCTCTACTTATAATCGTCTCACGCACACTAAGCTATCTTATAAGCACGAGCATCACTCACATCTTAATGCACGCCGATATTAATTTAACGAGGTGGAGCGCGCCTTTGTAAGTGAATAGATCTATAATGCTGAAGGAAGTGACAAACAAGATTCTACCACTAATTCGATTAAAATTGTGCACAATTAAATTAGATATTAATATTAATTTTTTTTTAATTGTTTCCGCAAATTTTGAAATGAATCAATCAATCGAAATAAACTTTATTCAAGTAGGCTTTTACCAGCACTTTTGAATCGTCATTTTACAATTTAGTAAAGCTACCACCGGTTCGGAAAGTAGATTCTACCGAAAAGATCTAGATAAAGTGATATAAAATCTTGTATGGAATAATATACTTTTTTTTTTTACCAATGTATTTTTTACCAACGATTTAAAATTACGAAACGGCAAAGTTGAAAATTTCTGCGGAATTTTATTAAAAAATATGTATATTCAATAATAACAATATATATGTCTTTCATCATTCTTACTTTGCATCTAGGGATGCTTCAAAAAAAGCGGTTTGGCCACACGATCCTTATCTCGAAGCAGTTCAAGCGATTTCCGACCTTTTATTTACGTTCAATGATTGAGTCTAAGCGCGTGGTTTGCTTGTCGATATAAATCGCTAATACAAAATAGTTGTACTGTACATAATATAATACATAATATTGTAAATATTATATATAATATAATATGTATATATATATTTGTACACCAGCCACGCGTTGTTGAGGTGGCAGGATACGTTAAATTTAATTTTATGATAATGTTCAAAAACCTTCTATGAAATACGATAACATAAAGGTATCAATTTTATTATCATGTGGGTTTAAAAAAACTGTAATCTTGTTTCAGATATTAAAGATATACATTTGACAAAAAGGCTTTTTATTCACCAAAGCGCATACAATATTCAAACAAATATCTTAAATATTCAGAAACAAATAATATTTACTGGAAAACAATGTCACTGAAATATGTATTCGCATTACAAGTAACTATTGTGAAAATACGAAAAACAAAAGAAGGGCGCGGTAATGATATTCATTGAATGATACCAAACACCAGTGTTTTGCTACAGGATTTTCACTGGATCAAAAGAAATCTGCCGTTTTGTCGTATTTTGTTTTTATCACAATATATTCTGTTCAAATATGATGCTACGTAATACAAAAGAAAACACACCGCTTAGATATTGTTAGTATAATCTTAAGCAGTAAAGTACAAGTACCCCTGGGTAGGTACCAACTTCTCATTACTTATTCTACCGCTAAACAGCTCTAATTAGTATTGGTGTGTTACAGTTTGTATGGTGTGTGAAATTTTTCTTAAAGTACTAATGTTTTTGTGAGGTAACCAATCACGTGGACTATTTTCCAGTCTAGATAATAGATATCTTAAATATACTGGAATAGGGTACCGTAATATAAATAAGAAAATAATTATACCATTGTCATTCTCACAAATTATCAATAATAGGTGTCTCCGCGAAAAATAAATGGCCGTAAAACAACCTTAATACTTATAAATGTTAACGAAGATTTATTCGGTAATTTGTCTTATTTCTCGTGAACAAGACGATTCATTTCTTTTATTTCATTCCATAAATATACTTTTCATGTTCCGTTTTAATAAAAGACGGTGGTAATTATTATTAATGATTTTATTATTTTTATATATACATTTTTTATGCGGGGAATTGGTGAATATTGACTCATGATTGTTTTTTAAATTCCAGGCAAGTACAAATATATTTGCAAGCGCTATTTATGTTTATAATGCTTGCGATCAGTCAAGAAGGAACACATCGTGATGAAAATCTTCCACATAATTATTGTCGTGATGGAACAAACTTTTTTTTTGAGGCTCACCTGATGGAAAGTGACTACCACCGCCCATGGACATCTGCAGCACCAGGGGGCTAGCAGGTGCGTTGCCAGCCTTTGACAAAATATATTCTCTATAGGAGGAACAAAGTTATTTTCGTTAATTATTTATATATTTTTTTGCATACATTTAGCTAGAATATAATAGACTTACCTAATTAAAATGAGGTGTTAAAGATAAAGTATTATTATTAAAAAATATAACACCTTAAAAATGTAACTAATTCAGTAACTTCATTATGAATAGAAAAATCTTATAAAAATCCTAGTTTTATTTGTTAGTAGAACAATGATTTATAGAATTTTGTTTACGTTGTTTATGTCTATGAATATACTTAAGAATAACTATGTTCTGATAAATACAGTTCGTTCCAACAAGATGGATGTTAAGATGCCTGTCGTAAAGTTCATGACGACGATTAAGGTAATCTTCAACCTTCGGGTCTAATCCAATCAACGTATTTCTTTTCTTTTCCTGTCTCAAACAAATACAAGAAGCAAAAAATAGAAGCTTTGTTAAGATGTAAATTAAACGATAGTCTTTTTTTACTTGTAAGTACATAGGCAGCTCACCTGATCGACACCGTTGCTTTGTGAGCATTTGTCTGTGTGTGTGAAATCAAAAATTAAAATGTAAAGTCGTCATCATCCTCCAGACTTGTTGATGGGCATTTATTTTACGTGTTATTCTATTGTTAAAGTATGAAAAACTTATGACCTTATATATAACATAGCAGTTCCCATGTTTCAAGTTAGTTTTTCATCGAACTCAAAATAAAAAATCATTCGCAGGTCTTTTTCCAACGCTGAAAATACAACAGAGGGCACAATATTTATGGAGGAATCGTAGACGTCCGAAATGTCCCGAAAAATAAATGAATCTGTACGTATGTAAGAATGTATGTATGGTCGTTTGTACCTTTTTCAGCTCTCTAAAATTAATTATTTATTAAATAGTAACAGTTTAATAAATTATAATCCAAAATCATCGATAAGTTTTTTTTTTTTTTATGACAGTTGGCAAACAAGCAGGAGGCTCACCAGATGGAAAGTGACTACCACCACCCATGGACATCTGCAAGCCCCCTGGTGTTGCAGATGTCCATGGGTGGTGGTAGTCACTTTCCATCTGGTGAGCCTGCGTTGCCAGCTTTTAAGAAAGGAGTACGCTCTTTTTGCACATTTACAGCTGTAGCTATTAATAATAGATAACAATCGATATCTACAACAATCCCAAAATCACTGGGACAAAAATCGTCTTACGCTATGAATATATAAGATTTGCAAGTATAATATTTTTCAGTTGTTCAAATAATATAAGTCATTTTACTGTTCGCCGAACGCATTTACCAATGTGATTCATTTACTTCAAATCGTAGTTATATACACTCGCCACAGACATTAGTAGCACGTGCTCTCTGAAGTACACGCGTTGCTCTAGACGCTATTCCTGCACTGACTGTCACTGACTGTGTAGTAATCAAATTAACCGTAATGTAACCTAAGCTCTTAGTTGCCAGACATCACTAGACAAAGACGTTTTAGAGTAGTTAACATATTCAGTTGTAAATGTATGTCGAATGAAACATTTAAGGTTGTAAATGGGCCACTTGTTAAGATGTAGTAATGTCAATGCTATTAAAGAGCTGTTCTTTAATTTCATGCATTGTTGGTGGTATGGTTTTGCGGTAACCCGACTAGGTATCACCTACCATCACTCCCGTAACCGCTAAAGAAATGTATGTAGCATTATCGTTATGGTTTGAAAGTAGATTGAGATAATATAACCAGGCACATTATAAAACTTTCGGTTGTAAGGTTTAAAAGCCCGTGTGTCTGTATACTGTTTATTCCCAATATGTCAAAAATTCCTGCCATTATATATTTTTATATCAGGAAGTATGTAACTTTGAATATTAACCAAAAATATTTGGTGAATATTGGAAGGAATTCGATACAGCATTTATTATTGAATTATATGGAGTTTATACATATATAATTAAAGAGGATCATATTTTTTTACCTTTTTCTAGTAGTACTTGCCTTATAAGAGTTTGTCAAATACGAGTATATTACATAATAATTAGTATTTATGGACTAATTCACTTTTATTTATTTATTTTTACTCATATTATATTACATTTTTAAATATAAAATACAAACATATGTATAAAATATATTTAAAAATATAAAATACAGAGGCCAACCAGTGACGGGAACAGGGTCTAAGCCACCGGTGGTCAGGGCTCCAAAGAGAGGAACTTCCTCACAATACGCGCCGTGCCGAGGAGTACTGCCTTCTGCATCAGGCCCTTGACCCAGCCGTCTAACGAGAGTCTCTTAAGATGTTGGTCGAGGCTCTTGGCCATTAGGCCATTCGCTGAAACAACTATCGGCACAATAACTGCTGTATCCACATCCCACATGTCGACAACCTCGTGAGCTAAGTCAAGATATTTTATTTGTTTATCCTTCTCAGCTTTCACGAGATTCTCATCATGAGGGATGGTGATGTCAACAATTATCGTGCGGCGCTCTGACCGATCTATCACCACTATATCAGGCTTGTTGGCGACAACAGTCCTGTCAGTGATTATAGATCGGTCCCAGTACCGTGTGATATGACCATTCTCGAGAACTGGGTCGGGCACATACTTGTAGTATGGTACCTCTGATACCACAAGACCGTATCGAAGTGCAAGTTGTTGATGGATAATCTTGGCCACTTGATTATGTCTGTGCAAATACTCTCCGTTAGCAAGACGAGAACAACCGGAAATAATATGTCTAAGGGATTCGCCCGGAGTGTGACACGCCCGACATATGTCCACCGTGCCATCCCTCACAATATACCTCCGGTAATTGTTCGTCATGATAACTTCATCCATAATCGCACAGACAAAACCTTCGGTTTCACCAAATAGGTTACCGAACCGTAGCCAAGATACGGACGCCATAAAGTCCACATCGGGTCCATGAAGGGCCCGATAGAAGCGTCCGTGTAACTCCTTGCTCTTCCATACCTCCTTGCGGTTCTCAGTACTTAATACTACAGGTTTGTGCCAGTTCTCTTTGCCTAAAGAGAGCGGAGTTAGTCCCTTGTCCATTGTAACTACATCTCGGTGCATATCCAAGTCAGTGTGGAGAAAATACTCCCTGAGTTTGTATACCTCACGATTATGTAGGGTCTTGGCATTTAAAAAGCCACGGCCACCACATCTCCGTGGGATGTACAATCTCATCACCGAAGACCGAGGATGATGCATTCGATATGCAGTCAGCAGGACACGAACTTTCCTATCCAAGGCGTCTAGTTCTTTTTGAGTCCACTTGAGTATGCCGAAAGAGTACATCAAGACCGGCATGACCCAACCATTGAAGGCGCGAACCTTATTGCCACCTGATAAAAGACTTTTGAGTACCTTTTTCAGGCGACCAAAGAAACGCTCCTGCAATGATTGTTTCATGTCGGTCACATTGATGCCTAACGCTTCCGACATACCCAAGTATTTGTATGATTCGTTTGCGGACAGTGACTTAAAGTTTATGGAATCTGAAAGTTGTAATCCGTCAGATTCCATAATCTCTCCTCGCTTTACATGCATAACCGCGCATTTGTCAACTCCAAATTCCATTCTAATAGAATTACTAAAAGTTTCTGTTACCTTTAGTAACTCCATTAGTTGTGAATCTGAAGGTGCAAAGAGCTTTAAGTCATCCATGTAAAGTAGGTGGGATATTACTTTACCTCCTCTCCGCAAACGATAGCCTAGCCTTGAACTCTCCAAGAGAGTACTTAGGGGGTTCAAGGCTAAACAAAACCACAAAGGACTCAAACTATCGCCCTGGAATATTCCCCGCTCAATCCTTATCGGTTCGTCATTACCATGAATCGTTCGGCATCCTGGATAGCGAAGGACTGTCCGCCATTGCCCCATACATGATCTCAAGAAACTGCATAGAGTTGTATCTAATTTATACAACTCCAGCACCCTCAAGAGCCATGTATGCGGCACGGAATCATAGGCCTTCTTGTAATCTATCCAGCATGTCGACAGACTCTTTCGAGAACGACGAACCTGTTGGCTAATGGTCATATCAATGAGGAGTAGCTCCTTAGTGCCTCGTGATCCACCCCTACATCCATTCTGAGAGACAGACAAAATACTATTATTCTGTATGTGACTATTAATCTTATCTCTCAGAAAGGCGGTAAGGAGCTTATAGACCGTCGGTAAACAAGTAATCGGTCTATAATTTTTAGGATCCGTTGCACTACCTGACTTATGGAGCAGGTGGGTGACTCCGGTGGTAAGGAACTGTGGTAGCGACCCAGACTCTAGAGCTGACTGGAACTGGGATGCCAAGCATTCATGCGAGCTGCGCAGCCATTTTAGCCAGAAGTTATGCAGCCCGTCCGGTCCCGGAGACTTCCAGTTGGCAACGGATCGAACTGCAGCAGCTACATCTTCAGAAGCAATGGAAATTTTTCCCATCACTTCCAAAGGCTCGCACGCTTGCCTGACCTCCAGCATCCAATCACCTTCAATGTGGTCGACGGGCACCGACCAGATGTTGCGCCAAAATGTATTCGTGGCATCATCATCTGGGCGGCACCCATCGCTCACATCCTGGTCGAGTCGCTCCCACGTTCTGTACACCCACCTTTGATCGCTCTGGAATTTGCGATTCAAGTGATAACGGTCCACTCGCCGCCTGTACCGACGGATGCGGCTTGCCCATGCATAAACTTTTTGTTTTAGGAAGTCAATACGCTCCACGACATGGGATGGATATTCTTGCGGACTGATACCAGTTCCCAAGAACGCCCGCCCCACGAAACGCATTACACGTGGACGCGTATTCCCTTCCTTAAAACAATATAGTTTTCCAATGAGCACTCTGGTCTCATTAATACGTTTCTCAATCCTGCTCTGCCAGGCCGGTGCAACAGCCTTTGGTCGTGTAGCACGTTCGGTGTCTTCAAATGTAACACCAGCTACACGACATGCTGCAACAGCCGCACAAAACAGAATTGAGTGCGTATCCTCAAGATTTTCACTGCTCTCAAAATAATCTGCGAGCAGTGAATCCAGAGTGCACACTAGGTCCCTATTCCGTTTAGTCATGGGTAAACGTGGCAAACGTGGCCTAAGCTCAGCGGGAGTGTTACGATACTCCCGAATCGCATCCCCCAGTGCGCTCCTCAAATGATCACTGTACTTACTTTTTGTAATAGCCATGTCACCACCACCCTCATCATCATGTTCTGGGCCCTGTGGTATTGCAGGAAGTGGTTCCTCAACCACGGGCGTTGACGGGCCAGAAGTGACATCGCTATTACATGTTTCCGAGCGAATCCGATCAAGTACGGTGTCACTCAGCCTGTTGTTACGCAGAATGACTCGCACCTGATCCGACAGTCGTTGAGCCGAGACGTTGACAGCTGGTTCAAGCGCCTGAAACAGAGAGAGCATCCTAACACGGTACGCAGTGAGGTTAGTTCCCCCCTTTGTAGCCCCATAGTATGCGCGCATGACATTTTCATTAATGGGTTGTGTCCATCGCATGCGCTGCACACCACCACCGGAAGCGGGGACCCTGTTCGAGACCGGTTGGCCTCTGGCTCCCAAGCCCGTCGGTGGCCGGCGTCTCCCCTCTCGACGTACAGGTGTTGGCGACGTCGGCGGGGAGAAGTACTCGTCGCTCGAGCTCGACGCAACTGCAGACACCAGACTACTTCCTTGTGCGGGGTCCTGTGCCTGCGAGGCGGAGCTGAGCGGCGGGTCCGGGGATGGATTGTTGTGCGCTTGTTGTCTGGCTCTTGTCAACATGATCTTAGATTTTTACATTATTTATTGTGTTTTGACACTGTCATTTTGATTTTCTGCATATTGTAGTTATATATTTGTTCATACTGTTATATACGCATATTTTATTACTGTTTTATTTTATATACTGTCTGTATTTTACTTTTTTAGGTTTAAAAATTAGATTTAGATTATTTTAAATAAATTTCTTTGAATAATTCTTTGACAGCTCAATTTTTTGAATGTTGACGTATTCGTTTGGACTTATTATTATTCTAAACATAATAACATAATTTTTCTGACCTTTAATTTTCGGTTTTAAATTATTGAGGTTCCACATAGTTAATGAGGGTTTTGTGAAATATAAACTCCGCCCAAAGTTAATGGTTCGGAATTTGTTTTCGTGTTTATTAATATATTTTATCGCGTATATTTTTATTACCAGGCAGCCACACAATTAATTAATAAGTTTATTATTACTTCTATTTTTTAAATATTTATATACAATATTATTATGAGTCTATATAAGTAGACGATTCCAGACGGTTTGATCATTGACTCGGAATGTGCCCTTGTCCTCGGGACTCTAAATTCCTTAGCCGGTCCGGATAGTATTCAGTAGTTGTATATAGATATCTATGTGTGAAATTTATATTTATGTGACATCAATATCAACCGGTTTGCATTATTTAAAACTTGGCACATGTGCCCCCTGATAAGATAGGTGGTCACCACCGACCGATACGATAGATACAGGTCTGAAACCTTAACTATTTCTGACATTACAATGCGCCACCAATCTTGGGAGCTAATGGTGAAGGTGAGAGTAAGTCAGT
Organism: Vanessa cardui; assembly: GCF_905220365.1. Lineage (NCBI taxonomy): Eukaryota > Metazoa > Arthropoda > Insecta > Lepidoptera > Nymphalidae > Vanessa > Vanessa cardui. The sequence goes on from NC_061136.1 coordinate 5,188,636, forward strand.
GTAACTACAGATACTAGGGCCATTACATCTTAGTTCTTTCTAACAGGAAAAATAATTGGAGTGTTTTAATGTTTGTCAACGAATTGATGTAACGCTTTCGAAGTTCATGTGCATGATATTAATCACCTTTTATTAAGTACTTTTTAAGAACCCAGACCTAAGGAGTAAAACGAGTTCTGTTAATTAGACCTTACTGTCGGCTCACCTGGCTGTCACATGAACCGTAATAGATGCTTGAAATTTTTAGATGACGTATTTCTTTTTCCGTTGAAACAAAAATGTAAATAAGGAATAAAATAATTATTTAAATTTATTTAAGTCATAAATAAATTACTGACTAAAAATGTGCAATTACAAATATTTTCCATCCATGTATGTCATTCAGTTTAAATAAAAACAGGGTCAAAATGAACATACCAACTCTATTGCTGGCCCGTATGCAAAAAAAAAAAATACAAAATGTACAATTAAGTAGTGTGCTCTTTGACAAGCATGCTTGTTAGAGAACCACTGGCTGTTAATTATCTGTTGAAAAGTGTGTTCGTAGTTGTTTTTCAAATTTACTAAAATACATTGTCAAGTGAAACTAAAGGTAGGTATTATATTAAGAAAATGTAAAATAGATGCCATGCCATGCCTTGCATCTTCATTAGCAGCGTTACGAACACTTATGAGTCAGATATTTGCGAGTCTTGCAAATATCTGCAAAAAATGCAAAAATATAATATTAGACACATGCATGTTTCCCCACGTGTATTACTTGTTTTCGGTCACCAGCGTGCACAAGATGGAATATAAACACTTAAGCACAAAAAAATCCAGTGGTGCTTACCTGGGTTTGAAACCGCAATCATTCGTTAAGATGCAGCCGTTCTAAACAATTTTATATTAAAAATACAAATAAAACAATTTTATATTAAAAATACAAATAAAACAATTTTATATTAAAAATACAAATAATATGAAAATAATAACATTATTTTACGAACACCTTATACGCACTCAACAAGAAAAAAATATATACACCTACCGACATGGAGTTATTTCAATAAAAATGTTTTGTAATATTACCTGCATGTCACTAATGTTATCATTATATTTTCTCTGTATAATTTAGTTTAGTTTTTGTACTTTTTTTTAATCAATTTTTACTTTTGTAATGATTAGAGTCGATGACGCAGGGTGCACGGGAAAACTTCTCGAGTTTGTGTTTGCACCCTTTAAACGAAAATATTATTGTATGTATGTTAACAAATAAATAAATAAAATAAAAATAAATAAATAACCACTGGACCATCGGCTCTATTGTATGTAGCCTTATGTGAAAGTAATATTCATAACCAACCGGATAGATTATCATCCATTAGAAATATTATTCAGGTATTTTTTTATTATTGGAGTGTTTAGGTCACGGAACAACATTTAAATACGATTTATGTAAATTGCATGTAAAAAGGTTACATAGAAAAACGGAAAATAATAAAACAAAATGTGAATGAAACAGCATTTCCCAGTGGTTTATATAACATTTAGTATCGAAGTAAATTTATAAAAATGTTTCCTCAATTTTATCCAATTAGATAATGTCTTTCAACTTGTATTTATAAATAGAGCCCTATAAATCAAAATTAACATGTAATAATAACTTCCAAAAAAAATAGAACTTGTCGTAAAATCATTAATCTTGAAATGCTGTAACGATTAACTTTTACTCGTTAACGGGAAAAATTATATATTTTACAAAAATTAAAAATATAGAACTTTCATTCGAACTTCCACCCTCAGTTATGCTCTCGGCTGATTTTATCAAAAATCATTCATCATCATCTTAAAATAGAATACATTATATGGAGTGTATTTGTTCACATAAAGAAATAAAATTATGAGAGAACTATATGTAGTTATTATATATTTATACATGCAATAAAATTTCTTTGAAACGATCCCAAAGTAAATTAGATAAAGGCTCAAATAGGTTGAGGAGCTTCAGACAATCTTTTTTGGATCTAACTCTCTTTAGACCTAATCATATCATAGCTTTGTTTGTATAAATAATAATATATTATGCTCATTTATTACTCACTATAAAATGAACATTTTTTAGTCTATTATAGTTATGTAAAATATTTGATCAAATTTTAAATAAAGCCTATGGTTTCGAACGATTTTGTTTAGGCGTATTTAGGTATGTGTAAAATTCTACAGCATTCACTTTATTTTCATAAAACCACAAATAATCACAAAGAGTTTAAAAGTATTGAGCGTTGAAACATTGAGCAGTTTCTAGGAAAGCGTTCAAAAAGTAAGCACTGAATGCACTCCAATCATTTTCCACCCTGACCATACATGGCGTAACGTGTTGGAACGTGTGCTTTGCGTTCATTGAATAAATATAAAGGCCACCTTTATAGTGTACTTATTAATAATGTTTGTTATGACATTTTGTACCTGTGTAATTATTATTATTCGTTTTAATATTTTTATTCTACTTAAAATTAATTTTAAGACTTGATGTTAGTAACAAGTAAGAAATAATTACTTTATACATACATTTTATGTCAAGAGCTATTTAGTACTTATTTTATGACAGTCTTAAAATGTGTAGTTTTTTTAGTAGTTTACCCTAAAACTAATTTTAGCTCAACTATTTGTTTATTTATAATCTTCATTAAAAAAAAACAATTTTTTTTTATTATTAACAGATAATATACTTAAAGTGATCTAATGAAATGAATGACACAAAATTGATTTTTAGAACATAACACAGCAATAATAAAATAGAAAACATTATATGAAATAAAACAATTTCATAAATATGAAAATAAATAACGTAACATTTTAAAAGTTTAAAATATATGAAAATACTATCGTTCAAAAATAAAATAAGTAACAAAAGGTTAGGTTCACTCAAAGACACAAAGAAACACTCGTATATATCGTGTGTTGTCTTAAAGTCAGTATTTGCTTTACCGTTAATAAAGAAAATACTGTGAGACAAAACAAGGTACAACATTTTTAAGTTTACACATACACAAGTACTACTGAATGTAATTGAATCAATACTGCATTTTGCGAGAACTAGTATTTTTTTATTATATTTTGATTTTTATAATCAGTCAAATAATTTCTAATGAAAAAAAAAATGTAAATTGAAATCAATGAACCGATGAAATATCAACAAGCCATTATATGTATAAATTTATATTTAAATTGGTATGTATCATATAATAATATAATATTAAAAATTATCTACATTTTTTTAATCTAAATAATAATACCTGAAATAAGCACCTTCTAATAGGATTTTATGAAAATTAACTTCCAATGGGATGAATGATGGGTGAACTAGACATTTATTTTGATGTCGCTACTTTCACTGTCCTACGCAATCACTCACTTAGATTGGATTTCACCAAAATTGATTCCCAAAAGGTTACAATTGGTTCTTGAATTCATGATATAAATAGCTCTTGTAAAATTTTCCTTCATATTTCTTAATATAGTATTAAAATAATGTGGAACCAGGTTATGACTTGATAATCCGATTTCGTCCGATAATTTTTATAATAATAAAAAATATTGCTACCATATTCTATGTGGAAATATTTTTCCAACGTTTTGTCATAATATTGATACGACATATTCGTGCTCCGTGCTATTTGCTCTCAGTCTGCTCTCGGTAGTGTGACATAGTAAACTTATCGTATACCAGTTGTCGCCCGCGTCTTCGCGTGTGTGTTAGGGTGTTCATTGCCATGTGTTAGGCAAAAAACGTAGCCTATGTCCTTCCATGCAGATCAAGTTTTCTTCCCACCAAATTTCATCAAATTCTGTCGTGAACGAGCGACAGATAGACAAGAGTTACTTTCACATTTATAATAACTATATAGATTTGAGAGAATGTCATTGAGGCTTTGTCAGTTTATATTAAAACGATTTATTTAACATTATTTAATGTACAAGATCAAGCAGTAACAGGCGTTTGTAAATGTGACGCAAAGTAATTATACCTAAGCTTGGCATGACGTTGAGCCATCGCCAGTAGCGTAATCCAATGATGGAGACTCTGCCCTATTTATAGATTACATTTAATCCAAAGAAGAGACAAAATAACAGCAAAAATGTCAGCATGTACAATTAAAGTAATATCATAAAGGAGACACCCGATTTTGGGCCCAACGTTACAAACATGAAATTTATCCCAAAAAACTTGTCTATTTTTTCAGATTATGCCCTAAAAATATTAACCGAAATAGCAATGGCCAAGTATGAAAAAAAAAGCAAATCATTAGTCTGTAATCACGAACTGACTTTGTAAATGCTTTTTTACCGTAAGCGTTAGATTAACCATATTCAAAGTATTTAAACAATTGTCAATGACAAGTATAAGGTACGTAACCGTACGAGATATACTTTTAAATCGATACGAAATAATGTCGATTAATCGATTGTTGATGAAATTGTTTTTTTATTCTTTAGAAATATTTATTGTATTTTATTTAATACAGTAAAATAAAAATGAATAAATATATACATTATGCACTAAATGCCTTCATACTGATTTTTTATTGCGTACATAATCGGGATAGTCTTATTAATGATCGATTGATTCATCGATTTTTTATCTTAAAATCGATATCGATGGACATTCCTTCAGCAACTATGTGTCATTGTCGCGTCTGTGGGACCTAAAATGCTGGGATGACAGAAACTGTCAGTTTGTGTTGTAGGTACATATCAGAGAATTTATTTAATTGTTATTTTGGTAGTAGGGTATATATTGATGGGCCTAGTTGACAGACTGTTTTCTGGTAGTCGCCAATTGTGAATAATATTGTTAAAGCCCTAATATACACGACTTATTAAACTTAAAACAGAATTAATTGACATAACCTAAAATATATTAAATAATTTTTTTATTGATTTGGCCATTGCAGATCAACCTGAAAATTGGCCCAGCAATATATCTTTATAAGAACTAATTGAGGGCTAAATTGGAGCCCTGTAACGTCAGGCCCAAGTTTGTATGGAAACCGGTGGTCTCCTTTTTATTCTTAAATCCGTCGAATAATTTGTTTTATTTTCAATAAATATTTTGTATTTGTAGTTGAGGCAAGACAAACTGAGATTGAGTCAAAGTAAAAAAATAGTTACAATGTAAGGGGATGGTACTAACTGAGGCATCCGTCCGAGTCGCACAAAGGCCTAACACAATGTATTGGATAATCATAAGAAATATAATTGCAAATAGCCTTCAACATTGTTGTTGAGTGGGAATTTACAGGCTGTTGTTGTCAACAGCCTGTAAATTCCCACTGTTGGGTAAAGGCCTCCCCTCCCTTTGAAGAGAAGGTTTGGAACATATTCCACCACGCTGTTCCAATGCGGCTTGGTGGAATACACATGTGGCAGAATTTCTATAAAATTTGTCACATGCAGGTTTCCTCGCGATGTTTTCCTTCACCGTTGAGCACGAGATGAATTATAAAAACAAATTAAGCACATGAATCAGCGGTGCTTGCCTGGGTTTGAACCCGTAATCATCGGTTAAGATGCACGCGTTCTAACCACTGGGCCATCTCGACTCAAATAGCCTTAGACTGTATTAATATCAATCATTAAATAGATCAAAACCTAATCATACTGGTTGGGATCCGAATCAGTCAAGACTAACGTTTGTTTTCTCACTCTAATGTGTACGTAGCCTTATTTATCTATTGTTTTATTTTCAAACGTTTTATATAACAGATAGTTCCTAGTACGTCACGATGACGGTAGATATCTCTCGGTCACGTGTTCAATGTCTGAGTTCCCACACGGTCATGTATACGCAATCAATCAAGAGGGTAAATGTGAGTCACGGGAGTTGCTTATTATACGTTCCATTCTTGTTTGCACTATCTAAGCCGACGACGGTAAAGCGTGAAGTGCATATTTAATATGATTGTATAATAACTACAACAAGGGTCTTATAGTTCAGATTTTAACATACGACATTTCTCTTTTGGGCATGAGAACTGACATTATCTTTATATCCTTAAGGAAAACGTTATTTTTACAATTCATCCTTGCGTTTAATTTAAATGTGTTTATAAAAAGGTATTAACGAATACTTCTCAGTATATTTGTATTTGATATTGTATTGTATGTCTCAAGTACTAGCTGAGCATGATAATTAAAAGTACCTACAGAATGTTGATAGTGGTGTATTTTTCTTGCAGTTTAGTATGTATAAACGGAGGGCATTTACTATCAAATTATTAAGCATTCTTGTCAGTTTAATGATTACTCGTTTTTGTATGAAGTAACTTAATATTTTATCGTTCAAAGAGAATATTTTTCATAATACCTTTTTCCTCTTGATGTAAATAAGAATCTTAGTCGTTTAGCGGTAAAAGGTCGTATTATTTCGCTTTCATTCCATTATCTTTATGAATAAACCACAATGTATTTAATTATTGCTTTAAGGAAACTTAAGTCGTTTTTTTATGGAAAAAGGAATTTTATTTTTATAGAAATAAGTATTATTTTAGGAAGAAATACAAAAATGGAAATTTGGTTGACTCAGTTCTATAACAGAATTTATTATAGTTTTATAAAATATTTATTTTACTTTTATATACAGTTAACTTTCCCATGGAGGCCAAAATCTTCTTAAATAAGAATCACAAAAAATCTCAAGAGTCACAGTTTCTACAGGTTCTAGGCGATAAAACTGCATTGACTACTACGGATTATGATATGCATATTGATAAAAGTTTAAATATATACAAGTAATAAAGAGTAAAGTAACAGCCTATAAATTTCCCAATGCTGGGATAAGGCCTCCTCTTCCATTAAGGAAAGGGTTTGGAACATATCCACCACGCTGTTCAAATGCGGGTTGGTGGCATACACATGTGGCAGAATTTCGAAGAATTTAGACACATGAAAGTTTCTTCACGAAGTTTTCCTTCACCGCCGAGCACGAGACGAATTACAAACACAAATAAAGCACACATATATGTGCTTGCCTGGATTTCAACCCGTAATCACCGGTTAAGATGCACGCGTTCTATACAAATATGCACTAGAAGTAGTTACTGTATAAATCTTGACCGCGTGGAATGTTGGCAAGAATGCTAGCAGCATTTCCCCGTTCAATCGCAATTCCGTACCTCTGGGCAAAAAACGAACCAGCCCTCCTGTCACCGGTCTAAAAAAAATCTATCATTGTAACATTTATCTGTAGTAGATTCAATACATTAATAAAAATTACAGGAAGGAATACAACTTTTAGTGATAAAATTTAGTAGAAAAATTGCATCACTAAATTTTATTCATATTCCAGGTAATAGGTGAAACACGAGAAAATTTACGCCATATTTTATTGTTCGGAGCTTTATAGTCATAGATTGGCAATTAACTGCAATAATAAAATTTATTGAATACCGCCTGTGAAACGTAATAACTTTAACGGCTGTTTTACAGCAGTGAATGTGAAATGTTTATGTACTATAATTAAGTATAAATAATTCTATATGTATGTTTTATAACGGCATGATTATTTAAAACAAATAATTATCGTTACCATCATTTATTCATATCCCCATATATTTACTTTGCACGAAATGTTTGATAATATTTTAAGAAAAATGAGTTGAGAAAATTCTGAAGACTGCTCATTTTTTATCTCGTTAGAAATACGCATTTGCGCGTTTCCTCCACATAAAATGCGACGCAGAATGCGCTATAATATTCATTAAGATCCAGCCGTACACATACCGTCCCTTCAAGGGGCGTCACGGGAACGTTATGCTATTGGGAATACTTGTGCTACAAGCAGCCGCTAGTAAGTGTTGAAGCATTAAATATTTATGGAATTAAACAAATTCACCGCCACGTTCAAATTCTTATCATAAATGGTGACACCGGATCGAGACCAGGTAATTCTATTTCCCTATAGAAACAAAACAACCGTGAATTATTTAGAATGCAATTGAAGTTATTCCTAAAATAACTCAAATTCCACCCGGTAAACAGTTACTCTTAAAACATCAACAAAATTACTTAATAAAGTGTTTGCTTTAAAGGGCTGCAATTCCGAAACAGAAATACCCGTGCACAAATTTACTTTACACTCGTAGAGAAATATTCATAAGAAATGTTGAATATATTTAATTTATACTCAAGGCATTTTCTTGAATAAGTTAAATTAATTAATCAAATTACTTTGCTTATTAAATTTGCAGTTTAAAAATTTTAATTAGAATTTTTATCACGACTTGATTTATTACAAGTATTTTACGGAAAATAAAGTACTCCAAGTAGCATACTTCTAAAATGACATCAAAAGTGTTAGCAAGAAAAATATCACCGAAAAATTCGCATAAAAGAGAGAAATAAATCATAAGACCTCGGAGAAAAAGGCAAGTGGGCATATAAATCTTCGTTAGGCTTTTATAGACGGGCTTCACGTATTTTCACAGATTTTTGACGCGATGTGAACTATCGCTTGCTATATATCATCTTGACAAATTTCTGCTATTCATATTGATTCTATTTGAGAACGTACTTATAACTTTTTTGTGCGTGTGAAATATCAATCTAGCAAGCAAATGGGCCATCTGATGATAAGTGGTCACTGTCGATATTAGCTATTAGCGCTATAAGAAATATTTAAAACATTCCTTACATAGCCAAACGTACTACCAATTTTAGGGACTAAGATGTTATGACCCTTGTGCCTAAATATTAAGATAAAGAGAACGCAACGATTCTAAGTAACCATGTTCGGCAGTATTTATTACCACTTTACTTGGTGGTAGAACTTTCTGCAAGCCTCTCGGATAGGTACCATCCACTTATCAGATATTCTACCGCCAAACAACAGAACTTAGTATTGTTGTGTTGATGGGAGTGAGCCGGTGTTACTATAGTCACAAGGTGATGTAAGAAATGGTTAATACTTACAGCGCCAGCATACAGAATAAAAGAGAAATAATCTATAAGTTACTTGGCTAATGTAAAAGAAGTTTGAGGGAATAAAATAAATTAAAGCCTCATCGTAAAGAATTATGTTCTATAAACAATTCATACAAGATATGTATACCCATGCGTCGATCATGTACCCGTTTGCTGGTGTCTGGTATTACGTTACGTGTCTACTATAGCTATCCAAGCTGCATATCATTGACAAGATTAGGGCATTGCATTACTCTAATCAATATCCATTATCAGAGTAACTACCTAATGATAGCCAATATAGTCAAAAGCCTTGTTGGTTCAGTAACGAACTATTAAGGGTACTAAACCAGAAATCTTGAATACAGTTTCAAACAACTTATAAATTCTCAGTCTTTCTGTATCTCTCCAACCATGTTGAATTATGGGAGTGAGTTAGTAGTGAAGTGAGCGCTTTAAAGCAATGACTTAATTAGAAAAAAAAAACTCAGACAAATATTGATATAAATCGATTAAATTAAATTTTAAATACTTAATTATTATATTTAATGTATGTCATATTCATTGGCAAAGATACTATGAAACAAAGTTCATTTAACTTTGAATAAAAACAGTCATGTATCGACAATCCACAACTTTTTTAATAAATGAATATGTGTAGTCATTAGTAACATCTTTACTCTCGTATAATTTATTCAATGAAGCTTCAGGTTTTCCAGCAAAAAAATCGCTTTAAACATCAATGTATATTTTTAAAGGTAAATTTTAAAGCATAATCGTGCTGAATTGTAGAGCTTGCTACTACTACGTCCTTGAAAAAGGTCATGTGCCTTATACAATTCACACGTAGCAGTGTATACTCGTAGCAAACGTAGTCAATTCCCCTATCGTCGTAGCTTGTTGCGCGTTTATCACTGTAACTCGCTACTAAAACTGTTACTTTAGAAGCGAATTACATACTCCCACAATATAAACGTATACTATATTATAAGGTTATGTTTGTATACATAATATCAACTAAGTTACAGTCCTTGGTATTAACTGTACGCTATAGTAACATTTGTACGTAGCTACCTAAATATTTATAATGTCACGTCGTTCAGTCATATCCAAATATCCTAATGAAAGGTAATATTTAAAAAAAAGAATGATTTCTACAGCTTTGTTTAAATTAAAATTGTCAAAATAGTTAAGTTTATTAGACAGTTCATTTAAACTTATCAGAAGATTATTCATGTTGATTGCTTTTGGCATTCTTTTTCCATAAAACGTATTTTTATTAAGTCTAAAATCTTTGCATTTTGCTAATTTATTTTCATCATGAATGATCCTCTTGCCTCGCATCGTTATCGTTTAAGATACTATTGCATTTAACGTCTCTTTTATTAAGTTATTAATGAGACTACTAATTCAATTTTCAAAAGCCAGAATAAGGAGATGACGAATGTTTATATAAATAGGAATCTGGTAATGCGGAAAAAATATGAATCAAAGAAGACCATGTTCTTAATATGACTTTGCAAAAATATTCGTTTATATTTTTAATATAGCTAAATATAAAACATATGCCAAAGCATATCAATCATTGCATAAATATTATTCACAACTATTGCCAGATCATCGATTAAAACAATTCCTGATAACTAATGCTGTTTGTGCAGTAAACATGTACTATGAGATCACTGTTCGTAATCCAACTGCTCGATTTGGCATTGGATCCAGACAGCGGCTGACAAATCACCAAACTATATACATAACTCGCGCTACATTTCATATCATCCCTATGTAATTATTAATTGAATTAAAAACTAAAATTTGTTTCATTCAAGGCTCGCGTCATTTGATTATTCACAATGTAAGGTCTTGAAGTGAGATGATGACAACATTCTTCATTCTCAACAATAAAACAATTTATAGTTTTACTAGCGACCCGCCCCGGCTTCGCACGGATGAAATGAGATATGACATCACAGTAGAAACTTCTAAAATTATAAGTGTTTGTTTCCTTATTTGTTCATGTATTATATATACCTTCTGCTTGAATCACTCTATCTTTTAATAAAACCACATCAAAATCCGTAGCGTAGCTTTAAAGATTTAGGCATACAAAGGGATATAGGTACAGGAAAAGTGATTTTGTTTTATACTATGTAATGATTTTAGTTCCAATGTTTGTCATTTTTTTAATGTATTTTTCAACAAGGTGGGAAGGGTCTAATTAATTTGAACATATTTTTAATTTAGATACACAGGTTTTATTTTTAAATATGTTATGATACACGGTATGAATTAAAATAAAAAAGCATGATAGGTTCTACCCTCGGTCCATAACGTATGACACTTTTTATCAAAATATATAAAAAGGGTCTCTACGCTAACAAAGTCGCGCTGCAATAAAATTGTAATATATGATTATGGCTTAGGCTAAGCGGACTCAAGCGATATCCATGAACGCTTTGAACAAAAAGTTATATAAAGCCTGTACATACCGCTTACCGTATTTTAGGGTATTTCTGATATAAGATTTTTGTATAAATAATAATATTATGTTAATACTTTTAATTCAAGGCAGCCCTATACTGGACCCTATTATTTTTTATTAATATTAAATTTATAGAAGGTCGTAAATGAAATGGTATTAAATCGAACAAACATCAGGTATAAAATAAAATTATATCGTTTGTTGGTGTTAGTGTGATATAAAAAAACACACACAATAATCGAGAAATTAATTAAAGCATCGCGAAAAACCTATATAAAATCAATCATTTTTAAAAATTTATCTTTGAAAATACATCATTAAAATAACTACCAATCGCATATATTTAACTGTAATTATTTTTACTGATACGTAAAAAACATATACAGCTTTAATTCGTAGTCACAACATATGGATGTTTAATTAAGGAGCATTATAAGGATCTGTCGATAAGTGTACATTTGGCGAAAAATAAAGCAAATGAAAACTCAGTGACGTTTATCTGGATTGGAAACTGTGTCTATGTGTTCTTATTCACTAATTCATCTCTGTTCAAAATGTAACATAACTTGATATCTTTGCCAGCATTTAAACGTTTTTATAAAATATTTATTTATTATATCAACCAATCGGTACCTGTGTCTATATATGTAGATGTTGAAATTATATATGTACATATTTGTTTTTAAATTAAATTATTCCATTGAAAATGCTTTTGGGATTGTGTTTATCGTGTAACAATTACGCAATAAATTTACGTAATCAAATAGTTCTGTTTTATAGCCACATAGAGAATTGCTATTTTAAAGTCAATTAATATTAAATGGTTTCGCTGTTTATTCTTTGCGGGAGAAAATAAATAAAATGTTGTTTCATGCTTGTCAATTTCATTATAGTTTAATGTAAAATTCTAAACAATTAATTTCGTGTATTTATTGAGTGCTTACACATTACCACAGAAGAGACATTTACCGGATCCGAATGCATTGAGTTGTGTGTTTACTGGGTCTGTGGTGGTGTGTGTGAACTCACCCGTACTACATACACAGTCGCCAAATAAAAAAGTACCCGATAAAACGGCCTCTGTGTGAGTGACTGTAGGGTGCGATCGACACGTATGCTGTGATGACAAACCGCATGATGGCCTCTTACATCGTTATGTTCTTCCCTCCTGTTAGCGCATTTGGGTGCGTGTGCGTTACGTGTATACTATATACTTCATCAATGTGTGTACTGAACTCACAGCAAACATAGTACTTTTTTATTGATTTCCTTTAATTATAAATCACGTGAACAATCATCAATTTCAATGGTTTACGTCATGGGTGTCATGGTTTAAATCTTTCGATCGGTGAATTTTATTCTATACTATTTATAGTTTGTTTATATTATCAGAAAGACGAAATATGAAAAAAAAAATACAAAAAACAATTGAGTGACTTTTGTGAGGAACAGTTTTTCGAATCAATGAAACAAAATAGTTTAGTATTTTACTACGGGATTGATATTTTAATCTTGTTCAGAGATAAAAACTTGTAGAGCTAGTATACTCCACGGCTTTTTCTTTTTTCATAATTAGGTGGATTTTGTCCAAAACGGTTTAGTTTAGTCCTATTTACATACAGCTCAGATATCATCCGACAACCGTTAAGAAAAAAAAGAAACTAAAACGGAAAAAGTTCTAAAATGTTCTCTCTAAAGGAGTTTATAGTGTTATTACGTTTTAATTTAATTATATTTATCATATAATACACGTCAAAATTAACTGCATCACAAAGAACAACTGTCAAAGCATCGTTCTATTCGTTGTTCGCTATTTAAATTAAAAACAAATGAACAAATGAAATCTAAATAGCGCGTTCTATTTTTAAATCTTTGTCAGAGATAAATAAATATAGAACATCGTGTACGTGCTGAAAAAAACGGTGATAATTTAATTTTAGAATTTTTATTCGCAAACGTACTTCAGTGTTTGCGAATGCCTTTTCCGTGGCGTGTTTAAGTGGGTAGTTATCAAAGGTATAAATGCTTAACATTTCCTCAGAAAAGCTTAATTAGCTGTATGTAACATTACACTCGAAGCTGAAGTTCTAGCATTTGCATCATGCTTAAGATTAAGGATGTAGAAATTTTAACTAATGATATTCCACGCATAAAATTTTCGTCTGTAAACTAACTTTGTATATTTTGTTAACTAGTAATAAGTTTAAATTAGATCTGAAGAAGAATCTGCTTAAAATTTCCTGGATTCCATTTTTTTAAATTCATAATATACTCATAATATATATAAAATTTCCTGTAAAATTTTATAAGTTCTTAAAATGTGATTAATGAAAATATTTGAATTTGAACTCAACGTGAATTCCATTGTTTTGAAAACGATTTATTTTATTTACAAAATTTAAATTAAAAAATATATTAAATAATAAATAAAATAAATATTGGACAACATCACACACAATACTCTGATCCCAATGTAAGTAGCTAAAGCACTTGTCTTATGGAAAATCAGAAGTAGCGATAATACCACAACTACCCAGACTACAGACAGAGCTAGTTAAGTATAAAAAAATATAATATCGATCAGCTATGACAACGTGCATCATAAAATATATACTCGTATACATATATAAAAAAGAGATATAAAATACTGGCGACCTGCCACGGTTTTGCACGGCTGCAATTTATTCATATAGTAAATGTTATGATGTAGAAATATATACCTATTATATCATTCAGGAGTAATGTAGTTCCTATAAGTGAATGCTTTTTTAGTATTGGATTATAAGTTCCGGAGATCACTTCCTACATACAAACAAAGAAATTTTAACGCTTTATAAAATTATTCATTCATCAATAGAAACATATTGATCTTATACATACCAATGTTTAAATCTTACTTTACTTGCTTTTTAATTATGAATTCATTATTAAGTCATTTAATATATACTAATGTGAATTAAAAATAGTTACCGTACAAATTTTGAACGCATAGAATGGTGGGAAGATTGCTTGTAGCGTTTCCCAATTCAGTTGCAATTGAACCTCTGAACAAAAATCAAACCTGTCATCGATCGAGGCAATAAGGCGAGGTGTTAACTTTTAATGACGCTTTTTGCACTACTACTCCAAGGGTCAAGTGTTCAACTAAAATATAAAATCTCAGAAAAGACGCTTAAATTTTAAATCAAGAATAAAAAAAATGTTTTTCATTTATGAAATGAGATTTTAACTTTAATTATAAAATAAATATTTTCATTTATATAAAAACACTTCGTAACTAATTGCGTCGAAACTTGCAAATAATACAGCTGATGTTAAATTGCACGAATATATCGATGTTGAATTAACGATCCTGAAAATCAAGATGTCAAGCTCTGCAGATTTTAAAAAGCTTTTTTTCAGTGTATGTTTTTTAATCATTTTTTTTTTGTATGACTGCTTATATTTGTTAATATTAATTAATATACTTAAATATAGCTCGACAGCAATATTTTGAAGTCTCTCAAGATTGTTGACTTGGTCCTCACTAAATCGAGAAAGCTTGCGTCTGCACAATCCAGAATTGACAGAGACAAAATCATCGTAGTAAGCTACGATGATTTTGGTAGGAATTGGAAGTTGATTTGAGACACCACAAGGAGCTCAGCACAGCCAATATTTCACGAATGACTTTTTTTTTGGCAGATTTTATAATATTTACGTGCCTAGGGTTTTATTTGTCTTCTTGGGATTCTGAATTTCTTGGCCAATTTAAAAGTTTTCCTGCTATTTACTGTTGCTTATCTCTACTAGGGATCGCCATTTTCTGGTTGTAGTCCAGAATTTCTTCTTTCTTCATCAGAGTTTAGAGTATACAAATCTTGTAACGTGACATTGCGGCCGCTATAAAATTCGAGCCTTTAGTTTTAATTTCATCTATTAAATTGCATGTAAGTAATGAACCTTTGATACCATTTAAAACAATCTGGTTACGTGTTTGTTTGTACTTTACCGATTTTTTGGATCAAAACCTGTTCAATACTTTATATTTTCTTCTTGTAATAAATATTAACAAAATTAATGGTTACTTTAAACATTCGCTCATTAACGTTTAATAAATATATTTGTATATCATAGGCGTACCTATTATATAACATCGTTAAAGCCGATTTATATACTAAATTTCATCAAATTTGAAACGGTTATCGTATCGTTATGACGCATTAAATGTCACTACTAATGTTTAGTATGCATGATGTCATAATTTTAGACATACACGTTGGCGCGTATATACCCTTACACAGACATATTCCGATACACACTGATTAAAATTTGTACTGTTTTAATTACACTGAAACTTTGAATTTCGAAAAAAAATATTTAAAATCCGTTCAATTTTAGTGAGAAGTGAATTATAAAACCTATGAAACATATATCACAATACACCAATATTATACACATTGGATTTCAATAAAATCTATTCGACCGATTGAGCGTGATGCTTTTATTACGGGATAGCAGTTTATATGGACACGGGAACCTTTTTTTGATAAATTGTAACCCTAGTCACCCTCCAGTCTGTAACATACACAAGATCTCTAAAAATATCACGCGAAACTTTCCAATTGTATTATATATTTTCCCATAAAATAGCTACTAATCAACAAATCCATTATTATCACACTTTCATGAGTGTAATATCAGTAGGTTATACATATATTTATATATATTATAGTTAAAACCGGAATACAATAAAACTACTGCTGTTTGGCAGTAGAATATCTGATGAGTGGACCGTTCCTACCCAGATGGACATCTATCCATCCATCCATGTCAGCTGAAGGACGTCCACTGCTGGATATAGGCCTCCCCCAAAGATCGCCACAACGACCGGTCTTGTGCAGCCCGCAACCAGCGGTTTCCCACAACCTTCAACAGGTCGTCGGATCACCTTGTGGGGGGGTCTACCCATATACCCTCTCCCCTATCACTCGAGAACTCTTCGGCTCCAAGCAAAGCAAAGCTCAACTTCTCTACAGAGGAAATAAGCATAACAAAAAAGAGGAGGCTAATGCTCTGACAGATCCACTGCAAAAAAAAAGAGTAGGCAGTCTGATAACGCTAAATGCCTTTCTAAGTAAGAGTAACAGCTGCTGGCGATCCGTTGCCTAGAAAACTAAAGTTCCTATATCTTATAGCGTTCCGAGTATTCCTGCCTTATAATCTTAGAAAAGCGATAGATTATAATTTACAGAAACAGTGATCGAAATACGAAAGCACATTATTTAAAGAGATGAAACAACGTGGAAATTTCTGTTGGTAGGACATAACTACCTGGTACAAGGCCTGGCATAACCTACAATCATCTCCATGATGGACAAGATCAACGATGACTTCGACTTTAATTCCAATCATGCTCGGTAATTAAGAAAATACCTGCTTCTGTCAGAATAATCTTTAGGAAACAAATACTACAACTCGTCCTTAAATCGAGATTAGGACTTAACCCATCAGTGGCATAATTGTACATGATTCAAACGGAATTACTTTTATGTATCCATTTTTTTTTTGGTAGTATTGTACGCCGTTCAATCGATTTGGGTTTTAGCTTTTATAGTTAATCTTGTTAACTAAAAGCGTTTTGCCGATTTCAAAATGGGTCAGTTTTTGTTGAGTCAAACTAAAAAAACCAGCGTTTTGAAATTCGACGTGTACTTCACGAACTTCATTGAATTGAAATAGCCACTTTCCTTAATTAAGCCAACCATCGTTGTTTTTGTTCCACAAAAATTTGCTCCCTTAAAACAATAACGAGTAACGGCTTAACCTATAAACGTAGAGAATGATTAGATAAAACAATTCTGTCCTCCTCTATGAAATGTCAAAACAATAATGATGAAAAGAGATAAAAAAATGTTCAATTAAACTTTTAAGGTTAAGGTTAAAGGTTTAAGGTGCCAATTTTTTTAATATTAAATTAACGACATTTTAATTATTTTACTTTATGGTACCGGTTTGTGTAAGCCCATCTAGGTATGTATAACATTATTCAATCATATACATACTTATAATAATACTGTTTATTTTCGCTTTTAAAGGTTACGAGGAATTAAAGTGCAATGACATGCATATAAACTCCAAATCCAGACTTCATTATTCAATCCAATAGAAACACAAACACGTGACTATATCATGTTAGTGAAATCAGCCGGTTCACTTGTCTTTCACGACGCTGATGTATATGAGCTGTCTAAGAATTTCTCTATAGAAAAAACCCGATAACTTTTCATACAGCATATCCAGAAATTAAATGCACTGATATCACTCGAATTGTTTATGTACAAATTTTAAATAACAACACACAGGGGGAAAATATTCATGCTTAGATGTAAGCTATTAGGAATCCGCATAACTGCTACATACATTTTAGTGTGTCAGTGATACAAACATTTTAAAGCGTTTAAACTGTGCGTCATAAAGCACGTGAGCGGAACCCTTTCCTGGCGTACAGCCAGATATGATGATACGACGAGAACAAGTCCGTTAACTACGGACGCTTTTGAACAAAGCACAATTTTATCGCGTTTCGTATGGGTGTGGTATCGGAATTATGTCATAAATTACATTATACTTTTATTTACGTGGGTTCCTTTATAGCGTGGGTAAGGGTTGAGATTGGTTTATTAATTTAATAAACGATTATTCTTGATGAAACGGTTATCTTTATAGCGATCATCTGCTATAAAATGTACACGTATATTATAAAGAGGTTATTTGATGTAATTTTATATGATACTAGACTAGACAAAGAAGCATTAATTACTTATTCATTCTTTTGAAGAAAAAATAGGGCAATAGATTAGGAAGGATAGGAAGTAGATATACGGGAAAATGTATCTTGTAATGGTAAATGGTCACTATCACTAATAGAGATAGGCAATGTGAAAAATACTCATTCTTTAATGCCTCTATACACAACCAACCTCAGGGACTAAAATGTAATATTCCTGTACCTGGAATTACACTCATTCACTCTTCAAACCGACACACAGAGTGAGAGGTACCTACCTAAATGGACATCAACAAAACCCCAAACACCGAGCAACAAACGCTCAGCATTAAATTTAAACTACCATCATATTTAATCTGAATATATAGTTGGAAAAATCGATTGAATCATTTCATTTTTTTATATATGTATCTTATATAAAAATGGAAAAATAATAAATCATTTTAAAAAGGTCTTTCAAAACCTAGACACATTTCGTGTTGCTGTTCGTGTAATATTTAAGGATGATCTGAACAGAATTTACAGCTTGTAACTAAATGTATCGACTTAGGTTTTATAGCTACTTCATACAATAAATTCGATACGAATATTACATTAAAGGTAAATTGACTATTCCAAATATTACATGAGCATTTTATGAGGTGCCGTTTCGAATTCAGAGTGTATTTATTTCTTAGTTGATTTTCATATAGCTTTCGTATTTATTGTCGACTTTATTTTATTACGTAAGTAAAAACTATTTTTTTAATCTGTGAAATAGCCATGACGATAAAAAGTTAGGAGAGTGAAAAATGGAACAAATGGTCAAATAAGCTATCATTAATCTTCAGCGTGACAGCTAAAAATGCTTGCTTGTAGATTGTAACTTAAGTATCTTCAAGCTTCCAGCCTTACATTGATATGAGTTTAGAAATGGAGATGAAAATTACATGTATTATATAGTAACAACGCTCTATCAAAAATGATTGTTAAAATTAGTATGTGCAGATGAGCATAAATATATAAATGTACGTAAGTATGTTAATATACCTATATATGTATGTGTATGTACTTGATCATTTTTACGTACAGGGAAAATGCTAAAGCTTAAGTATTACACCTGAACACATATTGATTTGGTGGTAGGGTTTTATACAAGCCTGATGTGGACAGCTAACCTATCACTTATTCCATGGCTTTTATAAAAGTAAAAAAAAGTGAAGTAACAGCCTGTAAATTAAAAACACTGCAGGGCTAAGGCCTCTCCCATTAAAGAGAGGGTTTGGAATATATTCCATTACGCTGTTCCATTGCGGGTTGATGGAATGAACATGCGGCAGAATTTCAATGAAATTAGACACATGCAGGTTTCCTCACGATGTTTTCCTTCACCGTTTCAACCTGAAAACATCGGTTTCACATCAGCTCATAATAAATTAATGATTAATTACTCAATTTATAATAATAGTCTGTTAGTTTTGTGTTCTGATTCGATGAATGAGGAAGTCAGTGTTATTTCAAGCGCAAGAGACATTACTTTAGTGTCTAGTAAGTTGTTTACTCATTGGTGATGAAAGGAAGGTTTAATATTTTTCAGTGCAAACACCACCATCGAATCTAAAAATATAACTCTAATTTTGGAGTAACAATAAATTTTTAAAAGTATTCAGCGAAATCATTGCTAAATTTTATGAATAACATTTTTTATTAATAAAATCTTTTCAAAGGGTGACTTAAATACATTCTCTGACTTCGTCGCGTTAAAATTTAACTCAATCAAAAGAGGCTGGAAACTGAAGGACTTAACAAATTCCTTTGTAAATTATCAATTATCTATCTATTAAATAATACGATTTTATAAACAGCGATACCAATAAATTAAGCTAACTTCTATCAAGCGTAGGAATGATTATCGTCAAGAATTTCTCTCTCTGTAAGTATATAAACTATAAGAGAATATTTATTTTGCAATACCTTAAAAGTAAAAATTAGATTTTGATATTTTTTAGATTGGATATTTTTCATAATTTCAATGATTAAATAATAATTTTGAAATACTATTTTTTTTAAATTAATTAACAATTTAATGGTACAATAATTTAAGGTAATAAACTACAATGTTTTATTAATAAATATATTTTAAGCTTTAGCACATTAGTCATAATTTATTATTAGATTTCATAAATTTTTAATTTAGAAATCCACGATAAAAATACATAAATAAATCTTTTTTCCCTCGGTAGTAAGAAAACGTCCACGCTACTGTGAAATACTAATTTCATGATGCATTGCAGAGGTTGAAATATTAGAAAATAAATGATATAAAAGTTTCAAACGCGTTTTTCATCAATTATTTATTTTTCATCTTAAAAATATTAGTATATTTATTTAGTTTTAACTATTGTACTACAGTGATTTTACAATTAATCAATTAAAGTAATAATCAATAGAAAATATTCGACATCGCAACTCTAATATTGCACAATTCGTCAGAAGTTTAGCTATAGAAGTACTGTTATTAAGCATGTTAGTGGTATCATCATATTGCACCCGTTTAAAAAGTATCTAGCGCGCATAGCAGACGGCATCCGCGCATGCGCCTGTCGTGAACATATCTGTGACGCGAACCCAGTTGCGGATTTACAAATTTGCCGCTAGTAGGTTATTCAATTTTTGCCGCCCCTACTAACTATTGAAATTCAAATTAATTACCTACATTTATTTTGAAATTGCAACTTTTTGATTTGTGTGATATCGTCCTTATTGCATCGGCTTTTTCCCGTTATTAGTATGATTATGAACTAGGTGATATTTCTTTAAGAACTAGATTATTTTTCTAACCCGCTATGTAGTGACGGGAATACGGATTACGGACGTACAGTGTATACATATAATTATAAGTATTTTTTATTCCTATAATATAATAACAAATTTTGGGTAAATTTGCCGCCCCTCTTAATCTTACGCCCTAGGCTCTAGCCTACATAGCCTATTAGTAAATCCGCCACTAATCGAACCTATAAGATTTTCCTCTACTTAAGAGTTCCTAACGCGAAGAAGTTTACAATTCAGAATTTTTATTAACCATCCTGAGTCGTTATACCATGTTGAGTTTGATACAGGTATTTATAGGAATAATACTAGAATATTGAAAGACGATATAAAGTCGTGGTGATTCTCATTGATGCTGGCTGACTATATAGGAAATATTATTTAGCCAACTGGCTACCTACCTTCCTCTTTTAAACTTACCTCTTGAATCACACTATGTATTAAAAAAATCACATCAATATACGTTGCGCAATTTTAAAAGTCTAAGCATACCTAGTGGACAGATATGCAGCGGGAAGCTATTTTTTATACTATGTAGTAATACCCATGTATCTCCCTCTTAAAACAAGCTGTCACATTTGCCATCCATTCCAATGTGTATGCATTTCTAGCGCAAAACCAAGATGTACGCGCTTTCTAACGCAGGGGGTAAATACTGCCAACCACAAACCACTTCGAAATGCTACAGAGAGTTTCTTGAAAGATAAAAGTAACAACATTTTATTGAATTTAATTTGAACCTCTAGATCTGCAGCTTTATAATCTAGCCACTATACATACGAGGGGCTTAAGATAGACGATTCAAACCACAACAGAAAAACCAAATCATCATTCATGAACATTGAGGCGAGTTTTCCTGCTATTACATGCAGTTATGTTTTCGCCTTGGTCCACTTTTCTCTCCGTTAATTAATTTAAAAAAAATGTTCGAAATAAAATATATAAAACCTTTTTTGTGAATGGATATAAATGCGTGGTTTTACTCATGTTCAATACTGCAGAATTATTATTAATGTAAATGTATTTATAAAGAAAAGGTCTTTTGTCATGGAAACGAAATGTCGTCCTTTTAACCCCGTTTATTTCAGAATATTATAAGAGCAAAATTCAAAAGAGCTTGTTAGGCAAAAGATACTCTAAAGAAGATTTCTTTTCATAATGTCTACGACGTTTTGTGTTATGGCTAAAAGCCTTTTTTATGAAGTTGTGTAGCAATAATTTAATGTTTTAGTTCTAAATGTCAATTAAATTAAATAAATGCATGATGTCATTTGCCAAGAGCCGAGATGGCCCAGTGATAAGAACGCGTGTACCTTAACCGATGATTACGGGTTCAAACCCAGGCAAGCACCACTGAATTTTCAGGTACTTAATGTGTGTTTATAATTCATCTCCTGCTCGGTGGTTCAGAAAAACATCGTAAGGAAACCTGTACATGTCTTATTTCATAGAAACTTTGCCACATGTGTATTCTCCGACCCGCATTGGTACAGTGTGGTGGAATATGTTCCAAAACCTTCTCCTCATAGGGAGAGGAGGCCTTAGCTCAGCAGTGAAAAGTTATACAAACATCCACTCGTCACAAAGTTTGGCATTTCTCTGCCCACAAATATCCGAACTACTGATTTACATTTGATTAATGTATGATATGGCAAAACAGATAAGAGTTACGGTGAATTGACTTCCGTATCACTGATTTGCCCTTATTCCGCCTTTTCAACCGACTTCCAAAAGGAGGAGGTTATCAATTCGTCTGTATTTTTTTTTTTTTTTTTTTTTTTTTTTTTTTTTTTTATGTTTGTTACCTCATAACTTTTTACTGGGTGGACCGATTTTGATAATTTTTTTTTTGTTTGAAAGGTAGTGCTTCCCGTGGGGTCCCATTTTTTTTATTTTTTTTTCCGATGATGGTATCCATGTGAAAACGACATAAGTCTTAAATTTGCATTATGTATATGCGCGACAAATAGGTGAATAACTGAAAATCACGTTAACCAATTTTGATAATTCTTTTTTTATTATAAAATATATACTTCAAGGGTAATTTGGTGAAAGTTTGGTAAGGTTCTGAGCACAGGATCCATGACAAAGTAACGGAACGGAAGGGAGCGGAACAATTCTGAGGAGCACGTTAGCGATACTCGGTCGAATCTTTTATTTATAGGTTATTTGGATATTTGAGTCACCTTCCGTAATGTGGTTATGTTTATGTAATTATCATAGTCGAATATTATAATCAACTAGCTACCCACCCCGGCTTCGCACGGGTGCAATACGGATACTAAATATACTACAGAATTTGTTTATATACGACATCACATCGCAAACTTCTAAAATTATCAGTGTTTCTTTACTATATTGTTCATGTATTATATACACAAACCTTCCCCTTGAATCACACTATCTTTTAAAAAAACCGCATCAAAATCCGTTGCGTAGATTTAAAGATATACGGACAGAGAAAGCGACTTTGTTTTATACTATGTAGTGATGGAACTCCTATACGGCTCGCAGTTAGGGTGCGATATGGGGCAGAATTTCTTACTATCTTTAATCAAATTTTGTGTATGTGATGTGATGTCATATGATGTACGAAATATAGTTGGTCTTTTTCAAAGTTTTTTTGCTGAGTTCGATTACAGCTCTTTCGAGGGATCCTTGTAGTTTACGCCGCGTGACGTATTAAATCCGCATTTTCGAAAGTCTATTTTTGCTTTATTCGCAAGTTTCCTTTGAAATTGTCCTCGAAGTAGTTTCTGACTCATATAAACGGAACGCTTAATCTATCCATATTAAAAAAAAATAGTTAGTCAACATCAGCTTCACTTAAAATCAAAAAATAAATAAAATTTTAACAAAAAGAAAAACCGACTTCAAACAAAACACTATTTTAAAACAAATGAATATGCACGAAAAAGTAATAAAAATAATTGCGTATTCAACATATTTTTTAGAGTCTTCCTAAGTTAAATGAAATGAAAAATATTAGACTACTTAAAAGTCGATTAACGATTATATCATGTAGTTATAATTATTGTTATATTTGGAGTCGGTGTCAGCCAATAAAACCCTACAGTATATCTATCAAAAAACAATACGAGAATACTTTAACAAATATGTTTTTTACAAATTACCTTTTACACAATAATATACTGGATCAATCAAGGGGCTCGTATCGCTTTTTTCTTTTTTTTGTTGGGGCAAGGGCACCGTGGCTGACACCGGCTCCAAATATACCAATAACTATAACTACATGATATAATCGTTAATCGCCTTTTAAGTAGTCTAATATTTTTCATTTCATTTAACTTAGGAAGACTCTAAAAAATATGTTGAATACGCAATTATTTTTATTACTTTTTCGTGCATATTCATTTGTTTTAAAATAGTGTTTTGTTTGAAGTCGGTTTTTCTTTTTGTTAAAATTTTATTTATTTGTAGTATCTACTAGATTTGAACATTGAAAATTCATTGATAGTTTGTTTTTACTTGACTTACTTTGACGTCAAGTATGCATTTTTTTTTAGAGAGTCGAGATGGCCCAGTTGTTAGAACGCGTGCATCTTAACCGATGTTTGCGGGTTCAAACCCAGGCAAGCACCGCTGATTCATGTGCTTAATTTGTCTTTATAATTCATCTCGTGCTCAGCGGTGAAAGAAAACATCGTAAGGAAACCTGCATTTGACAAATTTCATAGAAATTCTGCCACATGTGTATTCCACCAACCCGCATTGGAACAGCGTGGTGGAATATGTTCCAAACCTTCTCCTCTATGGGAGAGGAGGCCTTTAGCCCAGCAGTGGGAATTTACAGGCTGTTGTTGTTGTCGATACGTTTTTTTTAAGGCTTAGCTTGAGAATATTTGTATATTTCAGCGTAACTTTAGGTGTATAAATCTAAAATAATAGTAGCCTAAGTTACTCCTTATTTCATCACCTATCTGACAGTAAAAGTCCCGTCAAAATCGGTCCAGCCGTTCCAGAGATTAGCTGGTAAACATATAGACTACAAACAAAAAAATTGTTAAATATTTTTATTTTGGTATATGTACCGTGTATACATACACATGGAGTTAGTAAAACGCGGTTATTTTAATTTTACAAACAGACACTCCAATCTTTTTATTTGCATAGATAAATAAGTGGTGTCAGTTATAAAATTAAATATATGTTTTAGTTATTGTAACACGTTAACACAGACGATTAATCATTACGCAAATTATAAAGTAACTTCACACGTATGGGTGTTATATGAATCGGGTGTTACATTCATGAGTAAGCCACAATATGCCAATGTAGCTGAAATTCTACTTTGATAAAATTTTAATGCAATTCATTAGTGGGCAATGTGATGTGATGATTTTAGAATAATTTAACAGCAATTCGTACAAACAAACATTTAGAGTGATTTAATATTTAATCATTGCATTGTTTACTACGTGTATTTTACAATTCAATCGAACAATAGAATTACGTATTATTTATTAAAGGTTTTGATTTCCTTTTTTTTTCATGTTTATTAGTCTGCCAATACGGTGACCATGAAGGTTATACGTATTTTCAATATAAAAAAAGCAAGTGCTATGACCTTCTACGAAGTTCTCCTTTCTCCCTTCCATCATGACACCTATAACATTCTTTGAAATTACGTACGAATAAGATTTACACGAATTTACTTGAAATTTATATCCACCAATTTCACGTTATACGAAATTACGAAAACCAAAGCTAATATTCCACCTTCCTAGCAATTTTAAGTCATATCTCGTATTATGTAATACTTTAAAAGGAAGCTGATTTTATGTCAAACCCAAATTTTAATATTTGATGATTAGGGTGCGGGGTTCGAGATATTATTAAATATTGTAAATATGTCATCTCATTTTATGCTTCCATTGCATATATAAATTTATGATGTTATATTGATGAGTCGTTCTTTCGTTTCCGTTTTATAACCGTATTCAAAGAGATATGTCGTCTCATTATGCTTCCAATCAGTTCAATAGCTAAAGAAAAGAACAAAATTTTCTCTTTTCAAAGTATAATATAATGTATTATACTTGATTGAGGAATTTAAAAAAAAAAAAGAATTATAGTAATTGTTTTAAACTTATTATTGTAAAGATCTTTATTCTCTTATGAACGTAATGTAAATATGATAATAAATTAATGTACCTAACATTAATTTATACTATTATAAATGTATATCATAGTATATCAGTCACTCACATAAATCAATACAAATCTTATCTAGATATAGATTTTAGACACAAAGGTACGAAGGTATTTATTGAGAACAGTAATTTCTTACCAAAATTAATATTTCCGTAATAAAGGAAAGAGAATAAACGAAATAAATACGTAATTACCAGAAATGCTTCTCACAAGGATTCGGGATTGTAATTCCAGGTCAATGACCTAGTTTAGTATAATCATTTAATCTCATTCTAAGTGGAATATAAGTGACATTATAAGTAACCTTAGTGATGGAACGGAATAATAACCAAATGATATCTAATTAAAACTTAACATTTGGCTAAACAAATATTTTTTTTGTATTCATAAGGATTAAAGACTACCTAAAAGGTTATTGAACAAAAGTGTTCTTCTATGATAATAAAATAACTTATTTATATGTACTTATATTGCACTCAGATACCTTTACTACCGAACAGGAAATCTGATAGATAGTTTTAGAGTAAATGCATAAAGACTGAACTGCTTGTGCACAAATATGCACCATATTTTTTTGCGTAATTATATATTGCATTTTCTTTAGAATGGGTGTGACTGAATTTAATCAGCAATAAATTACTAGTGTCAATGTAATATTTATTTTATTAATGAGAGTCCAACATAAAGGGTGTAGTGACTACTGTGTTTAGTAACGCTTTGAGCAAGTTCGTTGGGTTGGTTTCATCCTTTCCACCCAGTAATATTTAACGTTGTACCGGGTTTTTGGGGTGAGTGCGATGCTACAGGCACAAGGGACATATATTCTCAGTTCCTTTTTAAATAAGTAACTGTTCATCACGATTCATAAAGAAATTTATTTTAATTTGGTACAAACCTTAATCGGATAACGTATAAGTATTCAAAAAGCCTCAGTCGTCTGAAAGCTTGTTGCTAGATTTAGACTAGTCTAAATACTGAAATGTTCTCCAAGTATTAGAGCTGACTATTGTTTTGAGCGCTTAGGGTGTTTAAGTGTGTTTTGTTTTCGAGAAATCCTTGAGATAGATTTGCATCTCCAAAGCGAAGATTCGTTATAATTTTCCCTTAAGCTTCTTTGAAAGAAATAACATATCGAGAATAATATAATATTATAGTAAATATTGAAAGCTTAAATGAAAAAACATACGGAACGGACATGAAATTACATAAATTCTCTACACTCAATTTGATAAAAAAATCAATACAAACGAGCTCAGATGATCCAATAAAAATCGCGGCTGAAAATCCGGCGCATGTACCATTTGGCTATCACCGATTCATAACGTAATTAGCGTTGTGTGGGCGTGTCCTATGATATTTTTTACGTGTGTAATAACAAAGTGCTTTAGGGTGCTAAAGGGAATACGTTAACGACGTCTAATCTTAAAGACAAGCCATTTGCGTAGAGAATATAATAGCTTGCGAATGTGTGCAGAAACAGAAGTGCACCCTTTATTTGACTGACATCTCGGGACTATTTTATCCAACAAGATCAAAGAGAATTGGGAAGAATGAACAGGCCTTTTATGCTTTTTTTTCACTGTGAATCCTTCCAAATACTTTCGAATTCTGACTTGTAACTGGATTTTTCTTGTCTCAAGCATCCAAACATTTTTCTCTGCCTTTATTAGCATTATATCAATTAGTTGACTGTCTTGTGGATCTAGTGTATAAACCCCAAATTAGTCAAAAAAAAAAAAAAAAAAATTCTTGAATATCAGACCTTTTTTTTACCAACTTAAAGACGGAGTCTTTAAGTTGGTAGTGTGTGAAATGATCATGCATTTGAACTATTTCCAATCTTGTCGGATTTACCAAACTGTAAGTAACATTCTAAGGCAAAGTTTTAGCACTATTTTATTATTGAACTTTAAAAAATTCAGAGATATTATATTAGCAAAACCTATTTTCTTATCGCAAATCGTTTTGAACAACTTAACTACTCGACAACGAATCTTAACATAATTCACAAACCAAATTCAGAGAATCTTTAAAAAATCTCACTTTTAATGTTTCAATTACAGCATATTTAAATGAACCAGCGTTTAGTAACAGTCACAACAAAAGGACGTTTCGTACTCCTTTGTTAGCCCTACACGACGGTTGACTTATTAGCTACCTTTTGTTCTCATACTATATCGCTTTAAGTGTGCCCAAGTATTCTTCAGTTACAAAAGGAAATATAAAGACTGCCTTTTCGGTTGGAACATCGTCAGCGTCTTAAATAAAGGTTATATCACGATCAGGTTGGCTAAAAGGGCCTCGCGTGAATTGACCCATTTATCATTGCTTTTGTCTAAAATCTATGTTAGTTTCCCATATTGTGAGATAATCTTAAGATTTCAATTTGCATAAACGATGTTTATCAATTTAAAATCTATTTTTACGTATTAACGCGAAAATACTAGTGTCTTTTAAGTTTGACTGTTTCTGAGTTGTTATTGTAATCAAATTTGAAGATATTGTTAAGTAAATATTTACTTTCTTTATATGCATATGTTTAGCTATTCCACATATTTTCATATTATTGTTTTAGGCGTGGGCACTGGTCATATCTTCTTTTATTGTGACAAAAAAATTTATGGTACAGTTCCGTCAACAATTTTTTTTCATCGTCAGGTGGCCCTGATTGTGAGTAGTCAACATCACCCATAGACAATGACGCTGTAAGAAGTATTAACTATTCCTTACATCGTCAATGTGCCACCAATCTTGGGAACTAAGATATTATGTCCCTTGTGTCTGTAGTAACACTGGCTCACCCCCCCCCCCCCTTCAAACCAGAACAAAACAATACTGAGTACTGTTATTTGGCGCTAGAATAACAAATAATAATATGATAAGTGGGTGGTACCTACCCAGACGGGCCTGATGATTTTTTTGTCTACCTGCGTTATACTTTATTTGAAACCGGCTCAAAATTGTAGATAAATTAAATCAATCTTGTACATATTTCTTGAATGTGACTTATGTATGTATTTGTTTGTGTACAATTAATAGTATTTCGATTTGAAATCACCAGAAAAAAAATGTTTGTTAGTTTCAATTGTTTCACATACAAAATGTGGCATAAACCCGTGAAAATCCCGGATACAATGAGCGTTCAGATATTGTATAGTCTTAGGTATTTCAAACGTACTACGATCATCACAATACACGAACTGCCATGGGCGAGCTTATAATACACGCCTGCCGTTTGATACAGAATGATATATTTTGGTGTTTGTCAAAATTTCACAATAATACTTGCAGGGGTGATTTTTAAACAAAACATTTTTTTTAATATGGGTCAAATTTATCCATTACTCCTTTGATATATAGCAGAAGCTCTGATTAACAGCTGAGAGGGAAGTGGTTAGATCGCGGGTCTCAACCCAGACAGGCACCACTGAATATTCATGTGCTTAATTTGTGTTAATAATTCATCTCGTTTTCGACGTGACGTGAGGAAACCTGCATATGTCTAATTTCAAATAAATTCTGCCACATGTGTATTTCACCAACCCGCATTGGAACAGCGTGATGTGATGGACTATGTTCCGAGCCTTCTCTTCGAAAGGGAGAGGAGGCCTTAACCCAGTATTGGGAAATTAACAGACTGATGTTGTTGTTATTCCTGCATGGCACAATAAATTAATTAAGCTACGAACTGAATCGAATCTCATCGCTTGTTTTTTTACTTTTTTTCCTGAAGCGGTTAAAACGAGAATATAATGGGGGTATTATAATGGGGGTATCCGCTTGGATAGCAAACATCGATCTAGTAGCTTTAAATGTATTTAATGGTTGACACACTTTCTTAAAGGTTTTCAATCTTGAGACAAATCTTACAGGTCCACGAGGCTTACCAATAATTTGGGAATAGTGGTGATTGAAAACAAAGTCAAGTATCCTATAAACTCGTTAACCCTTAATAACGATTGAACTAGAAGATGCGATCTTAATACATTCCCTTAAAGACTCAATAGGCAAACTGTTACGATTAAATATATGTGATATTATAGTTTTTGATCGTAGTAAAGTATTTTATTTTATTTTGAAGTACTGTTGGAAGAATTTTAACTAATGATATCAAGTTCAAACTGAGTCAACAAGAAGTAGTCCTGACTTCTTGTTTTATGTGCTTAATTTGGGTTTATATTTCATCTCATGCTTGACACGTTAAATTTTAAAAGTAAATTCTGACATGTCCATCAAAAAACATCAGAAAAGCTTAGTATCACTCAATAAAGAAGGCAGTAAAAAAGTGGGTCTATCATAGCTTGGATATTGAACCACAGTTACAATATATTTACTAATAGCTGATTACATTAAAACTCTCAAAGGGTTGAAAAATCAAATACCCAAAGTTAACACTCAGCGGTGTAAATAACAAAGCCACTATAGTTTTTGACGAACTACATATAAATAAATGTGTGTGTGTCTGAACCGATTGTTATAAATAAATTAAAAAAACCAACATAATTCAACGCAAAACTTACCAAAGAATATTCTAGAAGGTGGAACAAAAATACAGCGCCGAATTTACTGGATCCGTTTATACTTTATGCGACTTGAGTTCATTTATCACGCACCTCGACGTATATTATCAGCGCTCTGGCGTTTTTTTTTTGCGTGATTGATGCGGCCTATTTAGGATATGAACCCACATAGGTGTACCACATCAAACGTTTTGCTCATATAGCGTGACATGTAGCGAATTTAGAATGGAATGAATATTTTAATACGCGTATTTCATGTGTCGTTTGACAAGAATCGTTTCGAAATTATTACTCTTAAAATTATATATCATGTGCTTTTGTTGAATGATAATTTGATACAATGTAACTTACATTATATAGTATTGTAAATTTAATTATAATATAGTTGGCAATCGAGCAGGAGCCTCACGTGATGAAAAGAGACTAAGACTGTCCATGGATATCTGCAACAGAGTCTTACAAGTGTGTTACCGACCTTTAAGATATGTGTAGGCTTTCCTTAAATGTTTCTAAGTCGTATCAGTTCGCAAAAACCGCCAACGGAAGTTGGTTGCATAGAGTAGTTACGCGAGGCATAAAATGCTTTAAAATCGCGCTGTTGTGGATTTTCAGACATCTAGGTAGAATAGAACTTCAGTTTGACGCAATATCCGGAAATGATATCCAATATGCTACAGCTAGCCTAAGGCCTTTTTGTAACTAAATCCACAATACTGCTCCAATGCGCGATAGATTTTACATACGTCAGAATTTTATTCAGTTATCGTGAGTGTATTCACTCGATGTTTTCTTTTCCTGTCGAACGCTAGATGAAATATCAATACAAATGAAGACATAAAAAGTCAGTGAATACGGACACTAGGTAAACTACACTTTACTAAAAATGAGTAGGTTTTTTTAGTTTTTGAATATACCTATATGTTTACCTGCAGTGTGTCTCGTACGTATTAAAATATACGACATATATATTAACGTATGAAGAATCTAATGAGTGTATAATTTTTGTTCAGCACTAGCCCTTTCAGTGTAATAAAAATAAAAGTTGTATATAGTCTCTTATTGTATTCCTCTTCACACGGGTATAATAAGGATCTTTTATAATGATGAACAAATAAAAAAGAAAAAGTCTTGCATTTTTCTTTCTATAAGATTGAACTTCTCTTTTCTCAATCATAATATGAATGTAAAATAAATATAAAACTTAATTTTAAATCGTTCTGCTTATTAATAAAAACCGTTATAAAATCCATTGTCATTAAAAGATCTAAGAGTAAAGCAATTTTCTTTAATAATATGTAGAGATAATAGAACAATTTTATAAGACAATTATTTATTCTTTTATTGTATTTTTATATATATCTTAGAGATATTATTTCAGGAAATGTTTTTAAATTCAACAACAACGAATTGTGTCTCGAGATATTCTTTTTCATTGGCATTGGCACACGAAAAACTAACAAATGTCCATCAATTTTTACAAATACGCGTCTACGTCTTTTGTCCCATATGTAACATTAACAAAATACTTTGCTCACAAAAATTTTTTTTTCGACTATACTATACATTATATACATCTACTATATATATATATATATTATTAAATATCTCTAGTTTTAAAAATGAAAGTAATGTAAAGTACCTTTAACTACATCACAAAAAATGTATGCTATTTGAAACATTAGATTTCTATATGTATAATATACACTTAATACTTTACAAATATTTGTATATATTTATTAATATTAGCTGTTTTTAAAATCTCATATGTTTTTTAATACGATTAATGAGCGTATAAGTATTTTCTAGGTGAACACAAAAATAAATGTAACTTATTAACGATAAATTATGAATACTGACACGAATATACAGAAACAAATATAAAAAAAACGGTAAAGAAACGGGTTTTGATTAAATTACATAAATAATCTCAAATTCTATATATATTAAAAAAATTATCTACGTTCCATTTTTGAACTGTTATTTCCTATTCTATTAACTCACGCTAGCGAATTAAAAGGATCAACATAGATTTATGTCGAGCTGTTTGCGAAGCCTGCGTACCGTGACAAGGATATCTAAGTAACTAATTGTTTATTTGTCTCAATTAACGACACTACGTGTAAGCTTGTAATGAAACGAAAGAAAAATAAATTGAAAGCATATAATTATTATTAAAAAAAAAAAAAGTATCGCACATTTCCCTACAACCGCCTCACCATACTTGAATGTTAATTCTTTCACGCTATACTTTTTTATCTGGTCGTTATTTCATATCTGCGGATGTGGAAATGGGTCACCCAAAGTCAAGTAGGTACCACGGCTCATATTAATCACACTATCAATGGTTTGAATTTTTTTCAATTTGATAATACCTTAATCTGAAGGAAATTCAGCGGTTTTTTTTTTGGACAATATGGTATTATTTACAAATATTTAATATCAAAAGCAATATAGCCAGGAGGCGATCCTTCATTTACAACGCGTACTATCAGTTAACTCACTAATTGTACAATAGCATGCAAAAAAAAATACAAAAAAACATTCCTGTCTTTTATTTACTTATATACGTTATACTTTATGGTAATCTTATACACAATATATGATTTGTTTGTAAGGGGATATATTTAATTTGATTCAATTATTTCAACAATTTGATTACATACTGAAACCTATATTGTAATGTTTTTGTGGAATAAATCACCGTCAGACTTAGAGCAGGCCAAAGGCTGCTTTATCCTAATTTTATTTGAGGTCTTTTACATACTCCACCCATCGTTTCTATGGTCGTCCCCTTCCTCTATATCCATCCACGTCCTTGCTCATGGATTAAAAAAGGCCTTCTTTAAAGGCCGGCAACGCACCTGCTATCCCCCTGGTGTTGCAAATGTCCATGGGCGGTAGTAGTCACTTTCCATCAGGTGAGCCTCCTACTCGTTTGCCACCTATGTTATAAAAAATATTTAACTATTATTATGATTATTATTTTTTACCTATTCATTTTACTATCTGGTGTCACGAGCTAATAACTACTCTTAGTATGAATATACTAATATATTTTGGTTTGTATGATATTATTAGAACGAATTCACGGACTATATTGTATACATATTTATCAATAGAAGGCTTTTAATTTATTTTGATAGCATTTAATTCGACATCAATATAATTTTAAATGCTCGATGATATTAATATCCGTGTTCCATTATCATTTATTGAAATAAGTCTGTTTATTTTCATGTAATTTGATTTAATTTTGTGAACAAAAATGATGATACAAAGCCTTTATTGTACAAGGGAAAGGCAAATTAAATATCCATGAAATATCTCGTATTATTTAATGATAATAATCTATTACTATTGTACAAACCGTTGGACCGTGTTGACATACCGTTTCATATATATTGTAAAAAAAATTGAGGAAAAGGTTTGATCAGCACTTATCCCAAGAACGTCAGATTCAATTCGTTATCTTTAATTCCTACCAAAATTTTGTAAGCATCTAGCACTGATTCATTCTAAACCTCCTATTTAGCAATTCCCCATTTGACTCGAAAGAGGAGCTTGAGCGTCTTCTAAATCTGTGAATATGAATTGAATATTCATATTTCGTCATTGTAAATATGACCTTATTCTTATTTCTTCGAATTTCTTAAGAAGGTCAAGTGGCTCCCATTTCCCACTCTCACAGGAATACTTACATTCTCCATCGTCTTTATTCAATAATTTTTCATCCTTCAATTCCGCTCTATTTATAGAAACTATTCAAATTTTTCAGTTCTATACATAATCGAACTCCTTTTTGGAGTAAGATGTGCATTATAACTTCTTTGATTTAAAAGCATCTTAAATACTATCTCAGAATATAATGCTGTAAATATCACGAGAATTAAATTAAATTTGATACGTGGATTTTATCTAATTAAATACATAAATATGTTTACGCGATATATGTATTTGTATATCAATAATTGTACTTTAATTTAGCTTAAGAACATTATTATTTCATTCTAATATATTATGTTTGTTATACGCTCCACCCTTTGTTACATCTTATTCTTTCGTGAACTTGTCTCGAAGAAAACGCTGTTATAGCGATAAAGCCGGGTCTTGTGCATGTAAAGTTAAAGTAAAGTAACAGCCTATAAAATTTCCACAGCTGGGATAAGGCTTCCTCTTCCATTAAGGAGAGGGTTTGGAACATATTCCACCACGCCGTTCCAATGCAAGTTGGTGGAATGCACATGTGGCAGAATTTAGATGAAATTAGACACATGCAGGTTTCCTCACTATGTTTTCCTTCACCGCCGAGCACGAGACGAATAACAAACACAAATTAAGCACATATATATAGTGGTGCTTGCCTGGGCTTGGACCCGCAATCATCAGTTAAGATGCACGCGTTCTAACCAATGGCCCATCTCAGCTCGTGCATGTGAGGATGACTTATGTAAACTTACATATATTGGAGTAAAATAAATAGCCATTAGATTTGACTCGATTTCAAATAACGTACATTTATTTTTCAATAAATCCGATTTGAATAAATACTGTAACCATTTCTGTTTTTTTTCTAACTTTTCAATCGAAGAAAATTAGATTTGGGTTCACAAGTATTCGAAACAATAAAACGTTTGAATTTGAATTGATTTTAGATTACGTTGTATTGGAAACAAATGATGATTATTTCCGTATTCTATTATTAGTATTCATTAAAATGTTACATATATATATACATGTATAGATATATATATATGGCTATACATGTCATGAATTCTAAAAGTTGTATTTAGCATTTTTAATTGAAGTTATAAATAATTTGAATTTGTCGTATATCAATTATTGAAATCTAGCAAAATGAATTTCCACAGCCAATAGATAAAACATCAAAGATTTTTATGAACCATGTTATTTGTAAAATGATTTGGTGCAATTTAACCTTAAATTTTTCATCGCCAAAAGCATTATTTACGTTCAAAGAATGCATTTTCAAACCGAAGCTATAATTATCCCTCCATTAGTCCTATCTCTTTTTTTCGTTTAATTATTGCATATGAGTGAAAGTGAGAAAAATAGTATAGGGTATTGTGACACCTAACTTTAATATCCTTTGGATATTCGTTCCCAATGAAGTAAGTTCCGGTATATGATTCGCTCATATAAATGCGGATTAAACTTCAGATCTGGATGAATATATTCGATGCGGTCAATTGAGTGTCTGCGTCGTTGGCGTGACAGCACTTCAAAGTTAAAGAACAATGGTAATAAATCATTTGATCCCGTCAAATTCAGAGGCATGATATCCAGAATCTATTTGAAAAGAAATATTTTTTGGTTATTTCTCCTACCAATGAAGTAAATGTACATTTTTTTTAAACATCAAGAACAACAACAAAAGCCTGTGAATTCCCACTGCTGGGCTAAAGGCCTCCGTTCCCTTTGAGGAAAAGGTTTGGAACATATTCCACCACGTCACGTAGAATTTCTATGAAATTTGTCACATGCAGGTTTCCACACCATATTTTCCTTCACCGCTGAGCACGAGACGAATTATAAAGACAAATTAAGCACATAAATCAGCGGTGCTTGCCTGGGTTTGAATCCGCAATCATCGGTTAAGATGCACGCGTTCTAACCACTGGGCCATCTCGACTCTTTTTGAACATCGAATCGGAAAAATCCTTCCAAACCTACTTAATCGTATAAAAAATATATATTCATTCAATAACTCGATCAGATTACTGAATAAATTAAAAGTGTATTTGTAATTAATTCCGATACGAGCCTATAAGATACGATTTCAATCAACGGAACACGTTTTGAGTCGAAATTATTTCGATTTCATTCTGTTTTTGTAAATTAAGTCTTTTGTACACGTAATTAAGTTCACTCAAATTACATTCGTAATAATATGTGTGACTATTGTGTGTGTTTATCACAGAAATCAGTATAATTCTCTGTAGGCTTCACGGGCTTTTTGAAGCTCGGATACTTTGCCAATTTTTGAACTCTATGCTGCTACTATGAATAGGGCACATCAGGTGATTGAACTCAGGAAGCCCTATAAGCTAGTCACTATATGTATATGAAATCTTAAGATACACAAAAGTCTACGATGACTTACAAGAGATTCTTGTGAGCGGAAAGAAAAAAATGTGTTTCCATCAGATGTCAACGGGATTCATATAGCTATTTCCCATATTGATCTAACCTTGCCACTGATAATAAAAGTTTGGAATGGTAACCAATAAAGATGCCAAGTGGTCTACTTGACATAAAACTTTGAAGACTTCTGTACTAGACCAACGAGGCAGTCAAGAGGTAAATTATCCAGTCCACCCAACTTGCACTAAACCATGTCATAATATAATCCCAAACTTTCATTTATATGGTTTCCTCGCCTGTTACAGAGATTAACAATCTCAATGCAAGGTATATTCAAATTTCAAAGGCAAGATTTAGCAATGGAAACTTCCAATTAATCTTAATCAAAATCCCCGAGATTGACAAGTACGACTATAGTATATACATATTAATGAGTTCGAAACTTGAAATCGGTATTTTAATTTATTTCTAAGTATAAGATTTTAAATTAACGTGGTTACTTTTATTATTACAGTTATTTTATACGGGATATGTATCATGTGTTTTTTTGGTTGGTGGAACTCGATATTTCAACATTATCTACGAATGTTTTGTTCATGAGACTCACTTATATAATAGCTGTAATGATTTAAAAATGCCACACGGCTGGAGCGATTTTGAGGGGTAGGTGCTATGTATAGCTGATGTAAGAAGCAGTAACTTAGGCTACAAGAATACTTTTTTTGTTAAAATCAAACGCGCGCGAAGCCACAGTCACGGCTAGTTTACAATAAGATTACTTTACAATGTCAAAGCTAATTAACTTTTATCATACAGAAACCTATACTACCTTATATTTCGTTAATTAATTACTCATTTAGGTATACTTATAAAAATGAAACGAAAATTATTTTCTTTTTCATTTGATTCATATTGAAATAATTGAACATGCGAATGTCATAAAATATATTTATACAAACTCGTGAGATCACGTAATGTATTAAAAGATATATCTTCATAGCTTTTTTATAACTAAATTTCATACGCCATCACTCCGTACGCCTTATAGCGCACTCGTTGCTGTACATAAAACGTGGCTAACAGACCCAGTGTACATAAAACATAAGATAGTATAGTCATTGCTAATTAGTAATTTATGAAATACTAACTACCCGCACCGGCTTCGCACGGGTGCATTACGAACACCAAATATACCACAGAATTTGTTTATATACGACATCACGTTAGAAACTTCAAAATTATTAGTGTTTCTTTATTATATTGACCATATATTATATACAAAAACATTCATCATGGATCACTCAATCTAAAAAAAAAACCGCATCGAAATCCGTTTCGTAATTTTAAACAACTAAGCATACATTAGGACAGAAATAAGTAAGCGACTTTGTTTTATTCTAAAGTCCTATTTTGAATTATAGAGTCTATATTTTGATTATTCAACCAGAAGGAACTCTTTGTGTCAATATTCGTATTGTTATAAGGTTGTTGTTGTTGGTAGTGTTTATTTTTCTATGCACTCTTAATGTAATTTTGATGTAATGATTTCAAACGCTGAGATGGCTCAGTGGTTAGAACGCGTGCATCTTAACCGATGATTGCGGGTTGCAAGCCCAGGCAAGTATATATGTATGTGCTTAATTGTGTTTATAATTCATCTCATGCTCGGCGGTGAAGGAAAACATCGTGAAGAAACCTGCATGTGTCTAATTTCATTGAAATTAGAACCCACATTGGAACAGCGTGGTGGAATATGTTCCAAACCTTCTCCTCGGTGAGAGAGGAGGCCTTAGCCCAGCAGTGGGAAATTTACAGGCTGTTACTGTTACTGATTTTAAACAGATTTATTTATACGCGATATTTTAGTTTTTTTAATAAAATTCTGTTTTTAACGTGATGAATAAATTGATACAATCATTTCTAAAAAAAAATATATTTTGTGTGAAATTCAAAAAGTCTTAAGTGCCTCGGTATTAACTTTTGATTGAATTCGTTGCAGGATGTTCAAACACGGGTTGATAAATTATTTTTAAAGCCATTCAATCACGGCGCCTCTTTGATACTGTTTTTTTTTACGAGTTTGTTTTTATTTTGTGTCGACACATCAACGAATTTGTTTCAGAAAATAATTGGTCTGCTATCGATGTGGTCGATTCAGACTTTTGATTTCCTATAATTTTTTATTTTAATTTGAGGATATTATAAAAGTATTTTTACTTAATAATGTAAAACGGGTACAATCAAGAGCAAAACTGAGAAATCAATACAACAACGTAAGATGGTTTCTTATATAAGAGAAAAAGAGATAAAAAATAACGAAATAAATTGTAATAACTGGTACTTTATTTATCGAATTGCTATTTGTAATTTTTATAATTTACTATTTTTTTAATACATGGCAAGACTAAATTAATGTAACAAATTGCAGCTGGGATAGCTTGTTTCAATTATTATAAAATAGTTTTATAATATAAGTAATGGATCTTCTTGGTTGGTATTTTTATGCTTAATTAAATTAATAAAAATGTAATTAAATACTACTGTTTTACTACCATACATTGATTAATAAAGTACGGGAATAAATTTAATAATCCATTTAATACATTTCAAACCCCAGTAGATCAGTATACCATAAGTTACAAATGTCAGTGTAAAAAAAACACATATTAGCTCTACG
The DNA here is from genome assembly GCF_905220365.1 of Vanessa cardui. NCBI lineage: Eukaryota > Metazoa > Arthropoda > Insecta > Lepidoptera > Nymphalidae > Vanessa > Vanessa cardui. Next base: position 5,228,115 of record NC_061136.1, read on the forward strand.
CCATAATACAACATGTCATTTGGATTACAATATTGGAACGATGAAATGAACAAAGATGAAAGAAATAAGGAAAATGAAACATTTTATCTTGAACCGCGAAAGGGCTTTAACGATAACGGTTTACGTTTCGCTGCTTATAGAAAAGCGAATATAGAATTTCTTATACAAAGAATGAGGTACAATTTGTAAATTTACCTACGTTCTGAACCGTCCATCCAAGGGTCCTTGTCATATTATGCTAAGCAATGAAAGATTTCAGGGATTTGAAAAGATATTATTAACCATTCAATGAAAAATTTGGTAATAATTATTGGACATAATTCATTGAAGAAGAAAACATAAATTTGAATGAGCTTTCTATTTTTAAATTTATAAATTAAAAATCGAATACAAGATTCTATTTTTAAGATTTGTTTTTATTGAAGAACTTTGTTTGTGTTTGTGCGTGTACACACTTATTGATCACCAAGGGTAAAATTGTATCTTATTAATGTATTATGTAACACTAGTATTAATCAAATTAACTTCAGTTAATCTGGAAAACAAACTCCTGTTAGGTATTACTTTTAAAGTAAATTATCAGTCTGCGAATAATGCTTATATTAGGGTCAAGATATTTCAATGATAGTTACATGCCTAGGTTTAAGTCCATTATAACTATCTCACCTTATAGAAATTTATTTTCAGACAAATTAAAACTAAAGTCAGCTATGTGTAGTACATATAAATGCTTAGAGTACAGAACGTACGTTCATACATTTTACAACACAGAGACAGACTAATTATAAAATGTAATAAGCTAATACGCTAGAAATAGGGTTCGTTGTTCCGATTAAGCTATGAGAATGGCTACCTTGGGTCATTAATGAAGTTTTAGTGCTCTTGACTACTCGTAGTTTGTCGATGACGTAGTTCAGAATACAAACCACATTTTGTTCAACTCTAGATATTTAAATTTATATCAGTTTTAAAATGACTGAATAAGATTTCGTAAATATACTTTACTTATACGTTTATAATGTTCGATTTTAGTTGTAGTCTTTTTTATCACTGTTTTTCTACTTCTATATACACCTTCATTTAATCTTATCACTAGTATTAGGAGTGGAGATGACAATAAATTCGCTATTGACGCATTAATATGTCATACTGTGCCTCTTCATTGTCAAGCTAGTGACGCTAGTCGCTCTGGATTTGAACAAATGAAACCTATTAATAAATAAGATGATACATATAAATAAAACTTACCCTATATAATAGCAGGTACAAAAAATAGTATCATTATATATATCATTATAAATAGAGCATTAGTTCAAGAGATTGCACCCTACATAAAATAAATTTTATATGTTTTTAATATTAGTTTAGATAATAATGAAATAAGTTTAGATAATAAAAGGTTTTATTAAAATTATAAAGCAAACCCAACGTATCCTTCTTGCGTTATTTGTATAAAAATTTATAGCTTAAATAATAATTGCTTAATATAAGAGTTGTTCAGCAAAACATTTGGCATTTCTAAGATTTCAGAGTATTTAAACAAAGATTAACCGATGAGAATATTCTTATATAAACTGTACTTATAAATATTCAAGAGTTCTTAAGTTTCAATTATTTATATAGGAACTTGCGTACTCTTAACACAGTCAATATTCGCCGTGGGAAAACATCAAAGCCAAGCTTAGTGTATGTAACAGTTAAAGAATCCTTAGCGGCGATACGATACACTGACAATAGATTTATTTAGTTTGACTCCGATACGGGATAAGTACTCCATTGTGATTATTTACAATACAAAGGATACACTTACAAAAGACCAAATGCCTGAAAGAGTTATGGTAAAGTGAAGACTCATATATCAATCCAAATATACTTTATACCAGTCGATTCTCGCAAATCATTTTATATGTGAGCTAAGTTCAATTCGAAATATGAACTTTTTTTCATGGAATAGGTTGGCTGACGAACATATGGGCCACCTGATGGTAAATGGTCAGCATCACCTATAGACAATGACGCTGTAAGAAATATTCACTATTCTTACATCGTCAATGCGTCACAAACTTTGGGAACTAAGATGCTATGTCCCTTGTGCCTGTAGTTACACTGATTCACTCACCCTTCAAACCGGAACCGGAATATTGCGTACTTTTATTTTGCAGTAGAATATCTGATAAGCGGGTGGTACCTACCCAGGTGGGCTAGCAACAAACCCCTACCACCAAGTAAAATTATAAAGAGGAATCCGTTTTTATTACAACTTATGCGTATTGTTTTAAACTCAGAATTGTATGAATATCGTACGGCAATTAGAACTGTTCTTATTTTATTAATCTGTCAAACGTAAATACTGAACCTAAATGGTTACCTTTCTAGTGTTCTTGAAGAAACCCTTTTTTAATAGCTTCAAATAACAAAGTACATAAAAAGTACTAATTATTACATTTCAAGCAAAGTAAAACGCTTTTGTATTTTTTCAATACGATTATGTACGCTGTAGTTTATGAATATAAATATAAGGTAAGAATTTAAAGAGCTTTAAAGAATTTTTGAAACTAAGTTTATTTATAACTATACATTTCAACAACTCTATGACAAAACTTCTACTCTTAAAGAGTACATTCATTTGTATATAAGTAAATTCATACAATAAAGATTATTATGTCAATTAGTAAAATTCATTAAGCGATTGCAAGAATAAAAAAAAAAATAACATGCAGGAATAACTTTCCTCCGTTATAATATTTAGGAGGGATCTTCAAAGACGACGAATTTCGAGGAAAGATTTTTCGTAGAAAATTAAGCCTTTCTTTAATTAAATGGATTGCTGAAATAATCATCTTAGGCTCGTTGCGAGGTGCTGAGATTAATTTTATGAAGCTGATGTAATCTTATTTCTTTCACTATATTCGACATAATTAGTTTTTAAATAAAGGTAAATGTTGTTAGAAATTAGCTTAGAAATTTTATGTTATTAAGTTTATTAATAAACTTAATAAACTCATCAGGCTTCAAAGGAAAGTATTCCAAGGTTATTTGTCTTTATGCAGGAAGATTATGGCTTTAATATTATAAACGTCCAATATAATATATGTAAACAATAATATATTTTGTTATAACGAATATGTGAATTAACTTTTGAACCAACTATCTTTCAGTTTGTATATAAACAATACATTATCACTGATACAAATTACAAAAACAATAACAGCCTGTAAATTTTCCACTGCTGGTCCAAAAACTTCTCTCTCTTTGAGGAGAAGGTTTGGAATATATTCCACCACGCTGTCCAATGTAATTGGTGGAATATACATGTGGTAAAATTTCTATGAAATTAGACACAAGCAGGTTCCTTCACGATGTTTTCCTTTACCGCCGAGCACGCTGATGAATTATAAACCCAGATTAAGCACATGAATATTTAGCGGTGCTTGCTCTGGTTTGAATCAATAATCGGATAAGATGCACGCGTTCTGACCACTGGGCGATCTCGGCTTTGGTTTCCAAAAATATTTAAAAAATCAAATAATGCTAAAAAACTACAATTCGTAAAAGAACATAATTTCGAGTTAGCTTTTAACAATAATGGTCTAAATGTTACCGACACTACAGTATTTCTAGGAATCACTTTAGATTCAAAACTTTTGTGGAAATCTCATATATCGTTCCAGACAGGAAGACTCAGCTCCACAACACACGAGTTTAGAAGAGTTAGACCACTAACTAATGTTGATACTGGTCGATACTTCGGTAACTCTCATAGCATTGTGTATTACGGCATTTTTGTTTGGGGGTAACGCTGCGCATTTTGAAACTGTTCATACTGCGAAAAATAGCTGTTAGGTATATTTATAATCTTGGAGCTCTAGATTGTCTTCGGGATCCTTTTAATAGAATGGGTATACTCATTGTTGCTTTACAAAATGTTTACAACAGTACTATGTATATTCACAAGAACATCATCACCATCATCAACAGCCTGTCAATTTCCCACTGCTGGGCTAAGACCTCCTCTCCCTTTGAGGAGAAGGTTTGAAACATATTCCAACACGCTGTCCCAATGCGGGTTGGTTGAAAACACACTTGGCAGAATATTTATGAAATTAGACACATGCAGGTTTTTTTACGATGGTTTCCTTCACCGCCGATCACGAGAGGAATTATAAAGACAAATTAAGCACATAAATATTCAGAGGTGCTTGCCTGGGTTTGAACCCGCCATCATCAGTTAAAATGCACGCGTTCTGACCATTGGGCAATCTCAGCTCATTCACAATAAGGCCTTTTAAGCCTTTTAAAATAAGGAAACGTCACGGCTTCTTCAATCATTGTATGGACGCGAGGAGAAAAAGTAAACTAACACATAGTTTCCAACTACGCAAATTTAATGAATCTCACCTGAGGCACGGTATTCGTTTCTCTAATAAGATTCCACAGGAATGAAAAAAAAAAATGATTTTGATGAATTCACATGGCATTTGGTTTTTGTCATTATTGTTTTTTATTTCTAAATTTAACTTAGAATCGAATCTAAGTTGAAGAGAAAATATTATAGTGTTCTTTTGAGTATTTTGTTAAAATAAAGAAATAAATTTGTAATAAAGAAACCAATCAATAAATTCTACAATGTCTTATAGAAAATAAATTCAATATAAAAAAATAAAGATCAACTAAATAATAAAATTACAAATGTGTAATGTATAAAAATGCCCCTATATACAATAGGGATACTTTAACTACATATCAAAATTGCAATTAACCATAAACGTTTTAATATAATATTTTATTGTACACGAAAATTAATTAATTATTATAGAAATGTAAGAAAAACAATGTACACATAGGAGCTTCAATTGCTTATAAGCAATTTTCATTGAATAATAATTAATGGTGTCGGTAAAATATTGGTAAATAATAAGTAAATATCTATATATTTTTATACACGCATACACACACTGATATATCATTAATAAATATGATGGTACTCAGACAGTCAATAGTTTCATATTTACTATACGATAATGCGTGAATAGTTTGTTAATAATAATATTCTTTATAAGAAATTGGTGCTTATTATTGAAAGTAAAAACAAAAGATAACACAGTCTTTAGAAAAGCTTATCATTACTTTTGTTCAGACTTACACATAGAGTGAGATAAAACATAAAGGTAGGATCGGTGTCTGAAAGTTAATCGGTTTCAAAAAGCAGTGTGTGACGAACAAGAAATAGTCAAGTTTAAGCTGTTAAGGCTACACGTTAACCTTTATATAATTTGCAGCTCATTAATAAAACACGGCTAAGCAAAGTCTATTCCCTCATAGAGCCTTTACTAAGCCTAAACACACGCACAGAATATAGAAGTATATCTAACCACCATATCTTATACGAATTGCGGATGTATAGATGTGTCAAAATATTGATTGATGTGTCAGTAAAAATATTTTTATTTAAAACATACGTCACATAACTGAGATTTGCCGACAACTTTGTTATCATAGCGAATACTCTGCAAGGTTTGAAAGAAATTCTAAATAGCCTAAGCAATTCGAATTAAACCAAAATTTTGGTCAACCTTCAAATATCCTCGACACCAGTAGTCCTGTAACGACTTACGATGCCAAGACATGGACACTGGCAAATGATAGAGAGTAAGCCATGTTTTGGCAAAGGTAAGGGTTGGACGCGATAATTTAAAAAAGAGAAATGGCTGAATGGATCTTGGCTATCTAAGACCGAGTGATCTATGGTTTTGTTTTGTCAAGCAGTTAAGAAAAAAGATTAGCCTGGTCGTACTCACGACTACATGTGCAATTATTATGTTATTTATTAAGTATGCTTGATTTAGTATTTTTATATGACAAGAACCCAAGTTTTTTGAACAGCTTAATCTTTTTTTTTATCTACTGGACAATAAATACCCCGCAGACATAAAGTAAATTTTAAACAAATCATTTTATTATTTCATATCATAACATTAATTATAATTTAACCCAAATTAATACTGTTACGAAATTCAATAAAACGATGTACTTAACTGTGGCTTACAACGTCAGAGATATCACGTAGGAATTCCATTGAGAATCAATCCAAGTGGGTATTTATAGATTGGATTGTAATTTTAAATGTAAATTTTATATTATAAGCAGTTTGTAAACATTTTATGAACAGCCATACGCGGTAAGCGCTGTGTGGCACGTGACCACGGAACGTGCTTCGACCGCACAGACATCGCTTAGCGGTCCCAGTGAGTTATTTCACAGATTTTATCTGAATATAAACGCCAAGCATAAACCTTTATTTCTGTAGTTATCCTTATAAGTAAACATCAAACACTTTTGCATATTAAATTATTCATAAAGCCGTAAATGACATCAACAGATTTAGTCTAGCTTCATGAAATATTCTGCGAAATAAATGATATGAAAATGTAAATTGTTACCAAAGTATGTTTCGTAATTATGGTCTCCTTTAAAATAAATATAGTATTCCTATAAATATCACTTTTAAGCTGTAGTGGGTAATTACTGTTTTATTTATTTGATCATCCCATTAATATCGTCATATAATTAAACAATGAACAAAGAACTTTCCTGTGTTTGCAACAAGGCTTCATGACACAAGATAGAAAAGGCCCGACTGAAATTCTTTTTTTTTATGGTATAGGTTGGCGGACGAGCATATGGGCCACCCGATGGTAAGTGGTCACCATCACCCATAGACAATGACGCTGTAAGAAATATTAACTATTCCCTACATCGTCAATGTGCCACCAACCTTGGGAACTAAGATGTTATGTCCCCTGTGCCTGTAGTTACACTGACCCTTCAAACCGTAACACAACAATACTGAGTACTGTTATTTGGCGGTAGAATAACTGATGAGTGGGTGGTACCTACCCAGACGGACTTGCACAAAGCCTTACCACCAAAAAAATATTTTGCACAACAAGTGTATATGGTCTCAGATCTAAAATGTTAGACAGACATAATATAGAACAAAACATATGGAAAATCCGTCTATACATCGGAAACCGAAATGAAGTCTTGGATAGAAGGTTTTATAATAATCTCTTAAGACTACTCTATTTCACTCATAATTTTAGCCGGACAGCAACAATATTGCTGTTTACCAGTGATTTAATTGAATGATATACATCCAGAATAAAACCCTTACACAGGTGATGTTGATATACGATTATTGTGCATTCGGTAGACGTATCCAAGTTTCAGAAGTTTTTCTGACACATAAGCTTCCTAAATTAATATTCTACATGATCATTTCATCAAAAATTAGCAACGTTACTCTAGATCTTTAAATTATATTCTAAAGATCTTCAAAGAAGAATAGAAATTAATAACATTTTGTTAATTTTTTTATGAAATGGCAAATGGACAGGAGGCTCACCTGATGGAAAGTGACTACCACCGCCCATGGACATTTGCAACACCGAGGGACCTGCAAGTCCCTCGGCGTTGCCGACCTTCGACATAGGAGTACGCTCTTTTCTTGAAGGTTCCCATGTCGTATCGGTTCGGAAAAACCGCCGGCGAAAGCTGGTTCCACGAAGTGGTGGTGCGAGGAAGAAAATGTCTAAGAAATCTTGCTGTTGTGGATTTGATTTCATTTAACATTTTGTCATTTATAACCACAATCGATTAAACATTTATTAGAATGTAGTTGATGTATCTCGTTACAGTAGTGTCATATACATATCTAGTCTGTCGCAAATAGATTTGAGATCTCTTGAATATTCAAGCATACAAACAGTTCTCGCCATCATGATGAATGTCTAATTAAATGCCGTTTCGCGTTGTATTCATGTTTGTCGGCGTGATTTGTGCGTGAATTAAATCACATACGAGTATTCACTTTGAGATTACACGATGTACTTCATAGCTTATCTATAAATATATTAGCTATCTATGAATTTGTCATTGCAAACACTACCTACGGTACTCATTCTAAACGTAGATCATAAGGTCTATGGGATCATTAACATTACACACCCACGTCATATAAAGAGCAGCGACTGAGCTATATGCCTTTACAGATTCCATCCCTTACGCAAAGGAATTACACATTAATGTTCTTACATTTCTTAAGTTCTGATAACCTTACGTAGAAATGAAAACCAAATAGAAAGGGTATATGACTTGTTATATGATAGGTTTTTATTTTTTAGAGAGTCCAGAGATTAGAAACCATGCACCTGACAGATTGCGGGTTCAAAACCTCGCAAGCGCATTGGAGCAGCGTGTTAGAGTTGGCTTCCAACCTCAAAAGGGAGACGAGGCCTCATTCCAACATTTATAGTCTGTTATTTTTATATATTCATTTAAATTAATAAATACATTAAGAAAAAATAATGACTGAAATTTTTTACTAAAGATCGATTAGTAAAAATGATTACATAATCTCTGTTGTAAAACAACCCGTATCGTTAATAATTTACCAAAATACTGTTTACAATTAACCGAATACTATTTATCGACGAATAGTAAACAGGCTTGTCGGTTCAACGTTATTGGTAAAAACCAATAAAATGAAGCTAATATGAACTCTCTGTTCAATCGTTTCTTTTAATTACAAAATATATGAATCAGTTTTTAATTTTTAGTTTTGAAAAATGTAAAAAGTAGTCTTTCAAGTGACTTTTGATTTTGAGAGCTGCGGTATTAAACAATACAGAATTTAACCTAAAGCTAATTTCGGTTTTTCTTTTCCTTGCCCTTGCCCAAACAATTCGGAGCGCAGAATTTTTTATACATAGCGATGTTCAATATTTCTTAGGGTCTTATGATTAATTATATAATACATGAGTATAATTATATAATACTGGCTTTACGTTTAATACATATTTTCTTAATTTTAAATTTGTTCTACAGTTAAAATAATTCTTATGAAAGTATTTAATATATTAAATAGCTTGGAACTGAATAACAATAATTAACATGATTTTGTGATTAACTTAGAAAATGAAAACCTTTCTTAAGTTATTACAGATAAATACATGTATTCCATGTAACGAAAAAAGATGTGCCTTTAGTACGCGAGACACAAACGAATTCCGAAACGCTGAAATTACCTTTATAATGTTGTGAAATAAAATTTATATTTATTTTATTTCGAGAGTTATAAAATTGCTTTTACAAAGAGAACAAATGATACATTCTAAAGGACAGCATTCTACGTAGAAGTTTTATCTGCTAGCTTCTAAAAGTTACTAAACCGCGAATTAGCTAAGCGAGCTTTCCTCGTTCACATTAACTCCTTCCGTTCGATAGTTTTACAACTTGTTATTTATTATACACATTAAATGTAATATATGTGAAACGAATTCTTACTTAGTAGACTATAAATACAGTAAAAGCCATGACGAATTAAAAGCAATTAGTACGAGGCTAATTATGAGTTAGATTATAAATACAAAACAAAAGACAAATAAGCAGGAATATTAAAGTCAGGAATCAGAGGCCGATGAAGCGCATAAAAGCAAATACAACGCTTTTTTTGTGAATGCGATAGTATTGTCACTGTATTGTATAATTTATTAGCTGAAACTGACACTCTTTTCGCTTTTAAAACTTTAACTGTAGCAGACAAATCATAACCCCAAAAATTACAGTATTTATATTAAAAATATTACTTACAAAATTAAAAAAAAAGAAATTTAAATTTAATAATATTTGATTCACTAGTTCGTTTCTTCATTTGTTACTTACTTCGTTTTTGGTACTTCATTCGTTTTTCACTTTTATCGTTATTTTATTTAAATATTTTTGTACGTTAAAGCATCATACATAAACCTTACTTTATTTAGTATTAAGAATATTTATTTTAGTGTATTACTTTACTTGGAGACATATATTAAATAAATAAAACAAATATTACTTTTATTGATTCTCTAAATTTAAAGCCAATAAATATGAATAATTGTAATTACATTTAAACAAACAATCAACTGTCTAAATAATTTCAACATAAACCCATTAAAATAGAATCCTATATGTTATTTTATATGTAACACAGTTATGTAACACATGTAAACAAAATGACCCTCTTCATCACACAGATTTATGCCGCCAGGCGCCTGAACTCTGAACGACCCTCTTAACTACAGGCAATGGCCGCTGGAAGTTACTAAGCAAAAATCGTAATGTATACAATAAATGGATTATTCGTTGGGATACAAATTAACCTGATTTCATGTTAAAATTGAATAAAATGTGAGAGGAGATATTATGTCAATATTATTATTTAAAAATAAATAAAATATTTCTTTTATTTCTGGTATAGTCTACATGTATACCACTGCTGGGATTCCTCTACTCTTGAGATGAGACACATGCCTTTTTCTTCTGCTTTACGATACAATGGCTCATGTCGTTATACTTGCGCTTACACCGTTAAGTGCGAGATCGTTTTTATAATCCTAAATTATGCACATAACAAATACGGATGTAATTATTTAGCCTAAAGTAACGCTGTAGGGCTTTGTACAATCCTACCTGGTAGGCAGGTAGGTACCAACCACTCATCATAATATCTATCGCGAAGCAATACTTTAGTTGTAATTCGGAAGTCAAGTGAGCTAGTGTAACAACAGGCTTTGAGGATATATTTCAGTTACCAAGGTTTCTGATAAATTGACATTGTAAGGTATGATTAAAATTCTTTGGTGACCACTTATCATCAGTTGGCATATTTGCAAGTGTGACTACGACCTACGTATACCTATCCTATAAAATAACTGTATCTACATCTACCTATGTTATAAAAAATCCATTTCATCTGCCCGAAGGGCCAATACAGCACATAATTAAAGTCTGTCTGTCTATCTGTCGCTTTTTCACGACCAAACCATTGACCGAGTCAAAATCGGTTGAAATTTGAAATGAAGCAAACTTGAACTCCGAGAAAGGCTACTTTTTTGCCTAACACATAACAAAGACTACTAGTATAAATATATAGGCAAAATATAAAATTATTATATGCACAGTAAATTAGTTTGCTATTTACCTCATTTTATTGTATAGAGTTGCAATTCAATGGGAAATGCTGCTAACATTCTTGCTATCATTCCACTTAAATGTAATGTAAATAATTCTAATATGAATACATGGTTTTAACTATTCGGCGGTTCCAGCTATGAAGTTTGCGTAATATTAAATCTGTAATTGGACTATTAAAATATAAAATATATTTTTAAAATGGAATTAATAAAATTTGAAAAAGCAATTTCTATTCGATCAGTCGATACCAAAATTGATTACAAATCAGTAATTACTATTACCTAATACAACAATATACCATCAATATAAATTCCAATCATAACTAAATAACTTCGCACTTTATAGTTTAGAAGGTACTTAGATACGATCTTACAAGTAATTTGACCCTCGTAAGGGTCGCTTGATTTATTCACCAACAGTATTAAAATTACAAGACCCTTAGAATGGACAAGGGAATGACATATGACTTAGGACGTTGTAATTTCAAAACGGATATTTAATCATGTCTTGCTAATTGATTTTCAATACATTGTTACTAGGACGAAAATGTTATATATGATACACCATACATTTTCTTTATGTCCTTATATATTTTTATTCTATATTGGGTTATAGGGCTCTGTGAAAGCTCGTCTGGGTAATGTGCTATGAGATATTCGACCGCAAAACAACAATACAGTTTTGTTTCAGTTAGATGGGATGAGTAAGTGTTACTACAGGCATAATGGACATAATATTTATGTTCTCCAGGTATGTAAGGAATATTTCTTATACCGCCAATGTCTGTGGTCTGCGGTGAACACTTGCCATTTGGTGGCTTATTCGGTGACCGTCTAAAACATAAAAAAATCATAGCGTTAAAACCAAAGGATATTGTTTTCTATTACAATCTGTTTCAATAAGTAAATTTCATTTCATTTCATTTAAGTACATTTTAATAAAGAAGTTTCAGGATTAAAATGTTTTATTTCACATTAAATTCGGTTTGTTTTTTTTTCTCATTAGTAATAGAACAATACATATACATGACCTTTTTCGACACACTAAGTCCTGATAATGTGTTATTATTAACGATATATTATACAAAGAAAACTTATCTCTGCTTGCCAAACTAGAGTGAGTAATATGAGTTTATATCATTAATAGGTCAAAATAACAAGTACATCTATATATATAATGAAATAAGGAGTGTCTGTTTGTAATATTAAAAAAAAACACTTTTTACTATATGTACGTATGTATATAATATACATATACCAAAATAACACTTTGAAAAAATGTTGTTTGCTTGTTCTAACTATCTCTGAAAAGGCTGGCCCGATTTCTTTTGGGACTTTTATTGACAAAAAAAATACTGATGTTATAAGGAATAACTTAGGCTACAAAACTTTATTGTTAAATTCAAACGCGTACATATAAAGTCGCGGGCACAGCTTGTTAGAAATATTCTTAGTATTTTTTAATACATTTGTTTTTAATGCATACGTTATATCCTTTATAATTTTTATTGACGTTTCATATCTTCGTCATAAAATATGAGTGAGCGTAATAATTTAGTTTATAATACTAATTTTAGTTAGGCAGATATGACTTGGCATTCCAATTTGTTCAGATAAACTACTATTTAGGTGATTAAGCAGCTGTTACTATTCGCTATTTAACGTAACTTTATAACTTTGATAATTACGATACTCTAATATTTAATTCAGCTATTTATAGAATGAAAAACCGAGATGGCCCAGTTATTAGAACGTGTGCATCTTAACTGCCGATTGCGGGCTCAAACCCAGGCAAGCACTAATAAATATGCATGTGCTTAATTTGTGTCTATAATTCATCTCGTGCTTGGCGGAGAAAACATCACACGAGGCAACCTGCATGTGTCTAATTTCATAGAGATTATGCCACATGTGTATTCCACCAACCCGAATTGGAGCAGCGTGTGGGAATATGCTCGAATACTTATCCTCAAAGGAAAGGGAGGCTTAAGCACTGGTAAATTTACAGGCTATTGATGATGATGATTCATAGAATAAATATTTTAACATTGATTATTAGTGCTAAGCACTTTAAAGTATACGGTTTTTTCTGTCTAAAACCTTTAGAATGAAACCGGATTCTTAAAGGTAAACAGATTATTTGGACTGGTCTCGCGATAGCAATCTTTGCACGATATTTATCAATATATAATAACTAATAATAATGAAAACAAATACTTTTTGTTTTTTTTTTCTTTCTAAATTACGTTAATCTTAAAATCGTTAACTATTCTTAAAGAAAAAGGTTATAACGCAAGATTTTCTTATGAGGAATAAAGGTAATGCGATCAAACAAAATACAAGTCTAATAAATCTTATATATGCGCAATGAAATGGATGTATCGTGCTCCCTCGTTGCTCGTTACTCCCCTTGCTTCTGTGAATACGTGTTCCAAGCCTCATGCCTTATTCTACAAATCACGTTTGTGTATAACAAAACAATAACCGTTTTATTTTATTGTCGAATAAAGCGCCATTCGTTTAATTTATCAACGGAGAAAATAGTTTTAACGGACCTTAAAGTAAAAGTAATAGCCCGGAAATGTCCCATTGGTAGATTAACCTTTTTTCCGGGATAGTCCGTTGGAGGAAATGATTTAGATCTTACTTTTTTTTTATAAAAATCCGCATATATTTTTAACTTTGCCGTTTCGTAAATTCAAATTGTTTAAAAAAATACATTGGTAAAAAGGCATATTATTCCTTCCAAACAGGATATATTAATTTAAATAATTGTATTTAACCAACTTGTCTTTGTATTTTTTAAATGTTGAAAAAGAGTAACTACTGAGTTTCTTGCCGGTTCTTCTTGGTAGAATTTAGCTTCACTTAATTGTAAATTCACGATTCAAAAGTGCTTGTAAAAGCCTACTTGAATAAAGTTTATTTTGATTATGGTTTTTTTTTGGTTTTGTATCCGTAATGTTGATTACAAGGTATTATTATAAACATTAGTTCACACCAGAGTGTGAAGTATCAGTGTTCTATGCGAAAATGACTATGAATATTATGTAAATGTATAAAAATGAAGTTTGACCGTAAGTTTGTCTGTCGACAATTTACGAGTGACATACGAAGTGAATTTCAGAATCGCACTCCTCACCTTATTAATACTAAATAATAATATTTGTAATTAAAACTACTCGCACGTTATACCTATTATTATATGCATATCTTTTAGTAGCATGTTTTAAATGTGATTTTCAAAATTATATTTACATAAGTACATAAATATATTATGAAAGGATATTATTTTGTTTCTCTTGTTCCAATTTGTAAATCGTGAATTTTGTAACGTGTTCCATTAGGGTTTTACTGTACATCCATATTTAATTACTTTATCATCAATTTAAAATGAAATTATAAATGTGTCGGTTGCTCTTTCACGACCAAACCACTGAAGCAAATTAGATGTAATTTATTTTTTACTTATTGATAAATGCTTTTGTATATTTTCTCGACGAGCAACCCGTCCCAGCTTCACACGAGTGCAATGCTGATACTTAATATTCTACAGAATTTGTCTATGTACGACATCGCATTAGATACTTTTAAAATTAACAACGTTTTCTATTTTATAGTCGATGTGTTATATACAAAGACCTAATAAAGATAAAATAATAAGCAGAGTGATTCAAGAGGTATTGAATCACTCTGCTTATTAAAAAATCGAATCGAAATCCGTTGAGTAATATTGCAGATCTAAGCATACATAGGGACAGATAACGGTAAGCGACTTTGTTTTATACTGTGTAAGGATAAGGATAAGCATGTTGAATTTGAATAATATTTACATAGAGGTTAAGTGCCCCGTTATGATTGATTACACTTGACGTAAGTGGACGGGACAGCTGGTCCTCGGACGTGTAGTGCGTCTGTCGGGAGAGATAGATGTCACGGTGGCGTGACATAGATATCACTTATTATATGTGAAATGAACACTTCATACACCAATTGTTCAATTATTTCCAGTAACAGTTATCAATTATTTAACATGATATGACTTTACTTGGTAGTAGAGCTTTTGTGCAAGCCTTCCCTGGTAATCATAAATACTTATCATTGGTATGTTTCGGTTTAAATTATGAATTAGCCAATATAACTACAGGCACAAGAGATATGTTATCTTGGAATCCAACGTTGGTGTCGTACTGGTGATATAGACCAAAGTCTAAAATGCAGTGGTGTGCACATAAGTGTGGCACGGATTATCAATCCGCCTACTTATAACATTTTTTTCGAATTGTGACATCGAGTTAATGCCAACATCTAAACTGAAAACTTAATAAAAATATTTCCAATAAATAATAAGTTACTTTTGTAAAATTAAACACTTCATCGGTCAAAAAAATAATAGAACAAGCAGTAAAAAATACCTCATATTTTTCACTTTTAGTGGCTGGATAGTTATTTTTGCCATTAAATTTTTAACATTTTCATTTAAAATGGCACTTCACTAGTTCTATTTGAATTGCTCTGCAAATAACCTTTTTAACGCCACCAAATATGAATCTTAAGGGTACAAGTTATAACGGGAGAAATTATGTATCTTCTCAAGCGTATAATGTTTGAATTGCCGCTTTACAAAACAAATGCGTGTGTATATTACAGTTTACATTTGTTAAAATGACAGTTATATTAGGATATACGTAATTTATTATATCATACGAAACTGCGTACATAAAAGACTTATGATTTTGATCATGGAGAACTACTCTCGAAAACATTAATAAACATTATTTTGCATACATCTGTGAATATTTTTTCCTTAGCTGTATTGTTTGGTGTTTTGTTATTCAGTACCAGTACGCCAGATACAATAGTTAATTATATTTGTTATGACGTAATTAGATATCTATTAAGATTTCCAGTCCTTGGAAGTGTTGAGCTCAATATTTTGTTACCTTGGCCTACATCAGATTGTTATTGTATTTGAAAAATATATTTTTATTAGGGCTTGACCAATCCTGGAAGTGAGATTTTTCAGTGGTTTCACGGCTCTCGTTGTCGTTACATTGCACAACAAGTACGATTTCAAGGAATTGAATTTGTTTGAATAGACGTTTCAAATCATTATCTAAGTTAAGAAAATACGTTACCACACTACTAAATTAGATGATAATTTTTTACTAAACTGATCAGCCACAAATAATTTATTAACATAAGAATTAATAACATTTAAAGTTTAAATATATACAAATATGAAATAAAACTAGTTACTGTATAAATCTTGACCGCGTGGAATGGTGGCAAGGCTAGCGGCATTACCCCGTTGAATCGCAATTCCGATCCTCTGGCCAAAAAACGAACCAGCCCTCCTGTCACCAGTGGAGGCAATGAGGCGATGTGTGTTTTTTACTAATGATATTTATTTATGGACTTTAGTGTGTAATCTAAAGCGATTGTAAGAGGTTACGTTTTAGATTTAATTGTTGTAGTCTGGTGACGAGTTGACTGGAACTGACTGTTATCCTTGGATTTACTATCTCATCACAATTAGGCTAAGTTTAAGCTCTAGTGAAGAAGACATCCTGTGGAGTCTAAATATCTTGTCAAAAAATCCAAATCAGTAACATACTACTACTGCCTTTTTTAAAGCTAATACTAAAAGCTCGTGTAATATTCTGTTAGCAGCGGTTGGATACGAAGTCATGTACACCTACAATCAAATACGTCTTTGAAATATGTCGTCAAATACGAGCAGAAAAAATAGCGCAGTGTAAATGATACGTGATAATATGAAGAATATGTAAATCGTACGGGAATTTACAATTCCCGTACGATTTACATATTATACGGCGTGCAAATGAAGTAATTTAAAACATCTCAATTATAAAAAAAAAATCGGCTACTCGTGTAAACCACCGAACTAATTTCATTTCGACGTTATTAAAATCACAATAGTCTGAGTATTGTATTACGTTAATTAATTATTAGTTGTGGATCCAGTGATAACAAATAGAAACTTTCGTTTCAGAAGTTTTGGCATTTGATGGATTGTTGTTTAAAACTAATTGAGTCAAGCTGCTTGAGGTATTATTTTGTTAACAGCGAGATCTGAATTCAATAGATTACATTTTTTATGTTATTGAGTGGCATAATGATGATCGTTTTAGATGAATGATTGGGGTGAAAGTTTTTTGATGTGAAATAGCTATTGTGGGATAAGAGAATAGACAGGCTTGTATTTCGAGACGACAAACCATCATGATGATTTATCTTTTGAGATAAATTAATCTGTGAATTGACTTATTGAAAAGTTTAAGGCGTAGCCAAAAATTATACCACAAAATTTGGGATTCATTTCAGTTGTATATGACATAAACATTATTTGAATCCATATTTGGCAAATCGAACGATCAACTATTAACTATTAAAGTTATTAAACAAACACGCGTTTAGGTACCGTTGAAACAAACTTTGAAATTACAGTTAAATACAAACTCGGAGATACAAAATATTTTCTAGTAATACTAGATGTCACCCGTGACTTCGCTCGTTGACATTCGATCGTTGACTTTGACATTCGATCGAATTTGATGAAATTGAATTGAATTTCGATCTAGATACAAAAATAATTCTACCATAGATGGTTTTATAATTAATACGAAATGCACAATTCAGAATATAATAGAACAATCCGGGAAGATATGAATAAATTACTAAATCACACAATAAACAAAACCACAAGTACTTTCATAAACCTAAAGTATAGATGGGACTAATAACAAATAAAATTTTCATAAACAATTAATATCTAAAATATATGCTTTAGCTACATTAGAGAGCTTCATTAAAGAGTCTACACATACGTATAAACTATTGCATATCGGTCAGTAATTGAGTCGTTATTTTGTAATTTCACCACTAATAATATAATTGCATGTTATTTCATAAATATCACCGGCTAATTTCAGTTAATGTATTATTTCACTGGATACATTTAATGGTATTAAATATAAGCCTTATTAAACATTGCCTAATTTATTAATGAACTAAAATCTGATAGATACCTATATCATCAACTGATGTTCGATTCTTGTTATATTTTGGATTTTTTTGTGCACACATAAAATTTGTAAAAAGCGACCCGCCCGGCTTCGCACGGCTTCAATAATGATACTAAATATATTACAGAATATTTTTATTTACGACATCACATTAAAACTTCGAAAATTAGTAGTGTTTCTTTATTTTATTATCGATGTATTATATACAAAAACTTTTCTTTCGAATCACTCTATCTATTAAAAAAAAACCGCATTAAAATCCGTTGCGTAGTTTTAAAGATTTAAGCTTATAAAGAGACATAGAGACAGAGAAAGCGAGTTTGTTTTATACTATTTAGTGAATTTTTCTACGTAAATCTTGTAATATCATCATTTAACTAATAATTGTAATGATACTTATGTGACCTACAGTCGTAAGACGCTGACAAAAATTACATAAAAAGGTCAAAATATATTTCAAATGTCAAAATATATATTTAAATTTGTAATGAAATGAATGATGAGAGAAAGATTTTTACCTAAAAATCGGCTTAAGGTGATTAAATATTACTTACATTAGGCTTCAAATCTCTCACAGCTGCGCTAAAGGATTCTTCTTGAGAATAAAATTGAAACTAAATTAATTTTATATCTGACCCAAATAGGCAATAATAATTTTATCGGTGTACTTGAAAATATTTATTTGTCATACTTTAATAAAACTCGAATTACTTTACTCGAATTTAAAATGTCGTATCTTTAAACTATTTTTAAATGCGAATAGTTGTTGCCTGTTTGTAAAGACAACTATGTTAATACATAACAAATTTGTACAATGTATTTTATTTTCGGTTTGGTGGTGATGTTCTTTGATACAAAATAGAAATTATTTGTGTAAATTCAGGCGCAACGTTCTATAAATTTCCGCCCGGCTCCAAATATCAGTGTCAATTAAAAAAGCTACGCTTTAACACCGGTCCGAAATATGAATTTTACTAAAAATAACGGACTAGAAATTAGTTTGTTATTCTCTTACAACAAATTGTTTTTGATGTTGCTTAAAAAATGTATAAAAAATTTATATTAATAACTAGCTGACCCGGCAAACTTCGTACTGCCATAATCGAAATGCTTAAATTGGTACAAATGTGATGTGAATAGAAACCATTGCACGCAGCGAAACGGGTGATATGAACTTTAACAATAAACAATTGATACTTAAATTAAAAACGACACTGTCAATAATTTTTTTTATATATTCAATGACACAGGAATCATGAGGTTGCGTGATAAATTGCCATGTTGCTATGATTAAGTCCTTACAACATAAAATTTGCAAAACCATTTAGTATAAACTGGCTATACCATAAGTTTTAATTTGAAACTCATTTACAATACCAATCAATATAATTTCATTAAATACAACACAGATAAAATATAGGTGGGTAAAGTTTTATTATGGTGTATATAGTCGTAGGGGGTAACCGAGCGCAGTGGGTAAGCGAGCGCACTGCCTGTAACTCCGGAATAAGGTGCGGGAGGCGAAGGGTTTGTTTCGACCAATCAGTGGGGCCTAAATGGTAAATTAGTTGCGACATGCCTGCGCGCTGCACTATGTGTTGTTTGTTAGTAATTGCTAAAAAAGTATTTTCGTTGATTTACTTTCAACTTTTTAGTGTTTTGGAAAACACTGATATGTCTCAAACTGTTCTGTAATTACGATAAAATTACTCTTTCGTTTATCAAATATACATATTTCTTTCGATTGTATAGTGTGATTAGAGGTTATGTTGAGCGTTTGAGAATTGGCCGTCATTTGTTTGATATTTGGCTTTCTGGATAAAGTATGCGCGGGTAAGTGAGCGCATGCGCACACTTATAACATCATCATCATCATCAGCCCGTTCAGACTCCACCTCCACCGTGCCTGAGGACGTCCTACGCGATGTTTGCCGAGACGCGGTCTCCACTCTAGAACATGTTCTCCCCAACGGTTATCGGTTCTATGACAAATATGGCCAGCTCACTGCCACTTCAGCTTACTCATCCGGTGGGTTATGTCGATGACTTTGATTTTTTGACGGATCACCTGATGCGATCCCTCAGAGAAACGCCGAGCATAACCCTTTTCATAGCAAGTTGAGCGACTGATGGACCAGCCTTGTCGTGAGTGTGAGTGAGTGAGTGAGCGTTTCGGCTTGTATGCCATGACGGGTAGGACGCACTGGTTGAAGACTTTTGTCTTAAGACACTGTGGGATCGACAATGTAAAGATTCGACGTAACTTCCCAAACACTGCCCAACGCAGCTGAATTCACCTCGTCCTCAAGGTTGTTTCTACCTAATCGCAAAATCTGCCCGAGGTAGACATACATATCTTTGAACAACTTCGAGGACGGTTCATTGAACATGATCTTGGTTTTATCCAAGTTTATCCGTAGGCCGATACGCATAGAAGAATCAGCTAGCTCGTTCAACATTTGTTGTAGGTCATGCAGCGTTTCTGCCACGATGACTTTACTGACATACTTGAGTGTATTCGCCATTGATGTTGATGCCACGTCCTTTCCAGTTCAGCGTCTTGAACATATGCTCCATTGCATTAGTGAACAATTTTGTGGAAATAACGTCCCCTTATCTCACTCCTCGATGCAATAGTATGGGATTTGTTTGCTGATTCTGTACTCGGTGGTAGCTTCGTAGAGACATCTCATCACTTGGATGTGACACTAATTAACTTGGCAACGTTGCAGGAACTCCAGAACAACCCAGATTTCAACCGAGTCAAAGGCCTACTCATAGACCATAAATGCATGACACGGGGCCGATTATACTAATGGGACTCCTGTAAAATCTACCATACTGTATGGATGTGGTCTATGGTGCCGTATCCGGTCCGAAACCCAGCCTGTTCCGGGGGTTGGAATTCTTCGAATCTTTGGGCAAGACGGTTCGTGATCACACTTGAAAACAGCTTATAGACGTAGCTCAGTAGGGATATGGGACGATAGTTCTTCAGCAGGATTTTGTTCATATATAGTGGATAAAATAGAGTTCCTCAGTCTAATGCTTTCAAGTCCCCACTACTGTCTATCGTTGTGCGCTTGCGCAAGACTGCGAATCATGGAAGAAGGAGTAAAGAAACAACGTTGTGGACCTGAAAGATAATTTTGTTTGACTGGTTTTAAAAGAAATGTTATAAGTTGATTAGTTATAGAATGCGCTTTTAACCTATTGCGTTTACTTACCCCACGGGTGTCCGCACTTATTATCAAAATGTTAATTTCATTGTTACGGAATATGTTTTTGAACGGGATGTTTTATTAATTTATGTTTTATGAAAAATAATACTTATTCGGGTTTAAATTGAATAGCCGAATAAGTATTCTTTTCGAAACTATTTTATTTTTGCTTTAGTTCTGCGCAGTGAGGTGTGAAAACAGTAAAGTGTGTGCACTTGGCCCGAATGACTCTACTTTATATTGCTCAAAAATAGTCACATCACAACAATTCAATACTTACAAAACAAAGTTTGTCTACACACAGTGTATACTTACAAAACAAAGTTTGTCTACACACAGTAACAATACACTCTGTTAATCAATTTAAAGCTGACTGATAAACTATATTTTTTGTTTTGTTTTGTGGTCCGTAAATAAACAAATATGAAGGTTTTTCCGGCGCGCGAACACGCGACGTATCCATGTCCATGCGCGAAACAGGGAAACTCCTATGTTGGCGTTCATAAATGTAATATGTGACAAAACTTAAGTTTTATCAAACAATCTATGAACATAAAATTGATCTGATAGACAGTAAACAATTGAAGTTACTTAAAATTAAGGTTATTTTTGTCCCTCCTAAACATGTGCTTATAAAGATATAACTATTTTTTCAATTTTGATTTCTGCATAACGGGGACAAAATGACAACATGGGAAATGTTTGACAAAGTAGGGATGACCCATGTTACAAAAGCATGATTATGGCGTTAATAATGACATCAATACCGAACATTGATACTTCATGTTTATTGAGCTCTAAACATCGATGTTAATCGATAACATCGGTATTTTTTTGCGACTGGAAGAAATTATTAAAATGGAGAAATAGATGTAACGAACTCATATGTAGCTCACCGCATAGACCTTGTATCATATTTTTAAAGACAACGTGAAATAACTCTGGATCAAGAGTTTCATCGGGAATTTCAGCTGATATAACGTTATCGATTTGATCCGGAGTAATTTTATGGACCAGCCAAATTAATACATGTGCATGCGGAAATCCCCTTTTTTGACATTCAATGCAGTACATATGGCAACGCACCTCTCCAAATATACATTATTTTTATAAGTGCTTTCAATTTCTGCCGAAAAACACGTGCTGTAATGTCATGACGGTCAGTTGTCGACTGTTCTTCAAATAAATTGTTTTTAATATCATCCCACTGCGGATTACATGTGAATGTAATGAATAGATCCGGTCAACCATTTTTCGTACATAAAAATTGTGTCTTGTGCATATTTGCTCATATGCCATGGACAACCAATAAACGAAGATGGCAATATAGTCAATCGCCCGATGTCATTTGCATTAGCATTATTCGCTATCGCATCTTCCAAGTGAATATATTCTTCGGATCTTAATTTTGCTTGGTTGAAACGAAAAAAAATAAAACGTTCAGTTGCTATTTTAGCATACGTATACGTTTACCACATCTCGAGATATAATTTTGTGCTTGTGGACGAACCATCAATCGATACGAATAAAAATTCATGACAGTAACTTTATTCTGTATATTTAGACATGACAACAAATGCAAACACTGTTATGTTATGTACTTTTAAACAATAAATTGACATAAGACGTATTACCTATTGTAACTGGTGGATGAGTGTACTCATTTTTTAAATAATACTTTCTTTTAATTTAACAGCACAATTCCTCGTCTAAAAATATCCAATAACAAAATTACCCGCCATTTATTGAATTCATTTATTACAAAAAATCTGATAAATGAGGAACCAATCGACCGATTTTGAGCAAACTTCACATAAACCATCTACTAAGTAGCCCAAACAAACCCTGAAAATTTAGTTTGGATATGTGAGCCCATTCTTGAGCTATAAAGTGACATCGAAAAATGCCACTTATTTTTGTAGAAATAGATTCGAAAAATACACTTAGCGATGTTTTAAATAATGTAAAATCAATTTTAAAACAGCAATGTTTTATTGTCTAACATCAATAATCATAGAAAATCAATGGTAATTCTCTAATAAATCTATTTCTAAGGAAAAACAAAGATGTTTTTTTTATTACATTCCTAGAATTTTTATCATACTTTCTCACCTTATAAACCTTCCCTGGACTTCCACCAATAATTCAAGACCAAAATTAGCCAAATCGGTCCAGCCGTTCTGGAGTTTTAGCGAGACTAACGAACAGCAACTTATTTTTATATATATAGATGTGTTTCGATTTATAAAATTTAACGAATATTATATAATGTATATGATAACCGCCACTTTTTCAAGTGTTATATGATAAATTTGCTTTACATTCTAATTAAATATTTCTTATATTTCATAATATACTATACATAAATTTTCCTTCATTAAAGGCCGGCAACGCACCTGCAATCCCCCTGGTGTTGCAGATGTCCATGGGCGGTGGTAGTCACTTTCCATCAGGTGAGTCTCCTGCTCGTTTGCCAACTATGTCATAAAAAAAGCTATACATGATAAACAAATGAGCAACACTGACGCTATTATTTTATATCTGTATCAAATGGTTGTATTCTAAATATAGTACAAATAATATATTCTTAGTAATATCACGTAGCTGAATAATAAACATTTTTATACGAATTGTGACCCTCGTTTCACATTTACAACTATCGTAAAATTTTATTTACGATTTAATAATATTTTTAACATCCTTGTAAATTATGTTACTACTTTTCTTCTTAGCTTCTCGCTTAAAGTTAACATGTTCCTAAGTTTGGTCTCAGTAGTCAACTTATTTTTAATTGGCCTCCCAGGCACTATCGTACAATGTACATCAATGAAATAGTACTTTTACTAGTTGCTGTACTATGTATGTATGTATACTTGTACATAGCCAACGAATGCACTTGATACAATTTAATTGTTATAGAAAAAGAATCACGTACAGAAAAAGTACATTATTTTAAGCTTTTGTCCGAAACATCAAGAATGTTTTATTATATATATTTACTTCATTTCGTGTTCTTATACCTACAGTAAAATATTCGATCAATGGATAAATTAATGGAATTGAAAATAAATTGAGTAGAATACTAGGAAATTTAATATGCGAATAGAACCTTTCAGGACTAATTGATATTCCACGTTTATTTGACGGCCATTAAAACATAACACTATGTTAAAGTTTTTGAAATTACTTTAACGAATTAACGAGTTTTGTTGGTTAGAAACAATAGTATTTAGAGGTGTCCCATCCACCCACGTTATAAAAGGATACGTAGCCGAGGGCTATTTTACAATGATAAGTGAAATTTACAACCACATTGGAACCAAGTTATATATCCCATTAAACGCTTTAGGTCTTTTTAATGTAAGGAAACTTATTGAAACACAACTTATTTAGTATGATATTCTTTAATAGACATTAGTTTATAATCCAAATCAACTATACTTCAAATTTTCTCACTATATTTGGTGTAAGTACATAAAAAAACTGTTATTAACAACGTTAATATATATTTTTGTGATCACTTAGTGGAAACGTACCCAATGCTCAATAGATTTTCCATCTTATGTATTAAGGAGTTCAGAATTTTGTTCGAACACGCAACCTATCAATAGAATCAGATAGTATTCTCATTATTTTGTTGTAACTATTTATGATTATATGTAGAGCCTATGAAACCGTTATTAAGGTGCGTAGAATGTTGAAGGCCGTGTGAACATCAAAAGCTGCAAGTATAAAATGTTTGGCAATGTGGCAAAAACAGTAATAATTTTTATTTGTCTGTAGTATACTAATTAATATACTGCGCAAACTTGTGGAATCATTTATATATCGATTCTTTAACATCCTACGCTTTCGATGTATACATATGTGATATATACATATATGTACGTTACTTGTTAAAATTTTTATACTCCCTTAAGAAGGGTCTATTCGTACTCCTTTGTACGGGTGATGCGTTCTAACGCAGTGTCTCTGTTATCGTTTAGATTATTTATAGCTGTGCGGCTATTTTTTAGTTTTAGTTTTAGTTTTTCTATTTTTAATAGTATGTAACTTGTAATTTTTCAGATGTTTATAATTTTTTGTTTAGTTTAACATTTTCTTGAAAAATACGTCATCAAAAAATGCATGAAAGTTCTTTAAATTATCCATAGGTAGCACACGTTTCAAACGAGGCAACTATTTCACTCAAACGCTCTTCAAATTTCAATGTATTACCTGAGGCATGTATGGACATATACCTTTATGAATAACGACAAAAGGTTTGCAACGTTACACTATATAGTGCCAATCACTATTCAAAATATATAGAAAGGTTGTCTTTTGTTAGTCGTCATGTATTGGGAAAATAACAGTATCCTATATCCTTACTTGGAACGCTCATTGCTTGATCTATTATTATTATTTCAATTTAATATAAATACATTAAAACTGGATGGATAAAATATTAAAAAGTACACGAACAACATTAAATGATTTAAACACAAAGCACCTAAACAGTTAATTACCTTTGACTTAAATACAAATATAAAATTTCCAAGCACTTTGACAAAATTTATTTGAACAAAATAATAAAATAAGTAAAATCACGAGTTCATGGAAAAACGTAACAAAAGGTTCTGCACCTCTGATATATATATATATATATATATATCTATATATATATATATATATATATATATATATATATATATATATATATATATATATATCTATATATATATATATCTATATATATATATATATATATATTTATCCCGCAAACAATTGGCCGTCCACTGAAGGCGAAAATGCATTTAAACTGGCGTCCACCTGCTTTTGGCGTCCGTATACCGGACGCCACTTTTTTAGCCGGTGGCATTGAGGTCCTATTCATCCTA
The DNA here is from genome assembly GCF_905220365.1 of Vanessa cardui. NCBI lineage: Eukaryota > Metazoa > Arthropoda > Insecta > Lepidoptera > Nymphalidae > Vanessa > Vanessa cardui. Next base: position 5,254,277 of record NC_061136.1, read on the forward strand.
GCTAGCCGTAGTACAAAAATCGACGGAAGCTAAAAATCGCACTAAACAGTTGCAATAAAATATTGAAAAGTTCCCGAAGAAATCACCGCGCAGGTGAGGCGCTGCCGCAGCGCGTATATCGCACACTGTATATCGAGGGGAATTCCTGACTACGGATTCGCGTATTTGGCGTCCAAAATTGCGACGTTGCCATCTCGCTCATTACTTACGCGTTACATAATACCTATTCGGTGCTTGATTATTGTTTGTTTTAAATCAGTCATTTAATGTTTATAAAATATATTAATAATGAATATGTGAATCCCCGAGGACTTCGTGGAAGTTTTTTTTAAATATATTACAATAATTAATATTTATATTAATTATTCATAATAATAATATAAAGTATATCTGTCTGTCTGCTATCTTTACACGCTTAAGCTGCTGAACCGATTTAGATGAAATTTAGTATGGGGACTTTGTAGAAAAGAACATAGGATAATTTTGTCTCCAAAATTATACCCTAACGAGATAAAAAAGGAAAGTAAAAGTTTGTACAGGGAATCTATATCCGATAAACTGATTTAAATTAAATTTGGTATGAAGATAGGATAGTTTCCATCCACGAAATCATCCTCTAAGGGGATAAAAGGGGGTGAAAGTTTGTACAACATCTATATCAATCGTGATTGGTATCTGTACTGTTAAATCTTCTGTTATCTGTGATTGGTAGTTTTTATTATTCGGTGTAAACAAACCGGCGTTAAGCTTAGTAACTTTGTACAGAGGCCAAATAGGCATATACGGACGCCCAATAGCTGTATACGGACGCCCAATAGCTGTATACGGACGCCCAATAGCTGTATACGGACGCCCAATAGCTGTATACGGACGCCTAATAGCTGTATACGGACGCCCGTTAGCTTTATACGGACGCCCAATAGCTGTATACGGACGCCTAATAGCTGTATACGGACGCCCAATAGCTTTATACGGACGCCTAATAGCTGCATACGGACGCTCAATCAAAAAAAAAAAAACAGAAATCAAAATAAAATTTGTTCAAATAGGCTTTAACAAGCACTTTTGAATCGTCATTTTACAATTAAGTGAAGCTACCACCGGTTCGGAAAGTAGATTCTACGGAGAAGAACCGGCAAAAAACTCAGTAGTTACTCTATTTCAACACTTAAAAAATACAAAGTCATGTTAATTAAATACAATTATTTATATTAATATATTCAGCTGGGAAGTCAACAGATACCTCGACGCTTTTTTATCATCTATTAAATCTTGTTTCGAATAATATGCCTTTTTTACCAATGTAATAGGTTGGGGAAAAAGTTTCTTCGTATTTTATATGAAAATTCAAAAAGTTTTTTTTATAGTTTATTTACATTTGACTAAAGTATGTAAGGTGCCATTTTGTTCCATAACTTTTTGCCATCTTGTTGGTAGTGACATGATCACATTGCTTTAAAAATTTTGGGGCTTCTGATCGAAAAACTGCGACAAGTGGTTTTGGCAGTCCTCTCGTGATGTTAACCTGACACTGCCTAAGGAATTCTGCAGAGAGCGAAACAGATGAAAATCTGAAGGTGCAAGGTCAGGACTATACGGCGGATGCATTAATACCTCCCAGCCAAACTCTCGTAATTTTTGTTGAGTGGCTAAAGATGTGTGAGGTCTAGCGTTGTCATGGTGAAAAACCACACCCCTTCTGTTGATTAATTCTGGCCGCTTTCTCTCAATTTCTCGCTTCAATCTCACCAATTGTTCGCAATACAGTTCTGAATCGATGGTCCTGCCGGGCGGTAACTGCTCATAATGAATGATGCCCTTCCAATCCCACCATACACACAGCATTACCTTGTTGCAAGTTAATCCGGGTTTTGCCACAGTCTGTGAAGCTTGACCGGCCTTTGACCACGATCTTTTTCGCACGTTCTTGTCGTATGTGATCCACTTTTCATCACCAGTTATCAGCTTCTTCAAAAATGGTTCGGTTTCATTACGTCGTAATAAAGAATCACAAATGAGTACACGGTTCATCAGGTTTCTTTCAGTGAGTTCATGAGGCACCCATATATCGAGCTTTTTTGTGTACCCAGCTTTATTCAAATGAGTCAAAACCGTTTTGTGGTCAATTGCCAGTTCTTCAGCTACATCGTAACTACTAATATGCCGATCTTGCTCCACTTTTTCAAAAATGGCATCAATTTTGTCCGTAACAGGGCGACCAGAGCGAGATGCATCTTTGATATCAAAATTTCCGGCTTGAAAACGCTTAAACCAAACTTGCGCTACTCTCACAGATACTGCATTAGGTCCATAAACATCACAAATTCTTTTCGCGGCTTGAGTTGCATTTTTACCTTTTTTATAGTAAAATTTTAAAATGTATCGAATTTCTTCTTTAGATTCACTCATTTTAACAACAACAAAAACAAATGAAAATCACACAAATTCCTAATTTGAATTTGGAAGTGCCTTCTTTAAAATTAAAACTTTTTAATGATACCAAAACCAGCCAGATACAAATGGTATAGCCAAAGAGATTTTATTACAAGTTCATACATACTATATGCGAAAAGACTTTTTCCCCAACCTAATATTTTTTACAAACGATTTGAATTTACGAAATGGCAAAGTTAAAAATTTCTGCCGAATTTTATTATAATATAGAATCGGATACCTTGCCCCAAGAAGGATTTATTGACTTTGCGGAGTCGGAAACTTGGTGTTATAAGCTTATCCTTACTTTTAGTGCACAAACAATGATGATCACTGATTTTATCAAAGTGATCAATGTTACTGTGAATATACATTATATCGTTGTAAATATACTGAGACGCAACAGTGAGTATTCCTACTTTTTTAAAAACATCCCGAAGAGAGTATCTAGCTCCAAGATTATAAATAAACCGGATTGCTCTCTTTTGTAAAATAAAGACAGATTCAATACCTGCAGTGTTACCCCAAAGTAATATATATGACAAATACTGTGAAAAAAACCAAAATATACTAGACGAGCGGTATCAACCACAGTTAGTTGTCTAACTTTTCTAAAAGCGTATGTTGCAGAGCTGAGTCTTCCTGTTAGGGATGATAAATGAGGACTCCACTGAAGTTTGGAATCCAATTCTATTCCTGAGAACACCGTAGTATCGGCTACATCAAGACGGTCACCGTTTATAGATATCTTATAATTATGCTTTCTAACATTGGGTAGGGTAAAAACTACACATTTTGTTTTTTGAACAATCAAAACTAAATTATTTACTGTAAACCAATTGTGTATCTGTGATAATGCACCGTTCACATCGTTATAATCAGTTTTTTTTGTCATCCCTAAAAATCAGTGAAGTATTTAACATAAAAAGGATCATTTATATATACCAGAAATAGAAAGGGACCCAAAATTGAACCTTGTACAATAGCCGATAGATCGTGATCTTGAAGCATACAGTACTATTTTAGGTGGTACTATGTGGCTGTATGCTACCAACTATAAAATGAAAGCACTGCTCCCAGTAATTTCATTTTATTATAAATACTATCATTTTATTATAGTAAATATACAATTTGGTAGGTAGATTTTTATGACATACAGGAAAAATAAAACACAGGCGATAACAAATGCAACAACAAAGTAATATGATAGAGAAGTCATAATTATTCCGATGAAGTTTTATGGGCAGAGCCACTTGTGCTAAGAGTGAAAATGAGAGACACGATCATATTTGCGCAAACCAAATATGAATGTAATATAAAAAATTTGAAAAAGATTCGTATTTACACATAATAACATATCGGACATCCGTATATGTATAAGCCTTACGAATATTAGAGCAAAATAAACGTTGAACTGTTTGAACAGAACAGCGATAGGAAAAGAAAGAGACAACAAACCTAAAGCTGGCAACGTCGCACTTCCAAATAGTAGTAGTCCTTTGAGGACGCTAAATAATCGATGCCATAGGTAAATTATGATCAATATATCTAGGATACCTTAAATGTACCATCATGGTTAGGGATTCAAAAGTGTTTGGGCATGACTGAAAGACGAATATCGTGGAATTTTTTTATATCGGAAAACAACGTATCCCAAGGACCTGGAAATCAAAAAACTAAGCAGTATTCATTAAGACATGTTAAGTAAATTAAGGGGAACTTGGGGACGTCGTAATGATGCACCACGTGCATGACGCCAAAAAGGTTGTAGGATGTATATATATATATATATATATATATATATATATATATATATATATATATATATATATATATATATATATATATATAAAGCTAAATATAATTTCTATAAGTATTGTAACTAAATAAAACTACCGTATACTCCGAGCCAAACTTCGTGTAATAAAATTCTATTTACAATAAAACATATAAAATTGTTCAAAGGAAACATTTTTGAGTAAAACAAGTGTTCCTTTCCGTGAAAAGGAATTCCGCTTTTAGTACTTATTGATATAAAATATTGTAAAAGTATTCAAGTTCTGAGAAATATCTAGCATAAATAATAAATCAGACAAAGAGACCGTTTGTATAGCGTTATTTTCTTAAATTACTAGCGAGGCACGTAGAGTACTGTTCTTTATCCTCAATAATCTTAGCAAAAAGTGAGCAAAACTAACATTCCTATTCTGTAATACTCGAATGTCACTTCACTTCAAAGGAAACGACACATTTTGAAGCGTATCTATGCGATACAAGTAACATAATTATTTTGTCGTTAGCATTCGCCGAGTGAAACACGACCATAATCATCATTATTGTTAGTGAAATTTCTAGGAAAACATTTCCCTATTTTAATAATATATAATGTTTATTTTCACGTTTCGAAAGGTTTTTTTTTTCATATTGTTTCAAAAACATTTTAATTATTCTTTAAGAATTCTCTTTTCATTTGATTCGTGAAATGTTGACAATTGACTTACCTACAGTAGTACAGGTACAGTTATATATAATCAATGTCGTAAATCACATTCTGAAATTTTACGGTCGTATTATGCGCTAAGTGAGAAGTTTGATTTTGCCTATTTATCATCACCATGCAACTCGAATCTCGCTGAGCTCATATTAGTTTTTTGTTACAGAATATATGAAATGACTGCAGGCAAGTTGAAGAGTTCCGTAATACGGATATATATTTCCCTTTAACGTTTTCACTAATAAAAATAGAATATATATTTTTAAATGAATAAACAAGCTGTATGTATTAGGACACTTATGTGCTTTTTAAAAAAGTTCTCACTTCAAACCGAAACACAGAATATTTGTATATCGTTCCTGTCAATACCAGTTTTCCAATTAATTTAATTCATCCAACTAAGATGGAACTCTGTTCAAATATTGTGGAAACTTCCGTGAAAATTTCTAACATTATATCATCAATGTTCGAAATGTCAAGTCGTATCGAATTATTATTCGTAAAAAGTATTAGATACATTGCGATGTATGTCGAGCACGAGTAAGTGGCCTTACAGAGCTAAGGTCTTAGCTGATGATGTCTTGTTTTTGAAGAGCACATTTTCGGCTTCCAAGATGAATAACGAATTAGGTTCTTTATAAGGTACATCATTTGTATCTAAATTCATAGGTAAAATATTATCGTAATGTTTTATGTGGAGTTACTTGTGTGTATGTTAAAAGCTGATGTAACAAAAGATTATTGTTTTTTATTTTAAATCTATAGTCTTAATATCAATAACCTAAAAATTTTGCCCTAAAGCCCTAAAGGCTCATCCAGTGTTCGTTTGATGAAGACCAGTGTATCTATAAAGACATATTAGAACAGCAAGCTAAAGTTATGACACCTAAACTGTCTCCACTTGGGGCGTCTCATCGGGGAAATTTCCATGATATCACTTTATGTACATTAATATATTTTTATTTTCTACTAATAATCGAAGTCTTTGTTATTAAATTAATTTATCCTACCATTAGTCCCTCTCATTCGACTTCATTATGTATTAATTCCTTCACTGTTCAGGTTGTTTGCCAGTGGAACTTTCTTTCTGTTTAAATTTAAACCTCGTGATTGAAAATAGGTATGTAAACAATATCAAAATTATAAAAGCTGTTAATAATTTCGTGCAGGTCTACGACAGGCCCAATCGAAACCTATCAACATTAAAAGATTTTTTAGTCGACAACATACGAGTACATATATCCGCAAAATTCATTTAGTCGAGATATTTCGATATTGAATCCATAAAATCCAATGACATGAAGTTCAACGAGCGGCCATGTTTGACAAATAGAACTTTCGAAATACTTACTACTTTTGAACTTTATGTTTGTTGGAATGCCAAAATTATTAAAATTTCCTTTTTTTTCACCACCTAAACAGATATAACCTCAAACATTTATGTTTAGAAATATTCACAATGTATACGAAAAAGTTAGATGTTATATGAAATGTAAATGATAATTTTTATTTTTTTTATGGTATAGGTTGACGGACGAGCATATGGGCCACCTGATGGTAAGTGGTCACCATCACCCATAGACAATGACGCTGCAAGAAATATTAAGTATTCCTTAAATTGTCAATGCGCCACCAACCTTGGGAACTAAGACATTGTGTCCCTTGTGCCTGTAGTTACACCGGCTCACTCACCCTTAAAACCGGAACACAACAATACTGAGTACTGTTGTTTGGCGGTAGAGTAACTGATGAGTGGCCCAGACGGGCTTGCACCAAGCCCTACCACCAAGTAAATTGTTTCGTTTTATTTAATTCACCCGAGATAAGTCGTATTTACATTCAGTGTATTTATTAACAACAATATTATATTCACATAACACGTGTCTTTGTGAACTTTATCATACATACTCTCACAGTATTAAGCTAACGAAATGTATGTGGCATTCTGTCAGATACAAATCAATTTAGGAACTGAACATCGAGATCGGACAGCACTATCTCTGAAACTGAAGTCGAAGTCAAACATTTTTAGTCGGAAATTCTATTTACTAACAGAACAGAACATTGACGGATACAAATATATGAGCTCTAGCGTAAAACCTTTTTATTTGTTACATTTAAAAAATATAAATGTTTAACTTTAGAACGTATTCTTTAATTTTTATCTGAAGATGTGAATGTGTGGAATTCAAATCGTATTTGTCGAATATATGATGTTGTGTTTAAGAATTACGTAAAGAGAATATTAATACCGATTTTAATTTTAGAAAGAGCGAGTGAAAGTTACGTACGATTTCCGCAATTGTTTGACTAATAGCATCGTTTAATAATTTATAGCATCTGGAGTTCAACAAAACAGGAAGCATTTAGCACTGTGAGTCGCCAGTTCTATCACGTAGGTGCTTCTAGCCCAAACTTTTCGTTGAATAGTAGAAATGAATATTTATGTATAATATTAGTAATTACTTAAATTTAAGTATAGTTAATATACAGATGGCCCAGTGGTTCAAACGCGTGCATCGTAACCGATGATTATGGGTTCAAACCCAGGCAAGCACCACTGAATATTCATGTGCTTAATTTGTGTTTATAATTCATCTCGTGCTCGCCGGTGAAGGAAAACATCGTGAGGAAACCTGCATGTGTCTAATTTCTTACAAATTCTGCCACATTTACATTCCACCAACTCGCATTGCAACAGAGTGGTGGAAAATTTTCCACATCTTTTTCCTTAAAGGGAGAGGAGGTCTTAGCCCAGCAGTGGGAAATTTACAGGCTGTTGTTGTTGTTGTAGCTGATACTTTTAAAACTAACATCAGTGTAGTTATATTGTAGAATGTAGTAATCTCCAAGATCATTAAACTACAATCTCTCAAGTTAAGAGAAATTGTTGCAAGGCAAGTTCTATTTAAGGTAATCATTATCCATTAAGCAACAAAAGAGCTACGAGGAAGACTTATCTCGCTATTTTATTTTGTTATGGGTAGGCGAAAGAGTAAATGACTCCATGTACGTGGTCACTGTTACTTATAAACATTGACGCTGTATGGAATTTGAATGACTTCTTACAAATAGTCACCAAAGAAACTTAGATGTTATGTTCCTTGTGTACCCTCTCTGACACGCATTTCAAAATAACAAACAACTATACTTAGTATCACTATTTGTCAGTAGAATATATGGTGAAAGATTGGTGCCTACTCCAAGGAATTCACTCAATGCCCTATCCATTAAAAGTTCCAATAAGTAATCGTTATTGTAACTTTTAAATATTTTTGCTTTTTATAGCTGACTATTAACCTATTTATCCTTAAGCAGTGTTTGTTGTCCTCATTTGGAACTTAGGACGAAACTAGGCCAACTTGGTTTTCGGTTCGTGAACAACGACGATTTGGCTTTTTTTTGGGCCATGTGTTCGTTTTTGGGGCAAACATTAACACAAATTCTCCGGCGTTGCTTTGTGATTGTGATGACACGTCTGGATGCGGAACAAGTGATTGTCAGCTCAACAAATAGAGGTTCGTATTGATCTTATACTAAAACATTTTCGTTGCTTTTTACCAGAGACTTTGTTATATTCGGTATTTTTTGTTTAATACAATTCTATGATCGAATCGATGAATATAACGTAAAACCACTAAAATAATAGCAAGTTTAATAGGAATTTTTGTCTCAATCTCAATTTCTTAATTTTTTTTTGATAATATTCTTTACATACTATTATTATAAACAAAAAAACTTGTATATCAATAAGATTAAACCCGGGAAGTTACTTTATGTAAATTAGATGTTTCCAAATAACAAGTTACATTTGGAAAGCTCTGTGAGTTTACCATTGTGTACCTCCAATGCCTACCTACGTGGTCTAGGAAACCATTCGTATATACGTGATTTGAATATTAAACAGTTATATCTCGCAGTATATATTACTTATGATTGTGTTTTGCTTCCAATTTTGACAAAAATAGAATAATATTACGTGTTTCATGATCATGCTACTGATTCCAGTCACGATCCATGGGCGACACTACGTTGTGGTAACTTTCGTTCGTTCGTGTTATCCGTATAAAATTTTGTCAATGGAATTTATCCATAGATACTTGAAATTTAGTATTGATATGAAAGCTTATATATATATATATATATATATATATATATATAAAACTATTTCGCTCGCGTTTTAGGGTATTGGTTGGGTGTCATGTTATGCAAAGAAAGTAGCCTGTCTTTTCTTGGAGTTCAAGTTTGCTTCATACCAAATTTCATCAAATTTAGTTCAGCGATTTGGTTGTGATAGAACGACAGACAGACAGAGTTACTTTCGCATTTATAATATTAATATAGATTCTATATAAAATCCTCGTTTTAAAATGTATATCAAAAATAAAAATATATTATTAAGTCGAATATTTTTGTATGATGTTTGTATTTACTAATGCAGTATATTAGTGAAAAGACCCTATTCATATTTGGATGAAAAATTCTATACATAATAACGTTAAATTTGGTATTGATTTATATTCAATAACAACACCAACAACTCGATCAGAAAATTACTGTCTTTGTAATGTATGTCATGGTAAGGTAAGTCTTGATGTCGGTTACAAGTAAAACAAATAAAAGCAATAACGACTAAAAACAAGCGATCAGAATTTACCAAGAATTGCTGTTTGGAGGTAGAATAAGTACTGACTGGATAACACCCAGACGACCTTGAAAAACGCCATCTTCATCATCAAACCGTTAAGTGTATTCTTAATTCATTCTAAAATTTCAATAACGGTTTAAATTTAAACTAAGAATAACTGATTATTTTACGTCTTAGTTTTGAAATCGAAGTTCGGATCATTAGCGGTTACCAATAACGTAATGCTTGTGAAGCTTATTTGGTGAAATTTTGGTAACTAGACAGGGTCAACTAACTTCAGTAACGTGTAAAGGACAGCTATTATATTTTGTTATTTTAGATGAGATATCAGAAATTTCAGGAATTCGATGTAATCATATGTACGACTATGTTTTCTTTGTATTATCGAAAACCAACGTTTAGAATAAATTGATGGAAATATTGTCGATTGTAATCGATTTATAAATGGTCCCTTATCTCGTTTATGGAGCTTTTTTGTAATTATTATTTTAATAATTTTCAAGAGAGCTGAGATGGCCCAGTGGTTAGAACGCGTGCATCTTAACCGATGATTGCGGGTTCAAACCCAGGCAAGCACCACTATATATATGTGCTTAATTGTGTTTATAATTCATCTCGTGCTCGGCGGTGAAGGAAAACATCGTGAGGAAACCTGCATGTGTCTAATTTCATCGAAATTCTGTCACATGTGCATTCCACCAACCCGCATTGGAACAGCGTGGTGGAATATGTTCCAATCTCTCTCCTTAATGGAAGAGGAGGCCTTATCTCAGCAGTGGGAAATTTACAGGCTGTTACTTTACTTTACTTTTCAAAGTTGTCAGGACTGTCATAACTTAATTGGATAAAGTTGTTACAAGTTTCTAATTTTATGATATTTCGATATTAATAAACTTTGTGGGGACCACGCACCACTGCTTCAAGATATTGGCGCAGACAAAAATATTAAGCGCTACTTTCAACGCCTACTACAATTCCATTATCCTGCATTAGAACAGCGTGGTGGAAAATGTTCCAAACCTTCTCCTCAAGGAGAGAGGAGGCCTTAGCCCAGCTGTGAGAAATTTACAGGCTGTTCTCGTAAGAAGCGGTCAATAGTTTTTAGTCGACAGACTTAGGAACTAAGATGTTACGTCCCTTGTGCTTGCAGTTACACTGACTCATTCATCCTTCTAACTGGATCTTAAAATTACTAAATAATACTACTTGGTGTTAAAGTTTAATATGAGAAAGTGGGTACCAGCCAAGATGGGCTGGTATTGTAACTACAAAAATTAATGACTTTTATACCAAAACATTGCCAATAACAGGATCTAAAGAAGGATGAGAATATATAATCAAGCTCCTTCTCTCATCCTTTAAAACATAAACAAAAATTTATAGTGGCGGGTTAATATTGCATCTCTTATTAACACCTTTTGTAATAATTAATCTTCCCACTTAAACAATTATTCATACTTAATTTACTAACTTCAACCATTAGTCATAAGGCTTGTTATACATGCAAACCTAAACACTTTGTAACATCACATCGGGGTATAATGTGCAAATTAACCAATGTAATTAAACACTAATGGTATCACATATTAAATCGTGCTGTTACTAACGATTTTGAATCGTATACATATGATGTATAATATATATATATGTATAATACGGACTTTGTATGAACAAATATTTGGACTGGATCCTAATATAACGACGTAAATTACGTAGGGCTGCCGTTTAGAATGCAGAATGAAACCGAACGAATTTAACTTAAATGGTTAATTGAGTAATTAAATACAACAATTAATTATTTCTTATTTGTAGTAATATGTGACAATCTGTTCGATGTCAGAGCAAAGAGTGAAGATCTGTTGTCTGAAATACATTTAAACACGATCGAATGATATAACACGATCAGCGAATAAGTGGGTGGTATGGTATGGTAATTCTTGGTAGCGATCGATGTTCGGGAGGTCTTGCGAAACAAAGCAGCGACGGTGGCAACAGGTGGTAGCTTTAAGGAACGTGAATCATGCATGGTGTGATTATTTTTTAACACGTGTGTAAGCAAGGGTTGAAATTTGAATATATGCTAATATATTTTTGTTTTGTTGAAATAAAACTCTGCTAAGTTTTTTTTGCTGGTTCTATTCAGGTTCTGTGTTTATTTCCGAACCGGTAGTACATTTTTGATTACCAATAAGCAATTGTATCGCTTCTATATTGAATAAAGATTTTCGACTTTGACTTTGATCAACGTATTCAGCTTTCGCGTATCAATACGAACACGAGGGACTGCCTTGACGAAGGTTTAAGAACTATCATGAGAGGCCTTGTTGGTATCAATTGGGAGAGGCTTGATATTTCGAATTGTGAGATGTTATTATTTTTACTTACTAGTTGCCTTAAAATCATTGTTTAATAGTTAGGGAGGCGAGGTAGCTAAATGGCGTAATTCAACGGCGCTGTCGAGACCTATCAAAATCGAAAGATAAAATAATTTCGAAAAGAAAAGCTCGTATGGTAAAAACCATTTTAGCGGTGGGTTTGGCGTGTACGGTTTTTCAAAAATGTTAAAAAAAACAGTTACTTGGGCATTCTCGAGCACGTCAGATATTCATACTACGTATGCCCCAAGTGCCTCTGATAACAACTGTACACTAATCTGCCGGTTTGCGTGGTGGGGGTAGGCATATAAAGTAGTCAAAAATGCAAAAAAAAAAACATTTACTCGAGCGCGTCAGATTTTCGGAAGGGGTGTTAAGTAGGCCCCAAGGAAGCTCCCTTAAAAAAAACTGACGATTTCGGCGTGACGATAAGTTACGATGAATTTTTGAAAATGCAAAAAAAAAAGTTTTTATGAAATACTCGAGCGCGTCAGATTTTCATAGGGGAGGTTTATCTCGGTATCCTGAAAGCATATTTTCTTAATCTGACAAAAATGTTGGTGGGTTCTCTTAATCTGACCGAAAAAGGTTTTTTGGTTTCTTTTTTTTCCTTTCTTTCTCCTCTTTTCTCTTAATTCCCTCTTTTTTGCTTCAATTCTTCACTTCGTTTTGCTTACGGTACGTCCGAAAAACAATTTAAGGATCAACAGGCTATTGAATAATATACATACATGAAAATGGACATTTTAATAATACTTTTGTATACAGATACGCGTAACTTTTTCTGAGTCACAATACAATAGACAAATGATAAATCTCAAATCCATTAAATGTAGATTTATTGACTCCATAATCTTGAAATGTAGTCAAATCAAAACCTATATTGCACAATTTAGCTAAAAATATATAAAAAATATGTATAATATTCTAGATTTTTCTAAGTCACTAAATCAAAGGTTTAGAGTTGTACTTCTTAAAAATATTATTTATAATTAATAATTATATAAAGGTATTTAAACGAATAAATGTGTTTTGAAACTTCAAAAGAAAATGTAATTAACATTTTTGAACAATCGATTTAACTCATCGTTTTAATTAAATAACGAGAGCTAAGTGTAACAAATAAACACATATTTATTTCGAAATAAAAACACGGCATTCCCTGAATTTTAATATTTACGATATTAACTCATACGGTATTTCAAAACATTGTAACCAACAAAACAATACGATGAATAAACCTAATTTTATTATATTTGAAATCCAATTATTCAAAATTGAACTTTTTTGTAAGATTAATTTTACAAAAGGATTCCAGGAAATGAAAACGTAGATAACATACGTTTCAAATAAAATAATTGACTCATATTTTATATTTAAAGATAATTGGAAGCAAATCTGAAACAAATGAAACAAAAAAAGCCGTTCGGGTTTGGCAAACCTTTTTTCGAATCGGCACGTTATATTTATCGTTGCGTTTAACGTAACGTTATCTTATAACGATAATAATTATACTGATAGTGAAGTGACTCGGCCGCTTGAAAAAGAAACGTATAGTAAAAATACAACATTCGAATTAAGAAAGCTATCCTAAATTATCAATATTTATTTCTTATGTGAATATGATCTTTACACAAACGTAATAACTGGTACCTAATATCATATGACCTAATATATTCGTCAATTTGACACGTCAATTTACATGACTAATAGCGTCGATTGGCGCGATAGAGAGCTATTTCTTTTGGTTGAGTTAATCCGCAGTAATCGATTTTATTGAATTTGCCGATGCTACATTTAAGTTGTGTCGTACTATACGCTTGCGAATGTAAAAAAGAGCAAAGAGAGTTCTACCAGCTTCGTCTGCAATATTTTATTTATTTATTTATTTATTTGCTGTTTCATGCTCATGTTTCATGCTTTAATCGTAGCTGTCCTAAGTTGCCGGTCATTAGCGATGCCTGTAAAGTAGCATCTCAATCTTATTTGTTTCTTTAGCACGGTTGACTAATTATAGTCTGTAAAAACAATATATTTTATTCAAAAATAGAGTTAGACTATTAAATACAAGAAAATGTTATAAAATGCGTACACTGATAACGTAATAAGTTAGTATTGGTGACGAAATAAAAGCGTATTTAATTATTAACAAATTTACAAATGATTAGTTCAGATACAATAACAATTATAACACACTTAGCACTTGATTTATATAAAACTAATCACTTGAGACTTTCCTCTGATTTTATGGGATGGTCGATAGGTGTTAGGAAAAAAAATTGTCATTCCTTGTCATATCTTGCTTTATACCAAATTTCATCAAATTCGCTTCAGTTGTTTGACTGTAAAAAATCAATATACAGACAAACAAAAAGAGTAACTTTCACACTTATAAAATAAATATGTTTTTTGTGTTTGCAGCTAATCCTATAAAAAGTCGACATTTACAACGTAAAATTATTCACGTTAAAACCAAATGAATACCGAAAAAGGAATTTATACATTATATACATATATGCTTTTTTTTACTACTTACTTTATACATATATTATTATTAGACCGAATTTATAACTCGCTCAAGTGTGATATATATTCCTTTTTAATACAGGACCTGTTCGAACAGTCACTACAGGCTTATTGACAATTTTTGCCCCGTATCGTTCGATATAGAGCATTTACATAATGTTATGAAGCTAGTACGGATTTCAGGCGCCAAGGAACTAACATGATATTCTTACTTATACAGCATCTGTCTGATGATTTACGTTTTTTAATTATTTAAATTTTCATTAACAAAATATTTTAGTTTTTATGTAACCGTTACAAAAACAACAACAACAGCCTGTCAATTTCCCTCTGCTGGGCTAAGGCCTCCTCTCCCTTTGAGGAGAAGGTTTGGAACATATACCAACACACTGTTCAAATGCGGGTTCATGGGTGGAAATATCCGTTATGTTCATTTGTTTTTTAAACTTACACCTTGACGGTCCAATATATTTAGGCAAAAATTTAAATTTCTTTACTACACACATTACATTATATGTATCTATATACGGGGGAGGTTTTTTAGTGTAGTAGTACCTATGTTCGTAAATAGAGTGTACCAGCTATTTCCAGTCTCCATATAATCTGATGAAATGGTAATACACATGACTAGAGAGAGATTAATTGCAGGGCGAACGGTTTTATGTGCTTTCCGAAGCACGAGATTTTATCATGGCTAACTTCGTAGCTCTAACCTGCTACTGTAAATTTGTTACCCGAACAAACTTACTATTTTTTTTATTATTAACATCAAGTCTTTACATCCTTATCGAAGAAAAAAGGAACTGCGTCTGTAATACCATACGGTAATGATAAGTTCTCTTTCCTTTTGAGGTTTGGAGTTTCTTCAACCAGGCTGCTACAATGCGGATTGATGGATAAATATGTAGTAGTTTTTTAATTATTCTTATGTGAAGGCTTCTCGCGATATTCGCCTCCACCGTGTTATAATTGTTGGATTATTTTATACACATATTATAGTCCATTCACTGACTAGGAAATTTAGTGATGCCTTTGATTTTAACCTGCAGTCATCAGCTTCACGACTTCTAAGCATTGGATTATTACGGCTACGCGAGTACGAACCAAACAAGTGAAGCAATATAAATCTCAGCAATAGGATTACTAAAGGTGGTGAAAAACGTGCAAATTTGACCTCTGATAAATCTCGCTTTAGTAAACATTCCAAATCATTTTATGAATAAAAATATCCTCTATTTTGTAATACTTTATCAGATGGCAAATATTGCTCCCGAGAAACGAATAAACCATAAAGTATTCGCCGCGTTTGCCTCCAGCGTTTGTTTTGTCTTATTTGCTCAACACGTTATTTGATTTACGTTTTAAAGTTAGTCTCAATGTTCCTTAGTGGAGAGTTTCAACGTAGCTAACATGTTTGTTCTGAAAAACTCTTATCAAAGTAAACAATTTGCTTTTGCATTTACCTAAGACTTATTAATCGAAAACGAATTTCGAATTTCACGTTTATGCAAAAGTTCTCCTCTTAAAGATTAAACTTCCTTAAAGCGGATAGGCTGATGTTATCTTTTATAACTGAAACTGGATAAGCTATGAATAAATGAGTCATTTATAGCCAATGTGTATTTGTAATTAAAACATAATCCAGGAATAATATCAATTATTTTAAACGACATTGTACTAGAACTAATATCATAGTCTAAATTTGTATCATCTAGATTAGTTCCTTTGAAGTTATTATCAACAGTCTTTACAAATGCGATTAAAAATGTGATTTTTAATTTTGTAATTTAAGTAAACACGAATGCAAGTTTAAGTCGCCTTGTATTTTATTTTATTTTTTTTTATTTTTACTTAATTATTTAATAATTTGGATCCAGTTTTAAGCGACAATTTACTTTAATAGAAATGTATATCTAAAGAAATTTCAAAAAACTCAGTAAAAAATTACGCGTGCTTATTGTAAGTTAAAGCTTAAATGATTTTGAATGGAATATCATGTCTTTGCATACATGCAATCATATTGACTATTTGTATCAAAACTGGATAGGATTTGCCCTGCACGCTCTATCGAGTCCTGCATTTAACTGAAACCTGTCTGAAATTAATATTATATTAATATCGTCTACAATTCCATACATAAATAGTTATGTAAGTATGTAAATTTCAGATGATATTATTGAAAGTTTTACACTAGATAAAATAATTAAACATTCAATTCAAACGTTAGACAATTCCAAATTCAAATGTTAGAACTCACTGGTCCTACTGACTTTCTTGGTAGTTCTTCTCGATAGAATCTACATTCCTTGGTAATTTTTCATTTAATACAATTATCTAAAAATACAATTTGAAAGTGTTTTTAAGAGGTTACTTGAATGAAGGATATATTTATGTTAATTTGATCATATTAACGAGAAGCATGAGTATATATCATGTTGGTTCCCAAGGTTGGCGTATTGGCCAAGGAAAGATTGGTTAGAACTTACTATGCGATGGTACATTTGCCTATCCGCATAACATAAAATCAAATGCAACCACCAAAAAAGCATAAAAAAATCATCGCAAACTTTATAAGCATATATGTATGTAATCTGTGAAAATACAAGACAAAGCCTTATAGAACAATAGAACAATGCTTAGAAATTGAATACATTTTTTATATTATTATTCATAGCTTTTTACGTATTCAAAATAAATATCATTTATTTTCAATACATAGAAAATTATTATTTGTAAAAAGTACAAAAAAATGTATTAACGTGATCAACGTTTGTTTCATTTATTAAAAAAGAAAATAATACTATATAAATATGATTATTTGATATAGCATTCAGGAATAATTTAAATTGTTCAATCAGTAAGTTTACTTGGTGGTAGGGCTTTGTGCAAACCCGCCTGGGTTGGTACCAGCCACTCATCAGACATTTTACCGCTAAAAAACAGTACCCAGTATTGTCGTGTTCCGGTTTGAAGCCTGTAGCATAAGGGAAATAGCATTTTAGTTCCCAAGGTTGGTGGTGGAATAGTTAATATTTCGTGCAGCGTCATTATCTATGGGTTATGGTGACCACTTACCATCAGGGAGCCCATATGCTCGTCCGCGAACCTATTCCATAATAATAAAAAAGTAAGCTTTTTTAGAATAAGTTCATTAGATTCAGTCATTACCTTATATTCGTTTTAGCGCTTTGAGTTTGAGCGAGCCAGTACAACAACCACGAGAGAAAATTTTAGTTAAGAACAATTTACATCTCAAGGTCATTGGTACATTCTCGATGTAAGGAATAACTAATTTATTTCAGCGTCAATACACCCGTACCATTAACATGGAATATTTTATCTCAATACGCTCCAAAAGTATCATTTCAGACAAATTGGCTTGACTTCTTTATTTAAATTATTTTGCGTAATTATTTCTCCTATAAATATTTCATAGAGTCATTATAAAGGAACGAACTCAAAGGAAATCACATTTATATTTATAAATATCACATTTTACGTTACAAATGTAAAAAGCATTCGATAAGTGATAAAGTCGCGCTTTCGATATTCATTTATTCATATCTATACATAAGAATTCCGATAAGGGATCGCTATGTAAATATTTCGTAAAACATTATCACTGTCACTGAATATTATTTATCATTTTGTATCATTTTGAAAGTCAACTATATATAGATGAAAGCTCTTTTATGTGTAAGTACTTTAAAGAGCTCTCATCAAGAGAAAACATTATTTACTATTCTTTTATATTGATTTATGTCGTATGAATCGGAAAACTTAAGTAACAGCTTTGTAATATCCACTATTAGAACGAATTAGGAACTTATCTATTAAATCTCTCAACTGTAGGGCTGTTCTGTAACAAGAAACTCGATACTCACCGCGTGAAATGTCAGAATTTTTTATGTGTGACACCGACGTTAATAATTGTAAAGTTTATAGGTTATACATATCAAAATATACAGATTTAGTTCGCAGACACTAAATGGAATTTTCGTCTCAAAACATGAGTCAAAAATGAATTAAGAATTATTTTCTGCTTAATTTCGACCACGGTGACTAATTTTAAGGATTAGACAAGTAAATGTCGTGTGAGTTCTCATTAGACAAATGTATGACTCCGAGTCACACCTGAACCCTCTCACTATCATAATACAATGATACGATAAACCGTAAACCACAAACTTTCCACGGGTTTGGAACCCAGCCAACATTCGAGTCCAAAAACTCTGGCTACAGAGTTCCTTTTGGTAGAAAAACTCAATATATTTTTATGAGCCAAATTCGGTATCGATCCCAGAATCTACAGAATTCAAATCAGTCTTGACTAACATGACTAACTCAGTATTGAAGTGATAGAATATGATGATTTAGGAAATAATACATTCTTATAAAATTCATATACCTATAGAGTAAAATTAAAGTGCGTACTTATTAATAGTATAAGAGAGCGTCATGCCTTTTTCCATAACGGCATACGTCAGCGTAACTGTTATCACCAAGGCGCTCCAATTGATGCTTCGCTTCAAAAATCAAGGCGTTAATAATATTAACACAGAAACGTTGCAAAGCTGCTTGTGACAACGAGACAATTACATTTCAAATCGAAAACCCAGTAAATGCTTCCGTACCATATGTTGAAAGTGATCAAACAACTCTTGTACGGAAAATGGAAAAGTATAATAAGAAAAGTTTTGAAATAGACTGCGCGAGATAACTTTCATTATCCTTAAAACAGTGCCGTGCTCGCCTCGGGCATATGATGTATCCACTGTATTTGAAGTTAGTCACTGTTTTTAGACTGCCCATTGATGTCCGAGACCCGGACAACGACTTTTACTAGAAACTAAAGGTCCTATGTACTTACATAACATAAACTTTTATGCTCTTTTTATGTTTCTATTATAGCTAATATTCTTTCAATCGCATATAATCAGAAAGGTCATATCAGCCACATGATCGTCAGTGGTCACCATAGACTATACACATTAACCATTCCTCAATGCCCCTTCTTCCAGCCGTTCTTATGTTTTACGACGCAGTTAGGCTGATGATCATATGGCCCACGTGGTGTTTAGTAGCTAACACCATAGACATTGGTGCTTTAAGAAATATTCAGCATTTCTAATTACTTAATCATTATTTCGTTAATAATGAGTAATAATTTACTCGGGGTCACTAACCTTTAAGCCGGGACGAACCAATACTAGATATTGCTGCATCATAACTTTAGAATATAGGATGAATTACCCACACGACTTTAAAATTTTGTCGAAAAATTTAATAAATAGTCACAAGACTCAAAAAAAATAAATTATTTTATAAATATATGTTTAACTAACAACAATTTTAATTGTATTACAAAATGTAATTTCTAAGATATAATTCCTTCATTTAATAATTGCTTCTAATTAATGCTAACTAATACTACAAATGTATATAAGTTTGTAACGCCTTCGCGTCTTAACAACTTAGCCGATAATCATGAAATTTAGTATATACGTCAGGGGTACAAAGTACCTAGGGTACATAACACCTGCCGCTCTCCACCGGCAAAGGTTTCACACTCTATTATAATGTAATCAAAAACAGTTACCTCAATATTATTGGGTAGTGAACTCAACGCTCAGTTATATACTAGCTGAACCTGTGGTTTTTCCTGTGCAAACTTTATAGACGAAACTTCCACGAAGTTTGAAATTAAAAAATATCCTTACTTAAACAATTGCTTCAATAAAAGACAGAATAACTTTCGTTTTAATAACTTTTATATATATTAGTATACGTACTAATGTTATAGCAAACTTTATGCTAACATAATAACTTGTTAATAGTCAAGACACCTGAGGCGGGTAAGTGTATAGGATATGAAAACCTTACCCCGCCTGATGTGCATTAAGTACGTGTGTACTTTATAAACTGGATTAAAGTAAGTTACCACTTTAACCCCGAGGTAATTCCTAGGCTGAAAATTGCAAATCAAGCTTCGTGTACGGAGTTATTTACGTACAAATTTAAATTGTGAATAATCCGTCTAACTTAAGAAGGTTATTTCTGTAGAAGCGTTTAAAAAAGCATATTATTTGCATATATAATATGTTTTTTTTCATAATATTTATAAGACATATCCGTATATCTTGACCAAATTATAACGTGATAACTTTGTGTTGTAATTCAAGAGATATATTTCACTTCGTATTGTCGCAGCTTATTTCAGATTCGCAAGATTCACAATAACGTGCTCTAGGCACGTTTGGAGATTTATCCGTAGCCCAGTTAGCTCTAACAACATAAATGATTCATCACTACTACAGCCTTACAACTACGGAATCCAATTAATTTCGAGGTATTTTTTTATTATTTTCTCATTTCAAAGGATTTTATTTAAAATAAAGATGAGTATCATTTAATAAATAACATTACTAAGTAGTCTTTGTATCTGTTTGTATACATTAATACATGCTGTCTCCAAAAAGTAAGTAAAACAATACTTACTACTAACAACACGTTCAGTAAATAGTGTAGACACAGCTTCAAGCAAACGGGAACATAGATAATATAACAAGTCCAGTTTACAATGCTTATTTATGATTTTATCCTTTTACAATCAAAAATCACATTCTGATGTCAAGCTCAAGAATCTCCTTTCGTACAATTATTTTGCATCCAGACTTAAAACCGATAAGTTTTGTCATTTATTACATTTAATTAATTCTATGATTGATTTAATTCAAGAGTTGGGAGTCATACAATCTTCTATGTAGGAAAATTCACAAATCTGTTAATTAAATTATTAAAATAATAATAGGCTTATGCTAGCTTGTTAATCCATACTTGAACGGAGATATTATTTTGGTATAGATCTCATTAATTTTGAAAGACGTGTTGCTTAATAAAACCTATAAATTTAATTTTTTCAATATTAATCAGAAATATACATTAAAATGAAACAAACGTTGAGCACGTTATTACTTTTTTTTTGTACATTTTACGCTTAATAATTTGTATGTATTGTAAATAAATGATATTTCTGATTCGAATGCCATAACCTCTATTGAATAAAATTATGTAAATACAGGCTTATATTCCTAAATATACATTCGAATCTGTTCCTTTAAAAAACACTATCGCTATTCTAAAAAAAAAACGTTAATTCTTACTTCTCAAAGCACTCACTTCAAATTGTTTGATATATATTTATAGTAATCATTATCAAGATTAATAATATATTTTATACATTTAGCAAACTAACTAAAAAGATTCTATGCTTCCGCTCACTTTTTTAAAATGTACCAATCCTATTAAATACACACGTGTAAGAATTTCATTACATTGAAACGATCCGACGTAATATTTTTAAAGTAAACATTGTACTCGTTGATCTGCGGAAACTCAACACAAAGCCTTTTATGTTTATAATAATGGATGAAAATGTAGAGTAAATTTAATACAAATATTAATCGTTCGTTATAAGGATCGATACATGACAGGTACTAGTGTTATTAATTTTTTAGCGTGTTAGCTGCTTGACTATTTAATATTGTAAAGTATTACAGTTGTTTCCATGCCTTATGCTTATTATATTCTTTTTATAAATATCTTTGATGGATTATATCTACATTGTGGTTACACCATGATTAATGAAAGTATAAATTCGTCTTCCACAATCACAAATAATTAAAATTTAATCATATATGTATTTTTTTATATAACATATTTAAATAACATGACAGAAATTTGATTATTTAAATTTCGAATTACGATATGTACATATTTATTTTTTGAAATGAACATTTTTGTTTTATTAATTTTTGTTACGATTCCACACGTTATCACAATGTTTATGTTTGGTACGAGTTCAAACAATGACCGATATTAATACATATATATAATATATATATATATATGTCAGAGATTGGAAAACGGAACGTCAAATCCTAATCGATTTGGGCTATTCGGAAACAATGGTGGACAACACTGTGGTGGTGGACAGCTGACGGTTGCCAAGGGTTGTATATATAGAAAAAGCTAATAATTGATGAACGTCCGACTTCGCTGCGTTTCTTAATATACATCATAGAAGAAGATCGCCCACAATCTCCAACGTTCCCTTCGTTATATACTTGTATTTTATTAATTTAATTTTGAATTCAAATGAAAATCCTTTATTCTACCGGTTCAGAAAGGAAAACGTAGACCTGAGAAGATCCGGTAAAATAAACTTAGCGCGTCTTTTTTGCTATGCAATATCATAAGAAATACTCAGAATGAAAAGTAATACAAAATTCAACATCGATTTGTATTATTAATTATAAAAGGAACTTTTAGTGGGACACAGTTCTAATTACATGATTCTTAATTATAATACAAAAAAGTAATGAATAGAAAAAGTTGATAGAATATTTGTAAGTAAAAATGATTCGTCCACGCTTCTATGTTAAATTATATTCCATATTATATGATATTGTTATTACGGAACCCATTACGTCCATGTCAGACACACGATCTATGTAATTAGTCAATTAATAACATGAGCATGAATTAGCTGCTTATACTAACAGGAAAACTCTTCCCTAATAACTCCTTTATTTACATTATCACATAAATTATTAATATATATGAAAAGTATTCAGTCAAGTCTCCGACGATAATAAGAAAATGCTACATTGATTTTTTATTTTTTTTAGTAAATGAGTGACTGACACTTAGAATAACAGAATACCCACCAGTGGTGAATTTACCAACAGGCTAAGTAAGCTGGAGCCTAGGGTGGCAGATTTAAAGGGGCGGCTAATTGAACCCAAATTTGGTATTATCTTACAGAAATAAAAAAATATATATATTTATACATATTACGTCCGTAATCCGTACACTCCTCACTACATAGCAGGTTGGAAAAATAATCTAGTAACTGACAGAAATATCATATCATAGTTTATAATAATACAAATAACGGGAAAAAAACCGATGTAAAGAGGACGATAGAACGCAAATCATAAATGTTGCAAAAATAAAGTAGAGGCCGCAAAAATTGAATAGCCTACTAGTGGCAGATTTGTAAATCCGCTACTGATACTAACAAAATGGAAGGTGCTGGTATTTTATATTATTATACTGGTGGAATTCTAATAAAAATTAATAAACAATATTATTTGGAAAAAACAATTATCAAGCAGCTAACACAAACCAAAAAACATCCCACATTACTTAAGCCTACCAACAAATATTGTATTCCGGCATACATTTTTTTCAACGGCGTTTGAAATTATATCGATACGTCCGCCATTTTGAATCAGAAAAGCGCGGGAATTCGTCGCTCCTATTAATGTCATCGAATCGAACGATGTTAGGCGATGCATTGCTTAATTGTTCACACCGCTAATGCAGCTATTGATTATACTTCTACCCTACATTGCTGTAATTAACAGTTTCGAATTCGAAATTCGAATTTTGTAATTTGTATCTAAATTTAATACATAGCTTCATTCAAATTCGTCAACCATTCCATCTATAGCGGTAATTCCTAACTGCAATTACTAGTACAAATTTAGATCGACACCGCATTAACTTAAACGACCACGTGTTACTAATGACTGCGGTAGCTGATCTCTACAATAGTATACAGTTAATTAATTAAATTACAATTCGCTAATTATATCGATACTCATTTAACACATTAACTGTTTATGTAAATAACCAAAATATTTAGGCGGATAAATATTTAATTAACCCTTCTGTATACAATGTACATGGGCACATTTTCGTCCCTTATCATATGGTGAATTTCGGTATTGAAAAATATAAAACTATTTTATAAAAGTCTTAATGGACATGTATATGTCACCGTAAGATTACAAAACTCGTTAGAATACAATTTGTCTCGTCAGATTCTGACGGAATATTGTGAACTGTGAAATATATTTATTAAGCAATAATAATATAATAATATGCATATATTTATTAAGCAACAGGTCTCTTAAAACTAATGAGGTCTATACCAAAATGATATCTCCGTTCAAGTATGGATTAACAGTATAAGCCTATTATTATTAAATTAATTTAATTAACAGATTTGTGAATTTTCCTAAACAGAAGATTGTATGACTCCCAACTCATGAGTAAAATCAATCATAAAATTAAATAAATGTAATAAACGAGTATACTTATCGCTTTGAATTCTTTGTTCGATAAATAAATGTCAAAAAGGAAGTTTTTGAATTTGACATTAGAATGTAATTTTTGATTGTCAATTGTAAAAATTATGAATAAGCATTGTAAACTGGACTTGTTATATTATCTATGTTACCGTTTGCTTGAAGCTGTGTCTACACTATTTACTAAACGTGTTGTTAGTAGTAAGTATTGTTTTACTTACTTTTTGAAGACTGAACATGTATAAACAATGTGTAAAATACATACAAAGACTACTAAGTTATGTAATTTATTAAAAGATGCTCATGTTTATATTAAATATAAATAAAATTTTAACAAAAAGAAAAACCGACTTCAAACAAAACACTATTTTAAAACAAATGAATATGCACGAAAAAGTAATAAAAATAATTGCGTATTCAACATATTTTTTAGAGTCTTCCTAAGTTAAATGAAATGAAAAATATTAGACTACTTAAAAGTCGATTAACGATTATATCATGTAGTTATAATTATTGTTATATTTGGAGCCGGTGTCAGCCACGGTGCCCTTGCCCCAACAATCAAAAGAAAGAAGCGATACGAGCCCCTTGATTGATCCAGTATATTATTGTGTAAAAGGTAATTTGTAAAAAACATATTTGTTAAAGTATTCTCGTATTGTTTTTTGATAGATATACTGTAGGGTTTTATTGGCTGACACCGACTCCAAATATAACAATAATTATAACTACATGATATAATCGTTAATCGACTTTTAAGTAGTCTAATATTTTTCATTTCATTTAACTTAGGAAGACTCTAAAAAATATGTTGAATACGCAATTATTTTTATTACTTTTTCGTGCATATTCATTTGTTTTAAAATAGTGTTTTGTTTGAAGTCGGTTTTTCTTTTTGTTAAAATTTTATTTATTTTTTGATTTTAAGTGAAGCTGATGTTGACTAACTAATTTTTTTTAATATGGATAGATTAAGCGTTCCGTTTATATGAGTCAGAAACTACTTCGAGGACAATTTCAAAGGAAACTTGCGAATAAAGCAAAAATAGACTTTCGAAAATGCGGATTTAATACGTCACGCGGCGTAAACTACAAGGATCCCTCGAAAGAGCTGTAATCGAACTCAGCAAAAAAACTTTGAAAAAGACCAACTATATTTCGTACATCATATGACATCACATCACATACACAAAATTTGATAAAAGATTGTAAGAAATTCTGCCCCATATCGCACCCTAACTGCGAGCCGTATAGGAGTTCCATCACTACATAGTATAAAACAAAGTCGCTTTCTCTGTTCCTATATCTTTAAATCTACGCAACGGATTTTGATGCGGTTTTTTTGAAAAGATAGTGTGATTCAAGGGGAAGGTTTGTGTATATAATACATGAACAATATAGTAAAGAAACACTCATAATTTTAGAAGTTTGCGATGTGATGTCGTATATAAACAAATTCTGTAGTATATTTAGTATCAGTATTGCACCCGTGCGAAGCCGGGGTGGGTAGCTAGTTGATTATAATATTCGACTATGATAATTACATAAACATAACCACATTACGGAAGGTGACTCAAATATCCAAATAACCTATAAATAAAAGATTCGACCGAGTATCGCTAACGTGCTCCTCAGAATTGTTCCGTTCCCTTCCGTTCCGTTACTTTGTCATGGATCCTGTGCTCAGAACCTTACCAAACTTTCACCAAATTACCCTTGTAGTATATATTTTATAATAAAAAAAGAATTATCAAAATTGGTTAACGTGATTTTCAGTTATTCAGCTATTTATCGCGCATATACATAATGCAAAATTTAAGACTTATGTCGTTTTTACATGGATACCATCATCGGAAAAAAAAATTAAAAAAATGGGACCCCACGGGAAGCACTACATTTCAAACAAAAAACAAAATTATCAAAATCGGTCCACCCAGTGAAAAGTTATGAGGTAACAAACATAAAAAAAAAAAAAAAAAATACAGACGAATTGATAACCTCCTCCTTTTGGAAGTCGGTTGAAAATACTATGAAATGAGAAAATAATAAAAAAATACCTCGAAATTAATCGGATTCTGTAGTTGTAAAGCTGTAGCAGTGATGAATCATTTATGTTGTTAGAGCTAACTGGGCTACGGATAAATCTCCAAACGTGCCTAGAGCACGTTATTGCTTGAATCTTGCGAATCTGAAATAAGCTGTGACAATACGAAGTGAAATATATCTCTTGAATTACAACACAATGTTATCACGTTATAATTTGGTCAAGATATACATACGGATATGTCTTATAGATCTTTTTTTTTATAAATATTACGAGAAAAAAAAATTGTTGTTTTTTGATTTTATCTAACTTCAAATATACGTAACATAATTTTTAAACACTTCTACAGAAATAACCTTTTTAAGTTAGGCGGGTTATAAATCACAATTTAAATTTGTACGTAAATAACTCCGTACACGAAACTTGATTTGCAATTTTCAGCCTAGGAATTACCTCGGGGTTAAAGTGGTAACTTACTTTAATCCAGTTTATAAAGTACACACGTACTTAATGCACATCAGGCGGGGTAAGGTTTTCATATCCTATACACTTACCCGCCTCAGGTGTCTTGACTATTAACAAGTTATTATGTTAGCATAAAGTTTGCTATAACATTAGTACGTATACTAATCTATATAAAAGTTATTAAAGCGAAAATTACTGTCTTTTATTGAAGCATTTGTTTAAGTAAGGATATATTTTTTATTAATTTCAAACTTCGAGGAGGTTTCGTCTATAAAGTTTGCACAGGAAAAACCACAGTTTCAGCTGGTATATAACTGAGCGTTGAGTCCACTGCGCAATATTATTGAGGTAACTGTTTTTGATTACATTATCCCTTATCGCGGCAAAAAAATTTTTTAAAGAAATGCAAAAACAAATTATTTCGGTAGTTTCTTTGGGTTATAAAAAACATCAAAAAAATAAATAAAAAAATCATGATATGGAAATTTTGGAAAAACAATATGTATACTATAGTCTATTCCAATGGGAAGAGGAGAAAAGGTAAATAAACAACTTTGACCTTGAATTGATATGTCATTTGCGTTCAACTAGTGAGGTCAAAATAATTGAATGAATGGGTAATTAATGCTAAAGAACGATATATATTTTTTTATTTTAAAAGTAATTTTCCGTTTAAACAAAGTCAGGTCGTAATAAAAAACTTCAGAGAATTCCGAATATGCATCCGTGCACATGATACGAAAGATGAGAGACGAATGTCTTTCTTAACATTGTATTATTTTCAAAACTATAAAATTGCTTTGCACAAAACTGATCTACATTTCGAGATAAGAGATTATTTTTAAGTAAAATAATTCTTTTAACATTTTTGGAAAAATATTATTTTTATGTAAAAACCTTACTGTACAAAAATAACTTTTTTATCTATCGTTAGGTAACTTTTTACGTTTCTAATAAATAATTCATATTATATATTACAACCAATTAAATAAATATATTTAAAAAAAATATCTATAATGAATTTTAAAACTAAAATAATATATTTTTTATCTGTATAAATTCATTCGTCTACATTCGTTTAGCGAACATGCCTAGTTGAGGCCTCTATTTTTAATGTTCGTCATCGAGAAATGGCGTCTTGAATGTCGACAAAACTGTTTTCGTTACTTTGGAAGTGAAATTAAAGTGGATCTATGTAGTTTAGTGAAATATTGTTGTATTACAAATGAAGATATATTAATCAAGAACTGTTTGTAGTTAATCTTATAGTGGAATTATCAACAAAACACTTGTGATATTGAAAAATACGGTATGTTTTGAATGTCTCCTTTTGTCATTGGAATGGACTATATAACATACATTGCTACGTTTACTGTGATTAGCGCCTTTTCGAGACTGTATATTATACTATACATTGCTTCATTTAGGCAGGGTTTGAATTAAACTGCTTTTAACGTTTACAAAAAAATAAACGGCATAATTTTAAATAAAAATACAAATATTACTGATAATAAAAATATTTAATCAAAAAGAAATATTTTTTGAATAAAACTTTACCTAATTAAAAACCTAAAAAATGTTTTTATTATAAAAACAGTATATGTTTGGCTTTATTGCTTGTGGTGACTGTAAAAAACAATTTAGTTTTTTCACATAACAAAGGTGAACCATAATATTTGAATATATATATATGAAAATAGTTGAATAATCGCCAAAAAATCTAGTATTTCTTCTCTTGTAACTTTTATGGATCTTCCACATCCTTGTATGCTATTTAAATTAGTGTGAGTTATAATGATATCTACTAAGTTTCCTGTAAAAAATCTATAAAATTTAACTAAAGGAGACCAATTAGATGGAATATTTTCCAGGAACATAGGTTTTGCTATTTCTGCATTGTTTTTAAACTGTGCTTTTTGCGAACTAAAGGTAAATTGATTTTTCTAGTAGAGTAAAGAGGGTAAGGATGAAATTGAAGGTACTGCGTCATAATTACTCTCTGATGGATTAGGAAACACCTGAGTAAGAATGTAAGTAAGAGGAACTTCAGTTGTTTCGGCATAATTGTCATCTGTATGCGTTCCGTCATCATCAGAACTTTGTAAGAGGTTTAACCTTTCGTAGCTGGAAATTATCGAGGCTGCTTCGGAACTTTCTGCCGGTCCAATCATTCCAGCTTCATCACCGCTATTTGCCCCATCACTTGAGTCAGATTTTGCATTCTGTTCAGGCACTAAGGATAAAATCCGCCTAGCTTTTTCACTCATAGCAGTCTAAAACCAAAGCAAAAGAAACATGCATAACAACCATCCCAACCATCATGTTAGTGAAGCAATAGTGTGTTATAGGTAGGTAAATACTTTGTTATTGGTCCCATAATGAAGAAAATTATTCATGCAGTATTAATAAATAATAGATAACACAAAATAATAATATAAGTAACAGTATTTTTATGGGAATCGAGCCCACAACCTCGTGAATGTCTCAGCAGACGATTTCTAAAAACACCTGGGTAGTAGATTCTCTTTAAATTATAATAAAATTGATTCAGTAGTTCAAATAGAAAAGAAGATTGGAAGCATCTTAATTTTTTTTAAAGTTTAGTTGGTTTAGAGTTAATCAATATTGATCCCATGAAGTTAGCAATGTATATTATTCTATACACATCAAATGAAAGGTAAATTACTCCTATTGTGACATTGTATAGTATAATATACGTTAGTAAAAAATACGACAAAATCATGCTTATTCGTATAGCGAAAACAGCAATTTTATAAAAATATGTAAGTACAGACATTAGAGAATGTTTATTTTATAAAATACATACACATTAAGGCGCTTAATAATAAAAATAAAATAAAACTTACCTTGGATAAAAAATAACGGTTCATCTTGACAGTTATTTTTCAAATTTGATTTAACATTACTACAGATACAATAATATTTTTATTTTTTAAGTGTAAATAAACGTCTAGAAATGTCAATGGTTCAATAAAACTATGTTAAAATATATTTGTTGTAATTGTATATTTTTGTGAAGTTATACGTATAGTATACTATACAAAATAAAGATAAGGGATAACCCTTATAATCGAGTGTGAAACTTTTGCCGGTAGAGAGCGGCAGGTGTTATGTACCCTAGGTCCTTTGTATCCCTGACGTGTATGCTAAATTTCATGATTATCGGTTAAGTTGTTAAGACGCGAAGGCGTTACAAACTTACTTTCACATTTGTAGTATTAGTTAGGATTAATTGGAAACAATAATTATATCTAAGAAATAACATTTTGTAATACAATTATAATTGTTGTTAGTTAAACATATATTTATAAAATTATATTTTAATTTTGGAGACTATATATGATTTTATAATTTGTATTTAATTTTACGATTTTCTGAAGTCGTGTGGGTAATTACCAATCCATTCATTCTATATTCTAAAGACATGATGCAGCAATATCTAGTATTGGTTCGTCCCATTTTGAAGATTATTGACCCCGAGTAAATTCAAGATTATTAAGTAATTAAGTAATGCTAAGGTTACTACCCACATACCGTCACGTGGTCCATATGATCATCTGCTTAACTGCGTCGTTAAGAAAAACAACGGCTGGAACAAGCTTATTACTATAGCGTCAATCTTAAAGAAGGAATTGTTAATATTTTTTGCAGCACCAATGTCTATAGTCGATGGTGACCACTTACCATCACGTGGCTCATATAACCTCTCTGCTTATCTACGATTAGAAAAATTTAAACTGTGACAATATAAAAAGAGCGTAAAATTTATTTGTTATATAAGTATATAGGACCTTACGTTCAAGTAAAGGTCGTTGTCCGGGTTTCGGACATCAATGGGCAGTCTAAAAACAGTGACTAACTTCAAATACAGTGGATACATCATATGCCCGAGGCGAGCACGGCACTGTTTTAAGGATAATGAAAGTTATCTCGCGCAGTCTATTTCAAAACTTTTCTTATTATACTTTTCCATTTTCCGTACAAGAGTTGTCTGATCACTTTCAACATATGGCACGGAAGCATTTACAGGGTTTTCGATTTGAAATGTAATTGTCTCGTTGTCACTAGCAGCTTTCCAACGTTTCTGTGTTAATATTATTAACGCCTTGATTTTTTTGGATCATCAATTGGAGCGCCTTGGTGATAACAGTTACGCTGACGTATGCCGTGACGGAAAACGGCAAGACGCTCTTTTATATCGGTATACTATCTATCTTAATAATGAGAATACAACAACAATAGCCTGTAAATTTCCCGCTGTTGGGCTAAGGCCTCCTCTCCCTTTCGAGGAGAAAGTTTGGAACATATTCCACAACGCTGTTACAATTGGTGAAATACACATGTGGCAGAATTCCGATGAAATAAGACACATGCAGGTTTCCTCACAATGTTTTCCTTCAAATATTAAGCACATGAATTAGTGGTGCTTGTCTGGATTTGAACCCGCAATCATCGGTTAAGATGCACGCGTTTTAACCACTGAACCATCTCGGCTCAGGGTCATCTGGGCAATAATAAGAATACCAATTTTATATTACTAACTATATATTTGATTCTACTCTTTGTTTATTTTTTGAATTGTTTCGGAAATCATCAATTTGTGTTAACGTCATATTCATCTTTTCATATGTTTGAAAATGATGGAATCAAAAGCTTAACAATCAAATAATCTATAAAAGAACAAAATCCATTTGTAATTCTCTTTGTTTTCTATATTAATACCGTTATGTAATATAAGATCATTTGTTCATATTTTAATCTTAATAAATCCATTGGTTGTTTGAAAAAAAATTATATGTAATATGTATGGTAATATTGTATTATTACTTCAGTTAATCATGTGGTTAATTTCAATCCTGTAGCTTCGGGGATCAATTCCGAATTAGGCTCATAAAAAGATATTGAGTTTTTCTCCCAAAAGGATCTCCGTAGCAAGAGTTTTCGGACTTTAATGTTGGCAGGGTTTCAAACCCGTGCCCCAGAAAGCACGTCAAACCGTGCACCTGATCTCCTTTGAAAGTTTGCGGTTTACGGTTTATCGTATCATTGGATTATGATAGTGAGAGTGTTCAGGTGTGACACAGAGTCATACATTTGTCTAATGAGAACTCACACGAAATTTACATGTCTTGTCCTTGAAATTAGTCACTGTAGTCGAAATTAAGGAAAAAAATAATTCTTAATTTATTTTTTGATTCAAGTTTTGCGATAAAAATAATGGAATGGAGTAGTGTCCGCGTGCTAAATCTATATATTTTGATATGTATAACCTACAAATCTTATAATTATTAACGTCAGTGTCACACTTAACATTCTGACATTTCACGCGGTGAGTATCGAGTTTCTTGTTACAGCATACAGTTGTCAGATTGAGCGGCGTGGTGACGAAATATTTAATATCCTAATTTATTAATTCTAAAGGTGGATATTACAAAGTTGTTACATAAAATTTCTGATTCATACGACAAAAATCAATATAAAAAAATAGTAAATAATATTTTCTATTAAACGATGAAAGCTTTTTAATGTACTTACACATAAAAGAGCTTTCATCATTATATAGTCGACTTTCAAAATGATACAAAATGATAAATAATATTCAGTGACAGTGATAATGTTTTACGAAATATTTACATAGCGATCCCTTATCGGAATTCTTATGTATAGATATGAATAAATGAATATCGAAAGCGCGACTTTATCACTTATCGAATGCTTTTTACATTTGTAACGTAAAATGTGATTTTTATAAATATAAATGTGATTTCCTTTGAGTTCGTTCCTTTATAATGACTCTATGAAATATTTATAGGAGAAATAATTACGCAAAATAATTTAAATAAAGAAGTCAAGCCAATTTGTCTGAAATGATACTTTTGGAGCGCATTGAGATAAAATATTTCATGTTAATGGTACGGGTGTATTGGCGATGAAATAAATTAGTTATTCCTTGTATCAAGAATGTACCAATGACCTTGAAATGTAATATTTCTTAACTAAAATTTGCCTAGTGGTTGTTGTATTGGCTCACACAAACTTCAACACGGAACGAAGTAATGTGCCCTAACCTCAAGGAAAATATCACATTGAAAAAAATATCGTTGAAGCGAATTATTTGTAATATCAGTATTTATGTACAAAACTGGGACTTTTATGCTGTTTATTGATGATCATATAAAAAATTGGTGGATATAAAAAAATGTATGAATGTGAGTGGGATTGCCATTAATTAATTATGATTTATTTTATAACGTTAAATATTTTCTTTAATCTTTATAAATAACAAGCATTTCAATATTATTTTTTTTAAACGCGCGACGTTTCGTTAGCGATATGTTTCTAGTGATCACTTTTTAATACAACTAATAGTTGCATTCTTCGATACAATATTTGTCGCATCATTTTGTGTTTTTTTTTTTTTAATTATAACTATACTAATATTATAAAGAGTTAAAATGAACATAGGTAGCGACTGAATCTCATTATCTAATTCTAAAAAACTTACTGTTGGAATTTCAATAATTTTAATTTACATAATTTCTGAATGCTGTACCAAATATAGGATATCTGTATCATATTATTTTCTTTTTCAATAAATTGCAACTAAAGAAGCCTAGAAGTCGCTCGTGTAATATAAAAAATAAAAAGTTATAATGTTTTGTATTTAAATTATACTACAAAAAACTACAACTGAAGTTTTTAAATAAATCTATGCTAAGATTTTACATAATACTCTGTATTAGTTAAAAATATACTTTAAAGAAATTCATACTCAAGAAATAGAAAATGTTTTACGTATCTTCGTGGCATAATTTAATCGGCTACGGATACACGTAGCAGGAAAAGGATTTATGCGGTATCTTTTATAGAACTAAAATATACTGATTTGCAATTTATGTAAAGATTTTAAAAATGGTTCTAATAGTTTTGAACGTTAAATGGTAGCACAAATGACGGTTGCAAAAGAGGATCTGATTATTAATTGACTTGTTGTAGATGTCCATGGATGGTTGTATTGGTTGTCCATAAGGTGAGCTTTGCTTATGTTTGCTATTTATGGCATTAAAAAGAACTGCCTTGTTATATACTTTCCAGAATAAACGATCATCAGTAAAGATCCTTGCATCATAGCTGAACCATCGCGGCTTAAATTAATAAGTATAAGTAATCCACACACAAGGGCTTGCACTAAAGCAAGCCTTTTTTGTAATGTAGCGACGAACGACGAACGACGAGCGAACGAGCAAATGGGCCATGTAATGGTAAAAAATATTAACCGTTCCTTTCATTGCCAATGCACCACCAACCTTGGGAACTAAGATGTTATCTATTGCGCCTGTTGTCTGAACAGTTTTTTTTTGGTATTTTGAAGTTGTCGACAACCACGCACATTCATAATATTGAATTCAGCTTTCATTTTCACATACCCTATATTACAATAAATCGTTATTTGGAACATTTGGAATACAATTTCGTGTGCCACAAAAATAAAGCCGCTACCTTTAACCAAGATAAATAGAAAAATAATTGATAATTTGAATCCAATGTAAATTGTAACCGAATAAATGAAAAGCAATCAATTTGACCAAACTCATTGTGGATGCAAAACGTAGAGCCAAACCGAAGGTATGTACATGTTACTATATCACTAGTCCAATGGTTGTGGTTCCGTGCTACTGAATCGATCCCTATCGTATAGTCAGATAGCAAGAGGCGTCAAGTGAAAGTATATATCAATTAATATTAAAATAGCCCGTAAATATCCTTTTAAAAACTTAAGTCACCTTTCCTTGTATGGAGACTGTTTACTATTAATTCCACCAGTTTTTTCAAATTCGAGCCGACCGATAACTAAAATACAATGCAGCAAAAAGTATAGTATATAATTTAGTCACATTATATATTAAAATGAAAATATCCGAACGCATAGTTAGCATACAATTGAATCGATTGCATTATGCCATCAGAACGGAAAACGAGAGATGCAATTTCGAAGCGATTAGAATAACGAGAAAACCACTTATAAACTAAAAGATGATAATAACGTAACCCGTTTTTTAAAATAACTATTGTGTTTTATACTTCATAGAAATTAGATTTTTTATTCATAATGCAGGCAAGCAAATATGCTACGTGGTGATAAGTGGTCACCGCGGTCAATAGCTGTTATGTTATGATCTTTTTAGTTACTTATTTAGTTTTCCTAAGCTGATATATAAATATTAAGTACTACTGTTTGACGGTAGAATATATGATGAGTGGATTTACTCAAGCGGATAACACAAAATACATAATTATTTATAACAACTTAAAATAATCAAAATATATTAACAAAAAAAAAGAGAATTCATAATCGTTATACATTCTAATTACAAAGTTTACGATTACAGTCGAAGAAATAAAACATTCATCAGTTTTCAAATTAATTCATTTATCAAGTCTTAAGCTCTTAGTACCTTTTGAATCTAAACATCAAATCATTGCGACGCAATATGTAATTCTGTATCGGTAAAGCAGATTATCGCTAATACTGAGCACACGAAAATAGATCTTAAGGTGACAAACCTTTTCTTACCCAGACTGTACCCTATCTACTTGTATGTTGTGTAGATCGAGTAGCTGTTACGCTAGCTGTAATTGATGATTCGATAATTAGCGGTGAAGCTACTCATAAGTCGATAGAATTTGCAGAAATTGATTTGCAGAAATCGCTAATCAGACGTCAACAAATTATTAGGCGTTCATTACATTAGTATCAAAGCGCTACAAACGATGAGATTTAGGTTAAATCTATTGTGCCTGTAATTACACTAGCTCAATCATCATTTACATTAAAGCAAAGCCTTACGTACATTTTGCTGTATAATGACTGTTAAGTGGTTATTTATGCCAATACGGGTATGATATAATTAAACCACGTCAAACATTCGCTATTTTAGACTTAAATAAAGACAATAATTATCGCCGATCGAACTTCAATAATAATTTGTCTCGACTCATTGGCTTAGCGGTGAGCTATTGGGTTGAAGATGTGGGTTCAATCCCCCGTCAAAAAGTTATTGAGTTTTTTGTTGTAATTCTTAGTTACAATCTGGAATATTCTTCGTTCTGTCCTCGTCCTGTCTGTGCAATTTCCGGTCTTGTCAGAATTGCCGTCTCATCAGATTATGCGAGAGTGCACACACACTTATGTACTGTAATATGTATGTATATAGGTGGCTGATGACACCATCATCTTCTTCTCTTATTATTATTAATTTTAATGATAAGTAGTTACGAAAACAAAACAAGTAAGTATTTATGGTAACAATTCACAGGATTTAGAATTGTAAATGTTTATTTAAATCATTAGATAGAAAGAAAGATTCCTGTTTTAAAAAACCAACATCACGTTTATTCAATTTTGTAGGAACGACGAATATAAATATTTATAAGTACTTTAAAAGGAAATTTTCGACGTAGTTTTTATTAAGCGAGGAATTAACTATTACTCATTATTATTTCTTATAAGATTTTATTTAATATTTTATTGAGAAATTCCATTGTACAGGTTATGCGTATGAACGACATTTTTTCTTAGAAGTGTAATAATTTAAATTTAAATTCATATATAAAATATTTGTTGTATTAAAATGTCAGTATTTATTGTTCTGCACACAAAGATGTCAACTTACAGTCAAACGTATAATAATATCGGTTGACTTTTGCTAATAATCAAAGTTTAAATTTTATATTTAAAAAAAAAATATTTAAAAATAGAATTCCAGGAATTATCTCTGTTTAAAAAATCAGTGGACGATTAATTAAGAATATCTTATTTTAAATAAGCCAAAAAGTAAAGTCTCTGCTGTAGCTATGATAAAAGTTTAGTACAAATATTTGCTCTGAAATTGATAACAAATTAAAGCATCGAAATTGTGATAAAACCGATCTTTAAAATATATTTCGTTGATGAAATATACCTTGAAATTGGCTTAAATATTTATCAAGCAAATAAGACGTTCTTTGATGTTTAAACGCCTAAGGGCTCTGAGTTCAATAACTTCGATATAATATTTCGTAAAATATAATTTTTAATTAGCCAATTAATCATTTTTAATGTTTGATTACGAAATTCATACTGGAATTTTAAAGAAATATTATTTTTACATATTATGTACAGTCCTTAGTTATCTACAATATAAAAAAGATTAAGGGTTTGTCTGTTAAAATAACCGCTTTTTACTAAATACATATGTATAAATACACGATAAATTTATATAAATAGCATTTTTTGCAAATTTTTCTATGTCTGTCTGTTTTTTCTCTTTTAATCTCTTTAACAGCTGGCCCGATTTTGACGGGACTTTTGACCGGCAGATAGCGAATGTAATAAAGAGTAACTTAGGCTACAACAGTAGTTTTTTATGAAATCCAAATTTACACGAATTCGCGGTCACAGATAGTATTAAAGTAAAAATAAAATTTTAACAAACAGAAAAACCGACTTCAAACAAAACACTATTTTAAAACAAATGAATATGCACGAAAAAGTAATAAAAATAATTGCGTATTCAACCTATTTTTTAGAGTCTTCCTAAGTTAAATGAAATGAAAAATATTAGACTACTTTAGTTATTGGTATATTTGGAGCCGGTGTCAGCCACGGTGCCCTTGCCCCAACAATCAAAAAAAAGAAGCGATACGAGCCCCTTGATTGATCCAGTATATTATTGTGTAAAAGCTAATTTGTAAAAAACATATTTGTTAAAGTATTCTCGTATTGTTTTTTGATAGATATACTGTAGGGTTTTATTGGCTGACACCGACTCCAAATATAACAATAATTATAACTACATGATATAATCGTTAATCGACTTTAAAGTAGTCTAATATTTTTCATTTCATTTAACTTAGGAAGACTCTAAAAAATATGTTGAATACGCAATTATTTTTATTACTTTTTCGTGCATATTCATTTGTTTTAAAATAGTGTTTTGTTTGAAGTCGGTTTTTCTTTTTGTTAAAATTTTATTTATTTTTTGATTTTAAGTGAAGCTGATGTTGACTAACTAATTTTTTTTAATATGGATAGATTAAGCGTTCCGTTTATATGAGTCAGAAACTACTTCGAGGACAATTTCAAAGAAAACTTGCGAATAAAGCAAAAATAGACTTTCGAAAATGCGGATTTAATACGTCACGCGGCGTAAACTACAAGGATCCCTCGAAAGAGCTGTAATCGAACTCAACAAAAAATCTTTGAAAAAGACCAACTATATTTCGTACATCATATGACATCACATCACATACACAAAATTTGATTAAAGATAGTAAGAAATTCTGCCCCATATCGCACCCTAACTGCGAGCCGTATAGGAGTTCCATCACTACATAGTATAAAACAAAGTCGCTTTCTCTGTCCCTATATCTTTAAATCTACGCAACGGATTTTGATGCGGTTTTTTTTAAAAGATAGTGTGATTCAAGGGGAAGGTTTGTGTATATAATACATGAACAATATAGTAAAGAAACACTGATAATTTTAGAAGTTTGCGATGTGATGTCGTATATAAACAAATTCTGTAGTATATTTAGTATCAGTATTGCACCCGTGCGAAGCCGGGGTGGGTAGCTAGTTGATTAAAATATTCGACTATGATAATTACATAAACATAACCACATTACGGAAGGTGACTCAAATACCCAAATAACCTATAAATAAAAGATTCGACCGAGTATCGCTAACGTGCTCCTCAGAATTGTTCCGTTCCCTTCCGTTCCGTTACTTTGTCATGGATCCTGTGCTCAGAACCTTACCAAACTTTCATGAAATTACACTTGAAGTATATATTTTATAATAAAAAAAGAATTATCAAAATTGGTTAACGTGATTTTCAGTTATTCACCTATTTGTCGCGTATATACATAATGCAAATTTAAGACTTATGTCGTTTTCACATGGATACCATCATCGGAAAAAAAAATAAAAAAAATGGGGCCCCACGGGAAGCACTACCTTTCAAACAAAAAAAAATTATCAAAATCGGTCCACCCAGTGAAAAGTTATGAGGTAACAAACATAAAAAAAAAAAAAATACAGACGAATTGATAACCTCCTCCTTTTGGAAGTCGGTTGAAAACCAGGTATGATGCAATAATTCCATAAATATATATGTACATAGATACAAAGCATTAGAATAATTATTGTTTTAAACAACGCGAGCTATTTCATTTCATTTCGCTACATTGTAGATTTACCTCGAGATAATTTTCTTAAAATGAAGAAGAACAAAGTTCTAGCACTAGTATGTGAACTGACATGACAATATGATCATCTGAACTTCTTGGTAAATGAGTAATCCATCAAAGCAATTTTTATTACGCGTATTTTCAAGTTTGAAGTTGCAAAGTGAATATCGGATAATTCCTCAAATTTCAATATTGATAACAGTTAATGTCTAACGAAAATGTACTTGGTATATAACATACAATCAACGAATTAAATGTATTTCAATAATAAATACATATATCAGACAAAGTTTATAACAGTTGTTGTCTCCCGAAAAATGTTTTACTCAAATGAAGCTAAAGTATACAGAAGGATTCAATATTCGTTGATTTACATGTGTATAGGTATACCTATACATTTAATCAAGTTTGCTATGCAAGTTTTGCTTGTTCTTATAACTGTGAAAGTCAGACAGTATATAGTACGACCGAACTTAAATGTAGCATCGGCAAAATTCGTGAAACCGATTGCTGCCGATTACCAATAGAAACAGCTCCCTATCGCACCATTCGACGCTATTCGTCGCTATAGATTCTCGCGTCAGTTCAACTCTTGAAAACAAGTGCATCTAATACGACGTGTCAAATTGACGTATATATTAGGTCATATGATATTACAAGCTATTACGTTTGCGTAAAGATCATATTCACATAAGGAATAAAGATTGTCAATTTGGGATAGTGTACTTAATAGGGATGTGATCGGTTACGATACGATACGATACGGTTAGATAGGTAACCTAACGTAATGTAAAGTTAAGCATATTATTTTATGCAGTTCATATATTTTTAGTTACAATACAAATAATTTCAGATTTTATACGTAATTTAGACGACATGTGTATAATTAGAACCAAACAATAATACAGAAATCCAATGCATAAAAAAATCCACTTAGTTTTAACAACCGACAATATTTTCATAAAAAGCTTTTTGTATCCTGAAGATTTTGCTTAAAATGACGTCGCTTTTTCTTTAAATTTTTCGAAGCGTGTCTTTAAAGGTGGAAATCTGACGACCAACCATACAATAGGGTGCATAGCTTTGGTAGCAATTTTTCTTTGATGAGAGATATTTTCCAGACACAACAAAATTTATAATTAGTAAGAATATTTATTTAAAAAATATCGTCGAGTTAATTTATTGTTATTTGTTAAGTTTGTCTAATATAATCGTTATTATAAATTATTTCTTGTATCAAAGTTAAAAATCATTATTCAATCTTTAAATATTATTATTAAAATATCTACCACTATTTCGGAATTATACTCCTAGAATCTGAGAAAAACCGACTAAGAAAAAACGTGGCGGGATTTTTTTAAGTATCATATTTTAAACATTACTTTATATTATAAGGAAAATGAATCATTTACATTTGCTTTGCTTGTTACCAAATAACAAAGCGTTACCATTAATACACACAAGTTTAACTTTAATAACATTTTCATAAATTCAAACTTTCAGTTATAAAACGTTATCAAGAAGTTTGGTATAGCAAACTCTATAATAAACCCTTCAACTATTCCATGGTTTCAAGAACATACATTCTTACACGTTTATGTTAGTAAAATAAAAGCAAGAAGTAGTTTACTTGGTGGTAGGGCTTTATGCAAGCCCGTTTGGGTAGTTACCACCCACTCATCAGTTATTCTACCGCCAAATAACAGTACTCAGTATTGTTGTATTCCGGTTTGAAGGGTGAGTGAGCCAGTGTACAGTACAGGCACAAAGGGCATAACATCTTAGTTCCCAAGGTTGGTGGCACAATGACGATGAAAGGAATAGTTAATATTTCTTACAGCGTCATTGTCTATGGGTGATGGTGACCACTTACAATCAGGTGGCCCATATGCTCGTCCGCCAACTTATACCATAATAAAAAAAAGTATTCGACATTTAAAAATGACGGTGGTTTTTGTAAAAACTTTTATTCCTTTTACGAATAGAGGTCAGAAGACGGGATTAGATCGTCGTTATCGGGCGAGCCAGAAAATTGCACTTCACTTGTTATGAGAAAATTCTTCACATTCCGTTTCGCTATTTTCTTTATTCACCGTATCTGTCCTTGTTCCGCTGGGGTTTTTCTTATTTTAATTTGAAATTGTATATACGTTAAATATAACAAACAATTAAATATTTAAAGTTATACGTATAAACGGCCTTTAATATCTGCTAATGGAATTCCCGCG
Source organism: Vanessa cardui (assembly GCF_905220365.1). Lineage (NCBI taxonomy): Eukaryota > Metazoa > Arthropoda > Insecta > Lepidoptera > Nymphalidae > Vanessa > Vanessa cardui. Next base: position 5,295,899 of record NC_061136.1, read on the forward strand.
AAACGTCGCGTTCATTCAAAAGATTTTTTTCGGAATTTCGAGATCGAATTATTTTGATTTCATTTCACTGTAAACTGCAAGTCACTCATCTACATTTGCCGCAAAAAATGTCACATAGTATACGTTAAATCATTTAGAATTGGAGTTTGTCAAAAACAATTTGTTTTAGTACATTGTAATCAAAGAATCCTCTTTAATTTTCTGCGTATCTAACACTGAAGTATTAATAACCATAATCACTCGGAATCGCTTACACTTAATAATGTTTAAGAAACCATAAAGTAAATAATAATAGTAATAAGTTATTTTATAACAAATATTTTATTAGTTCCGTAAACACTTACAATTCTACGTCATCTCGTTGCCGCAGCTTACATAGATGATGTCGGTCGGAGAGATTTTATTATGGAAGATCCTTTAATATTTACATGAGATATGATGGTAGTTCCTGAAAGGGTTAAGAGGGCATATGCGTCCCATCTTTATATACATAAATCACCCGAGATAAAAGGTACTAGTGATGTGAGACCATCTTTAGTAGTATAAAGTATTTTCAGTGATTCGAAATACAAATTTATAATATGAATATGAAAACTTTCTAAAATGAGGTTCACTATAAAATCAATGACATGATCTGAACACACAAGTAGTCTTTGTTGCTACCAAAACGAATATGTCAAATAACATTTAAATTAAAACAATTCAATTTATTTTAATTTATATTTATTAATTTTCATTAGTATAGAAATTAGTAGCAGACTGCATTGATATATAATTGATATGAGCATGCCGTGTACACATGCTTAGAAATGTAATGTAGCTCAAAATTGTGTAATTTAGTAATTTTAATGTATGTTCTGATTGTATTCTGTTTGTGTACCTATGAATAAATAAATAAATAAAAGAAATAAATCTCAAACTCAAATAACTTTATTTAACTTTATTTAATATGGAAGTATTACACTTCCTTATTGATGGTCAATTGAAACAGTACCACCGGTTTGAAAAAGCAAATATCCTGATCTGAGAAGAACCGGCGACAGAAACTAATGTTTTTTTTAATGACAAGAGTTGCATAATTTTACAAAGACGGATCCTAAGGTAATTAAATATTTTTACTGTTAGTAGGATAACTTGATATCATGGCATGTTTAACTTAAAAACTATTGTGATGATAAATTTATATCTGTGATCAACCATTTCGTAGATATAACATTAATATCAATCCTTAATAGTCATTAAGCCAGCATTGGAACATGTACAAACATTAAATTTACATTAATTACAAAGATTGCTATTGATATACATGCAAATGGATCAGGGGTCGTTTTTTATACGTATCTATGTAGCTGACTGGTCGACTCTCGGCTGAAATTTTTCATTTTTATTCACAAAGCGATTATGGAAGTGGTACATGTCCACACAACTCGGTTATCTAATCAAGTTTTATATCGCTGGATTTTGTGGCTTTATGCTCCATTGTAATTGAATGAATCTACATCTACACCATTTACTGATTGGAGAGCTTCCTGCACGAATATGTATGAATACTTGTCTATTTTTATTTTGGTAAATGGGTTTCCTGTTGGTAAGTGATCACTGACACATATTGGTGACATCGCTAGCTTATGAAATATTAACCGATCCCTTACATTTCAACACTAATCTTGGAAGGTAATATGTTATGTTTCTTGAGCCTGTAGTCGTTAAAACCTTAAAACCTGGAACTATCGGCAGTAAAACAAATGACAAGTGAGTTGTACCTACACGTTCTTGCACAAATCCCTATCACCAAGTAAAACTTCTCCACCAACTTCACAACGTTACGTAAAAAGTCTAATAAGATTATATTAACAATACAATTTAATCTGTTGCAATATTTCATTATTTGCCAGTAAAACTGAAATGTGGGTTTTTAAAATTGGAATTGTAGGCAATGAAATATCGACAGTCGACTTACCAAAGAGATTGTGACCACGACTGGTACAACACTCTCGAAACGTCAGAACTAACAAGAAAAAATTAAATATTAATGTAGGAGCATGGCTTTGCTATTAGTTTGGATGAAATAGATTTTCTACCTGAGCAGACATAGTCTTAAAGTTATATGTGCTCTGCTATCTTGCTTGTGACAAAGATCCGTGACCAGTACTATAAAAAAAAAAAACATCAACAACAAATGTTTTTCGCATTTCGAACGTTCGTGACAATAAATTCATTGAATAACAGATTAAAGAAAAAGCATGATTGGAATAAACTGAAAATCATAAAGATTGTGAAAATAAGAAAAAAGTTCGTATAACTTTTGAGATTGAGATGAAACGCTTCGAAAATGTTTTCTTATTTTCTTAATAATTAAGATTTCAAACTTCGTAACGATCAGTAGATCTTAATCACTTATGACTCGTCTTTCTGAAAGTTATTTTTTGTTTCATAATATTATTACAATTAATCCAGGTATTAATATTGAGAACGCTTTGTCGAAAATGTAATAAACAAACAATTTTTGATATAAATATATGTTTCATAGCATATTATTTTTAATGGTGGAAATAGTCATGTTTTACTTAAGGTTGACTTTACATTAGAATTCTGAAAACGTTCAGAATATATTTATATCAGAACGTTTCTGTGCTCATGTTTATTATATCCCATCAAAAATAATACTTGTCAAAAAAACCAAGTCTCGCAACTCAGTTGTTGCGGTAAAAAGTTGTGAGATCCATGTAATACCAAGTCTTATCCATGTAATACTTAAGCGACTTAAATAAATTAATTTAATTAAATTATTTAGTGCGATGACCAAGTCAATATATGGACCACGATCGTGGTCTTAGGGAGTGGACGTATTAAGACTTGGTATTACATGGATCTCACAGATCTCACAGCTTTTTACCGCAGAACAACTGAGTTGCGAGACTTGGTTTTTTTGACAAGTATTGTTTTTGATGGGATCTCATTTCTTTTTGTATTTTGTAGACAGTTCTACTTTTTTTCTTTTCGGTACCTTCTACTTATATCTACCAGCAAAGAATTTTCTTAAAGACCTCTCTCTGACTTATTAACTTTTCTTATTTTTGTAGGTAGCCTTCCGTATTCTCTTTTCCGGTACTACTTCTTGAGCTTCAGCTACAGTTTTTCTAAGAGCCCACTCCCTGTCTCTATGTGTTTTTCTGGGAGGCCTTGATGTTAAAATTTTTGACAAATCTGGACGGTAAATGCTTCTTAGTCTGTTGTATTCACAAATTGAGGATTCCTGCGCTTTAACACTTCCAAAGTCGATGTTAATTAGATGTAAACCGTCCAGACTTGTAACTCTCGAAAGTGCCACGTAAGCTTGACCGGATGTGAATACTGCAGCAACCGATATCAATATTTTATGTAATTATTTTATGTAATTTCTTGGTGGTAGGGCTTTGTGCAAGCCCGTCTGGGTAGGTACCACCCACTCATCAGTTATTCTACCGCCAAACAACAGTACTCAGTATTGTTGTGTTCCGGTCTGAAGGGTGAGTGAGCCAGTGTAACTACAGGCACAAGGGACATAACATCTTAGTTCCCAAGGTTGGTGGTACATTGACGATGTAAGGAATAGTTAATAATTCTTACAGCGTTAATGTCTATGGGCGATGGTGACCACTTACCATCAGGTGGCCCATATGCTCGTCCGCCAACCTATACCATAAAAAAAATAAAAATTAATACACCAAAATATTAATATGTATATTATTATTAATAATATATACTATTATTAATAAAATTAATGTTATTATTAAAACTAATAATATATAATATCCAAATATTTAATAATATTATAAAATAAATTAAAAAATAATAAATAAATACAGGAAAAGCGGTCTTTGGAAATGTAAAGAAACATGGTCATAGTTTAGTCTGGTCTTGTAATTGTATGTGTGCACTAGTTGAGAACGTAATTACACAATTAACAAACATTTTAGAAAGCTTATTTATATAATAAATTTATTATATTGTTATTATAATAATATAATAAATAATCTCCCTTTGTATTTGTAATTTTTTATTTTTTTTATTTTATCATTTTGTTAATTATTTTAGTTTTTCCTTGGTTCATACACCAAACACTACTTTTATTCCAAATTTGAAGCTTCTAGGTCTGCTAGAAGTGCCTTAGAATTTTGATGATCGGTGAGTCAGTCAGTGAGTGAGTGACAAAATTAAGAAACTTTGACCCGTTATAATTCTTGAAATACTGGTTAAAATTGAATGAAATTTGAAATATACCGTGTCTTTACAATGCTTGCATGGTTACTGAAAATTCAGTCTTCTAGTTTTATCCACAACGAAGTTACGGGGGGTCGAAAATGGCCTGAATTGCTTCGAGAAAAGGATGGTACGGCCGTGCTGCTTTTTTGCTCGACTTGGTGGGTGGCACTGCCGTGCCCCCAGATGTATATTAATAGAAACACTTTTAAGATGATAAAATATGTTACCTAAATATCATTTTTTTAAGTTTGAGTAGGTAACAGTTGCTTTAAAGTATTTATTATATAATGTTCCTTTCTTGTCTGTTTTACTAAGAAAATAATAAGCAATTGTTCATTTTATTTCTATACCAGAATTTATGAGGATCATAATAAATTGAATCGAGTACAATGCGTCTAGCATTCTTACATCCATTCCACACGGTCAAGATTTATACAGTAACTATTTTCAATTCATATTTGTATATGTTTAAGAATTTAATGTAAATAAATGATTACAAAGTACAATGCTTCTATATTGAAGGAAATTTTTAATTCTGACGATATAAACATTTCTTGTAATATCCATGGCCATAATACATTTTAGGCTTATGGAGAAGACCAGCGGTCGTGAATCAGTTACATACCAAGCTAAGCTAACTGCGTCACAGATAAATCTCCGTACTATGCCTCTTGGAGACAAGGAATTAGTTTACTATTTGACTTCGGGTGCTTTCAACTTTTAAATAAAAACAAAAATTATATGATTGTTATGAATACTTAAATTGGTGTTGATGTTACCATGTGGTTCTGGCAAAGCATAATTGATAATTCTATAGATTAATAGAGAAAATATTGCTTTCTCAATAAGCTTCCTATTGGTAAACGTCAGTCTCATATAGCTGAAGAACTTAATTCAAACCCTAGGTAAAGCTGATGAGATATCCTTACCTATAGTTAGAAATTTTGATGTTACTTTCGTGGCAAAGATTCATTTTCGTCCTGCAATAAAGACAAAAGCGAGGAAAAGAAGAAACCACCTGCGTTTCCATATAAAATTAAACACTATGATATCTCTTAGTATTGAAATTAATGAATATAAAATAAAATAGCGCTAAGAAACCATTGATCTAATCAATTCGTTCAGAAGGTCAACACAATTCTTTGCGTATACAAAGGAGACACGTTATATACATGTTATATACACGATATGTTTGCATTTTCAAATAAATCCTAATTCCCAATTAACATAAATAACGCTTTTAGTCACAGGCGTATCATATAAGTGCATCTATTACCAAACTGCTCTGCGACGTTATGCTGATTGCGTTACTTAAAAGTTTTAATTATTAATAATTTGAGATAAGTACTTTAAAACATTAGACAAATTTATACCTTATAGTCACTACTTTAAGTATTTATTTTGCTGTAACACATTTTTTTATTGTGGTCTTTCATTCAATGTACCATTAAACATATAACAAAAGATAGAATATAACACTTTTAACTGTAAACAATGTTTCATGTTATATTTCGATAAATAAAGCTTACTTCGATATTAAATTTAAATTAATGATAAAATTTAGTCCAATTAATATATTCTAAAATATTAATATTTTTTCTTCGTGATTAATAAGCGGTAATGACGTTCCAATAATTATGTTTTAAAAGAGAACAGTGTTAATTACGATAAAATTGTTAATTAATATTAATTATGGCATTCAATGCTGACATCGAATACGAATTTTATTAACAATCGGTACCTTTTAAAATTTATGGTTATAAAGTTATGAAACATTAATTTTCAAAGTTATAGAGATGAACATTATTTCGTTATAATTAGTTACTTTGACAAAACAATGTGACTTCGGCAATAATTTGTATCTTTGGTCTTTCCGGTTTTTTAATAAAAATAATAATAATTTTATTTTTATTAGTAAAATTAGATTTGTGATAGATAATGGATATTGAAGTACGGGATTTATTCCTGATTATTCTGTTTAAAATATGTTTCAGATATTTATAATATGAAGGCTGTTCTTGAGATTGACTATTGAGGTCGGCTTGTCCATGTGTTCTAGGGGATTTTAAGTGTTCACCACCGCCCATATATATGGTGCTGTAGAAAATATGAAACATTTCTTACATTGCCGATCATATAAATAATAATGGGATAAGCATAAATAAAAATGGAAATTATTTGCAAATGAGATTTATCTATACAATATTTGTGATTATTTTCTTTTATCAGATTTTTTATGTATCATAATATTCTAACTTATCTTAAAGACTAAAAACTTACCTTACTTACCGAACCCAGTATTCAATCACTGTTAATCAAAAGGAGGCTTACATTGAGTACATTGTATACAAAACACTATACAACAAAAAAGGTAGCTTTCAAAACTTTATTCCATTCTTTAGTTTCCAAAGATTCTACTCTTCTTTCTTAGCATCAAAGTCTTTTCAAGTTTCACTATTTTTTATTCCTTGTAAAGTTTTAAATATTTGTTTTGAACGAGCTTTTCCAGATTACTTACCTGCATGCTTTGAAACTTTATGAATGCAAAATGAATATTACGGTATTTAGTTCAACTGATATATAAAATGAAAATTATATACAAAATAAAATCTAAATTATTAATAAGGGTTTATAAATATAAATATATATTTTTTTTTCTTTTACTATTATTTTACATTATCTTATTATTTAAATTAAAATGTAAAAAATGTACTAAATTATATCACATACCACTAATTCAAACATCAGATTAAGCATTATATGTATATATAGGTATGTTATACAAATAAATCGTGTTTTGTGCGAAGCATAATTTGCTCTGACATATTATAATATTGTTCCGGTATTATTATTATAAATATTAAAAAATTACTGCGCCAAAAAAGAACCTTATTTTGTATGTAATCTGTAAAATTATATAATATTTGTACTATTTATATTGGTACTTACAATTCGTTTTCAACAATTCTACTTTGATAAAACAAAATGGTCTCAGTTACTAAAAACATTCATCATTGATTAGTACAATTTCAAAGCGATTGCTTGCTGGCATTAACTATTATTTAACTATTAAATCCATTTTAATAAGAAGATTACTAAAATGAAACAGAATATTATCTAGAGTAACTCGTATATTATTCGTAATAATTTTTATATATTTAGCTCTATATTGTGTTAAAAACATTCACATTAAAGAAATACGATGTTTAAATAAGAATTATTAACATTGAGTGTATTAAGTGAACTTAAAAGAATGATAATGTAAGTAAACTTAAAAGAATGATAATGTCATCTTTATTATGCTTAAATGAAGTATCGGTCACCGGTTGACAGCCGTCATTACAAAAATAAAAGGATTATAAAAAAATATTAAAAGAGAATAAACGATTTTAAAAGAGTCAAATTTCACTTGAGTTTGTTACATTCTCATCCATCTAATTAAGAATTTGATAACGAGGTCCTCATTTACCTTCGTGATATAAATTTAAAAATTCAAAATGATTACAAAGCAAGTGTACTTGATGTAATGGTGGCATTTCGTTGAATCTCTGGAAATTTTTGCAGCAATAGACTTCAAGGTAATACATCTGTTTCGATATTATAATGATTTTATAATTTGTAATAATAATAATAAATTATTTAAATTGACACATGGAACAGATTCGATGTGTCGAGTATATTTTTATGATTTTGCTTGGTCACAAAACTATAGTTAACAAACCCATATTTGTGTAGAGCAACCATCACAAATTTACTCTTGCGACCGCTTCGTTGACTTGCAAATGATAGTCTTGCATAATTTTCCTCGACTTTCGCTTAATGACTTCTTTCATTTCTTCTTTTATAGAAACGTTGTACTATTCAGTGATTGTATACCCATTTATTTATATACAACTGGGAATACATATATTAGTAAAATTAGACATTAATCACCGTTGGTGATATTCCATAGGCCAACTATGTCAATACTTAAATCTTACATAATAAAATAACTTCTCAATAACGGACTTTTTAAATTACTCATTATTAAACAGACGTATAAGGTGTGTGAGATTCTATTATACTATTCCAGGCTATGATCTATCTCTGTGCCAAATATAATTTAGATCTGTTCAACCATTCTCGGTGATTTGGTAACAATAAATGAAATCAAAATAATCATTGTTAAAGTACTACTCATTAGAAAACTTTTACATCATCATGTGACAGTGTTGAATCAAATGAAAATATTAGTAAGATGTAAGCAAGTATAAAGAGCACTGAAATGGTTAATCACATTACATATTAATATGAATCGGCATCTGCTGGAGATAATCTAACAACAACGTGTGTATGCTAAATTGAAATACTAGTAAGTTTGATTATATAACTGTCTAGTAATTTTGAATGCCTTGAAACTTTCAACTCGAATAGAAAATGAATATTTATTTGAATGAACAATATTTCAACAATATTTTGTATTTAATGATGTAACTGATAACTGTTACCTTTAACGAGTACCAATAATATAAAGCTTTTGAAGCGAATTCAGAGTGATAACCAGACACAATAGAGCAACTTTAGACAGTTCTGGACATCGCTAATGAAGTGTCCGCTTGAAATGAGATGAGACGACGGTTTCATTGTTGGACGATTTTAACAAATAATTAGACAGCTGGAGCTATTTAACAAAAGACTGAAAGTGCCAAGTAAAGTATATCTAAATTATTGTAAGTTGTTGCGAGTCTATTAAATACAATTGCCTCAGACTATTTTATAAGGTTATAAGCCTGGGCTCACAGCCAGGTTTCTTCAGGTAGGTCACAGAAATTCTTAGTAGTAGACCGCCCTCTCTCGTGCCTCTGAAAGAAAATGTTACTCCTGTGACCGAACATTTTCTATGCGTATTTGCCGTCCCATTGAATTACGACATTGCACCTGTGTTTGCGAAGATACTTGTGCACTAGAATAGCCCTGCTGAGTTGACTAGTCTCGTAGAGTTTGGCCGTCGTGGCAGAAATCGATGAGGATGACAACCTCATCATAATTGTTTAAGAATTATAAACAAACAAGCGTAAATTTGTCGTCTAGTACCGGATTTAATGTCCGAATATCCGTTTCTTGTACATAAAACAGTCACATGAAGTTATTTCTGCTCGGAGTAGATTACAAAACTTGTGAACCGATGAGCGTTGGAGTAGACGAAATCAGATATCACGCAATATAGGGTGTTTTTCAACAAGCGGGACTGAGGAAGATAGTAGGTCCCGACTCGATACGGAAGTCATATATCCGGAAGCTTTGGCGTACCTCGAACCCAGCACTAGATGTTAATTAAGTGACCGACTAGTACGATGCTGCATTCTGGCTCTTATTTTATTATTAACGTGTAATGCCAAATTTCAACGACACTGATAAGTAATGTATTTCCTCTATTTGAACCCAAGACCTCGTAATTTAGAAATTATGATATATATTCATACAAACAACGACGTAGTTTAATAAATTTACCATATAATATAGGTATGTTGTGCATATCAAAGCAAAATATGCGGTCGCAATTAAGATACTTCGTCAAGCAAAATAATTTAAAAGCAAAAGTTCACTGAACAATTATTATACACTTACTTATACTTTCCATCTTATTACTGCTTACTAACGAATATAGTAGACTTGATATATATATATATATATATATATATATATATATATATATATATATATATATATATATATATATATATATGTGTGTGTGTGTGTGTACATAGTTTAGATCAAAAATAAATAATGTTTTTTTTTATTGTACTCGTAAATGTATTCGAGTTTTAACTTTTTTGTTTTTCAGAATCATTCAATTTGAAAATGGTTACTACATTGTGATTGCCCAATATTTTATGCATGATATTTCAATTAAGTACTTTGGCTTTATATCATTTTTACTTTGTAAGGTTTTTTGACAGAAAAATATAATACCTATTATTCGCATGAACCAGGGCTGAAAACCAAAATATATAAGCTCGTCACTTAAGACTTCAAGACTGTTTACACTAATGATATAATAGAGTAGAGAATAATATCCAAAATTGTATGTTTGCTTTTGTTTTATTGATAAAATTAGGTTCATAAAAAATTACGTACAAATTTATAGTTTTAGAATTATAATACCTTTTTAGGTTTCCATTTTTGCCAACATTCCTAAATACCTTAATACAAAACCCATACAAAAATCGATCATATCCATGGTACGAAGATTTATTTCATAAATAATCTTACAAATATTTGCTACAAGAGTATCTTTAGCAAATGATTTAATTCTCACTATTTGTGGATGTCTGCTGATAATTTATTCACGATCGGTGAATATTCGAGAGCACGCCATGAGGTTTGATGTATGATATTCAAGTTTGTACTTTGAAAGCATTTATATACATAATAATGTTATGATATATACTTAATTGGTGGTAGGGCTTTGTGCAAGCCCGCCTGGATAGGTACCACCCACTCATCAGATATTCTACCGCTAAACAACAGTACGCAGTATTGTTGTGTTCCTGTTTGAAGGGTGAGTGAGCCAGTGTAATTACAGACACAAGAGACAACTTAGTTCCCAAGGTTGGTGGCGCATTGACGATGTAAGGATTAGTTAATATTTTTGACAGCGTCATTGTCTATGGGTGACGGTGACCACTTACCATTAGGTGGCTCATATGTTCGTCCGCAAACGTATTTCATAAAAATATCATTTTTACCAAATACAATAAGCATGATTCTCAATAGTTATTATTATTTATAGATTGGGTTACAAAGCTATGTCAGTAAAATACATATAACAAACATTTATTAAGAAATCAATACATGGATATATAAAATACTTCTTCTCAGTCAGTTCCAAAGTTTTATATTGAACTATACCAGTATCAATAAACCTTTTTATAGTATCAGTAAGCAAACTGGCGGATGTCCATTTGATCTTAAGCGATCACCACTGCCCACAAGTAGACGCAGTACAAAAATTTAATGAATCCTTGAACCTTATTAACTGGCAACTCCTGCGGTATCTAGAGGAGATTAGCTGCAGCTGATTAGCAGCTGATTAGTGACCGCCAGTACGGTTTCCTTCGGTGTTGCTCGGCCAGTGATCTTCTAGTTTACCTTACTCACAGGTGGGCGGAAGTAGTTGAGAGCAAGGGGGAGGCATTAGCAGTCAGCTTGGACATAGCGAAAGCCTTCGATCGCGTGTGGCACAAAGAGCTTCTTTCGAAGCTTCCTTCCTATGGGCTTCCCGGGAAATTATGCAATTGGATTACCAGCTTTTTGGCAGATCGAAGTATCAAGGTCGTTATCGACGGTGCATGCTCTGACTTCAAATTCGTCAATGCTGATGTTCCACAAGGCTGCGTTCTATCGCCCACTTTGTTTATTCTGCATATCAATGATTTGTTGCAAATCGGGAACATTCATTGCTATGCAGATGACAGTACCGTTGACACCTTATACACCGGCCGCGCTAATATTTCTCGGGAAAACGTCGAAGAAAACCGGAACAAACTTGTGTCTGAAATCGAGTCTTCGTTAAACGAAGTTTCGAACTGGGGCCGGCTAAATTTAGTCTATTTCAACCCCAAAAAGACGCAAGTTTGCGCGATAACCGCTAAAAAAACACCATTTGTCGTATCTCCACGATTTGAGAACATCCCGATAGCCGCTACGGGTAGTATCGGAATACTTGGCGTTGATATTTCGAGGCTCGTTCAGTTCCGCGGTCAATTGGAAGGCAAAGCCAAATTGCCTTCTAAAAGCTCGGTGTGCTGAGCAAGGCGAGACAGTATTTCACGTCGGCCTATCGCCTAAAACTTTACAAGGCGCAAATTCGGCCTCACATGGAGTACTGCTCTCACCTCTGGGCGGGTGCTCCCCAGTACCAGGTCCTTCCATTTGACCGCATCAAACGTAGAGCGGCTCGAGTTATCGACGATCAAGCCCTTTCCGATCTCCTTGATCTTTTGGCTTTGCGTAGAGATGTTGGATCACTCTGCATCTTCTACCGAATTTTTAACGGGGAATGTTCCGAGGAATTGTTCGGATTAATCCCGGCCGCTGAATTTCACCTTCGGACATCTCGTCAAAATTCGAAGTTTCACCCGCACCACCTCGATGTCCGGAAATCCAGAACAGCGCGATTTCTTAGACATTTTCTGCCTCGCACAACCACTTTGTGAAACCAGCTTTCGCCGGCGGTTTTTCCGAACCGACACGACATGGGAACCTTTAAGAAAAGAGCGTACACCTTTCCTAAAGACCGGCAACGCACCTGCAAGCCCCCTGGCGTTGCAGATGTCTATGGGCGGTGGCAGTCACTTTCCATCAGGTGAGCCTCCTGCTCGTTTGCCACCTATCACATAATAAAAAATGAGAGATTTGTACCTACCCAGATGGGCTTGCTCAAAGCCCAAACCACGAAGTCACCCATTTGACTAAGATACCTCGTCCATTACCTCACCTGTCGAGATGGCTGCTAAACCAGAAACAAGAACTGAACAAACAAAAAACTTTTCTTTATATATAACTAGCAACCCGCCCCAGCTTCGCATGGTTGATACTTTATAGACTACAGAATGTCATTCTATACAAAGTTCATAGATTTTTGTCAGTAGACAATAAAAACCGCAATGTCCGTGCATTTTAAATCTGTAATATCTTCGATAATATTCATTTAAATTATATGCTGTAAAGGCCCATATCTATTATGGAATGCGAATATGAAATTCACAATGTATTAAAAGTATAAGGTATAAGGATTAATGTTGTATTACTTAAAAACGAAAATAAGCCATTATTTCTCGTAAAAAGTAAAAGATAAAAAATATAATCCATAAGAGATAGACATATACAGTATATCATGGGTTTTATGTAGATATTTTCAATAAATTATTTTGATTGATATACTTTATTTAAGTAGACTTTTACAAGAACTTTTGAATAGTCCTTTAACAACTATATTAAATAAAGCTACCACCGTTATGGAATGTAGATTGTACCGAGAACAACCGGCAAGAAATTCAGTAGTTACTCTTTTTCAACATTTAAAAATACAAGGTAATGTTAATTATATTTTTAAGTAGTTTATCCCGCCTGGAAATCAACAAGTATTAGCTTTATGCTTTGGACTTTTTAAAGGTGTACACTATTATAATACATTACTTTGATCCTATCTTGTAGCGTTCAGCTAGCGTTTACAATGCAAAGAAATGTGTTTATTTAGGATTTCACATAATAAATCTCTAAAATTATTAATGTTTTAGTACATCTTGCATGTATTATACATATAAGAACCATCATATTGAATCACTCTATCTATTAAAAATAACGCATCAAAATCCATTGTGTAAATTTAAAGGTCTCAGTATACACAGGGACAAACAGATAGTAGAAAGCGAATTTGTTTTATATTATGTTGTATGTTCCTATGACTTGTATGATACGGCACCACATAACAAAGAAGATAAACTAACATTTCAAGACATGGCATAATTACATCACAGATCTTTCCGGGATTGGACAGAAAATTAGCGCAGTCCAGAACTCGTTCGCAAACTCAGTCGTGTCATTATTACCTTCATTTCTTCAAATTTATCTTAAGGGACTTTATATTTCTCGTAATATAAATCTATATGGAACATGATCATCATTAATAAGGTGTTATGAATCGCGAATTATTTAAATATAATAAAAGATATATACAATACAGCTGTTCTTTAATTTTAATAATGAAACCCGCATCTAGTACTTTTATATTGTATTTATATCGTATTTATACAGATAATAAATAATCATTGTTCGATAATTAATATTAACGGTATTACTTACGTCCTACAATAACACATAAACACGTACATCATCATCATCATCCTCCTGCCCTTTTCCCAATTTTATTTGGGGTCGGCGCAGCATGTCTTCTCCTTCCATACTTCTCTGTCAGACGTCATCTCACAAGTATCATTCTTTCTTACCATATCGTCTTTCACACAGTCCATCCATCGTTTTCTTGGTCGTCCTCTACCTCTATATCCATCCACATTCATACAATAATATTATGCCCCATAAACACGTACGTACATACATATATTATGTACTTTATTTTTTAGGTATTATTTATTTTTCAATTCCAGCATGCCAACTCTAATTGTTTTTTGTTCGATTTTCAAATTGGAAATACGATATTCTTTCAAATATTTAAAAAGATATTAATAACCAAGTGTCCAATAACTTTTTAATATAACGGCACAATTTTCATTGAATATATTATAATATCTTTTGCAATTTCGTTTTCCTGCAAAACATGAAAATTCCGCATTTCCTCCATCGAGAGATACGAAGTAAGCTTGCTTTGAAAATGTCTTAGAATTTGATTTCGTGCTGAGAGAAAATATTTTGCGGTCATCGCACTAAAAACATTTGATGAAAAATTTATTCGGTATTAAAAACTTGAATTTTTATCGAAACCGATGGAATATTTTCTCGATCGTTTTTAAAGTTTCATATATTTTTATTGAAATTTATTTTAAAAAATACAGATTATATAACACGGATTTGAATCCCGAGTTGGGCCAATAACAGCTTCGAATCAAGTAAAATATTCTTTATTCAAATAGGCGGATGAAAGCACTTTTGAATCATCGTTTTACATTGTTCAATTAAATTTAAAGTTACCTATCTTTCGGACAAAAGTTCTTCTAATCTACGGATTCTTTTTTATAAATAATTGGCCAAATAAAAAAAACCAATCCAAGAGATTATATATTATTATTCACTGTAAACGTGCAAAAGATATGCGATTTATTTTTCATTGAAAAAAAACTGCTTTGCTAAAATCAGCCGTAAGCACGTAATTAAGGAATAAACACTTAAACACAATAAAGAAAGTTTAAAAATGTTAAAAGGTATTAAAAATCAAGCTGTTCAAAATGCAGTAGCAAGCTATATCTAGTTTAAAGTGATAACTAGAATTATTGTTTGGTAATTAATACTATCCATATTATTATGAAAGTACCAATCAATTTGGTAGTAGGGCTTTGTGAAAGGTAGGTGTCACCAACTCATCACGACTCTACAAAATTACAATATTTATATATTCAACGTTAATGTACATTATGAATTCAAACAAATCATTTATCACACTTATTATACAATCTTGTCTAAAAGTCACTAATGCGTTCACAGCTCAAAGAAGCCGCTTTTTCATTTTATCTCTTTACCACGTAAATAAAGGCTTTCCGGATTTAATGATAAAATGCTTTTTCGTTTCCATTTTCTATAACAAGAGCAGATTAACTTATAAAAATGTACATTATGTTTTTACGTTATAAGCAGTTTTCACGTTTTTATTGGCGTTAACTGGGGATGAACTGTTTTATGCGTTAAAGTTTATACACTTTTTATAAAAGTAAAAAAAAAGTAACAGCCTGTAAATTCCCACTGCTGGGCTAAAGGCCTCCTCTCCCTTTGAGGAGAAGGTTTGGAACATATTCCACCACGCTGTTCCAATGCGGGTTGGTGGAATACACATGTGGCAGAATTTGTTTAAAATTTGTCACATGCAGGTTTCCTCACGATGTTTTCCTTCACCGCTGAGCACGAGATGAATTAAAAAGACAAATTAAGCACATGAATCAGCGGTGCTCGCCTGGGTTTGAACCCGCAATCATCGGTTAAGATGCACGCGTTCTAACCACTGGGCCATCTCTGCTCATTTTTATAATGTGGATAAAAAAATATCACGACGATAAATATAGTGACACGTCTAACTTCAAATATATTACATATCGTACTTAAGTTATAAAGAGGTACGTTGTTATGTTTTACTCGGTTATTTTTTTTACATTATTTTATTTAATAGATTTTAGACGTAACTAATTTCTTCAATGTCTTTAAAAAAACACTCATTCCGTTCTTTAAATGCAATATTTACTGATACAGAGTAACTATTGATAGAAGTTTCCTTGTCTGTTTGTAACATTAAAATAGCCCATTTTTAATTAATTCATATGTAGTTATACACAGGACTTTAACTGACAGATAACTGATATAATAAGGGGTAACTTAGGCTACATTAATGTATATATATTTAATTCAAACGCGTACAAGGTCTTGGGCACAGCTAGTTGATTTATAAATCACTGCTTAAAGTTTGTTGACGATCTGATATGATATTCTGAAATAATAAAATGGAAGTTTCCATTCCAACTATAAAAGTCCACAAAACAAAACACAACTCTTTGGAACATTAACAAGACATATCGCAATAATACTAAACACAGCTATGTTAATTAAGCCTTGTAAGTTAAATTCACTAATGTATTAAGCACTAAGTCAGTTACTTGAGTTTCTCATTTGCCTTTATCTCTCGGTACACGCTCAGGTGCGATAAATATTACAAAACAACGGCAACTCACGTTGTTATTCTAGAAAATACTTTCATAGTGAAAAGCGAAATGTTTATTTATAATTTTCTCTGATGCTTTGATATTTTATACGACTCACTGAAGGTATCATGTGCAGGGCGTTGTAATATGTTAAGCTTATGTTAATATAAGAATTATAAGGCTTAAAGTAACATGCAACTGAGAAACAGTTGAATACTTTAAAATTTTCGACAGTTTACAATCCCAATGGGGTGTAACTTGAAGACCGTAAATGCTCACCACAGCCCATAGACAATGACACTGTAAGAAATATTAAAACATTTCTAGCGTGATCACCCTTCGGAACTAAAATATGACTCTTGTTCCTGAAGTTTCGTAGTCACTGGCTCACTTACCTTCAAACCGGAACACATTAATTGATTTGAATGTTGATTTACTAGCAGCATATATTACGTACATATATAATTTTATTTAACATGACTGTACTTCTAAATAGTACTAGTATCGTGTAGTATAGTAACTACTAAGTTTCTTGCCGATTAATCTCTGTAGAATCTACTTTCCGAACCGGTGGTAGCTCCACTTATTCTCTTTGTTAAATGGCGATTCAAAAGTGCTTGTAAGAGACTACTTGAATAAAGTATATTTTGATTTGATTTGATTTGACTAAGTACTGCTATTGGTATTAGAATCAGCGCACGAACCCCTATTATCAAGTAAATGTAATCAAATATCTATATTACCTAATAATAAATATTTACATACTTTATATGATATATTACCGGATACATAATATTAATTACTTATGGATTCGGTTAGACTAATGGTCTAACGGTAATGACAGGAAGCGTTTCATGGAAGATCATTAATACATAATAAACCACATCTTTCCTCTAATAAATGGCGGAGCCTTGATTAAATTACTTCCGTCCAAAAAGAAATCGTTTTGTTTCTTCATTGGCTTCGATTGTATTCGATTATTTATTTATCGGTTTATCTGTAAGGGATCCTTTTAATTATATTCATTTTATCTACTTTTGACATCAGTAGATAGTAAACGTACCTATAAATCAAACAGTTAGTTTTAATTGTAATTTTTCTATTTTAAGTAATAGAGTACTGTAATATTTGTATCTGAAAGAAATGTTTATTTAAGACACGGCACAAATATAAAAGTATAAAAAAATACAAAGATTAAAAATAATTCGATTAAGTTCCTACTTATTTAATGTTCAGCCTAAGTAGTAGCTTAATCTAGAAACAACACCCCAAAACTGAAATGAAGATATATAAAAAAAAACGAAATTAGGTAGGGAATTAATTCACATATTAAGGAGATGATTACATCTCCTTAATATGTGAACCATTTAAATTGAATATATGCTAATATTTATATTATAATAATAAATAATAGTTATATTAAATATACATATTTTAGTCGCTCACACATATCCGCAAAATTCGTATTACCGAGAAATTTCGATATTCAATCCATAAAATTCAATGACATTGCAGTTCATTGGCGGCTTGTGTGATGTTTGACGTTTACGGGCGCGTTCAGAAAACCATGTAAAGAATGATTATTGTGTATGTGGTAGTTTTCACTACCTACACAGGTACCATTCATCTATAGATGAATTACAGCGTATATATAACTAAGTGAATAAATTAACAATTAGACGACCTCCGTGGTCGAGAGGTGTGCGCATCAGCATCATGGGTAAGCCATTCCGAGGTCCCGTGTTCGATTCCCGTTACGAGTCGATGTAGATTACCATTACCTTTCTATGTCGTCTTGGGTATGGGTTTTTGTGATTTTCCACAACACAAGTGTTTTAGCTACTTACATTGGGATCAGAGTAATGTATGTGATGTTGTCTCATATTTATATAAATATGTATATATGAAAAGTAAATGAAGCCGCATTTATTTAGTTTTATTTATTTCACCGGAGCGAAGCTGAGTCATTGTCTAGTTTGATTTTTTTTTAGAAATCTAACAAAGTAAATATCCGTGAAATAATTTATTTTCGAGATGTACTCGTAGCAAATAAGGTTGATAAGGTTGAAAGATGGTTCCCATCAAGATAAATAAATGTTAAGACAGGTGAGCTTCGCGTACTAAAGATAAAGCTCTGCCTATTTCTCCAAATCCAAAATTTATATATAAAATTACCAAATGCTTGGTTATGCTGTATCGAATTTTGTGTAATTAAAAGGTAGATTTTGATTTTGGACTCTATAACATAATTCATATTATTTTTCACCGTTGAAATAGGTTAGTAAGTTACCAATGATTATAATATACCCATAAATTTAATACACCACGTTAAATTAGAATTTTTTTAATAAACTGTATTTAGGAAAAAGTTAAATTATTCATAAGAATGTTTAAGGGACAAATATTACTACATAATCTCTAGTTATGATATTAAACAGTTTGATACAAAGTGACATTTTTTTCTTCTTTATTTTTTTTTAAATTAAATATTTTCCAAACAGTTCAGTATGTAACTGTCCCACTGCTGGTCTATGAAGCAAATGTTTCCTTTCACTTGCAAGAGATGAATTATAAACACAAATTACGCACATGAGTATTCAGTAATGATTACCTGGGTTTGAGTCATCGGCTACGATACACGCGTTCTACACACTTTGGCGCCATACCAAAAAAATTATAATAAGTAGTAAATTTTTCTTAAACAATTTTAATAAACGCCATATAATTCCTTCGCTTATAAAATGTGGTATAATGAAGAGAAATATTCGAGATTAATTTTATTTAGCTAAAATAATGTCAGTGGTATGTGTCTAACAAATGACTTAAATTACTGACGACAGGGTCTCCCTGTCAGGTCTCTGGCTTGCGTCTTAATTTCTTGTCTTGATATAGAGAATCTAAATTGTAGCTTAATATGTTCACAATAATGTTTGATATACTCTCTTGTGAAAATGTTGTGCTCTAATGGGTTTACCCAAGAATGTTGCACAGATCAGTTAAAGATTTTAATCAGTCAATTATGTGTCTTCCATATTTTAATTTCGAATCAATATCAAAGAGTGCATTCAGTGTTTAAAAAAACACTGTTTAGAATGTTGCGTAGATCAGTTAAAGATATTTTCTACCAATCAGTATGTGTATTCTTCTTTCGAATTTCGAATCAATTATAGCAAAAAGCGTACCTTATATAAAGGAGTCATTTACTTTTTAAGTGTTTATTAGGCTTAATAATTAGTAAAGCTTAAGGATTTATTACTAGCCACTTTCTGCTTGCAGTTTAGTCCGTGTGGAGAAGAGTGAGGGAGTTATTTTGATTATTATTAAATATATAACACAATTAAAATGTCTCGTGTAAAATAAACTCATTAGAAACATATTCTCGATTGCGGACGTGACGTTATTTATTATTAGGTGTGCCTGCGACCTTGTACGCGTTTCAATTTCACAAAAAAAAATCACATAAAGGGTGATAATGATTTGAACGAACGTCCTATTGTTAAAATCTACTGAGCTATCGTAGATCCATTTGTATTCATTATGAACAGAAGCTCAGTAGGTATACGAGTTATTGAATGATATCGAAAATTTAATGTCCATACTAGCTGTGCCCGCGTCTTTGTGCGCGTTTGAATTTAATAAAACGTTATAGTTTAGTTCGCAAATTTTAATGTAATTTATTAATTATTTATTAGTCAGTTTTTGTGATATTAAGTCGGAGGCGACGTCGGAGTGGTAGACGCGAGGCTGCGGTACTGAATAGTTTTTGGACATTGCACCGTGACTTTATTATTACCTATTTCATATATAATTCTATATAATAGTGTAAAAGTAAGCTTAAGTTACTCCATATTACATCAGCTATTTTTCAGTGAAAGTCTGTTCAAAATCGGTCCAGCCGTTTCATAAATTAGCTGAAACAAACATTGCAAAAATAATTGTAATAAAATGTTATATTGGTATATAATGTATATACACATATGTGCATTTAGTATAAAGCGTTTATTTGAATATTACAAACAGACACTCCAATTTTGTTATATGTACAGATATGTGATGAAATATTCGTATGTCGATAATGTGAGTCCTAAACAACAATATATCAAAATAAGTCATCTTTAAATACTGTTAACGTTAATTTAAAATTACTGTTTTCCAGTTTTGTCCATTAATCAAACGAGATCATTTGCAGATATTTGAACGAAGAGATAACTTTGCGCCATTTTAATGATAAATGATTGTGTGGTGGATCGGTGGATAATATCAGATTTCTGCTTGCAGTATATAATAATATATGATCCGTATCTATAAGAATAATTAGACTCTCGTGTATAATTTGTTGTATACTCCTTTAATGTTTGAATTTTGATGTTTATAATTAATATTTCTATAGCTGCGAAATGTTCGTTGAATGTTTCTTACTATGTGAAAATAAAACTTAATACATATTAATGTACGCGCATCTGATTAAACTTGAAAAGTAAAACGTTGTTTACGTTTTAATTCAAATTTAAATTACAAAATAAACCTCTTTACAGTTTATTTAAAACGCCAAATATGTACATATATATGTTATGTTATTTTTTATTTTTATACTGTCGTTTGCTGTATTGTTTGTATTAAATGGCTAAATACTTAAAATGAATAGTTAAAAAGTGATTGGATGAAACTAAAACTGTAACTTTTCCATTTTTCAATGATATAATTTTACCGCCTAATGCGTCAATACCTTGTAGCGTACATTTAACTAAAAGAGAGCGGGATCCCCTGTCACAAAGGCTTGGGTTTACTTTTTGGATTGAATTTTGGGTGCTTCGGACATACAGTTTCTGAGTTATAGAACAATGTATGCGTTTACCGTATTATTCAATAACTATTTTTCGTCTAAGTCTCTCATAGGAGGTTGTGTATATGATTTTATTGTAAAAGTCATTTTCACTTCTATTCGTGGAAATATTATGTTTAAAAAAACTAAACTACCTATTATTGAGAAAATAACATAACTATGAAAACTAAACAAGAAATTATGACGAGATTTCCAAAAGCGAAATTCATCAGTCGCAATTAATCCCACAAAAAAATCGGTAGAAGATGCAAAGTTATCCAACATCTTTACGTAAAGATAAAGGAGCAGCAGGTCGGAACGGACTTGATCATCGTTAATTCGAGCTGCTCTGCATTTAACCCAAACCGAAAAAGCTGGTACTGGAGAGCAGTTAGCCAAAGGCTCACCTTTAGGCTCAGCTACAGTTCTCAAGCTAAATTCCAAGTGAGGTCGAACGCAACCTTGCTTTGCTGAGTACACCGAGCCTTTTGATGGCGTTGATGTTTCGATCTTCAAAACCAAGTATTCAAATACCTGTGACGACAATAGGATTGTTCTCGAATCATGGCAATACGACAAAAGTGTTTTTAGGGGACTTGTCTATCTGAAAATAATATGGGAAATATTGTTGATTGGCAATATATTGCAACAGTACAGTACAGTAACAGCCTGTAAATTTCCCACTGCTGGCCTAAGGCCTCCTCTATCATTGAGGAGAGGGTTTGGAACATATTTGACCACGCTGTTTCAATGCGGGTTGATAGAATGCATATGTGGCTGAATTTCGATGAAATTAGACACACGCAGGTTTCCTCACGATGTTTTCCTTCACCACCGAGTACGAGATAAAATATAAACACAAATTAAGCACATATACATAGTGGTGCTTGTCTGAGTTTGAACCTGAAATGATCGGTTAAGATGCACGCGTTCTCACGCATCTTAGCTCAATGTACTGTATAAAGTAACTATACCTGTATTTATATATTTCTATACCATAATTGTCCATGCGATACAATACGACTTGCGCTAAAATATTGTGTAACACAATTGTCATAGTGATATGTAACAATGACTATAATATAAAAATATTCTCAATAAAAAAAATACGTTCGTTCTTTAAATGTTATTAATCATATGAATTCAAAAAGAGGTTTCGTTTGTTTTTTTTATTTCCACAGACAATGTTAATTAAATACACCGTATCTCTTAACAAAAATAAATTTGAAATTTGAATAGAATTTTATTTCGTCGAATTACATAGTTTTTTCTCTGCACGAATTCGATTGGTTTTGTCCAGTGAACAAGTTATCTCATCGTTTATTTAGTCTGTGACAATAAACACGTCCAATGAAAATCGAGTACTTTCGAACTAGTAACGATACAACGGGTGTAATATTTTTAAACAACTTTATATATTAATTTTATGATACCAATGATAAAATTTAACGAGACGTGCTAAATATCAACGCATTTCGTCACTAATTAACGAGCTTAAGGGTAATGTCACACTAAAAGATAGATGTTTGGTAATGTGTTCTATTTTTTGTGATAAAACCTTTTTGAATGGCACGTTTTAAAATATTTTATAGATATTATACGGATGATTTCAAAAGTCGCTGTCACTAAAATATTATATATTGAATATCTGTAGGGAAAGATGAAACGAGATTTCTCAGCCGGAATGATATATATTTCGGGTTGCACTGTCCTGAATTATGTATGAGGCTGACGAGTTCAGCGATCTGTCATACCACTATATTGAATATTATCTTTATTTTTAAATCAATGCAGTGTAGTTGATTCGCGTTATTATCTGTGACCACCTGTTGGTGACATTATGTGTACCCTTACCTATGTAACTGTGACGGGTTATATAACAAACTAATTCTGATGAACATTTCAAAATTGACAACCTCGAAAATCCAGTACATTCAATGTTATGTTATTGTTGGATATTTTAAGTAATTGTTATTCTTGTCGTAGTGTGTGTATCTACAACTACAAGCATAAGGGATATAACATCGACTAAGATGGTATGCCCCTTGTACTCGCCACCAACCTTGGGAACTATATTGATGTTGGTGGCTCATTGATGTAAGGAATGGATAAAATTTCCTAGAACGCACATATACCGGCAGTTGTGACCACTTACCCACGTAAAAAACGTTTACCTTACGTAAATAAAACCCACCATTCGAGTAACAATAAATGCCTTAAGTTTTACAGATTTTGTTAATATTTCTAGAGTCCTGTGGGACCCACCAGGAAATGAATGTTTATTGGAAAGGAAAATTAAAAAAAGTAACGAAAAGCATAGGACTATAATATATAAATTAAAACCCAAGAGCATTACAAGCTCTGAAGTTTTTGTACTCAACTCTGATTGATGTCAAATCAGTAATATCAATCAGTATTTACTTGTTTTAATTAAAATGTGATAAAATATTTTTTTAATGACGTTATTATTAATCACATTTTATTAATATCGATAATTCTAAAGCCACAGATTACGAGACTATACTTAGAAAACTGTTCGCACTGAATAAAAATCGACCTACTGTCATTACCGAATCTATAAATGTGATATACGAAAAATACTTAAAGAGAGTGTAGTGAATAATAATAAAGAACCTTATTTTAATACAATAAGAAAACTCTGCTTCTAATTTCAAATTGAAATCGTATTATTGAAAATTTTAAATGCCAGTGGTGTACATCGAAACACAGAGAAAATTGTTCAAAGGAAATTCTAAAACACACACCGACATGCGGTATACGGCGATAGTGGAATACATTCTAAATCCTTCTCACATATAGGATAGGATGCTTTGTGTGGAATATTGGAGAAATATTGGTTTTACAATTTTCATAAATACAAAGCCTCAGGCTTGTAAAACTTAACGTAAAATAAATTATTTTTTGCAATAAAAGCATTTTTATTTCGATTAAAGATAAGAGCTACGAGTTAGCTCTAAATATATAACATTTATCTTGATATATTTACTAAACGTATGTATTTAATTCATTATTTTAGTTTTCCCCCCATTGCATTTGGTCAGGTGTTGGACACAAAAAGTAATCTTGGAATTCAAGATTCCTTCATAGGAAATTTCATCACATTCGTTTCAGTAGTTTCTTTCTGAAAGAGCAACAGACAAACATAAGGAAAAGTTAATAAGTTGTGTTAAATATTAACACTATACTTATATTACGTTTGTAAGTCTTATATTCAAATCCCTAATATGATTGAATGTCCACAAACTAAATATACCCAATTTGTTTCATACACATACATTTTTGAAATAATATATTTAATGTATTAACGTTATCTTTTGCGTTACGTTATAAGCCATATGAACGTAACTATAAAAATTGATAGCCGTTTCCGTCCACAAATATTGTCATTGTAAGAAAAATAAACCATTCTCTTCACGGTCAACATGACATTAGCCATGAAATATGTATGGTCTAGTAGAGTTGTCTGTAGAATAACTAATCGGTGTGTAACAAATATAGAATTTACTATAAAAAAATCTATATAGATGACCAACTGCATCCAGTGATTTGGTCTAAAATATTGATGACTAAATAAATCTTATAAGCTCACTGAGGAGCGTATGCAAAATATTTCCAATAAAATGCTAATTTCAGCCCTCTCTGCATCGCTTGCAGTGAACTTAGTCCGAGGAAACTCGCCTACTTTCAAACACACTCCAAAGTTTTATAGTTTCATATGAAATTTAAACTAAAAGTGTAACATATTTTGTCACGGTTTGTTGTATTTAAAATAATAATAATAATCTTTATCTGCAGACCTTTAAATATAAATTTTACATTAATATATATGATTTAAGATACACGATGAGGCGGTCTTATTCCTAAGTAGAGATCTTAGAAGTTAGAGATTTCTTTTAAAGACCCTTATAAGAACAGACATAAACTAAACTTCCCGTTATGCATATACACGATACCAACATATTATGATTATCATTACAACAAATTATATAGTAATCAATAGAATAATATATTTAAGTATTAACTTTAAATGATGTCAGAGTAGATAGCACTATTCTTTTCTTATCTCAGATCTGTTATTTCCGTTTGTGGTCTACAAGCGGAAATAACGGTTATACCGTCCAACTCCTACATATTATGGTATTGACATATACATCCAGTCCTTTTAATGGCGGTTAATATAATTTTCTTCTCTAACGCTCACAAGTCTGCTTTTGAATTATTTTCCTTATCAAATAATACACCTGAACTAATATTATTATAATTAATATACAATATTAAAGAATCAACAAAATCGCTATACGTATCTTTGTCAATACACGAACGAGTAAAAATGAGATCACGTCGATATATTTGCGGTAAAATGCTTTCTCAAACTGCAAATACCAAGCGTTCGTTATTATAAAGGTCAGATAGCTATGGAAAAATAGAGAAGGTATTTCATAAGCAGAATTTCAAAGGAGCCTATATTCTCATATAAATTCTTCATACTAAATCTCTTAGTGTAGGATTTATTTATATAATTTCAAACGTAGAATTGACTTTATGACTATTCTGATAATCATTGCTTTTATTTGTAATGAACAAAGAAATATGCTTAAAAGCTTATAAACAATTCATAACTATGAGAAAATATATTTATATGTTTACTTGTTGCTCTTGTACTTCTTCAATAATCCAAATCAAATCAAATTCTTTTGTATTATTCCATATTCAAAATAGGCACTAAAACTCGTCAAAGAAAATACCCCGTTCTAAGAAAAACCGGCGAAAGAAATCCAACGATATTAGATATATTTAGAATCAAAAAGAGTTAGTTCGAAAGACTATTGTTATATTAAAAAAAAAAAAAACATGTATTGACAGTTGTGTTGATGATCAATTAAAAAAAATATGGTCAATAGGATAACATAGCCAAAAATACACAATAGTTGTGTTTAACTGTTGTATATTATATTGATGTAGGTACCATCGTATCGTCTCATATTTATTTATTTATCGTATATATACGTACGGTCTGTGTTGTGTGCTCAAACAATTTGGACACGTTTTGCTATGGTAATTAGGTTTCGTCTGATTCGTTTTGTTTTGTCTGGACACAGGTACTGTCTTTAGTAACCTCTATCACAATTCGATGAGACGCCAATTCAATACGACGACAGATACTTCAAACATGGAGCGAGCGTCTTGACGCGCTTGTCAATTTCCAAACATCATCTTAGTATATTTATTTATTTAGTGTATTTTTTGTTAGAAAAATACACCAACCCAAACTGACATAAACGCAGGAGCTCAATATCTGCCTTGTAATCTAGCCAATAAAACCAACGAGATAATCAAAGTTACTATATACTCTTTCACTCACCACAACAATGTATAAAAGTCATATTAAGATACCAAAAGAAGATCACTCCTAACCATCTAAGATACTGGTAGTCATACAAATATTAAAGTTCGATAAAATATCTCTAACAATCCCTTTTGCTTATTAATTTTATCATTCATTACTAATCAGTAATTTGAATGCGTGTTTATTGGCACGAAATGCGGTATTTTGATTTCATGGTTTCGCATCAAACGATCATATTATTATTGTGTATACACCCTAATTAGTTTCATCAAACAATAACAGTTGGTTCCTGCTATTTTCAGTTGAATATTATTAATTGTACGTAAGGCATTACAATATCATAGAAAAAGTAATTTATTAAGGAATACAAGTACTTTCTCAAAATGTTTGTATACTTTGTATGTAAAATTTTTTGTTCGCATCTACTTGTATAAAATAAATTAATATACATTATCCACTAGGTTATGTCATATGTGTGACTCAAAGTCAAAGTCAAAAACCTTTATTCAAAATAGAAGTGTTTACACTGTCTTATTGAATGTCGATAATCTACCACCGGTTCGGAATATAATACCTCAGACCTGAGAAGAACCTGCGAAAGAAACTCAGCGGGATTTTTTTTTAGACTAAAAGACTTATTAAGATTTACATATAAATACTATATTATTGGTCACATATTTAAAAACATTGCATACATTTTCACAAATTTTGTTTTATGATTCGTAATCGTAAGCCTTTGCGAGAAAAACCTTTTTATCTTTGAGATTTTATACTAAATAAATCTGTTTCCTTTTACGAGTTTATCTGAAGAAGATAATATTTCGTTGTGGGATACGCTCGTAAAATATTTCGTATTTTCTCAGACTGATTAATTCTGGTGAATGGATTTTTAATGTTAATCGGAATTTTAAGGATATATTATTCTGGGCAGTAATGCGGCCACCACTAGCAAGTATACATTTTAAAATGTAAAATAGAGAAAAATCAAAATCGCATATTTCGAGAATCTATTTAAAGTAATATAATATGGTGAAAAGTTTTTACGTGTGTTTAAGCATGTTGATCTCTAATCTTGCGTTCCAAATTTAAATTCATATTTGTGGATATATAATTATTTGAGATTATAACCCTTCTGGACAGTATAAATAGAGCAAATAGTATTTAGAGTCGAGATGGCCCAGTGGTTAGAACGCGTGCATCTTAACCGATGATTGCGGGTTCAAATTCAGGCAAGCACCGCTGTTTCATGTGCTTAATTTGTCTTTATAATTCATCTCGTGCTCAGCGGTGAAGGAAAACATCGTGAGGAAACTTGCATGTGACAAATTTCATAGAAAATTCTGCCACATGTGTATTCCACCAACTCGCATTGGAACAGCGTGGTGTAATATGTCCCAAACCTTCTCCTCAAACGGAGAGGAGGCCTTTAGCCCAGCAGTGGGAATTTACAGGCTGTTGTTGTTGTTGTAAATAGTATTTGGTCAATGTAGGTGAAACAGCTATGAGTCATTAAACAGATGTTTTAATAATTCTTTATTTCTCGATAAATTATGAATAAAATTTTGCTGTAAATGAGGATAACGATAATGACATATTAAACTTACTAACAACGCAGAGTTTTTGTTACACGACAGCCCTTAAAAGGACTCTAATTATTTCGGGAATGATGTACAAAGGTTCTTTATTTCACCAAAAAGCGCCTGCACAAATTATCACAATGGGAGTATCTGATATCTTTATAATCCCTCTAGCATCCATAGTCACACCGGTTGTAAATTAATTACTTCATTTATTCATTACGTCATGTTTAAGATAAAAAGAAAAATATATTTTAAGAAGTTATATACATTACTAAAGAGCGATGAATAACAATATTGAAAATTGTAAATTAAACGATTTCGAATAAATTATTTTAGTTTCAAGGGACCTTTTATAAAGTAACAATCGGTTTGTGCCCAGAGAATCGGAATTGCGATTCAACGGGGAAATACTGCTAGCATTATTGCTACCATTCCACGCGGTCAAGATCTATCGACAACTATTATTAATCTATTTTAGTATATAATAAATAATATGCTTAAGGACTTTTCATACCCTTTCAGAAATATATATATATATATATATATATATATATATATATATATATATATATATATATATATATATATATATATATATATATATATATATATATATAAACAGCCCACATTGCTAGAGGCAAACATATCGCTTCTAATAATATTGATTGAAATAATATTTACGGTTAACATGAATAACAATATATTAATACATTTTATTATTTAACTGTCATAAATCACAAGGAAACTATAAGAACAAAACCATATATTTTCTTTTGAATTATTTTCGACAAAAAACAACACAAACATTTTGGGACTAAAATACATGTTCATATTAAGCATCGCGATTATTATTTATTTTCAAATCGACCGAATATTTTGTCTTCTTAGCTTTCAGAGCATGTTGCGAGGCGTAAAACTGTCTCATTAAATATAAACAAAGATTTATTCTTGTCTTATTTTCTTAGACAATGATTTATTTATTTCCTCCCAAAAATTACACGGTCTTTTGTTTTGTGCTTCGAAGAAAATCCGTAATTATTTTATTGTAGTATTAAATAAATTTTTAGTTGTCATCAAAATCATTTTATGTTTGTTTGTATATTAAGTCTAAGATAGCGTTAAGTAACAGATAAATAATTTTTTTTTTTCTAAAAAGACAAAAAGCCGTATTTTTATCTTTTAAAAGTATTTTAACATTGTTCACAAAAATCCCTGTATAATTTTCTTTTTATTGATACATTGGTATACACACCATTAATGTCTATTATATTTATTCTTACCAAGTATATAAATTGAGTTCTAGTGTTAGAAGAATATGTATTAGGTATACTAATAAAACCTTAGTAACTTTCTTCGAAACCGATGCAAAAGGTTCATGGAAAATTCCTTTATAACTCTTGTTAAACAGACTTTAGTTTTCCTATAAAACAAAGATATTTTTATACATAGTTTCTTTTAGAAATTATTATAAGATATATTAAAATATACATATTATGTGTATGTATTATACAGATGATAAAAAGCATGTAATTGATTTTCGTTAGCAAGACTGTTTTGATAGTTTTGTTTTTGAGTTTTATTTCTTATCGGTTCGCTTTCGTAGAAATTTACACCTTAAGATGGCGATAGCTGTATGTTTCTTGGTGACTTAAAGAGAGAGCGTTTATGATGGAACATGGATGGTCATATAATAAGCAACAAAAACGAATACAAATCAAAAGCGAATACAAATTCCCTTTTCATAATAAAATACACCACATAACTTCAGAGTATAAAAGAGAACGCAAATCAAATTACGTATTCCTAGTAGCGTAGGTAGAGTAAGACTAGCATAATAAAATAGAAAATTATACGCTCGTCACTTTAAAGTTGAGAATTTAATAAAGATTATGAAAATTCCTGAAGATAAATTATTCCGTATCGTGTTTATTAAGGACACAAGCAAACTAGTACAATTTTAGCATCACGCGACAAATATTACTGCATTTACATGATGGTAAGGTTTGTGTGGGACATAACATATTGGTTTACAAAGTTAGGTAAGATTTCTTACAGCGCCAATGGGCGAACGTGACCGCTCATCATCAGGTGGTCCATTTGTACTTCCGCATATATATTTAAAAACAAAATAGAGTCAGTCAACTTTGTATCGAACTAGTACCGATTGTTACTATCATTACTCTCGAAGTTGCACCTGGTAAAAATGATCAAGATGGGCAAATCCAACTGAGAAAATAGTCACTAGTAGATTCCAACTAAGCCAATCAAATATCAACCTTATTACTACCAGCACTAAAATCGAAAGTATTCTAGCAATATATGCTAAAAGTAATGACAAACGGATATGAGACGTGATACCATGCTGTTGGAGTTATTGTCAAGTTCAAGGTCGCTCAGCGCGCTATGAAGAAAATGCTCGGTATTCCTCTACGTGACCGAACGTTTAAATCCGTCTAAGAACGATGAATTGACATAGCTTAAAGTCATTTTAGAACTGGTGAGAAAATAAATTTCTGACGTTTAGATAACGAAAAGAAGGAGTATTTGATGATTTGATAATATGAAGAAGACGCCGAGAGAACGGAGCCTCTTTATCAATCAAAGTAGCTCCAATTAGGGACTTTTGATTAACTCGAATCTAATATTATTATTGAAAAATGAAAAGATGACAAAGTTAAAACATACATACTTAAAAAACTTACTTGGTGGTAGGGCTTTGTGCTAGCCCGTCTGGGTAGGTACCATTTACTCATCAGTTATTCTTCCGCCGGCACAAGGGACATAACATCTTAGTTCCCAAGGTTGGTGGCACATTGACAATGTAAAGAATAGTTAATGATTGATTTACGATGTAAAGAATGAGATGGTGACCACTTACCATCAGGTGGCTCATATGCTCGTCCGCCAACCTATATCATAAAAAAAAACAAATTGAATATTACTTCTATTGAATTCATTTGTCTATGTCGACTCAAGAATATATTAGATGTTTTAAAAGTACGTCATATTTTTACTGCCTTGTGTAAAGCGGTGACTTTTGTGTCATAGTTTTCATTACCAAGAAAGAAAATAAAGAAGTTTTTAAAACAATTGTGTTGGCAGTTAGTCTTAGGCCATTTGATTTGCCTTGCTTCGACATTATTAACAATATTGATTATATTATGAACACGAAACATTTTTCTCTTAATTATTATTAAAAAAAAAAAAACAAATAATTTTACAAGTTGAAGCTCTGTGAATATTTTAATTAAGTCCATGACATGGGTGAAACAGGAAACTAGGTTAATTCAAGATACTAAGATAAGTCAAGGTTGTACAGATAATATTGCTAAATATAATTTTAGATGAGGGTATGCTTTGTTCTTGTATTCCTGAAGTGGACTAATAGCAACTAGTTACATTTCTGTGCCATGTCTAATCATTCAGAAATACTATTACTAATAATCCACTAACTAAATATCGAACAATAAAATATGTATAAGAAGAATTGTTTATTACACAAACAATTCTTTTAGATATATATTATTACATCATATGGCATTACTATTTAATTAACACTCATTAGATGAGATGGCCTAGTGGTTAGAACGCGTGCATCTTAACCGATGATTTCGGGTTCAAACCCAGGCAAGCACCACTATATATATACATATGTGCTTAATTTGTGTTTATAATTAATCTCGTGCTCGGTGGTGAAGGAAAACATCGTGAGGAAACCTGCATGTGTCTAATTTCATAGAAATTCTTCCACAAACAGCGTGGTGGAATATGTTCCAAACCCTCTCCTTAATAGGAGATGTGGCCTTAGCCCGGCAGTGGGATATTTACGGACTGTTACTTTACTTTTACTTTTTATCACTCATTAATAAATAAATACAAAAATATATATCTCTTAAAAGTCATTTGATTATATCCAATACATCGTACAATCATCATTCGAGTGTTTTTATTCAAGTTATTCGGGATCAGACTTTTACGATCGTTTGCCTGACGCCAGCCCTAGGGAGTGCTTTTGATGATAGATTGGTTGCCCTTTACCTATGGGATAAGGTGTTAAAGTGCTGAGTGTATTTATGGATGTGTGTTCCCTTAAGTGGCTCTTGTAATCTAACCCAGTCCAGGTAGGATGTTCTTTACAGTTACGGAAATAAACGAATAAAGTTTATTTATATCTAGTTATAAATTAAAATCAAAATTTACTTTACGTTAGTAAAAGCCTTTACAATAATAGTAAGTTAAGTTATTTAAATACAACTGTATATAATAATATATCCTGCCTGAAAGTCAACAATAATAAATAATTATTAGACAACATCATATATATTACTCTGATCCCAGTATAAGTAACTAAAGCACTTGTGTTATGGAAAATCAGAAGCAACGACGGTACCACAAGCATCCAGAAGACAACATAGAAAACTAATGAATTTTCTACATTGACTCGGCTGGGAATCGAACCCGGGACCTCGGAGTGGCGTACCCATGAAAATCGGTGTACTCATTACTCGACTGACTCGACTCGGAGGTCGTCGAATTAACAAGTATTAGTTCCACGCTTATTTATCGTCTAAATAAATTGAGTTGAATAATATGATTTATTTATTAATACTTTGTAACAAATGATTTGATTTTATAAAACGTTATATGAAATGGAATAATTTATCAAATATTTTAAATAAATAATACAGCTGGTAACTGTCGAAGTTGCACACTATTATAATGTTTTATGGCTATAACGTCTGACAGTTTTAATGCCAGTAATGAAATAAAAATGATAAGATAAAACCAAATGAACACACCGTGCGCCAAGTATTCTATGTTTTCTATTCAGTTATTTAGTACATATAGTATAGGCATGTCTCACGAGTACTTGGAAGTAATTCAACCAACAAACAATAACGCTTTGTATTACTGCATTCAAACAAACAAGTTTGCCCGCAAATAGCACTAGTATCGAAATAGCTAATGCCGCATATAGCAAACTTCAGTGAAGCCGAGTGTTATTTCACCAAATTCCATTTAATCTTCCTATTATAAAATTTAAATATAAAATGTAAAACGCAGTACCATCAGTAACATTCGACTAAGACTCAAAGCTTGCTAGTCAATAAAATAATTTCACTAGCCATCTCTATTATCAGATAGCCTGCAAGCCTGGCATCTTTCGTTTCCTACTTATTCCGTTAAAAAAAAAGAAATTGAAGTAAGGTTCTTCATAACATATTTGAACAATTTTAATATATGGAAGAAAAGCAGAAATAGAGGTTTAAACTAAATTCCTAAAAAAGAAATTTGATTTTTTATTTGCCGTATTCTTTAACATTGTCAGCATTTTATTACTGTTATATTATCGATTATATATTAGATATATATTTCATTAGTTTAATTGTAGTACTCGAAACTATTTGTTCAATATTTAACTCAAGTGATAGTGATTTTATTTAGGATACGACAAATACTGCACATATTATATTTGAATAACCTAACACATATTTATTTTAAACTAGACTAGTAAAATATATACAGTTTTAGTCTCGTGGGTTTAATTTTAAAACATAAACACAACAATATTTATTTTATATAGAAACTGCAACAAATAAAATTATATCACCGCAAAATTCAATAAACATGTAAAATTTTAGAAAACAAGAATATTTAAAATTTGTTTATATACTTTTTCTTTTTCCTTATCTGTTAGTAACAGTTAACGAATTATGTTTCTTAGACTAGTCTGTTAGAGGACTAGGGAATATACAGTAAAGGCTTATTATAGTTTGAGTTTGGCTTATATATTGTCAAGAACCAATAATATATATTGGTTCTTGACAAGACGAAGAATGATTTCTATTGAATCAAATCTTATGTCCTATTTGTTTCGAACTTCTTCAATGCTTGTATTACTTTTCAATACTACATATTTCAAAAAAAAAAAATTAGGGCCATTTCTATGGCTATTCAATACTAATCAAAACATTTGTCTAAGTATGAGTACCTATTAGTAATTAAATTTATATTAGAATCATCATTATTGTAAGTCTGCTTATTTTCCTATCACTTTTCGCTTAGTAATTGTAATTTAGCATAATCATTAATTATTTTTTTTGGAAAACATAAACTATGAATAGCATGGTCCGAAATTTTTAATTCTTATTTTTTTTTATTATTATTTCATTAATAGCTTTTAAACTAAAATATTAAATCAGTTGAGAAACATAGGAGAAAATGGCTGAACTATTTTGTTTTTACCTATTTATAATATTATCCTAGTAGTCGATTATTAAATTTCGCGGTCATTCATTGCTTACAAGATATAAGATACATTAATTCTAAAATTAAGGCCCATTGACATTGAATTGACGTGTGTTATCTTTTGACAGCGTGTTGTCAAATACGTGTAATATTTTAATTATTCATTTTATGGTAGAAATGGTAGTTGCCAAATAATAAAGGCCTTTCCGACCGTAAAATTTTCATAGAAAGAAATAAAAATTATATAATATAAATAACAATATTTTAATATTCAATTCTCACTTCTAAGAATGATAATTATATAATTTTTAATATAGATTTAAGACAACCGATCCTAATACGTAATTGAAAATACTTCTACCATTAATGAAGAATTTTGGGCCTTCGTCAAGTCTAAGCCTCAGGCTGTTTTTAGCTCAGAGCAAGAACGGAGCTAAAAATTTCATCGATTTTGTTTAAATGTATTATTTATTATTTAGGTATGTTAATTTATTTTTTTCTTTTTGGACTATTGTAATGTAAAATTACCTTGACTACTTTAATTTGCATAAGTTATGAGAGATAAAAATAAAAACACATTTAAATGAACTTGAATTTATACAAATAATTAAATTTAACAAATATAGTACGTATGTATATTAAGGTACGAGTTTAGTAGTGCTATGTTCAGAAGCCGTATACATGAATACCACCAGTTTCATAATTCATATTTTTAAGGTTATATTATCACTACATAGTATAAAACAAAGTCACTTTCTCTGTTCCTATGTCCCTTTCTATGCTTAAATCTTTAAAACTAAGCAACGGATTTTGATGCGGTTTTTAATAGGTAAAGTGATTCGAGAGAAAGGTTTTAGTATATAATACATAGACAATATAGTAAAGAAACAATGATAATTTTTTTATAGGTAATTATTTCAGTATGATACCCGTGTGAAGCCGGGGCGGGTCGGTAGTGGTATATAATCGTAAAATAATTAATACATAGCTTTTTCCAGGCTCAGGAAACATGATATTAATTCATCTGAATTTAAATCAATTCTGAAAAATAATAATTCCCTTGACATATAAATAGGGGGCGCAAACTACACCTTAGTGCCCCAAGCCAACCTCACCTGCCCGTGGTGCATCCTGCCGACCAGCAAACGAGGCTCTGGCGACCGACTGATGGCGGTATAACCATAAACATAATAGGCGTAGCTAAATACCACAGGCCGGTGACGGGCAGCAGCGTCACCGGTGCGAGAAGCTACGCCCTGCGATCGCCAACCCGCCTGCCCAGCGTGGCGATTATGGGCACAACCTCCACATACAGCACACACGCAAGCCACGGCCCCCAGTTCCCGGCAGCCCCGCTATTCCTCGTCATGGTGGCGACGATGGTAACGGCGGGACGGGGGGTGCTAAGAATCACCGGGCTACGGGAGGCCACCACAACCGACTGACCCTTGCGACGTACAACGGACGCACGCTACGGCTTGACTCGCATCTAGCGCAACTTGAGGTAGAACTTGGGAAAATTAGGTGGCACATATTAGGGCTATGTGAAGTCCGTAGAGAGGGAGAGGACACCGTAACCCTCGAATCAGGCCACCTAATGTACTTCCGAGAGGGTGACCAACAATCCCAAGGTGGCGTTGGGTTTCTGGTAAATAAGTCCCTAGTTGACAACGTGGTGGAAATCTCCAGTGTGTCGAACAGGGTAGCGTACCTCATTATAAAGCTCACCGAGAGGTACAGCCTCAAGGTGGTGCAAGCGTACGCACCGACCTCGACACACTCGGACGATGAAGTGGAAGAATTATTCGATGACATATCGAGGGCCCTCCACTTCACCACGAAAACCCACTACAACGTTGTCATGGGGGACTTCAACGCTAAAGTGGGAGTACAGAACTGCAGCGAATCGGTAGTAGGACCCCATGGACTTGGAAGCAGGAATCATAGGGGGCAAATGCTTGTCAACTTCCTCGAACGGGAGGGGCTCTTCTTGATGAACTCCTTCTTCAAGAAGCAGCCGCAAAGGAAGTGGACGTGGCAAAGCCCCGACACTATGACGAAAAACGAGATCGACTTCATAATGACGGACAAGAGGCATATATTCAGAGACGTCTCAGTGATTAACAGGTTCAATACCGGTAGTGATCACCGACTCCTCCGAGGCTCTCTGAATATCAATTTTAAGGCCGAGCGCGCCCGTCTGATGAAGTCCACGCTCCGACCAAAGCTGCTCCAAACCATTGCGGGATCTGAAACATTCCAGTCAATCCTGGAGAACCGATTCGCTGCCGTGGAAACCACAACGGACGTAAACCAGAACCTCGAAAATGTAGTTCGAATTCTCAGGGAAGAAGGCACGAGATATTGTGGCATGCAGCGTAAGGGCAGGAAGTCGAACCTTTCGGAAGAGACTTTGGGGCTCATGAAGAAACGACGTGAAAACCCACCTGTCACTTCGTCAGAGAAACGGCAATTAAACCAAGAGATCAGCAGGCGCGTACGACACGACCTCCGGTGCTCCAATACTCTTGCAATAAAAAGAGCTATTGAGCAGAATCGGGGGTCTAAGGTGTTCGTACAATCTCTTGGAAGGAGCCACCTGACGAAGTTGACCACAGCAAGTGGAGAAGTCGTTTCTTCTAAGCCGGCAGTACTTTCGGAAGTAGAGGACTTCTACGGCCGGTTATACGCATCGCATGCATCTCGACCTGATCCCGAAAATGAGGATCCTAGAGCTACATTAACACGCCATTTCTCCGAAGACCTGCCTGAAGTCAGTATTGGCGAAATCGAGACTGCTCTTGGACAGCTTAAAAATGGAAAAGCCCCTGGAGAGGACGGCGTTACCACAGAGCTATTAAAAGCGGGAGGTAAACCGGTACTTAGGGAACTTCAGACGCTTTTTAACTCTGTCCTCTTCGAAGGGAGAACTCCGGAGGCGTGGAGTAGGAGTGTGGTCGTCCTGTTCTTCAAAAAGGGAGACAAAACCCTGCTGAAGAACTATCGTCCCATATCCCTACTGAGCCATGTCTATAAGCTGTTTTCAAGAGTGATCACGAACCGTCTTGCGCGAAGATTCGACGAATTCCAACCCCCGGAGCAGGCCGGGTTTCGGACCGGATACGGCACCATAGACCACATCCATACAGTGCGGCAGATTATACAGAAGTCCCATGAGTATAATCGGCCCCTGTGTCTTGCATTCGTGGACTATGAGAAGGCCTTTGACTCGGTTGAAATCTGGGCTGTTCTGGAGTCCCTGCAGCGTTGCCAAGTTGATTGGCGATACATCCAAGTGATGAGATGTCTCTACGAAGCTGCCACCATGTCCGTCCGAGTACAAAATCAGCAAACAAATCCCATACCATTGCATCGAGGAGTGAGACAAGGGGACGTTATTTCCCCCAAATTGTTCACTAATGCAATGGAGGATATGTTCAAGACGCTGAACTGGAAAGGACGTGGCATTAACATCAATGGCGAATACATCTCTCACTTGAGATTCGCAGACGACATCGTCATCGTGGCAGAAACGCTGCAGGACCTACAACAAATGCTGAACGAGCTGGATGATTCTTCTATGCGTATCGGCCTACGGATGAACTTGGATAAAACCAAGGTCATGTTCAATGAACATGTTCTACCGGAACCGACTACGATACACGGTACCGTTCTCGAAGTTGTTCAAAAATATGTCTACCTCGGGCAGACTCTGCGATTAGGTAGGAACAACCTTGAGGACGAGGTGAATAGAAGAATTCAGCTGGGTTGGGCAGCGTTTGGGAAGTTACGTCGAATCCTAACATCGTCGATCCCACAGTGCCTTAAGACGAAAGTCTTCAATCAGTGCGTCCTACCCGTCATGACATACGGAGCCGAAACGTGGACACTCACGACAAGGCTGGTCCACCAACTTAAAGTCGCTCAGCGTGCTATGGAAAGGGCTATGCTCGGCGTTTCTTTGAGGGATCGCATCAGAAATGAGGTTATCCGTCAAAGAACCAAAGTCATCGACATAGCCCACCGGATTAGTAAGCTGAAGTGGCAGTGGGCTGGTCATATTTGTCGTAGAACCGACAACCGTTGGGGAAAACGTGTTCTAGAGTGGAGACCGCGTCTCGGCAAACGTAGTGTAGGACGTCCTCAGGCACGGTGGAGTGACGATATACGCAAGGCGGCAGGCAGGAGCTGGATGCGAGTAGCCGGAGAAAGACCACAGTGGCGTGCACTGGGAGAGGCCTATGTCCAACAGTGGACAAAAATAGGCTGTTGATGATGATGATGATGATGATGACATATAAATTAATAAAAATGAAATAAAAACGTAGTTTTCATATAAATATAGGATTTTTTAAGAAGAATCAATGCAATTCTTAACGTTATCAAGATAAATGAAATTTTATACATATTATGAAGTTTTATACATATCATGCTATTTCAAACAATCTTAATCAATCTAAACAGATTCACAATGAGAATGCGCGTATACCACTTGTAATATACTTTAACGTCTTTGCGAATATTGTATACAATTACTTTGGGACCTTATCACACAAAAGGCTAACAGGATATTTGATATTTTACGGTAGACCAACGGATGGTAGGATATTAGCTTGTCAATTATTTAATGGTTCTTTGATGATATCCTTTTTGTAAAATCATGTAATATATTATAAATTGATATTTTTCAAATATGACCGATTTTTTGCTTAAAAATGTGTTTTTTAATGTTATTTATAGGCAGATTGACAAATGGGTCACCACCGACCATAGATATTCCTGTAAGAAATATCAATCGTTTCTCATGTTGCATATGAGCTGTATTTACACAGATATACTTCGGCAAAATAACGCACAACAATACTAACCATTCCTTTTTGGCATCAGAATATATCATGGATAGGTGGTACTTACACAAACGGGCTTGAGCCCTATCACTAACCTAATAACACCACATAACCACAGAACTACTAAAGTGTCATCATATATTGGTTATCCATAAAATATGTTAAGGAGCCGAATCCAATCTCTTCTATTCCTGACTGTTGGACAAACATTTTTAAGAATCCCTTTCAATAGGTACATTCCGGTTCAGTTCCGGTTTCTTTGCAATGTTATCGTTCATCGGCTGCTAAAGATTCATTGTGAACAAGGCACTTAAATTCAAAGTCAGGTATTATGCAGAGTATTTGCTTTCCTGAGAAGAGCTAGCGAAATAGCTGGGGGCTATTGTTTAATTCCCGGGTAATAATTTCTGAAGTCGGTAATGGTGTTATCATCTTTGCACACAAATATTTCTTCACATTTTTTAAACAACAAACTTGTCATTATCGGACTTTGTACGTCATTTAATTTACTGTCTAGTCCTTTTGTATTTGGGACTATGTAATATCTAGCAACATAAATATTGAAATAAATGATCACTACAGATTCATTTGTCATAATCAGCCGAATCATTCGACGACGTGATTAGATACAGGTAGAATAAATACGTTTTACGCATTACCAGCGTATATTGATTGTTCGTTCTAATTTATGATAGAATTAGTGTGTGGTCTTTTTGTCCATTTTGAAGCTAATTTTGCTTATTGATAGAAGAGCCGAGATGACCCAGTGGTTAAAGTGCTGGTTAGAGTGATGACCATGTGTTTTAATTGTGTTTATAATTCATCTCGAGCTCAGGGGTGAAGGAAAACATCGTCAGGAAACCTGCCTGTGTCTAATTTCAGAGAAATTCTGCCACATGTGTGTGTATTCCACTAACCCGCATTGGAACAGCGTGGTGGAATATGTTCCAAACCTTCTCCTTAAAGGGAGAGGAGGTGTTATCCCAGCAGTGGGAAATTTACAGACTGTTGTTGTCGTTTGATATAAGATATGAATAAACGAAATGCACGTTCGATTTTAAGCTCAGCAGTCATAGGCAATAATTATAACAGTCTATTTTGTGGTTAATACATTATGTTTTGCACGGATGAGTCTTTTTGCGTAGGTACTTAGTACTTAACAGATTTTGAACGTACTAATTACTTGCCCTTGAACCAATCACCAAAAAGAGGGTATATCATGAAGTTGTCAATTTACTTTTATGCTGTGTTATAAATAAATGTTATACATTATTTTATAATTGTATTCTTGTTTCTTTCAATTCTACCTCAAAATTTCTAATGATGAATATAATTTTCATTAGTCAACAGGTCTAAAAAAGGAAAGTAATTTGTGATTCAATTTATATTACAAAAGAAAAGGCAAAAAAGAGGATTTTGAGACTAATCTCTGACAAATTAAGGAACGGAATCAAGCGATATTATCAGTAGATTGCGATAATTGTTGAAATGGAAACATTTCAAATAACAATTAGATTTATTTTTAGTAACATATTCGATGTTTTATGAAACGTTACCTAGATTTAAAATTATCTTTAATTTATTTAATGTATGTTTAATATTAAACATTGACAGAAAATTATAAGGTCCTGACGTGTTTTTTAATCTACACGCTAAAGCTGGTTTTTTGAAAACTTCATATGCAATAAGTTTAAAATAGTGTTACTATTTAAACTCCTTTTGCATGATAATTTTATTATAATTGAAAAA
Source organism: Vanessa cardui (assembly GCF_905220365.1). NCBI lineage: Eukaryota > Metazoa > Arthropoda > Insecta > Lepidoptera > Nymphalidae > Vanessa > Vanessa cardui. The sequence goes on from NC_061136.1 coordinate 5,337,160, forward strand.
AAAAAATCTGCAAGTATAATGCAACGTAAAAGCGATCGCAAAACAATCTTCAAAGCTGCTATCTAAACTATAATAAGTCTGTAAAATGCGAGGCACAAAGAGACATCGCAGTTTGTTCGTTCAAAGGTATTAATGGCTTTACAAATAATTATAAGACCAATCGCAACGCTTTGCTTGATTTTGTCAACTCCATAGTCTTAACAATACATGTATACAAGTTACATTTTTATTATATAAGATGAAGATTAGTGCTGTTTATTAATTACCTATTTTAAAAGTATTAATACCATTAAATGCTTAAATGTATACAAATATGAACTAAAACTATTTACTGTATAAATCTTGACCGCGTTGAATGATGGTGGTGAATTTTTAAAGTTAAAGTTTTCTTGAAGGCTCCCAAGTCGGTTCAGAAAAATCATCATAACTGATTCCACAGTGATTGTGGGAGATAGAAAATACCTTAATAATCGGAAATTTAGATGGAACATTAAAATGCCAACGCGATGTCCAATATTTGACTGCACAACGCTTAAATAATAATAAAATATCTTGTGCCACGAATTGTCAAATAAATTGTGATTCGAAATTATTGACACTATCAGGTTTAAAAAATGTTTCTAAAACTAACTTTAAGCGGATCAAAAAATTACTTAAGTGATACAAATAGCTTGACATATATCTCTAAACTTACTCCCAAGATTGCTAGTTATTCCGGCGATTCCAATTAGTTTGTTTTGAATCATGAAATTCTAGTTCAATAAATATTCATTGAGAGTGAAACATATATTTGGTTAGAGATTATGCAGACAAGATCTATGAATCCTTCGTACAAAGTTCTACTTTATCCGTTATACTTGTAGTTTCAGTAGCGTTCGCATGGAGAGCGCCCAGTTTGAGATCTTCCACTTGAACTACTTATACCAGGATACGTTCGCATATCTCAAACAATATACAACCATAATCATACTCTATGTCCTTCCTGGAACTAAATCAATACCTCACAACGAGGCATACGATAGGAAGATTATATTTTAATATAATCAGTGCAAAGCGACAACGATTATGGCCCATTATAATTTGCATTAGGTTTGGGAACGTAAATGCTGCCAATTTGGCTATATCGTTATTCTATTACGCAAATGTTATGCTTGTTTACTATTAAAATACGTCACGCGGAATTTGTTTTCAACTTTCCAAAGTTTTACTGACTTTTTCTCATTTAAGTGTGAGTTTTTTTTATTGGTAGCAAACAGGAGCAGGATGCTCACCTGATGGAAAGTGACTCGCCTATGGACATCTGCAACACCAGAGGGCTGATGTGCTGTTGGCCTTGAATAAATGTGTACTCTCATTTCTTGGAGGTTTCCAAACCATATCGGTTCGGAAGACCTACGGTGGAAGATTTCTTTATCATTATGATTTGTCGTTACATTTTTATACCAAATATTAAATAAAAAACTTGATATTATGTTTATTCTTAAATAGCTTAAAAACTAATTTAACTCGAAACACACAAGCCGTTATTTGGTTTACACGAGCAGTCTTATAATTAGATCCTTGTCATCTCGAAACATCCTTCAAGTTTCAAAATATCATTAGCGTTGTTTCCCAACTTGTTTCCGAAGCTCTTCAACCCCATCTAGTCGACTATTTCTTAAGGTGCACTTTTCAATTATTGTATTCTTTTAAATTGTATACAGGCTTATTGGTAACTTGACGTATACCATTTAGGAGGTGATAGTGGTGACTATTTGCAATAATTTTAACCCCCATATACATGATCCAAAAGTGAACCATTTTTGAGTTATCACGTTTTTTAGTTTTTTTCAAAATTTGTTTGAAATGCAACTTCAAAAATTTATAAAAATATATTAAAAAAAGTATTAATTAAAATCTATTTTTTTCTTTTGTTTTATAAAAACAAATAAACATTTGTCAATATTTAAACAATAATTATCGGTGCAAATTTAAAAATGAGAGACGGAAATCGAATTTATTTCAATATTTTTTTGATTTTTTTTCCTCAAAAATGCCTCAAAAACTAAAAAAATCTTTATGAAACTTGGCCTGCAGATTATTTTAAAAATATAACCGTTTTCTTAGCTTTCCAAAAATGTATAAAATGAAGGAAATTATTTCAAAACAATCGAAATAAAATCACAGACAACAGAAAGGACGCTTGTGAACATTCGTATTCGAATATGAACGAATTCGTACTAAAGGTCGCTCTTTAATTTTGTGAGAATTTCACAAAATTAACTAAAAATAAAAACAAATGAAAAAAACTTACTAAACTGACATACTTAATACAAATTTAATACAAAATTTTGAAACAGAAACAGTTCAATAGCTAAGTTATAAAAAAGATATTTTGTACTATAGCCTAAATAAAGTGTAATACATGCTAAGCCAAATATAAATAGAACTTGTACCAGAATATGCAGCGCGTTTCCGGGAAATATTTCAGTATATTATAATATATATGCTATATGAATTAGAGTATTGATGGACGAGCATGTATTTCACGATCTTGTACATTAAATGTCCATTAAAACGAAATATAAATTTATGTCAATAAAATCTTAGTAATTAAAAATGTATTGTATGAGTCGAGATGGCCCAGTGGTTAGAACGCGTGTATCTTAACCGATTATTGCGGGTTCAAACCCAGGCAAGCACCGCTGATTCATGTGCTTAATATGTCATTATAATTCATCTCGTACTCGGCGGTGAAGGAAAACATCGTGAGGAAACCTGCATGTGAAAAATTTCATAGAAATTCTGCCACATGTGTATTCCACCAACCTGCATTGGAACAACGTGGTGGAATATGTTCCAAACCTTCTCCTCTAAGGGAGAGGAGGCCTTTAGCCCAGCAATGGGAATTTACAGGCTGTTGTTGTTGTTGTTGTAAAAATGTATGTGAAATATAATAATTATTGGAAAGGTAAACCGTCTTCTACTGTTGGTCAAAATTCTCCAGTTGGTTCCTCCAACCTTCCAACTGAAGGATTTTTACGTTTGACGAATCGCAGTCACTTAGGTCACAGACCTAGGTCTGGTCTGCTCCGGCAACCATTGTTTCACGTAACGCAAGCAATTTCAATAACTGGTTCTTCTCCGGATAATCTCATTCTTAATTTTAATCTCCAAAGGTACTCCAAGCATAGCTTACTCCATAGTTTATAATGGACCTTGATAATGGACTAGTTCTGTAGCTAATGTTCAAATTCTATTATTTAAGTGAAATAATGTTCACCTACTCATCAGATATTTTAGCGCTAAATAACAGTACGCAGTATTGTTGTGTTCCGGTTTGAAGGGTGAGTGAGCCAGTGTAACTACAGGCACAAGGGACATAGCATCTTAGTTCCCTAGGTTGGTGGCGCATTGACGATGTAAGGAATAGTTAATATTTTTTACAGCGTCATTGTCTATGGGTGACCACTTACCATCAGGTGGCCCATATGCTCGCCCACAAACCTATTCCATAAAAAAAACATAAATTGTTGAAAGTCTGAATTCTAATCATTGATACATTTAGGTATTATTATTAATTTAAAATTAACAAAAATAAGAACAATACATGTTACAAATATATTGTGTACAAACAAAGCCACTGGCGAAAAGATAGTGTTGAATAAATTTTAAAATGCCGTGTCATTTGCACATTTTGCTAAAAGAGTGATTTGAACAAACAGAAAGTTGGTGAAGAAATATGATGAATAGGTTGAATGTTCAAAAGCGAAGTCGCCTCGGAAAGAAGATTCCAGATAAATAAAGACTTCGTGAACTTTAGAGGTTATTATAAAAGAAAAGAAGTAGATAATTTAAAAAATTACTGTTATTTCTTAATGAACCTTTGATTAAAAACTTTTTAATATTTCTATATACGTATGTACTATTTTTCTAATTAGTAATGTTATACGCTTTTTTAGTATTTTTATATCAGGTCGATTATAACAAAGTTATCATATAATATCGATATTAATATTATAAATGAGAAAAAGCTGTATATGTCCGTTTATTTCTTGCTCTTTCTCGGCTAAACCACTGAACTGAATTTGATGAAATATGGTATGAAGCAGGTTTAAGCCTTACTTTTACTTTTTTTTAAGCCTAACAACCTACCCTAAAACGCAACCGAAACCGCAGTTGGTTACTAGTAAGGTATAAACATGACTGATAATATCTACTTTACTTGGCAGGGCTTTGTGCTAGTGAGGGCTCCTTGGGCTATTTGTAACGTTTAACCCTTTGACACGAGTATATATTAGTCCACTAGACAGATTCAACCTTAAATATGCTTTTTATAATTCAATTAGTTTTCCTTTGTAAAGTAGAGGAGGCATTTTGCCTGGCAGTGGGACTTATCACAATTCTTAACATTATTAAATTATTAATTTATTTTGATATCTTACATAGGAATGTATAAATCTGAGGAAAAATTCAATGCTTATTTAAATAAGAAAGAGCTATAACCGTATATCAAAAGTATGTAGCGCGTGTTCTGTTCCCGCAGGAATGTATGAATTTTAAAACGGTGTTTTGATTTTTTTCTACCTTTCTGAGTTATGCTGAGACTGCATAATCATTTTATAAATTTGTTTATAATTTATTTTATTTTATTTATTTTTATTGTCATTGAAATCCATTTTGAATAAACTATAAACTTTTATGAAATAATACTACTTTTTATGAAACCCCAAAAAATATGAAAAAATAAATCTAAACTTACATGATGAACCTTACCGTGCTTCAAAGTGATAAGACCACGGAAACATTTAACTTCGAGATAACATTTGCAACATCTATTATTATATTCAGAGTGGAGAATCGAATAAACTCCAATAGGCGTTCAACTTTTTTTTATGGTATAGGTTGGAGGACGAGCATATGGGCCACCTGATGGTAAGTGGTCACCATTACCCATAGACAATGACGCTGCAAGAAATATTAACTATTCTTTACATCGTTAATGTGCCACCATCTTGGGAACTAAGATGTTATGTCCCTTGTGCCTGTAGTTACACTGGCTCTTTGCCCTTCAAACCGGAACACAACAATACTGAGTACTGTTATTTGGCGGAAGAATAACTTATGAATGGGTGGTACCTACTCAGACGGGCTAGCACAAAGCCCTACTACCAAGAACGTGTTGAATATCGAATCAAGCACCACTGAATTCTTGTTCTTAATCTGTATTCATAATTCTTCTCATGCTCGTCGGTGAAGGCATACATCCTGAGGAAACCTTGCAGTGTTGAAGGAAAATCTATCTAATCTACAAGTCTACATTTGAGGCAGCGTGGTGGAGTAAAATCCAAATCTTGTATTTCAAAAAGGGGCCTTTTTCCAGTGGGATGGGAACAGTTTGTTACTCTGTTATAAAATGTACCTACTATACATATTATTAAAGGGGTATAAAGGTGTTGCAGACATTTATAAATAAACGAGAAATCATTTCATAATGTAAGGTTTACGGAAGGCAATATTATGGAAGTAAATTCCAAGTTAGCGTAGCTACGAACGGAAACTGGAAATATCAAGTCTGCGACTAATCGTTATTTTGGAACATTCCAACAATGTAATTCAAACTGTATTGCTTCATACAATCAATTCCTGAGACAAAATCTTTACCTACTATTTTCAACTAACTTCAAAAAGGAGGAGGTTATTAATACGTCGTTATTTATCCAAGAAAACCTTACTATATGTATATCCAGCAAAAAAATAATATGAGAATACTTAATGAAATGTGTATATATATCAATCAAGGGACTCGTATCGCTTCTTTCTTTCGATTGTTGAGGCGCGTGCCATAATAATAATTGTGACTGCATTATACAATATTGAATCGACTTTTAAGCAGTCTAATATTTTTTCATACATTTTGCTTAGGAGAACTCTAAAAAATATTTTGAATACGTAATTATTTATTTTTTTATTTTTATTGCATATTAATTTGTTTTGAAATAGTATTTTGTTTGAAGTCGGTCTTTCTTTTTGTTAAAATTTTCATTTATTTAATCCGTATTATAATTTTCAATAATTTAGTATTGGATCAAGGCAATGTCTGCCCTTTGGTTATTTAGTAAAATTACAATTCTATTGACGTATACTTGAACGGAGCCTAATTGCCGTGCCGAATTGAAATTAATTTGGTAGGTCGGTTGAGTCGTGAATAGAGTGCGGTAAATTTTGACTGAACTGACGAACAATTAACTATAAATATTAATAGTCAGAACTTAGGTACAATTATAATATTTTTTTATTCTTATACTAGTTACTATTTGACTTATTTGATGATCTTTGCTATAAACAATAACGACGATATAGTTCATATTCGATCGATCGTAATTTTACTAATCGTAATCGCAATGTTTTTAAAACTACTGCAGCAGTGCTTTCTAAAATGTAAAATTATTATTTTTTATATCTCTTTAAATGTTATTAAAAATATACCATCAAAAAGGCATCTAGCCTTAGAAACGAAATTGTTTAAATATCAATTATAAAATATGTTATAAAAAAAAAAACATGTTATGTTATTTTATTTTTTACTGGTCGTTTATACATGGCTTTTATTATTTATTCCATAAAAGCATTACAAATATATGAAAAATTGCTTTCAATATAGATTTTTAAATTTAAAGTATTTTCTAAAAAATATATTGCGAATGAATACCGCCATCTTTTGGATTTTTTTGATTTGTGACAAAGGCAATTTCTGAATAAAACTTATTGAGAGCCGTAGCCCGGAGCTGCTGCATCGCGGAAAATGCCATCATTAAGTGTTGCTGTTCTCCGCTAGATGTCGCACATAGCCCAATCGTTTTCTCGGGTAAAAAAATTAAAACGAAACATTTATAAATATATATATAAAAAAATAACATATAAATATTTTAACATAACGAACGTCGCTTTGCATGGAATTATTATTTGGAATACACTATCTGAACGCACCCAGAAAGGTCAATCATGGCCGTCCTTTGAACTGTCATGTCATTGAATTTCACGGATTTGATATCTCGATCCAGCGATTTGCTTCTTTTAATCGCCTTAAAAAATGTTTTTACCGATCCATAATAATTGTTAATAGGTTTCGATCGAGTTTATCGTACACCGAAATTATTAATATACATACATATATATAATAAAAATTAAAACACTTGACCGACTTCCAAAAGGAGGAGGTAATCAATTCGTCTGTATTTTCTTTTTTTTATGTTTGTTACCTCATAACTTTTCACTGGGATGACCGATTTTGATAATTTTTTTTTTGTTTGAAAGGTAGTGCTTCCCGTGGGGTCCCATTTTTTTTATTTTTTTTCCGATGATGGTATCCATGTAAAAACGACATAAGTCTTAAATTTGCATTATGTATATGCGCGACAAATAGGTGAATAACTGAAAATCACGTTAACCAATTTTGATAATTCTTTTTTTATTATAAAATATATACTTCGAGGGTAATTTGGTGAAAGTTTGGTAAGGTTCTGAGCACAGGATCCATGACAAAGTAACGGAACGGAAGGGAACGGAACAATTCTGAGGAGCACGTTAGCGATACTCGGTCGAATCTTTTATTTATAGGTTATTTGGATATTTGAGTCACCTTCCGTAATGTGGTTATGTTTATGTAATTATCATAGTCGAATATTATAATCAACTAGCTACCCACCCCGGCTTCGCACGGGTGCAATACTGATACTAAATATACTACAGAATTTGTTTATATACGACATCACATCGCAAACTTCTAAAATTATCAGTGTTTCTTTACTATATTGTTCATGTATTATATACACAAACCTTCCCCTTGAATCACACTATCTTTTAAAAAAAACCGCATCAAAATCCGTTGCGTAGATTTAAAGATATAGGGACAGAGAAAGCGACTTTGTTTTATACTATGTAGTGATGGAACTCCTATACGGCTCGCAGTTAGGGTGCGATATGGGGCAGAATTTCTTAATATCTTTAATCAAATTTTGTGTATGTGATGTGATGTCATATGATGTACGAAATATAGTTGGTCTTTTTCAAAGTTTTTTTGCTGAGTTCGATTACAGCTCTTTCGAGGGATCCTTGTAGTTTACGCCGCGTGACGTATTAAATCCGCATTTTCGAAAGTCTATTCTTGCTTTATTCCCAAGTTTCCTTTGAAATTGTCCTCGAAGTAGTTTCTGACTCATATAAACGGAACGTTTAATCTATCCATATTAAAAAAAATTAGTTAGTCAACATCAGCTTCACTCAAAATCAAAAAATAAATAAAAATTTTAACAAAAAGAAAAACCGACTTCAAACAAAACACTATTTTAAAACAAATGAATATGCACGAAAAAGTAATAAAAATAATTGCGTATTCAACATATTTTTTAGAGTCTTCCTAAGTTAAATGAAATGAAAAATATTAGACTACTTAAAAGTCGATTAACGATTATATCATGTAGTTATAGTTATTGCTATATTTGGAGCCGGTGTCAGCCACGGTGCCCTTGTCCCAACAATCAAAAGAAAGAAGCGATACGAGCCCCTTGATTGATCCAGTATATTATTGTGTAAAAGGTAATTTGTAAAAAACATATTTGTTAAAGTATTCTCGTATTGTTTTTTGATAGATATACTGTTGGGTTTTATTGGCTGACACCGACTCCAAATATAACAATAATTATAACTACATGATATAATCGTTAATCGACTTTTAAGTAGTCTAATATTTTAAACTCCTATACGGAGGAACTCCTATACGGCTCGCAGTTAGGGTGCGATATGGGGCAGAATTTCTTAATATCTTTAATCAAATTTTGTGTATGTGATGTGATGTCATATGATGTACGAAATATAGTTGGTCTTTTTCAAAGTTTTTTTGCTGAGTTCGATTACAGCTCTTTCGAGGGATCCTTGTAGTTTACGCCGCGTGACGTATTAAATCCGCATTTTCGAAAGTCTATTTTTGCTTTATTCGTAAGTTTCCTTTGAAATTGTCCTCGAAGTAGTTTCTGACTCATATAAACGGAACGCTTAATCTATCCATATTTAAAAAAAATAGTTAGTCAACATCAGCTTCACTTAAAATAAAAAAATAAATAAAATTTTAACCGTTAAATTTTATTTATTTTAAATAGAAAAAAATAATTGACAATCGTCAATGAAAATAAATAGAATCAATACAATCTGATCGGTTTATACGATTACCATCTATTCTTATAGAAGCAAATGAAATGAATAAAATCAAATGGATACCTTGCAGATAAATCGATAAATAAATAATCGAATCTGATAGCCAATGAAGAAACAAAACGATTTCTTCTTGGACGGAAGTAATTTAATCAAGGCTGGCCGTTTATTAGAGGAAAGACGTGGTTTGTTATGTATTAATGATCTTCCATGAATCGCTTCCTTAATAACATCTTCACATAGGATAAAACAAAGTCGTCTACTGCTGTCTGTCCCTATGTATGCTTAGATTTGAATTGAATTTAAATGACGCAACGGATTGTGATGCGTTTTTTTAATAGATAGATTGATTCGAGAGGGAGGTTTTTGTATATAATACATGGACAATAAAGTAAAATAACTCGTGTTTTGTAGTATATACTATCTGTATTTTTACTAATGTAAAGCCGGAGCGTGTCGCTAGTAGGTATTATAATGAGTATAACATACAATATTTTCTTATCTTAGAGAACTACTGTAATTAGGTACTAAATCTTGAACTTTGATATTTACTGAATTACTCTAATAACTAACGCATGGTGATTAGTTAGTCTACCGCTAAACATTAATACATTAAGTATACTTACGTTGCTCAATTCCAGCTAATAGTATTAATCAGTAAGTCTTCTCAATGTATTAACAAAAATGAAACATCAACATTTGGCGAGTACGTAAAAGGATTCGATCTCATAATCTTTACTTGGCGGTAAGGATGTGTACAAGACCGTCCGGGTAGGTACTAGTCACTCAAGAGATATTATACTGCCAAAAATGTTGTGTACCAATTTTGAAGGGTATCTGAGTCAGTGTAACTGCGGACACAAGAGCATCTTAGCTCCCAAGTTTGATGGTGTGATATTGGGAATACTTACTGTTTTTACAGCATCAATGTTTACGGGCGGTGGTGACCACTTACGACCAGGTGGCCGATTTACTCGTCAACTTACACTTCGTCTCTATTACATATAAAAAAATCTAAGTTGAACGAATAAGTCACCCGTTTTGAAATTTCACGACTTGTACTATAATTATTCTAAGACGAATGACGATGAAAAGATACTTAATAAATCATCGATCGTAATGCACGACTCGTTTATATTAGGGATTTTTTTCCGAGCACTAATTACTGATAACGACTATATTTACTACAAAAAAACTGATAAGAATTTACTGGCCCCACCCGCAGCTCGTACCCGAATATCTGGATTGTAAGCCTTAGTGTTAGCGAATGGACGAACGAAGCATTTATGGAAATAAATATCATTAAAATTAAATATGATAATACAAAATTAATTAAGTAACGCATATAAAATAAGATTCCCAGGAATCCTATATTGTGTGATTTTATTTAGTGCAAAAATATTAATTTTAGTCACAAGCGTAACCCATATAATTTGATAAATTGAGTTAACAGGAAAATTTAGTAAGCCGTGAATATTTGCGGTTATACACTGAATTAATTATTGCATATTTCATAAACAATGATATTTAATCTATAAATAGCTTATTCTTTTCAAGAGGAAATAAAAATTATAATTAAATCATATTTATGTAATATATTTATTCTTCGGGATTTTGTAATGCTCTGTCAGAATCGGACGAGAATTTGCCCTTTACGAAAATAAGAGGAAGAATAATATTATAGTTATACTCAGTTAGATGTACTACGGGTATTAGGCACAGGTGTCCTATGCCGCTCGAACCAATATTTATACTTTTATACCTCGATCAATAATTTACATCGAAGTTTATGTGGGAGGCAATCATGAACCTTTTAAGTATAGACGATATAATATCAATTAATTAATGCGAGCTATAACTATGTTACATTAAATAAGAAATTAAAGAAAATTTGTGGAAAGTGTTTCATAGCTGTTTAAATATCTAAGTTTCAAAAAGATTCACAAGATAAAAAAGCAGATATCAAAATCCCTATTATAGATGAAGTATTTCCTGACGTCTCAATAATATCATAGATATGCATCTATATTTTAAAATAACTAAATGTGGTAACTATCTTTTAAAGTAATAAAATTATTCTTCTGGCTATCGTATACGCTGTATTAATTTGTTCATAAGGTTTTCTGAAAAAAAATGCTGTGACACATAGACGCGAGAACGATTTTGCGAGGATTTGGTTTTATAATTGGACGCTACAAAAAGTTTATCAATAAAATATTGTTCAAAAGATAATGATGTTCCATATTTGAATTTAATTAAAGTTTAATGTTATCCTCACACGGTGGATCAATGAGGAAATACATACGATTTTAATATGTTAGTTCGACTGTAATTTATTAGTCCACAATTAATAATGGAGTTGAAACGAGGGGTGTTTGTGATTTTGTGTTTTATAATTCCGAAAACAATTTATACAGGTAACATTACAACCATAAATTCATTGATATTATTTTTCGAACAAAGAATATCAGATATTTTCATCTGAGCTGGAGATATGTTAGGTTAGGTCCTACGGCTTGAGGTTTCAAAGACTGTATAAGCTGGGCATGTCGTATCAAAGATCGGACTATAAATAAAGTATATATGTTTTTTTTTAGTACCTCTATGTTTTTATTTCATGTTCAAAACTCGATATTCAAATGCAGTGATTTGTATTCATTTCGCAATGTTTCATGATCCATGCAAGTTTTTTTTTATAAAATTCTGGAAATCGACCGAAAATAGGATACTGTATAATGAAAAGCACAAGAAAACAACTCGGACTTCTCGAAACATTCTTGGATTTGAACTTGCGACTTTAGATAATCAATAGGAAATCAATAGGTTTCGTCCATTATTTTTATATTATTATAATTCGTTACAGAACCTGTAAAACCTAGGAAAACTGATGCACCTATAGTTTCGGTAAGTATAATGTTCTTAGTGAATTAAAATTCATTTCGATAGTCTATAATACTGTGTTAAATTATAAGCAGTTGTTACGGTACACATTATTTCAATCGACAGTTTACAATCTCGCGATATAGATTATAATCTAATCGTATTGATCATTTAACCTAAACATCCATTTAAAACGATGATAAAGATGAACTGTCAAAAATTCATACTCTTTTCAAAATTTCTTTTCAAAGTTGTTTCGACAAAGTCTTTTTTTTTGTTTATAAATGTGAATGATTCCATACTTCATTTTGGATTGGTTAATTTTAATTAGGGCTTATAACGTCATTCCATTTCGGATAACACGAGACATTGTTTCGCTGTAGATTCAGCGGTGTGATTAAAGTATAAACCTTTGAAATAATGTTTAAAAAGATTTATATTAATGCAAATTTTTGACGGAATGCTATTTTGAGATTAGTTGTAAGTATAATATGTGGTACTTATACAGGAAATTGTTTCAGATAAGTGGATATATGGGTAAAGAAATCAAAACAGAGCTGAGTAAGTCATTTATTATTAAAAATTTTGTATTTGTTTGTTTGTATACAAGCATATGGTATAAATGTATGATATTATTATTATAAATTATTATTATTATTATTTCTGTATATATGTTTTTCTCAGCATGAGAGCTGGTATTTTTGTAGATCATTTACGGGCATAGCCAAGTAAATGATCTAATTTATGCATTTAATTAGGTAATACGTTCGATGTAGGTTCATCCTGAAGAAAACGACGGACAATACGGCATGTATTTAGAATGGCAGCTTTTTGCATGGTGATATATGTATTTTCTGGGAGTTGTAGTAATTTAATACTATGGTGTAGATGGTTAGGAATTACTCCCGTACTGGAGAGTACTAGTGGAACGATGTAAACTTTGTCCAAATTCCATATTCTAAGAATCTCTTCTTTAAGTTCCGAATATTTATGTATTTTATCTGCAATTGTTTGAATAATATTATGGGTATTTGGAACGGCTATGTCTATTAAATATGCAGTTTTATTCGCTTTATCAACTACGGTGATGTCTGGTCTATTGCAATAAATCGTTTTGTCTGTTAGTATAGCTCGGTCAAAGTACATCCTAAAACGGGGACTCTCCAGAACGGCTTTGGGTGTGTACTGGTAGTATGGTTCTACTTTTGGCGGTAACAGTTTATATTTAATAGCAAGTTTTTGATGTATAAAATATGCGATTTGGTTATGCCGGTGGGTGTAGTCGTTTTGTGTTAAAAGTGGACATGCATTTATTATGTGCTGAATGGTTTCTGGGTTTTTGTGGCATTTTCTACATCGGTCGTCTAGTGCGCTGGGATCTTTAATTATATGTTTCCTGTAATTTTTAGTGTTGATGACTTGGTCTTGTATTGAAATCAAGAATCCTTCTGTTTCTGGGAATAAGTAACCTAATTTTAGCCATTTGTTTGAAGCTGGTGAATCAATGTGTTGTTGTTCTAAGTCTTTAATGTGTCTGCCATGTAGCTGTTTTTGTCGCCATGTATCTAGTTTTTCCTTTTCGGTGATATTCTTTAACTTATAAGTGACGTGCTTTTCTTTTAAATTTAGTGGTGTCATTTTATCGTCTATGTCTACCACGGCTCTGTGTATTGGACTCTCAGTTTTGCTATAGAAAAAAATTCTCAGGTTATTTATTTGGCTTTCCCACAATATTTTTAGATCAATTAGTCCTCTTCCCCCTTTCTCTCTTTTAATGGTCATTCTTTCAATGGCAGATTTTGGGTGGAGGTATTTGTGTTTAGTTAATGAAGTTCTTGTTTTAGTTTGTAAGTGAGATATATCTGTATTGGTCCATTTAATTATAGCAAATGAGTATGTCAGTATAGGAACGGCGTAAGTATTGAGAGCTTTAAACAAATTTCTAGAATTAAGTTTCTTTTTACATATGATATTGACTCTTCTTAGATATTCTGATGTAAGTTCTTTTTTAATTTGTGTGTGATTTATGTATTTGTTTTGTTGTATGCCTAGATACTTATATGTGTGGTTTATGTCCATTGCTGTAATATTTATTTCATTATTTATATTATAATCTCTTTTCAATATCTTTCCATTGTGAATGTGTAAAGTTTTGCATTTATCAAGTCCAAACGTCATGTGGATATCTTTACTGAAGTTCGCTGTTATTGTTAGGAGGTCTTTCATATCATTATCTGATTTACCATATAACTTGATGTCATCCATATACATAAGATGCGTTATTGCTGTACTGTTAGATAGCTTGTATCCGTTTTTAGATTGGTTAAGTAAATGCGAAAGTGGGTTAAGTGCAAGGCAGAACCATAGGGGACTAAGAGAATCACCCTGAAAAATGCCGTTACAAATATGAATTTCATCTGTGATTATTTTGGAAGTCCCGTTGGAAAGGGATAAAGTTGTTTTCCATTTGGTCATGGCATCTTCCAGGAATATTATTATTGTCGGGTTTACTTTATAGATTTGAAGAACTCTAATTAACCAAGAATGTGGTATACTGTCAAAAGCTTTTTTGTAGTCGATGTATGTTACATGTAAATTTTTACTGTGTTTTTGTGCTTGTTTTAGAATTATAGAATCAATAATTAACTGTTCCTTACATCCCCTATGACTCTGCCTACAACCTTTTTGCTCTTCTGCTAATATGTTATTGGATTCTATATGCGATTTAATTTTATTGGATATGCAGGACGTAATTAGTTTGTATAAGGTTGGCAAACAAGTAATTGGTCTATACTGAGATGGGTTTGATGTATCTTCGCTTTTTGGTAGCATATGGGTTATACCTTTTGTTACAAAGTCTGGTAATTGAGCTTCTCCTTTAATCAGTTCTGTACATTTTTTAGCAAGTATCTCGTGTAGAAAAGTAAGTTTTTTAAACCAAAAGTTTTGTACACCATCTAACCCCGCAGCCTTCCAGTTTTTCATTTTTCGTGTTACTGTTTCAATATCTTCTCTTGTTAAATCTAAAAATTCCATTTCTTCAATACCTTCCCATTTTCTTTCCTCTTCCTTTATCCACTTTGCTTCTTCGTTATGACACTCACTTTTTTCCCATAATTCGGCCCAGTAGTTTTTGAGGTCATCTGTATCCGGTATTTCTGAATTTTTAAGGTTATTATTTTTGCTACCACTATGTTCTAATTGCCTGTAAAAACCTTTTTCATTAGTAATAAATAGTTTGTTGTCTTGTTTCCTCTTTAGAGCCTTTAAGTAACGAGCTAGTCTATGTGATTTTAGCGCTAATTTTTGTTTAAGTGTGTCTAAAACATCTTGTGGTGTAATATTATTCCCTTTGTCAGATGAATGTACTTTATTCTTACTTAAAATTAAAGTTACTTCGCGTATGATTTTCTTCGATCTATTGTTTCTAACATATTGGCTTAATCTTCCTATGTCCACTCTTAGAGCTGCTATGTCTTTTTCTAACCTAATTTGCCATGGTTGTTTTTCAGGTGTGACATGTTGTCTGTCATTATTTATTCGTACTTTGTATCCTATTTGCTTACTTATGACCATTGCTGTGCAGTAGATTAGAGTATGAACTTCTGAAATAGTTGTATCATCTTTTACAAATTTGTGTAAGATATTTTTGTTAAATATATTGACTAGTCTGTATAGTTCTTTATTTTCTTTTATCCTTGGTAATTTTGGTCTAATTTCTGGAATTATATCTGTGTACATTTCTAGTGTCTCTCGAAGTTTCTCCAAAAGTTCTTTTTCTAAACTACCATCCATCATCTCATTTCTTAGATCTATATTATCTATTTGGAGCGTATCTTGTGTCTGTGTTCGTTGATTTACTAAAGGTGTTATATGAGTTTGTGTGTTAGGTGTTTGTATGTAGCTGCTACTTTGCGTAGTTTCTGAGTGTACCATAGTTTGAGAGGTTATTATTATTATTATTATTATAAAATAAAATAATTATTTTTTCAGATGGGTGTAATCTGAAAATTGTAAGTATTTCTGTATTTATTTGACTAGTCCTGTTAATTTATTAACCTCTTTACTTCTTTCTCAATAATCCTAATAATTTATATAAATTATCTAAAGTAAAAATTAAATGATAAATAAACTGAACACCAACCTGATTGGGAGAGCGTGGTGGAATGAGTATAACATCACTCTCCCAGTAGGGCTTTTACCTTTTATGTAAAACAAAGAAAATGGTAAATACTAATGTCTTATATTTATTAATTATTTGTTCCTCTAGGGAATAACTGGGCTGAAAAGTTGCAGTGCTGGTAAGCGAAAAGGTAAGAACCTTATTAATTTATAGACCAAATCAAAAAACTTAAGACCTTTTCAACAATATGTTAAATTAATTTTGTAAGAAAAGCATAAATGACGTTTGTTGACATCGTAATCGTAATTTATTAGGACATATCGATTATCTTAGCCATATCTAAATAGTATACCTATAGATTTAAAAATGTAATTATTACGTATGTAAGTAAGCTTCAAAATAGAACCACACTTATCCGTCGCTGTAGATATTATATTGAACATCAATATAATATCATAATATATGACATCAATAATTTCATTGTATCATTTTATCGATACCGGTTAAAGAATGCATAAATATTAGACAAATATAAAATTCATTAAAAAATATAGTCAGTCAAAACTATCACTGTAACCGACTATAGAGACGATAAAGTTTTTCCAGGTTTTTGTATCTTGCAAGCTGGCGTCCATACAAACCGTTTCTTTTAGAATTGGAATTCGATAGCCAGTAATTATGTTCTCGCTTAAATTTTCTCTGTAATCTCAGGCATTCTAAAGTGAAACGATTTCCTCATTACCTTTTGCGTATAGTCTTTTATTTAATAGAAAAATAAAGAATGTTACAAAAAGTTTATTATTTTTTATATGACTAACAAATACACATATATTGATTAATCATAGATGATTCGTTATGTGAAAAATCGATGGGTGAACTTGGTATAGCTGGAAAAGAAGGAAAGGTAGGAGCAGCGGGACCACCTGGGCCAATAGGGCCATTGGGCCCTCCGGGACCATCAGGTCCTTTAGGTCCACCTGGGCCAAAAGGGTCGACGGGAGATAAAGGAGAAATTGGACAACCAGGATCACCAGGTCTTCCAGGGAAAACGGGACCAATAGGATTATCGGGAGATAAAGGAGATATTGGTCCACTAGGACCTCAAGGCCCTAAAGGAGATTTAGGTCCAATAGGGCCTGTTGGAATACCGGGAATAAAAGGAGAAACTGGACCACAAGGTGTTATGGGATCTATAGGACCACCAGGACCAAGAGGTTTACCAGGGTTAACAGGGATTCAAGTAAGAATAATATTATTATTAAGAACTTCGATAGATTACAATATAGCGAAAAATAATATGTTAAATTGCAATCATATTTCACAGTTTACAATATTTCGATAGTTTACAATCTTTCCCGTCAGATTGTAATCTACCAAATTTTGTTGTCTTACGGTGACATATATATCTTACCCTAGACACGAGAACAAGCAATTTAAATAAAAAAATTTTTGGTCAACGGGTTCGACCATTTATGGTTTGTATTATCTCGGTGTTGATGGAAAAAATCAACGTAAAAATGCCTCATATTTTTAAATCAAAAGCCATAAATATTATAATTTTAAAAATAGTAAATAAATTTCAATAGACATAACTGTTTGGATTATATTGATAATATTAATTTTCTTATTAATAACAGTACATATAATATTAATGTATATTTTAGGGTATGCCTGGTTTCAATGGAAGTAATGGCGAAATGGGAATGAAGGTGAGAATTATTCTTTACCGCTTGGAAATCACCTTTTTTGATATTTTATATTTTTTTATCAAGAAATACGTTATATTATATCTCGATAATAGAAATATCAATGAGTGTTAAATCATTGTCTCATTTACTATGATGAGTTCATCGCTACTCTGTTTACAGCATATAATACAAATTGCAAAGTAGCTATCGACTTTGTCTTTTTTTCGGAAATTTCGTAGAACAAAAATATTCTGTCTTGATTTTGCTTTTGAATATACTGATAGTTGTCTCTTCAACGCATGCTTTATTATCTCTCTTAGTATTTTATATATTTTAAAGTAATTTTCATCAATGGCATTTTATTTTACTATGATGAATTTTTAAGGCTTTTTTTAATATGCTTCAGGGTTCAAAAGGTGAACCAGGGATTCCGGGAAAGGATTGTGTCACTGAAGGTGAGTTTTGTTTACGATCAGCCTTATACCTTTACTAATTTACACAGATATTTTTATTTTTTTCCTTATCATAAATTTAAATCATTTGTAAAAAAATACAATAAAATACATTGTTAATGAAAGCATATTATTCAATACAAGATTATACAGACGATAAAAAATTGTGAATTAATACTATAGACTTCTCGGCAGGATATATTATTTACAAAAATATTTGTATTTAACTAACACGACTGTATTTTTAAATGTTAAAAAAAAGTAACTACTGATTTTCTTAACGGTTCTTCTCGGTAGAATTTTCTTTTAATATAGTCGTTAAATGATTTATAAGCGCTTGTGAAAGCCTACTTGAGTAAAATATATTCTGAATTAATATGATAATATTATAAATACCGAAATACCTCTGTAAGTCTGTTATGCGTTTACGTCTAAATTGCCAAAAACGAATTTGATGAAATTTCGTATGGGAAAGTTTGAACTCCAATAATATATCAATATAAATAACTTCTACAACTAAACTGTCAATAGACTCCTCTGCACTAACTTGTCTAGAAAAAAGTGGTAAAGATAGCGTGGCTTAATATTATCCCAAGTATTACCTTAATTTACGTTACACGTTAAACGGTTTTGATTATGAAATATCAGATCAAATATATCAATTGGAATTGAATAAAACATAATTATCATTTCAACAGGGTTGCCTCCTCCAGAAAGCGCGCCGACATATTTGGGTAGTTTTTCGAAACCAGCGGTATCATGCGCAGACTTGAAAGAAGATGGTATGTATCATGTATAAATATCATCTATATAAAAACTTAATGCTGTAGTTTGTTACATAACGTTTGTATAATTTTGGATGGTGCTTTATGGTTTCATACGGAAACGTCCCTCATAAAAAAGACGAAATGCATGTAAGGAATTCTTTGACACCATTCTGAAATTTAAATAGTAATTATTGTCTTTCAAAAATATATTTATTTTCTGAACTAATATTATTAATGTGAATGTAATTCTGTCTGTTTGTCTGTCTCTCGCTCTTTCATGACCAAACCAATGGACCGAATATGATGAAATTTGGTATGAAGCAAATTTTAACTCCAAGAAAGGACCTAGACTACTTTTTTGCCTAATACATGCCAACCAACCCCTTAAACGCGAAAGAAGCCGCGGGCGACAACTACTTTTTATAAATAATGCTTAAAAGACAACCATACATACATTTTAAGAAAACGTAACTCGGCGTGTCACGAAAAGACGTTTGAGCTTCTTAGTTTGCTATTACGTCACTCGTTTTGACTCTTTACGAATTGTGGCATACAGAATCAGGGTCCTGTTATATTACTGCATATATATATGTATAATCTGTGTTATAATGATTTGTGAATGTTCTAAAACCCTTAATACACATAAGTATTGTTCCGATGTGGACCGATTTTCATAATTTTTTTTTTTTTGTTTGAAAGGTTGTGCTTTCCGTGGGGTCCCATTTTAATTTTATTTTTTTTGGATGGTGGTATCCGTATGAAAACGACATAAGTCTTAAATTTGCATTATGTATATGCGCGACAAATAGGTTAATAACTGACAATACCAATTTCCAAGTGGTAGTGCCACACTGCATACCTCTCGGTTGCAGTCGAATGGGCCGGCACGCCCGGTGAAGTACCACTCTCTCACTTAAAATCGGCGTGAAGTGGTAGCTATGCTACCGCGTTTCATCCCGTAAGTGAGAGTTCCGGAGGCCCGATCCCTCTCCCCCCAAAACATGGTTGAGCAGAATTTGGTGACATTACCCCAGGAGGGTACCATCAGCGACTGCGGTGGAGAATCCCTCTCTGGGCATCCATGCTCAGGACGTACACCGCCTGAGCAGGGATGCCCAGGCTGCCCTCCGAATTCTGGGGGGGGGCAATTTTGCGCTCGCCACTGTTCGGGGCAAGCGGAGCAGGCATCATAAGGCAACCCCTACCACACTCGCTGTGGACTTCTGCAACATAAGGGGACTCAACTCCAACTTGAATGCCGTTCACTTTCACCTTGAGACGGCGAAGCCGGCCTTGCTCTTTCTTACCGAGACCCAGATATCTTCTCCTGCCGATACGTCTTTTCTCTCTAACCCCGGGTACAAATTGGAGCATACTTTTGTGCCACGAGCTGGGGTGTGCGTTTACGTCAGAGATGATATCTGCTCTCGACGCCTCGGCAGCCTTGAAGGGCAGGACCTATCAATTTTCTGGCTGCGCGTAGACTGCGACGACCATCCGCGAATCTACGCGTGCCTTTATAGGTCCCATAGCGGTAATGCCGAAACCGACCGACTGGTTGAGCACGTCCAATTGGCTACAGATTCCGTGCTGCAGCAGACTCCATC
Organism: Vanessa cardui; assembly: GCF_905220365.1. Lineage (NCBI taxonomy): Eukaryota > Metazoa > Arthropoda > Insecta > Lepidoptera > Nymphalidae > Vanessa > Vanessa cardui. The sequence continues at coordinate 5,357,866 of NC_061136.1, forward strand.
CGCAGAGATCATTATTCTGGGCGATTTCAATGCTCATCATACAGAGTGGCTTGGATCACGCACCACTGATCATGCGGGTAGATCTGTTCTCGACTTCGCTTTGGCTTAAGATTTGACACAACCGGTCACCTCGCCAACGCGAATACCGGACGTGGAGGATCATACACCTTCCCTGTTGGACCTTCTGCTGACTTCGCATCCGGACGGCTATAAGATTGTCGTCGATCCCCCTCTGGGCTCGTCGGACCACTGTCTCGTCCGGAGTACAGTGCCAGTTACACGATACTCACGACCTCGTTTCGCGGGCTGTCGTCGCGTGTGGCACTACAAGTCAGCAGATTGGGATGGGATGCGGTCCTTCTTTGCATCTTACCCATGGGGGCGAGTTTGTTTCTCGATGGATGATCCGAGCGTTGTTGCTGACTCTGTCGTCGATGTGGTGCTTCAGGGTATGGAACTTTTCATTCCATATTCTGCGGTGCCCATTGGTGGCAAGTCCCAGCCCTGGTTTGGTCGCCTCTGTAAGACGGCTTCACGCCGAAAATGGGAACGCTACCAAGACTGGGCTAACGCATCGGCGTCTCGTGATACAAACACCAGCACATTCAGAAAGGAATATAACTCTGCCTCCAGGTCCTTCAAAAACGTGATAGCTGAGGCGAAGTCGAAGTACATTGGCAGAATTGGCGAGAGACTGGTGCGCTTCCCATTAGGAACACGTGCGTTCTGGTCTCTCGCTAAGGCTGTCCTAGGGAATTTCTGTCAGCCTTCTTTTTCATCTTTGCACAGGGACGGTGAGTCATTGGCCCATACCGCGAAGGAGAAGGCCGATCTTTTAGGGTCTCTCTTCGCGTCGAACTCGACTCTGGATGACCAAGGAAAGTCACCACCATCAATCCCGCGATGTGATACGACGATGCCGGAGGTTAAATTTCGGCAAAGTGCAGTCCGGAAAGCACTTCTTTCCTTGGACATTCACAAGTCGAGTGGACCCGATGGCATCCCTTAAATCGTGCTACGGATATGTGCTCCCGAGTTGGCACCGGTCTTAACGCGTCTTTTCCGGCAATCCTACGCATTAGGCGTCGTCCCGAACTCCTGGAAGATTGCTTTGGTGCATCCGATCCCTAAAAAAGGCAACCGCTCAGATCCGTCCAATTATAGGCCTATAGCCATCACCTCCTTGCTCTCCAAGTTAATGGAGTCCCTTATTAACTGCCAGCTCCTGCGGTACCTAGAGGAGAATCAGCTGATTAGGGACCGCCAGTACGGTTTCCGTCGGGGTCGCTCAGCCGGTGATCTTCTAGTTTACCTTACTCACAGGTGGGCTGAAGCAGTTGAGAGCAAGGGGGAGGCATTAGCAGCCAGCTTGGACATAGCGAAGGACTTCGATCGTGTATGGCACAAAGCGCTTCTTTCGAAGCTTCCTTCCTATGGGCTTCCCGGGAAATTATGCAATTGGATTACCAGCTTTTTGGCAGATCGGAGCATCAAGGTCGTTGTCGACGGTGCATGCTCTGACTTAAAATTCGTCAATGCTGGTGTTCCACAAGGCTGCGTTCTATCACCCACTCTGTTTCTTCTGCATATCAATGATTTGTTGCAAATCGGGAACATTCATTGCTATGCAGACGACAGTACCGTTGACACCTTATACACCGGCCGCGCTAATATTTCTCGGGAAAACGTCGAAGAAAACCGGAACAAACTTGTGTCTGAAATCGAGTCTTCGTCAAACGAAGTCTCGAACTGGGGCCGGCTAAATTTAGTCCATTTCAACCCCAAAAAGACGCAAGTTTGCGCGTTAACCGCTAAAAAAACACCATTTGTCGTATCTCCATGATTTGAGAACATCCCGATAGCCGCTGCAGGTAGTATCGGAATACTTGGCGTTGATATTTCGAGCCTCGTTCAGTTCCGCGGTCAATTGGAAGGCAAAGCCAAATTGGCTTCAAAGAAGCTCGGTGTGCTCAGCAAGGCGAGACAGTATTTCACGTCGGCCCATCGCCTAAAACTTTACAAGGCGCAAATTCGGCCTCACATGGAGTACTGCTCTCACCTCTGGGCGGGTACTCCCCAGTACCAGCTCCTTCCATTTGACCGTATCCAACGCAGAGAGGCTCGAGTTATCGACGATCAAGCCCTTTCCGATCTCATTGATCCTTTGGCTTTGCGTAGAGATGTTGGATCACTCTGCATCTTCTACCGAATTTTTCACGGGGAATGTTCCGAGGAATTGTTCGTATTAATCCCGGCTGCTGAATTTCACCTTCGGACATCTCGTCAAAATTCTAAGTTTCACCCGCACCATCTTGATGTCCGAAAATCCACAACAGCGCGATTTCTTAGACATTTTCTGCCTCGCACAACCACTCTGTGGAACCAGCTTTCGCCGGCGGTTTTTCCGAAGCGATACGACATGGGAACCTTCAAGAAAAGAGCCTACTCCTTTCTCATAGGCCGGCAACGCACCTGCAAGCCCCCTGGTGTTGCAGATGTCCATGGGCGGTGGTAGTCACTTTCCATCAGGTGAGCCTCCTGCTCGTTTGCCACCTATACCATAGAAAAAAAAAAAAAAAATCACGTTAACCAATTTTGATGATTCTTTTTTACTATAAAATAAATACTTCAAGGGTAGTTTGGTGAAAGTTTGGTAAGGTTCTGAGCAAAGGATCCATGACAAAGTAACGGAAAGGAAGGGAACGGAACAATTCTGAGGAGCACGTTAGCGATACTCGGATGAATCTTTTATTTATAGGTTATTTGGATATTTGAGTCACCTTCCGTGATGTGGTTATGTTTATGTGATTATCATAGTCGAATATTATAATCAACTAGCTACCCACCCCGGCTTCGCACGGGTGCAATACTGATACTAAATATACTACAGAATTTGTTTATATACGACATCACATTGCAAACTTCTAAAATTATCAGTGTTTCTTTACTATATTGTTCATGTATTATATACACAAACCTTCCTCTTGAATCACACTATCTATTAAAGAAAACCGCATCAAAATCCGTTGCGTAGATTTAAAGATATAGGGACAGAGAAAGCGACTTTGTTTTATACTATATTGATGGAACTCCTAACCGACTTACAGTTAGGGTGCGATATGGGGCAGTATCACTTACTGTCTTTAATCAAATTTTGTGTATATGATGTGATGCCATATAATGTACGATATCGATTCTTTTGCAAAGTTTTTTTTACTGAGGTCGATTACAGCTCTTTCGAGGGTGGTACCTCGGAGTTCAGTTGACACCGGTTCCAAATATAACAATAACTATAACTACGTTATATAATCGTAAATCGACTTCTAAGTAGTCTAATATTTTTCATTTCATTTTACTTAGGAGGACTCTAAAAATATGTTAAATATGCAATTATTTTTATTACTTTTTAGTGCATTTTTATTGGTTTTAAATGTTATTTATTTAGTCACGTGATTTTATAATCTTAGAAATGGGTCTTATTTAGTGACGATAATAGGGAAAAACCTTGTATCTACTCGGATTCGTGTACTTTCTATTATAGTCTATTATTTTCAGGTCTCTTTTACATAAATCCTTCTGACCCATTCGAAGTCAATTGCAACGTAAAGGAGAAAGAAACCTGCCTTAAAATACAAGAATTGGAATATGATCTCGACGAGATTGCGATTACGTTCACTAACGATTCATTTTGGTTAAGTGAAATGGGATTTGATCTGACGAAGTTTTACAACGTAAGTTTAATTCAGTTTCGCAAGTTATAAAATTTAAAAATAAGGAATTATTGGTTGGAGGTAAAGCAAAATTTAAATATATTAATATTAATACTAAAAACGTGAAAGTAACTTTGTCTATCCGTCGCTCTTTCACGACTCAACCTTAACTGAATTTGATAAAATTTGGTATGTAGCAAACTTGAGCTCCAAGAATGGACATAGACTATTTTGCCTAACACATGACAACCAATACCCTAAAACACGAGCGAACTGGGCGACTGCTAGTAGTTTATATTTGAAACAGCGCATCTACGGATAGCGATGACCACTTTTCATCAGACCAATTGCTTGCTCTTGCTCCTATTGAAAATAATTAAATTATAAGTAATAATTTATCAGTATAAAACTTGGCTTTTTGTATCCGGACTAGTCATGTCTGTATCCAGTATATAATTTGATTAAAAGTGTAATGGTCTTTCAGCTACAAGTATCTCAGCTGTCCTACCTTCTAGCATCATCTACGGGCGTCACACAAACAATAAGATATCATTGTAGAAATACAACGGTGATAAGCGACACGGATAATGCATTGCAAGTTTTACTTTGGAATGATAATTTAGTGGGACCATATTCCACTAAAATGACGCCAATGTATTACGACATTCCCAAAGATACGGATACGTGCATGGTAAATTTTATTACATATATTCATTAGTGAGTCGAGATGGCCCAGTGATTAGAACGCCCATCAAGCACCACTGAACTTTGATGTGCTTAATTTGTATTATAATTCATCTCGCGTTCGGCGGTAAAGGAAAACATCGTAAATAAACCTGCATGTGACTAATTTTAACGAAATTCTGACACATGTGTGGATACCAACTCGCATTAGAGCAGCGTGGTGGAATAGGCTCATAACCTTCATTTCAAAGGGAGAGGAGGCCTTAACCCAGTATAGCCCAGCCCAGGAAATTTACAGGCTGTTGTAAAAAAAATACATATATATTCTGTTTTTACTCAATTGGATACTTAATATGTACGATGAAGACCTTTTTTTGTCGCAGCTTCAATGAATAAAATTTCCCTCTTCATATAACCAGATCTCCTTCAAACGAGAAGCCTGCAAGACTTTTACAAACGTATTTAAGATATTAAAGCTTATATTTTGTTTCCAGACTAGTGATTCATGGGAGTCCACGGATATAGTATTGGAATCGAAACTGAATACACGTCTTCCAGTGGTAGATTTCTTTATACAAGATATAAGGCCGTTGAATCAGAAAGTTTATGTGGAACTGAAAAAATTGTGCTTTAAATATAATATACCGATTTCATAATTGATATAAAAAGCAATAATATATTTTGTTACTAAATACTGTATAGCCTATTCTAACCGAAGAATGAATAGACAAACCTTAGTTTAAATTTGCTCTTGTTTGGTCTTGATTAATATATATTTATTTGTAATACATCACTATTACTACTACTACATGACTACTTTTATCAATATAAACGAAATTTTTTTTGATTGTCTTCTATGGTGGTATTAGGCTATATGAATTATTATAATCATAAATATTATGTAAGGTTCTGAAAAATGTATGATAATAATCACTATGTTAGTTTAAGTCTATGGTAAAAATAATGTCATAAGAAAAAACTGTAATAATAAGGTATTATATATTTATGTTGCTCGTAATTTATTAATGTAAGTATGCAAGATAAAATGTATTTAATAGATACGTAAGAATAATGCCATCTTTGTTCTGAATTTGAATAATAATTAGTCACTAGTTCCTGTAACGCCATCTCTATGTAACTTATGATACCAATATGCCATCTTTTATCTCAATAGCTATGCCATAAAACGCAAGATGGCGATTTGAATGTGTATTAAATGATGTACATAAACCAAATACGATATTTTTTATTACAGAGATCAATCTCATTATGTTCGAATTTATAAGACTTATTTATAAGCTATAATTTTTTGTCTCACATTTATGTAGAAATATTAAATCGTAAAAAAAAAAAAAATTCGAGACATATCCAAGAACTCACGATAACCTTTATAAAAACCAGTTGAGGACAGTGGTGAGATGAATAAGAAAGTCTAATGAACAACCAAAACATATACATATTTAAGAAATGAATCGATAATTAATTGGTATCTATGTCTAATAATAGTTTTTACAAGGTTTTTGAAAATTTTGCAACAATTATCGGACCGCGTATGTATATATTATACTAAATTAAAGCATTCCCGACCTAAAACTTCCCTAAAAATATTATCTTATATCGTATTATCTTATACTTCACGCATGATAAGAGATTTTATCTTTACATTAAACATCTCAAATTTTTTACTACTAAGATACTAAATTTCACATCATTTCAAAAACTATTAAAAACCTGATGTTTTGGAATTGGCTGAATAGTTAGAATAATAGAATAGATTAACACAAGAATCTCATAACTCTTCTTTTTTGCATGACAAATAAAACAAATATAATTAATTTCTGGAATTTATGACTTCCAAAATAAAACTCACTTTCTCCAATATTTCTTAGGTTTGTGTAAAATTTTTGTGTAGGTTTGTATAAAATTAGTCATAATATCAAGCATATTCATCCGCGATTATTTTACATTGGTTTAGGCAATCCTGACCACAAATCGTAATCTATGTACATGAAAAGTTTGTACCTAACGCAGGTAATGGTTTCAATAAAACGAACAACGAATTACTTTTAAAATAGCATCTGATGATCTGACGTAGGTAGCAACCAATTATTTGATCTAACAGACCTGTTAGAAGGGTTGACGTAAACCTTTTTTTTTAGTAACATAAGACACATTACTCCGTTCGAATAAAAAAAAAAAACCATAAAGGCCGTATATTTCATATTTACCTCTATTAGCAAGTTTATTTTATTTTAAACTAGCGACCCGCCCCGGCTTCGCACGGGTGCCATGCTGATACTAAATAACTATAGACTTCATTTATGACATCACATTAAAAACGTCATCTTAAAGTATGACTGTTTCTTTTCTATATTGTCCATGTATTATATACAAAACCTACCTCTCTAGTCATTCCTCTGTCTATTAAAAAAACCGCATCAAAATCAGATGCGTAGTTTTAAAGATTTAAGTATACAAAGGGATATAAGGAGAGAGAAAGCGACTTTGTTTTATACTATGTATTAAATAAATGAATATTCGTCAAGTATATGCGAATTGAGGTAACGACCGTATTTCTAATATTAGCCTAATTATAACATATTGCGTAAACAAATACACTATTCCAAGTTGAAGTCTCCAGCGACATTATTATTTCGAAAAAAAGTAAATCAATAATCTTAAACTTACTCTATTCCCTAATAGGACTGCAAGTAATGTAAGATGTTCTGCTTATTTATTTATTATCAGATAATCTGACATTCATCATTCATTCTTTACTCGAAGGTAGAGCTTACCCTAAGACTATCTGGTATACTTACGCACGACACGGCTGATTTTTGTATTGAAAAAATCGATCATGATATCATTTTGAAGAGCTCAAGCCGTAGATGTATAAAAAATAAAAAAAATGGGATTTACAAAATTGTAACGATTAATCGAATAATTTATTTTGGAGTGCGTAAAAAAGTTACTGGCCGGTTACATATTATTGCTACGGCTATATTAAAAAAAAGAATGAACCTACAACGGCATACGCTGTTTTCATATTTCGTATCGTAGTACTCGTGTGTCCGATAGAAATCGGGAACATGTGAGAAGTTTTAATAGTTCACAAATTCCAGCGGCACTCGACTACACAAAATTTCTGCCGTCATCAGACATTGGAAACCTAACTGCATTAAGTGACAGATGCAGGGCTTATTAAACATGTAAAACTGGAGGCCACCTCACAGCATGCTATCGCGATAAGGAAGTATTGGCGATATATTATATTTCTTGAATAACAATGTTCTTTTGTAAATTGTGAAAATTTATTCTAAACAAAATTAAAGTGTTATGCACAAACTACAATCGTAACTAAACCAAAATAATAAAAATGTTTCATAAATTTAGCGGCGAATTTTTGGTATGATATATATATTTATAGAATTGGTGACTTACAATCAGATGGCAAATTTACTGGTACAGATATTTACAATACTAAAAATCAGTACATAAAACCTATTAATTAATAATATTATAATGAATAATAAGTAAGTACCTATTCAGTATATATTTATTCAAATACAAGTAGCAATTAAAACGAAACACAACCTTTTATATCAGAACAAAACATCTAAATATATTTGATATATTAATAAATACTATATTGCTTGGTATTGTATGTGAAAATAAAAATTAAAACGCTACTGTGCGATTAGTTCTCCTTGGTTATGGAAACAGAAATGCTGGTAACATTTCTCCATTCAATGTTATCAGCATTTATTTATTTAAAAATCCCAAACCTATGGGTGAAAGATGAATCAACTTATTAAGTAGCTACAAGGCGATGTATTTTCTTAATTAATAAACATTTTTGCACTATTATTCCAAGTTTGTTATAAATAAAATTTTAACAAAAAGAAAAACCGACTTCAAACAAAACACTATTTTAAAACAAATGAATATGCACGAAAAAGTAATAAAAATAATTGCGTATTCAACATATTTTTAGAGTCTTCCTAAGTTAAATGAAATGAAAAATATTAGACTACTTAAAAGTCGATTAACGATTATATCATGTAGTTATAGTTATTGGTATATTTGGAGCCGGTGTCAGTGTTAATCGACTTTTAAGTAGTCTAATATTTTTCATTTCATTTAACTTAGGAAGACTCTAAAAATGTGTTGAATACGCAATTATTTTTATTACTTTTTCGTGCATATTCATTTGTTTTAAAATAGTGTTTTGTTTGAAGTCGGTTTTTCTTTTTGTTAAAATTTTATTTATTTTTTGATTTTAAGTGAAGCTGATGTTGACTAACTAATTTTTTTTTAACATGGATAGATTAAACGTTCCGTTTATATGAGTCAGAAACTACTTCGAGGACAATTTCAAAGAAAACTTGCGAATAAAGCAAAAATAGACTTTCGAAAATGCGGATTTAATACGTCACGCGGCGTAAACTACCAGGATCCCTCGAAAGAGCTGTAATCGAACTCAGCAAAAAAACTTTGAAAAAGACCAACTATATTTCGTACATCATATGACATTACATCACATACACAAAATTTGATTAAAGATAGTAAGAAATTCTGCCCCATATCGCACCCTAACTGCCAGCCGTATAGGAGTTCCATCACTACATAATATAAAACAAAGTCGCTTTCTCTGTCCCTATATCTTTAAATCTACGCAACGGATTTTGATGCGGTTTTTTTTAAAAGATAGTGTGATTCAAGGGGAAGGTTTGTGTATATAATACATGAACAATATAGTAAAGAAACACTGATAATTTTAGAAGTTTGCGATGTGATGTCGTAAATAAACAAATTGTGTAGTATATTTAGTATCAGTATTGCACCCGTGCGAAGCCGGGGTGGGTAGCTAGTTGATTATAATATTCGACTATGATAATTACATAAACATAACCACATTACGGAAGGTGACTCAAATATACAAATAACCTATAAATATAAAATTCGACTGAGTATCGATAACGTGCTCCTCAAAATTGTTCCGTTCCCTTCCGTTCCGTTACTTTGTCATGGATCCTGTGCTCAGAACCTTACCAAACTTTCACCAAATTACCCTTGAAGTATATATTTTATAATAAAAAAAGAATTATCAAAATTGGTTGACGTGATTTTCAGTTATTCACCTATTTGTCGCGCATATGCATAATGCAAATTTAAGACTTATGTCGTTTTCATATGGATACCATCATCGGAAAAAAATAAAAAAAAATGGGACCCCACGGGAAGCACTACCTTTCAAACAAAAAAAAAATTATCAAAATCGGTCCACCCAGTGAAAAGTTATGAGGTCACAAACATAAAAAAAAAAAAAAAAAAAAATACAGACGAATTGATAACCTCCTCCTTTTGGAAGTCGGTTGAAAATGTATAATATCGATATCATTATTCTTGACAAAAAATCCGAATACCATTTTAATTCCATTATTAATTTGTAAATTTTTAGTCTTAATTAATTTACACACATAAAGTAATTTTTCAATGTTACGCATATCAGCGTTCAAAATTAACCCGAGCTGAACGGATTCGCGCCCACCGTGAATTTTAATTGAATAATTTATAGCAAACAAAGGATTAATTCGCTATCAGACTCGCAAAGACTATACTAATGAAAACAGATGAATTCAATCATTTCTGTTATAACTCCTTTATGATACCAAATGGGAGATGATGATAAAATAATGATAGAAGCTAACAGGTGCATTAATTCAGAAATTATTTTGGGGGAAGGAAATTAATATTCCATCGGATGATAAATTATCTTCTTATACAGATCCTTGAGATTCAGAAATAAAAAAATAACATTGACGTCACGGGATATTTGACATACGTGAAATGATCAAACAATAATATTCCTAAAAATATTACTATTTAGAACTACCTCACGAAATACGGAACATTATAATATATTTTTATTGCGTTGATCCGAGAAGGCCAAGTGGTTAGAACGCATGCATCTTATGCAATGATTGCGGGTTCACACCCAGGCAAGCACCACTGAATATTCATGTGCTTACTTTGTTTTTATAATTCATCTCGAGAACGGTGGTGAGGGAAAGCATCGTGAGAAAACCTGTATGTGTCAAATTTCATAGAAATTTACAGGCTGTTGTTGTCGTTGTTGTTGTTGTAACTGATCTTACTAATCACAGCTAGTTCACATATAATATTAGTTAATGTCAAGACCTTTTTTCGAAGAAAAACCGTATTAAGCTTATAACAGAAGATACAGCTTGTTTCGGAGAAGATTTTAGTACGTAATAAATGGCTGATTTTTGCAGACGGTTTTATTTGCAAGATAGTATAACTGACTCTCTTACACTCGTTAGTATAGTCGCTGTATTGAAGTGCCCTGAGTTAAACCCCAAGATTGGGCTGGTAAAAATAATTTTCTGTTGAAAAACTCGATAACCCGGCTAGAAGTTGACAGTTGAAGTACCCGTCCGGAAAGCATGTATAGTCATTTGTCTTGATTTCAAATGTTTATCTGGGATTTGCCGTCCTATCGTATCATTAGACATAGTGATAGTGATAGTGATAGTGAAAGACATATACTATAATTACATACAAGGTAAAACCTACCTATTTGCTTTGTTGTAGTATCATATTTGTTAATTAATATCAAGGCCTATCCGTACCTATAAGTTGTTTCAAGCGCTCATGACGTTATCTCGCAGCGCACAAAGGCCCTTGTCAAAGCAAAATTTTATACAATTAAAATTCGAGAAATCACTGTCTGACAGAAATAGTATATGTATGGATTAACATGTTAAATATAGAGTAGATATGGATATAAAGTATTGTTCAACTCAAATTCAGTTTTAAATTTTTATTCCTTTTTAACCAACCTTAAATAAGTAATAGAAATGGGATTTTTAATATAACTATTTATTGAACCAATTCTTACATTTGAGCAGTTTAGAAAAGCAATAAGATTCCCCTTGAAAAAATATTAATAAATTTAGCACGAATGCTTATCATAAGCGATTATATTATATCGTCGACGTGATAGACATAAGTGATTTTATAGCTTTTAGTTAAAAAATCTTCGATTAGCAATTAGGTACTTACAAATGATAGTTGAAACGCTATGATATCAGATGTAATGTGTGTAATGATATATCCAAATATTAAGTTCTTGTTCCAAATGTAATTCATGTAATCATATTCATTTTACAGAAGAGCTCTATCAATGCCATGACTAAAGTGATATTCAACATTGACTAAAATAACTGTAACATTAAAAGTACAAAAACCTCAAAATAACATATCATTGCAAATTATATGACTTAAAAAAACCATTATTCCTCAAAATCTGCCAACGAACCTATAAGGCCCTTGTTGTTACGGATGTTCATGAGTGATAGTAGATTCAACGAGTTGGAAGCTCACCTGATGAAATGTGACTACACCTTCTATCATTGAGCCTCCTGCTCGTTTGCTATCTATTTTATAAAATAACTGAGCACGAGGGACATAATATCGTAGTTTCCAAGAACGGTGGCATTGACAATCTAAGAGATGATTAATATTTATTACATTGTCAACTTACTATCAGGTGACCAGTTTCCCAGTCCATTTAATTAAATGTATTTAAAGCACGTAATTTTAGCCGGTCACAGGTACAACTAATTTTAAATGACTAATTGTAATAACGAAAAGTCCTTTTTATATTCAAGAAAAATTACAATAATTCTTCAAGGGCCACGTTACTACTCATTTTTCTAAGTTTAAATTATTAGTCATTATGCTTAAGCGACTTGAAGCAAGTTAAAACTGCCGAAAATTAAAGAACTGCAAAAAAGCTCATTTACGTTAGGAAAAAATGAACGAATACTTTATAATAAACTACTTGTCCCTTACAGCTTTGCTCACTTTTAGGGGCTCGTCGTCAGATACTAGGCATCACATAAATAGCCTTGCAGATTTTTTGGGTTCAAGTTTTAAACCAAATTTCATCAGATTCAGTTCAATAACTAAATCCTGAAATAGCAACAGTCAGACAGAATTACTTTCAGATTTTTGATGATAAATTTTTATATTGTCAGATGTTGAAAATAAACTATTTTTATCACTGATTTCATATCTTTATACTGAATATATTCTATAAGTATTTTTGTCTCTTCCATGCTCGTATTGCAATCTATTTGGGGTCAACACAGTATGTATTGTGTTTTGTTTCCATTCTCCTCTCATAGTTACCATCTAATTGTTATCCATATTTTTTTAGGTTCTCCTCTTCCCTTAACTCCCTCAATACTCATACTCATCAATTTCTTAGTAACACGTGTTTCCTTTCTGCGTCACATATCCATATCAAATCAAACTATTTTCTCCCACTTTTTCTGTTATTGGCGCTATTTTCAGGTTTCTTAGATACTCGTTTCTTAGTCTATCCATTTGTTACTCCACATATTCAATTCGATATCTTCATCGCTGCAATATTAAATTTATTTTTAACCTACTTCTTCATTGCCCATCATTCCGATTCATATATGGCGACAGGTTTAATTACAGTTTTGTAGTATTTCCCTTCAATTTGAGCGGCATCATCAGACGTTGTTTCAGTGATTTGATTCACCTACCATCAATTGAATCAAGTTTTAATTGTAAGCATCCCAACACTAATAATTTTCTAATCAGGTAATTATTATTAATATGTTTTTAATAATTGCCAAGTATGTTACAACGATAATCACTTCAGTTCCAGTATTTGGCTTCACTTATCTGTCAAAGTGAAACAATGCAGCATAAGGTTCATAATACTAATACCCAAAGTACTCATGATATACTTTTTGTATTGTTGTACATTGAAATAGATCTCACCCCGTTTTATCGTATTCGAAAAAAGAACAATTAATAATTCAACAGTAACTATTAAACTTATGCCCAAAATCGCTTACCAATACCATTTTGCGTCATCCCGACAACATGCTACCTGTCCGACGTGATATATCGTGACCTGCGCCTAATTGCTTATCTTTTCGTACAGTATATCTAAAACAATGAACAAAATCAAGCATTTATATTTATGGAAGCTGGAATATTCTAGTTGTTGAAATGTCTGAATGTTAAACGAAGGTTGTGGTTTAAAACCACTGAATTTCCAAATGCTCATAGATATTTCTCTTGTGTTCTAGAAATATCTTCTTTATCAGTTCCAAATACTGAAATAGCACCAAAATAATTTTGTTTCATTAAATTTATGATGTAATTCACCAATTTTGCCTTCTTTTTTTTCAAATTTATCTAAAAATATTGCCTATACATTAATTCCTCGTTGTATTTAAGGTTGGCTTGCCTACATATGGAATTGAATCGGCTCGCCCTCGGTCGTTAGCGCAAACGGTTTAATGACTCAAAATGGCCCGTTGGCGTAATGACCTCTGCCACTTGAACTTTTACTGTGATAATCGCGTGCACTTAAACATTTTATATGTCATTAATGTTAGTCTCTCACATGTATGAATAAACCCTATAATTATAATATGTACATATGTGTTTGAGTTGGCGACGAATTACTGCACGACGTGTTGCGTGTTTTATTTATTGGTATGGCTTTGTGTATGTTCGTTAGAGTTGGTACCACCCCTCATCATTTATTCTACCGCTGAATAGGATTGGATTTCTTTTTACCATATGGATCGTGAAGGTTTTGAATTCAGTTTCCCAAATTCTTTTCTGGTCTGAGGTGTCAATTTTACCAAGCCGATTCTACAAATAAAATCATTAAATATGTGGTATATTGAAATCATATCAAAGCACAAACCATATTTTCAGTTATTAGTAAGGCTAATGGAAAGTCTGAATTCCAATTTATCCAAATCACTTTTTTCTCCAGTTATTACAAAATATGAAAAATGTCTATTTCGAAAACTCATATATTTACATTGTAGTTCTATTTAGCAGGATAGATAGACATTGAAAAGCAGTCCTTAATGTTTCTTAGATAAATAATATCACTAGCATTAATACCTGCTACACAAGCGAATTAAAATAAATTTAAGAACAAAATACTTAATGATTTAATTAAATTTATTAAGAGTATTGATATAGCTTTATACCTAGTTTCTTAAGCAAACAAATACGAAGAAATAGAAAAGAGTGATCAAACATTTTGTTTACATCATTAAGTTATTTATTTTAATTTAATATAACTTGTATCGTAAATGTGAATATTCAATTATTTATACATATAAGCATACATACATATATACACATTCTATTATAAGTTCTATGTGAATGCCAATCCCAGATGACCCGAAATGAAACATTTCACTACAACAGGTACGTTTTAGTTAAATTTAGTTTTATCGAACTTTCAATATAAACTTGTTTTGACACGAGAATACTTTCTAACTAAACTGAAAAGTTTTACTAAAACGTATGAATAATATACCAGATATTTATAATGAAAATCAATTTAGTTGACTGTGAAGGAGCCTGTCTTTCTGCTGGGTAATGACAGCAGGATTTACATACGATAGATGCAGGTTTCCTCATGATGTTCTGCTGCTGAATACGAGATGAATTTTAAACAAAAATCAAGCATGGAGAACTCAAACTCATGAAGAACTCATGGAGAAATCAACTATGGAGAACTTACCTAGGTTTCAACACCGAGTATACACTGAATTTACCTATGTCTGTGACAGGGTCCTTAAAGTGTCGATAGATAACAGATTAACATATTCCATTTTTACACAACTAGCCACCAGCACCGGCTTCGCACGTGTCGTATCTCTTAAAAATTCGCATCAAAATTCGTTGTGTAATTTTAAAGATCTAAGCATACATACAGACAACGGTAAGCGATTTTGTTTTGTACAATCTAATGATGATACAATGATTAAATGATTACAGAATACTTCTAATTGAGGTGTTATAGACGTAATTTTCAAATTTAAGTTGTAACGGTATAGATTCTACGCAATGCTACTCTACTAAGAAAAAAATATATGTATAACTCTCATTTCGTTCATAAGGTATAATTAAATCGATCGGATTGGCTGATGCGGTGATTGTGGCGAAATTTAGTAGGTACTACATGCCACAAATCTCGGTAACTCCACAATTTTATCGTAGCTACTTAAAGATTTATCGACACTCTCATTAAATTCTAGACTTTATAGCGATAGCTGTAAGAGCTATAATAGAGTGTCACGTAAGTAGTACTATCATGACTACCTAAGGTTTATCCCCTGGAGACCAGACCTGCTTTATGTCTATATTTTAAGCACTGCAAGCTAAGGCTACGTTATTGAAAGCATATATTATTAAAAGCTACAAAATACACCTAAATTAATTACTTATAGTGTTTGGGTATAGTTCTCTTATTTTCAAACTACTTTACATATTTTGCCAAAATAGTATGGATGTTACAGTACCATTTCTGACCCCTATAAATATAGGTAATCATTTACTCAGGCATCAAACGTTGTCTATGTACAAGTTTATTTGTATGTATGTATAAATTATTATTATTATTCTATATTCATTTTAGCACATATTAATGTGCTAAAATGAATATAGAATAATGAATATAGATAATATAGAATAATGAATATAAAAAAATTATCGTATTTCTATTAAGAAATACGATAAAAAGTTTAATAAATATATTGTACAATTCTGTAGTCACTATATCTTTCTAGACCGTACTGTAGAACATACAGCGGAAATTTAATATTCCTTGCTGTTATTAAATTTTCTTATAACGCCTCACTTTAAAACGTTCTCTGTCCACGTATGTAGGTAATACAGAACATAATAAATTATTCCGTAAGTATGATACATACGGGAATACAGAAAAGTGGGACAGGATGCCGGCAGTGGCCGTATGATGAATATTTCAGTTGACCCGAGCAATGTTCGTGAAATTTTCTTAGTCGGTTCTTATGATAATAATTATTTATTTATTCAAAAATAACGACTTATTAGTAGTGAATCAAATCAGATTTATTGTGTAAAAGTAAAAGAAATACTAATAATCGTTTTTGAATAACCAACACCGATACATGGGGGTATTTTCTATCTATTCAACAGCTAATACCGTGTCCATCATTTAATGGCGATACAACGAATTGGATCAACCAAAGAAATTACCTACGCATTTTTAAACCACAATGTTTTTATAGTAGTAGGTTTTATTAAATTGTTTTATGTCACATGGAAACAATATTTTATACATTATTTAAATTAAAAAAATCCCATTACGGAGCAAAGGCCTCCTCTCCCTTTGAGGAAAAGATTAGGAGCATAGGTTTGATGGATTCACATGTCGCAGAATTTCATTGAAATCATGTAGGTATGACCACCAGACTACTGGGCCATCGTCTCAACATATGTATAATAATAATAATAACAATAAACAGCTTTATTGCACACAGAAAATAAACAAAATACAAGAAAAAAGCTTAAAATCAAAATCACTACAAAAGTATGCAAAGGGCGGCCTTATCACTAAGTAGTGATCTCTTCCAGGTAACCCTACTGAAAGAGACTTACAAGAGAAAACATAGTGGGCTAGTGATTTAACAATTTAAAAGTAAATATACATACATACAAAATACGATAGGCAATACAACAGATAGATGTGAGCATACTTAGCTGCTACTAGTAAATCGCGATAAAATAAACCATTTATTCAGAAGATAAAAAATACAATATGAGTGTAAATTAATTTTTGTATTAGTGCGTATATTTCCGTTACAGAGAAATAAGGTGCTATCAAGTTTTATACGACACATACACTAGAATGTACAGTCTGACCGGGCTAAGTAGCAAATATTTATTAGATTGGTTTATTATGCGTTCTGTACTGAATACGAACACCGAATAATCATATAGTACAGTCGACAACAAAAATATTATATTTATTTTACTATATTATCTACCTAGAATCATTATTGCATCCGCTTATGAAACTATGTTCTATACAGAAATTCAGAACTAATAAATATCAAAAATTGAATAATATGTCAAAATGTAACATCACAATTATTAAAATAAATGAGTATATTAATAAAAAGCTATACTTATTTATATGTAATCGTTCACTTTGATTTTGTTTTTGACGTTATACCATTTAGCAAACATATATTTTGGCTGAATGTACTTACGCATTTAAATATTTCATGCGTTACGGTAAACCATAATTTATTAATTTAGCTACCCAATCCCACATACATTTGAATCTGACTTTGTATAATCACATAATTTGCTTAATTATTAACCCCAATTGACAATAAGTAATTGGATGAAACTTAGAACAAGTAAGAAACTATTTTGTATGGTAATTACTACTATCACATCCGAAAAGTTACGATTTTTTTTTTTAATTTATTGAGCTCTATTTCGAAGTAGGTACAAACGCAGATAGCACAGATATTTTAAATTATTTGCGTGAACGCATCATGCAGCATTTCCAACCGACTTCAAAAAGGACGAGGTTATCAATTCGTCTGTATTTTTTTTTTATGTTTGTTACCTCATAACTTTTCACTGGGTGGACTGATTTTGATAATTTTTTTTTTGTTTGAAAAGGTAGTACTTCCCGTGGGGCCAAATATAACAATAACTATAACTACGTTATATAATCGTAAATCGACTTTTAAGTGGTCTAATATTTTTCATTTCATTTTACCCAGGAGGACTCTAAAAAATATGTTAAATATGCAATTATTTTTATTACTTTTTAGTGCATTTTTATTTGTTTTAAAATAGTGTTTTGTTTGAAGTCGGTTTTTCATTTTGTTAAAATTTTATTTATACTACATCCTTCTTCTACGCTGTGTTCTCTGCGTCTCGTTCAAATCAAACCATTAAAAGGTTACCAATGTCACACAAAAAACCATATCACCATTTTAATGGCCTCATTCGCTGCACGTTTTAAAAACAAGTACGTTAAAATGTTGTTGCCAACTTCATGATTATTAAGAAGCATCAAAATAACCGTAACCAATTGTTGGGCGTTTTGCCAGAATCGTTAAATAATAGTCTAATGGCGACACTTTTGACATCCTTGCCAAACTCTTTAAGGAAATTTTCATACCCTGAATTTATTGCCCATAAATTACGTTACATTCTTCTCTGCCTTTTTGTCCAAAAAATTTTGCACATATTCTTGCATCAATATGCTTCGTATTTATTGCTCACAAACCACAACCAGATTCCATTTTTACTTTATTTAAACAGGATATAATATTACTGTCATTTTATTTCTTTCTGATCATATCAAACTGTAGGATATACATATTTTTTGGATTATAAGATTGAATTTGTGCCTTTGCGCATGCGCAATATACTACGATATGTCCTGAGCAAGTAGTATCTCTGATTGTAATCTTTGAAAATGCCTGTCACTGCTGAAATCTTTCACATGAACATAATAATATTTAATGGTATAAAAACTATTTAATGAATACAAATCAAAAATCTAAATTGTATTAAAGCTAATTTTAATTTTCTGATTACAAAACTTGAAATGGTAGCATAAATGAAAATCATGCAATATTTTCACCATTCAATTGCAATTCCGATTCTCGGGGTGAAAAATGAAGCAGTTCTCCTATCAGCGTTGGATGCAATAAAAAGAGGTGGTAAATCTTTAAGCTCCTTGAACTATTATTTCTTAACGCGAAGACATTCCGAGGATTTCAGCTGAAAGGAAAATAATATATAATTTAGTTTTTGAGTATTAAATTAGAGCACTTATAACATATAATGGACTCATGGTGAGATTTTCAGAACCAAATATTTTATGTCATCAGACACCAAAGAGTTTGTCATAATTATAAGCCCTTAACTGAGCAGTGGGACTTTTATTTTTAAATAGATGTTTATTTGTTTTAAGAATGTATTCTTTAATTAACACATCGCAATCTCTCTTAAGTTCTGGTGTAGTAAATGACTTATCCATTTTGAAAATGATAAATTTATTTTGTTAAAAAAATGTATCTATGATTTTTTTAAATATGAGATTGGGTTCTTTTCTTGTTTGTTTTGGGTATTTTTTCTGATTTCTATGTTTCTGCACCCGATGAAAAACAACAGTCTTTGTTTTCTGCGACTCTCGACTATCTCGCCTTTGATTTATGGACGTTGCGATCAAATTGATCTTTAACTTTGCATAATGGAAATAGAACCAGGTTTTCCTTTTTACCTTGTTGCCTACAGCAAAAAAAATCTGTTAGGAACTTGTCTGCCAAAAAAAATAAATTTAATGACATAGTCAATAGCGAAAGACATTTTCAAAAATATAAATAGGTAGAACAGATATTCATAGTAACAATTTAATTATTTAGAGGTGACCATCGTTCTCTTATTTTTCAAGATTATATATGTGTTTTTAGAATTTAAAAACCAGTGTCTTATAACAGATGATTCGTAGACGATTTTTTTATGAACACTAGCTAGTCCACCGTTCATAAAAAAATAATTAAAAATGTTCTACTATGTTTTAAAAAGTGATTTAAAAATGCTGACATTCGATGGACTCTAAAGATGAGCACTATAGTTGTCAATGTATTTTGATCATATTATACCTGTATCATTATTCATTTTAATTTGAAGACGACTGGAGAAATTAACTTGAAGAAGAATATAAAGGTCGAGACACGCTTGTGATGTCAAGCAATTTTGAAGTTCCAAGTTGTTGCAACCATAACTATAATTGCAAAAATTTTAAACTACAATAAAGCTTGAAAAATAATTCCACTGGACGACACCAGATTAATTTAATGTGTTCAAACAAAATGTATTAGAATTAAGCGTGTAATAATTATTACTGTTTTTTATTAAAAATGTAACAGTACTCCGAAATAGCCAAGGCATAAATCATACCGTATAAAAGTTTGGATAAGGGTCCTTTCGTAGTGTCTAAAAAAGGGGAACTAGCGGCAATATATCGTTACGGCTAAATTTCTTGAGATTTATTATTACAACATTATGGAAACGGACTTGGGAAAGAAAAATAACATTATGTAGCTCTCTAACTGAACTTCTTGTACATTTAGATACACTAGTCTTCTTCAATGATGTTTCTCAAGCACAGAGGATGTTTGAGATACATCATTAAAATAATAAATAAAAATTTTAACAAAAAGAAAAACCGACTTCAAACAAAACACTATTTTAAAACAAATGAATATGCACGAAAAAGTAATAAAAATAATTGCGTATTCAACATATTTTTTAGAGTCTTCCTAAGTTAAATGAAATGAAAAATATTAGACTACTTAAAAGTCGATTAACGATTATATCATGTAGTTATAGTTATTGTTATATTTGGAGCCGGCGTCAGCGACGGGCACAAGCCTCAACAATCAAAAGAAAGAAGCGATACGAGCCCCTTGATTAACCCAGTATATTATCGTATAAAAGGTAATTTGTAAGAAATATATCATATACTATAGGGTTTTCTTGGCTGACACCGACTCCAAATATAGAAATAATTATAACTACATTATATAATCGTAAATTGACTTTTAAGTAGTCTAATTACTTTTCATTTCATTTTACCTAGGAGGGCTCTAAAAATATGTTAAAAATGCAATTATTATTATTACTTTTTAGTGCATTTTTATTTGTTTTAAAATAGTGTTTTGTTTGAAGTCGGTTTTTCTTTTTGTTAAAATTTTTATTTATATAAGCTGACACCGACTCCAAATATAACAATAATTATAACTACATGATATAATCGTTAATCGACTTTTAAGTAGTCTAATATTTTTCATTTCATTTAACTTAGGAAGACTCTAAAAAATATGTGAATACGCAATTATTTTTATTACTTTTTCGTGCATATTCATTTGTTTTAAAATAGTGTTTTGTTTGAAGTCGGTTTTTCTTTTTGTTAAAATTTTTATTTCTTTTTTGATTTTAAGTGAAGCTGATGTTGACTAACTAATTTTTTTTAATATTGATAGATTAAGCGTTCCGTTTATATGAGTCAGAAACTACTTCGAGGACAATTTCAAAGGAAACTTGCGAATAAAGCAAAAATAGACTTTCGAAAATGCGGATTTAATACGTCACGCGGCGTAAACTACAAGGATCCCTCGAAAGAGCTGTAATCGAACTCAGCAAAAAAACTTTGAAAAAGACCAACTATATTTCGTACATCATATAACATCACATCACATACACAAAATTTGATTAAAGATAGTAAGAAATTCTGCTCCATATCGCACCTTACCTGTGAGCCATATAGGAGTTCCATCACTACATAGTATAAAACAAAGTCGCTTTCTCTGTCCCTATATCTTTAAATCTACGCAACGGATTTTGATGCGGTTTTTTTTAAAAGATAGTGTGATTCAAGGGGAAGGTTTGTGTATATAATACATGAACAATATAGTAAAGAAACACTGATAATTTTAGAAGTTTGTGATGTGATGTCGTAAATAAACAAATTCTGTAGTATATTTAGTATCAGTATTGCACCCGTGCGAAGCCGGGGTGGTAGCTAGTTGATTATAATATTCGACTATGATAATTACATAAACATAACCACTTTACGGAAGGTGACTCAAATATCCAAATAACCTATAAATAAAAGATTCGACTGAGTATCGCTAACGTGCTCCTCAGAATTGTTCCGTTCCCTTCCGTTCCGTTACTTTGTCATGGATCCTGTGCTCAGAACCTTAACAAATTTTCACCAAATTACCCTTGAAGTATATATTTTATAATAAAAAAAGAATTATCAAAATTGGTTAACGTGATTTTCAGTTATTCACCTATTTGTCGCGCATATACATAATGCAAATTTAAGACTTATGTCGTTTTCATATGAATACCATAATCGGAAAAAAATATAAAAAAAAATGGGACCCCACGGGAAGCACTACCTTTCAAACAAAAAAAAATTATCAAAATCGGTCCACCCAGTGAAAAGGTATGAGGTAACAAACATAAAAAAAAAAATACAGACGGATTGATAACCTCCTCCTTTTGGAAGTCGGTTGAAAAGAGATTTAGAGAAGCAGTTGATATAACAGCCTGTAAATATCCCACTGCTAGGCTAAGGTCTCCTCTAGCATGGGAGAGGACTTGGAATATATTCCACCGCGCTATTCTAATGCGGCTTGGTGAAAACTTTCAAAAATTGAAAGAGGATTTGATAACGTATCGTAAGAATTGTCAGTGTTATATAACGCTTCGAGGAAATCTAGACGGAGCAGTGGGAGTCGGCGACGCGACTTTAGTGCTAGCTACTGTACAAACAACACGTCTAGAAACTTACGACTTATTTTTAGAAATATTTTAAAGTGAATAATGTAAAATAAAATAAATGTTTAGTATTTGCATGATTTAGGATTGCTTTTTTGGAATCAGTACCCACATTTTGCCCACACATAATGTCTGATGCCTCACCATCAGATCACATTCACTCACATCACCTCATCTCTCATATTCGAAATGTAACGAATGTATCTTTATTTTAGAAGGACTAATAAATAAATAAATATTAGACACCATCACATACATTACATACCATACAGGGATCAGATCCCAATGAAAGTGGCTAAAGAACTTGTGTTATGGAAAATCGGAAGTATCAACAGTACCACAAACAACCAGAGCCAAGGTTCAAAGACAAGGGAATCGAACTCGAGTCTTTAGAATGGCGTAGCCCATATAATCGGTGCACACACAGCTCGACCGTGGAGGTCGTCTATAGTCTATAGAAGTGTAGATATAATAAATCTTATTAACTGCAAACGATGATTTCTTAAAATAATTCGTATCTCACTTATAAATGCATTTTGCGAATCGTCTTAGATAATTACTTATGTAATTTGAATATTATAATTATTGTAGTCAAGGTCGCTGATGATTAGTTTCGCCGGGGAGTTTCGAGTTTGTTGTTACAGATAGAGAATAGCTCAACAGGTATGTAATTATAATTGAATTCATGAACATTCCGAAATGTATACATAGCTTTGGAATCTAAATTGAAGAATTAATGTAACGAATTATTTACTTTGTTTATAAACCCTGTTCGATTTCATTAATAATGAGATTCGATATTCTTTATAAATAAAATTAAGATTATCTGTTGCACAATATATTTTAGTGTCATTTTGAACAACTAACTACGACGGACAATACATAAACCTTACAATTAGTGTTAACAAATACCAAAAATCAAAAAATAATATGTTGAATAAAATTATATAATATTTAACAAATCAAAATGTATTCGAAAAAAAAATGAATTTCAATATTTCGTTAAAGCTATGTATAAGTGCTCTAGAAACTATGTTTACGGTTAATTAAGTTTGTTTAAACTAAATATTACAGTCCAAAGGTTGATTGGCACAGAATATCTAATAGGAATAATATTAATACACAATAATAATTATTTTAACGAAAACAGTGCCAAACATTGTGTAAACAATGAAGATAAACTAAACAACAAGTTTCCTGGGAGAAGGTATTTAATTATTAGTCTTTAATTAAATTTTGACGCAACGCAATGCCGCTTCATAATATAAATCTTTATTTTCCATTAATTTAATTCGTTTACATTAATAACCTGCCTCTGTACATATTGGTGACCTCGATATGTTTACAAAGAAGGTACTCCGTATCTTAAAGCAGGTTTGCGGTACAATTAATTTAGTACATAAACTGTCATTGATATAATCGAAATACAAAATTAAATTAAGCAGAGGGGGTCTAATGGTTAGAAAATCCGAATCTTAATCGAAGTTTGCGGGATCAAATCTGGGCAGACACCATTGAGGTAACGTGTGCTTTATTTGTATTTGAAATCTTAGCGCTGAGAGTAAACATGACGAAACCAGCTGCTGTAAACTGCTACACTTATTCCCATTAATCCAAATTGAAGCAGCGTCATGGATTTAGCTCCTATCCTTGTATTAAAATGAAAATGAGGTCTTAACTTAACAGTGGAACATGGAGGGTGTTAGTTTCCTAATACCAATTAATATGTAATGCAACTTCTTGTTACAGTATTCATTTGTTAATTAACATTAAGAGCTATCGTTTAAGATAATTACGTTTGATTAACAAAGTTTCAAACTGTTACTCCGTTATATTTAAACATCCTTTGAAGCTAGGTGAAATACCTAACAAGGATAACGACTTGCTTTGAAGACATAACGTTCACAACTAAATTTTGCGATTAGTCAACACACTCGCACGGTTTATCTAAGTAAGAGTACCAATTAATCTTCCCTGAGATCTCAGCTAGAACGTGCCTTTATACGGGTATTAAATAAGCTGTTCACGTTGCTTGTACTATTGTTTTTAATACTCTTATCTTAGCGCACGTGATAATCTACTGTTGTATCATTTATGTTCGTCATCATAAGACTTCAAATATTTCAACACATTGCATATAGATATTTGATTCATTTCATTAGTAAGTTTGAAGGGTTTTATAAACGCTAGATTAAATTGATAAGTTTTGTAGATAACTTTCATTGAAATGCACAACATATACCAATAATAATAATATAAATAAACTATTCAGAATCATTATTTTTGTTTCCCTTAAATTTTTAACGTAGCTAATGACTGTTATCGGCGGTGTTTGATCTGATATGACTTAGTAACCTTGACGAAAGAGTTACTTATTCCTGAAAGGCCGGTAACGTAAAAAGAACCTGGTGTTTCAGATGTCCAAAGGAGCTGGTAGTTCTATCAGGGGATTTTACTCGTCACTTGTCTTCTATTACTAAAGAAAACGTCGCAAAATATTTATTCTTAATATTTTAGAATAATATATAGAAATAATTACTTGATGTTTCCTCTAACTCGCGCGAAACGGTTGAACTTCGGTGAAGGTGCGTGCTGGTGTGCTCCAACTATGTACTTCGAAACGAGGTCAAAACGTTTAAATAACTTCTGTGGTCATTTTTTTGCTAGAAATAAACGCAATATGCTCACATAGGTACATAAAAATATAAAACTATTAACCAATATATAAAAAAAATAAGTAAATATTTTGACATACTTCATAATTTGTCTAAATATTGACAAATTTTTCACTGGAAAAACACGCTTATAAAAATTATGAGTACTAAAAGTATTTGCCATGTAATGTTGTGACATGTTTGTGTATTATGTTCAGCTATGAATACACCTGTCCATTGTGTACAACCCAACTCAGTTCAGAGAAAGAAAAACCAAGAAAATCAAGTTGAAGAAATTTCGTAGTATTTTGGTCCCACATCAAACGATTCAGTAAGACAGTCGTTTTCAAATCTTTTGATCGCCTCGATGACTTCATATAACATACTAAATAAAAGAAATTGGAAATGGTCGACTTTCACTTACGTTTGTTCCTGAAATGTCGTAGGTGTCGTTTTTGTTAAAACTAATGTTTCATTGGAGCTCTGAGAGTTTCATTTACCACCTCTTGCTAAATTGTTCTTGATAGACAAGTTTTTAAATAACTTTATTTTTATTAAACTATCGATTTTAAAGAATTTCATGTCTAGCAAGTATTTCAGTTTTATTTTTGTGAAAAGCAATTAAAACGAATGTGACTCATCATTTCGATATGTTGATTTTGATGAAACCAATGCAATATATAGTATCGAGGTCTATGGAAAATGTCAGTATCCGCTTACATTTACATATACCATAATATCACACAATTTAGATCTGAAATCAAACAGTAAACTGGTCACCTACTTCGATTATACGCTATATTCTATTTGGTAAGCCTAAAACTTCAGTAGTACCAGAAATGTCATGTCAACTATAGTAATGTCGTACAATGTTTTTTATGTCTCACTAGCCGTGCCCGCTACTTCATGCGCGTTTAAATAAAACTGAAGCTTTATATATAGTTCAGAAATAAAAGTGGCCTAATCTATTTCCTATTACATCAGCTATTTGCTAGTGAAAGTGTCCAAATCGGCCCAGCCGTTCCAGAGATTCGCCGGAACAAACAGACAAACAAAAATTGTAGAAAATGTTATTTTACACGGTACATTTAGCGTGCATGCATTTAGTAACAAATGATTATTTTAATATTACAAATAGACTTTTATTATATGTATAGATTACCGTGCTATTTATTTAATCAAAAAATAAGAAAGTTTGTCAATTAGAAGAGTACCAAAATTAATAATTTAAAAGTAGAGCGATGGTTTATCGGAACACCTATTCTTGAAATGTTGTTATAAATTTTAACATGCATTTCATCAAATAAGTTGTACTTATTAGATTATATTCGTCTTTGTCTCAAGCCTCGAGTAAAGTTGTCTTGAGGAGGATCACTACTTATGATAAGACTGTTGTAGCGTCTTGACTTATTGTGATTACAGTTTCACAGTCTTCTATTAAAGAGTCGAGATGGCCAAGAGTCGAGATGGCCCAGTGGTTAGAACGCGTGCATCTTAACCGATGATTGCGGGTTCAAACCCATGCAAGCACTGCTGTTTCATGTGCTTAACTTGACTTTATAATTCATCTCGTGCTCAGCGGTGAAGAAAAAAATCGTGAGGAAACCTGCATGTGACAAATTTCATAGAAATTCTGCAACATGTGTATTCCACCAACCCGAATTGGAACAGCGTGGAGGAATATGTTCCAAACCTTCTCCTCAAAGGGAGAGGAGGCCTTTAGCCCAGCAGTGGGAATTTACAGGCTGTTGTTGTTGTTATTGTTGTTGTTGTCTTCTATTACGTTAGATCATAACGTGGTACTTGTAGTTTTAGATCGCCGTTTAATATCTCATAATATTCTTATCTATCATAATATCTATCATAATATTCTTTGTCCTGAAGATTCATGAAGCTTAGTCCAAGCTAAAGAATAAACAATTACAGCTACAACTATTGTAAGGCTATTAGTTAAATGATAAAAAAGATTAACTACTGAGTTTCTTGCCGATTCTTGTCGGTAGAACCTACTTTCCGAACCGCTGGTTGCTTGACTTAAAATATTTGTTGAATGTCGATTCAAAAGTGCTTATAAAAGCATACTTGATTAAAGTATATGTTGATTTTGATTTATTTATTGCCTTGCTTATAAATATAATAAATAACTCTCGTTATCTATTTCAAGTGTTTTTTATTAATTTTTTTTTAGTGGGGGGGCTATTAAATTAAACTCACAATGGAGATACTCTATCATGAGTTCGAAGTTGCAAGACTCAATATATTTTGATAAATACTCTCAATATTTGGTAGGAAAGTTAGTTGTCTGGATTTCGAATTATCAAAATACTATCATTAAATACATTAATATAATATTATAAATACAGAATAAATATTTTCACAGACCATAAGCCAAGTCTCCTTTGATAAATAATATTATCCATTTAAAATGCTGTTAGAATAGAACACCGCATGACGTCAATTCATGTCAGTACCGCTAGCAAAAATAAAGAGATTATATATTTTTCCGTGATCATATTTTTATGATACTCTTTATTTAAGTAGTAAAAATGAGGAGTGCCAAGAAACACTTATAATAACCGTAACGTTTGACTTTTTTTTTAAATTTTGATTCTTAAAAAAACTATTTCACTCTAAATGGCTAAGCATTATTGTTCTGTTTTTCTGACGCTATACGAATTCAGTGAGCTGCGTAACGCAGTTTCTAAAGGTCATATCATAACAGCATTGAGAATAGATAATACGCATTATAATATACTATAAACATTATACATGTATACTAAAATTTATTATAATAAGATCAACTTGCATTACATTTTTACGCTTAGGTAAAAATACTTGTATGTATAAAATGTGAGAAAATTTTAAGTTTTAGTACAATTTTTTGTGAATTTAAATATATTTTTAAAGAAAAGAGAAGCTAGTGACATTATAATATTCAGAGAACCAAAACGAATGCAAAATATTATTTTATTAATACAGAATTTCGGTTATGTTGGTGTTGGAAGCTCAACACTTTTTTTCTGTTTGTTTTCTTAAAGATATTTTATTAATTTAAAATAATGGGTGTTAGTAATTCACTTTTGTTTTTAAATGTAATATCCCCTCTATGTTGAAAAATAACGTAGTCATCATCGTCTAATTATTATGGATCCATTTATCCTCTGTGATCAAGAAGATTAAACTTGTGATACATTTTGTTCGTTATTGCGTATAGAGGTACTAGGTTTCGGCCAAAAGGATACTACCCGGATGTTAATTTTTTTTACACTTGCATGAAATATGCAAGTGTAAAAAAAATTAACCTAGTACCTCTATACGCAATAACGAACAAACATTTAAATTATTCAAGGAAAATTGTATTATGTTAAATGAGATCTGTCATCACGGCGAAGAGATCATTTAGCTTCCCTTGGTGGTTGGGTAGGGCGAGAGGATCAAGTGTCTAATAGTCACGAATAATTTGAGTTTCAAACGCAATTTTATACGGTATCCAAGGGGATCAAAGAATACGTTAAAACTGCTTGTGACCAATAAGCCTTATAGTAATGCTGCCCTGCCAAAGTTATTTATTTAATTGGAGAACATACAACCGTTGACAAACAAAAATAACAAATACTTAATAACTATTAGGCCAATAACAGTTCTCATATATAACATTAAAGGTACTGAGAATAGGAAAATAATAAAAAAATACAAAAATAAATAATAACAACAATACTTTTAAAACTAAGTGTCTGTAACAAAAAAAAAAGACATTATTATGCAATTACTTGATTCATAGATGAACAGCCTTTTCTATGTTGAAAAATTGTAAAGGATGTCCAAATTCATGGAAGTCTTTATTTAGACTAGCAATAAGTAAGTTGAATACTTTCGTTATTGAATAAATAAATTTGTAGAGGATTTTAGCTACCGAGATCAGCAATATTTTGCCACACCTAATTCTGCATATTTTATTTCACTGTGCTTAAACAAGTACGTGATTTTGGACCACATCTGTTATTTATATTTCAACTTATCCTTGTAACCACCACATAGTATAAAACAAACACGCTTTCTCTGTCCCTATATCCCTATGTATGCTTATATCTTTCAAGTTACGCAATGGATTTTGATGCGATTTTTTTAAAAGATAGAGGGATTCGAGAGGAAGGTTTTGGTATTACATGGACAAAATAGAAAATAAACAGTGTTTGTAATGTGATGTTGTAAACAACCAAATTCTGTAGTAGGTATATTTAGTGTCACCATCATCGCTAGTTAATATAAAAAGTCAAACTTTTTATTATTAACATAAAACATCCCTGGGAAGATTAAGCGCAAGAATTTCAGCAATTTTGATACTACTTCCGAATCAAATCGGTGTTAATAATGTATCAGTATTGCACCCGTGCGAAGTCGGGACCGGTCGAAGTCAAAGGTGCGAAGTCGTTAGGGTATTAATAATATTTAAATCAGTTTATTTTTTTTTAATAAAAAGGCGCGTATTAATAGCTATTGGTTTTCATGTTCTCACGTCCGCTTCCGCACATTGTAGGCCATGGCCTTAAAGACGAGTAACCCAATTTTCATGCGAACCGCTCCATTAGTATTCAAGGAACGAGATTTACAAAACGTATTTGAATATAATACATGATGTTTTAATATGATTTGTTCCTTTATGAAATATATGTATGTCAACCCTTCCCTTCAACGTTAAAAATAACTTTGTAGTTATAAAGTGCTAATCTTGTTCAAAAATATTACAAATGACTTACATAAGAATCATTCACTTGAAGAAGATTATGGGATATTGCCAAGAATATCAATTCAATACATAAGCCCTATGACCCTAAGCCCTATAACTATAATTAGTAATCCGAAGGCAAATGACAAAGTGGTTTTTGCTTTAAAATATGTTTGAGCCATCACTCTAACTGATACGACATGGGAACCTTCAAGAAAAGAGCGTACTCCTTTCTTAAAGGCCGGCAACGCACCTGCAAGCCCCCTGGTGTTGCAGATGTCCATGGGCGGTGGTACTACGTGGCGTGGTCACATTCCATCAGGTGAGCCTCCTGCTCGTTTGCCACCTATATAAAAAAAAACTCAAATACTTTGCGGGGGTTTTCGTTGCAAATACACAAAGGTCAAATATTAAAAAAAAATAAGTTCTAAGATATCCTGCTGAAATTTCAGTTAATCGCTGTTAATTGGATACATTTAGATGTCAGTTAAAAATTTCGTGTAAATGTAAAGGCACGTTAACTGTTCTATAAGGTGAAGGGACGAGGGCTTGATGACGACTTAGCCTTAAAAAATTCAAACTATTTTAACCATCACCTTTTTTTATTGATTATAAAGTTTACTGACAAACTTATAAGATATCTTAATGGTAATACTTAATAGGCAAGTTTATGCAAAAATCTGATTTTTTATAACACAATATATTTAATTTACTTGTTCTGATTCATTCAGGCCTCCTGGCCTTCTCACGTCTTAACGAAAACTTTGGAGTTTACTCTACATATTTGCTCTACTGTATGTTGATTTTTCATTGTGTGTTTATTCTTTGCTGAGCACGAGATGACTTAGATTGAGCTCATGATAAAGTTAAGATTCACGCGTTATATTTACAAATGCATATCACGTAGAAATTATAAAAGTTATGTAAATAAAAAAAAATGATGGATAGAGAACGCTCTGTTTGATACAAAATAATCTATACTCATATTATAAACACGAAATTAACTTTGTCTGTCTGTCCATTGCTCTTTATCTTCCAAACCATTGAACGGAATTAATAAAATTTGGTATGAAATAAGATAGAAAGATATAGGCTACTTTTCATGTTTTAGCGAGCCTGACGACAGCCTCGGCCGACAAAGGTAAAGTTACAAATAAATTATTATAAAATATGGTTTGGTTTTATAGATTTTTAATACAATTCAAATCTTACATAAGTTTTACAGTTTTTAAAATATAGTTACAGGTGTTTGAGTAAATTAATAATTAATTAAAAATTGTGACAGCTTGGCATATCGTGGATGATTTGGGATAAAAGAACGTTTCAATTCAAATAAAACCTGACACTTTTGGATGTATAACATTAGTATAGATAAATAAGAACACACTTCAACAGACTGATGGA
The DNA here is from genome assembly GCF_905220365.1 of Vanessa cardui. Lineage (NCBI taxonomy): Eukaryota > Metazoa > Arthropoda > Insecta > Lepidoptera > Nymphalidae > Vanessa > Vanessa cardui. The sequence continues at coordinate 5,389,293 of NC_061136.1, forward strand.
AATTGATTTTTTAAGACGGACTATAATAATATAAATTTGAAATAGGGGGAAATAAACAAATTTTCTATTATACGTGGATCGCGCAAATATTTAAAGGAACAGCCTTCCTTGGAGTAGCACCACCAGGAAGATTCACTTAAGATATCACTTAATTTATATTAGAAGGGTTACATAAAATAACACTCATTTCAAAGGTTTAAAGGTCGCACTTATAATAAACGACGATTTGAACATATTTTCAAAAGTTTTGTTGACATATTCAGTATACTTAATTCGATGTTTAAATTTCTAAACCGATGATAGTAAAATGCAAACAAAGAAGGAATATGTTCTTGGAACCAAAGTCGGACTTCCTAAAATTGGTGCGAAATCAGCCTCAGGTCTGGTATCACCACTAAAAACTTATTTAATAAAAGTTGTAACCACATTCCAAATGGATAAACAAATATTTAATTGATTATATATAAGGGAAAATAAGTCTCTTACAATGAATACTCCACAAATATCATAAAAGTTCTATCGAATGCAATTTTTCATAATGTAATATTTTTTAATAATTATTTAATTCAATCAGTCTTAATATCTAAATGAAAGCAAAATCCATAAAAGATAGCATATAAAGTCGTGTGATCACGTCTTTGAAATGATAAACGTTTATTGTTATTATAAACCACAAAGAAATATGATATTTTATACAGAAAAGAATACGAGAAAAATCTGTAATAATTTCATTCGGTTCATTAAGCGCAGGTGGATGCAGACGAACGAGCAGAATACAATGCCGGAAGGTAACCAATTCCCTCTTCCGCTAGAATTAAGGCTTGGGATTGCTTTCTTACAACGTTAATAAAAAGCGGGTAAAATTTTGATAAAAAGGGATCTTTGATCATATTAAGGTTGGTGCACACTGATGTATTTAAACGAAACTAAAACTGTGACGTCATGTCCAACCTGAGATCATTGCTAAGCAATATCTACTATAAGAAGTATAACTATATTCAATAAGTTAGAAAAAATAGTGTAAAACTTACAAAAACTGTCGTCTTATAAACAGCAATGATCATTCAAGGTCAAATACATAAATAAATTTTAGTAGTATAATCCGCTTTGGAATGGAACCTTGTCGTAGTAAGATTTCAAATGACAATTCTCGAACGAAACAATGTCGGAATGCGTTGTATCAGTTCAAAAAGGTCACATCCCGTTCTGATCGCACGCAGACTACAGAACATGAGACCAAATGATAGACGAGAGGGAAATACTTCAGAGTCCTTCTGTCACAAATGCCCTCGGCATGTCCGATTCGCTTAACCTCGTAAGTGAGTTTGATCCTTAAATCCTTATCATTACGAAGGGATTATCATTTCAATTCACAGAGGAACGAATGTTTCGTAAGTGCATTACTTCATTTTCCTCATTCATATAAAATATTATTAGCTTCACTTGTTGCTTCTGACCTTCTATGAAATTCATTATTTTTTTAAAGCTTTTGTTTAATTATATATCACAACAAATATGTATAAATAAAAATAAAAATGTACAGTGTTTAAGAAATAAACTATTATATATTGAAATGTATTCATAACCGTATAGATAAATTCATAATTCCAGACACAAAGAACATTATATCTTAGTGGAATATATTATATTATGGAATGGAATATATATAATTCTTAGTGGATTGATGATATAAAGAATAGTTAATATTTGTTACAGCGCAAATGTCTATGAGCGTTTGAGATCACTTAACATCAGGTCCATAATATATATCCTCTTCGGTGTTATACATCAATTTTGCGAAATTGACCCCAAGGAAGAGAGGGTGTTCTGTAACATCATCATGATCATCACCGAATACGGCAGAATGAAGACAAGTGGTCTTCCTGATCTGACGTCATCTTTCAGTCTATGACAGTGTCACCAGGGAAAGGCTATTCCCCGAAGGGTTGCTGTGCAATAAAACCATGAGGATTAGAGTACCTAGAAGTAACCTGTTCACCATGAGTCGCAAATACAACGAGGAGGTTACTGACCTATATCCAAAAGGCACTAGAATACCAAAACATAATTAAAAGTGTTTAATATAATTGATATCATTATGTAGATAAAGATCAAACTTTTCATTATGACAATTTGTCTACGCACACATTCACTATGGATGAGCATGGCGTATGAAGATTATTATCATCTTCCTAATTACGATGAGAGGTCTTTGAACGACAGAAGTACATTTAGTTACTTGGTATTTTAGTGTGATTAGTAAGGCACTGTTCTGACCAGTATAATTCAGACGTAACAGCTAAGGCACAGCGGCTGACAAGGCTTAGGAAATGTCAGGGGCTTGCAAAATCTTAGTAGTATTACGAATGTCTGTGAAAATAACCACTGCACTACAAATGACAAATTTTCTGATAGTTCCTTTGTTTCCTATTAAAATTATATAACAGGTCTTGAAATCGTTGTATAAGTAAAACGTTATTGACAGGAACGTTATTGACGCACATCGGGATGGAAACGGTATGCAATAATTTTTATTTCCTCGCCTCTTATCTCCAGCCTGAGAGCCCTATAGATCCAGCAGTGGACCGGTATGGGCTATTTATTATGATGATAATGACGAAGAATTTTTAAGTCTTTTTTAAAAAAGGACCTTTTTTATTATATAAACAAGGAAATATCAAAACACTTCAATTTTTAGTATGAACGTAAGCAGTTAATGTTTTTTATTTATTCAGAAAAAGCTACCGTTCTGGCTTCGTAAGGATAGAATAGGGTTCGCATAAAATATTAAAGGACGAAACATACAAAGAAAAATATCTTGCTTTATTGGTGGAGGGTCTTCGCTGAACCCAAAGTTTAAACACTATCTGATGGATAAGAATGTATTTAAGACCAACATTTAATTCATTAAAATTGAAAAGGGGTTTGATATTCTATATATTACATTATAATTAAATAATTATTTTTCCCGCTAACTTCACTATTTTTACACTTTAACTTCAAGTACGCCAAATTGTATACTCCTCCATGCCCACAATAAAGGGCATTTAATCAGATGGCCCAGTGGTATTTAATCAGATGGTCTTAACCGATGATTGTAGGTGCAAACCCAGGCAAACACCAATTAATTTTTATATCATTGATTTGCATTGATAATGGATCTTGAACTCGGCAGTGAAGGAAAAATACCTAATTGTGTCTAATTCCAACTAAATTCTGCCACATTTTACAACAACCCGTACTGGAGCAGCGTGGAATATGCTCCTAACCTTCTCCTCATAAGGAGAAGAGGCCTTATCCCAGCAGTGGGATATTTACATGCTGTTACTCCTTACTACTAAGTTTGTTCTACACAAATTAGTAAACACATATTTTATGCACAAATGCCATCGATTTTAACATAATATAAGGAGTTAAACTCAAACACTAAGCAAGTCCACGAAAGTTAATCTTATACGTAATATCGTAAAGTCAAAAATATACTGTAACTTCAAGATGTTATCTTTAAGTTGATAATGAAAATATATATTAAAGTTGCGTTGAAATAGCAAACATTAAACAAAATTAACATTTAAGTTCGCTTCAAGCTATACGAGAATTTCTTTAGCAACAGTCGGTGCTTTGTTAGTTTGTCTGCATTCAAATTAGAATTTAGCAATGCAGCACTTTAAGCGATTTGTCTTCAAGAGCATTCTACAATTTGTCTTTCAATCAAATCAATTTTGAAGACGTTGCGCTTTTATAATATGGACGTAAAATTTGAGAAATTACGTTCGAATTTTAAAGCGATTTCCATTTATATCTTACTAGCTTTACCCGCCCGCTTCGCTGGACATTACATTAATGGTACATTAACAGCCTGTTAATTTCCCACTGCTGGGCTAATGCCTCTTCTCCGTTTGAGAAGAAAGTTTTCGAGCATATTCCACCACGTTGCTCCACGCGGGTTGGAAATTAGACACAAATAGGTTTCCGCGCAATGTTTTCCATCACCGTCACCGTCCACCGTTCCCGGGCAAGCATCTAAATTTGAATCCACAATCATTGGTTAAGATGCACGCGTTTTAACCATTGGTCCATCTCGGCTCATCTGGTCGTTAGTCATTTATCGCAGCGATTAACGATGCACAAATATGCCAGGAACGAATAAAGAAACATGCGAGATCTTCAATGTCTTAAAAAATAATTCATTTTTTAATGTTCGTCATTTATTTCCCCTTCTTCGATGATATTCTCGATAGGCTGTAGATGTTCATGAATCCCATAAACTTATTTGTTAAGTTCACATCTCCATTTTTGGGGAATCCGGAAACATATGATTCCTGAGTATTTTTTCGTTCGTGTAATCTCGATGTAAAGAAACTAAATAATATAAAATGGATTTTAAAAACCAGTCAAATAGCCTATTTAAACTAAATTCTGCCACATTTTACAACAACCCGTACTGGAGCAGCGTGGAATATGCTATGAATATGCCTCCTTGGTGCACCACTATTTGATGAGGGCATAGAGCCTTCTCTTAACGAAAAAATTAAAATATTTTCGGACAATTTTGACAGACTGGGCATTTTAAATTCTCATATAGCTTATACAATCTTAAAACATTGCCTTTTTGTTCCAAAATTAATGTACATTCTACGTGCGAGCCCAATCTGGAAATATCCTAGTCTTACCAATGAAATCGATGCCACCCTTAAAAAAGCTTTAGAAAAAATTCTAAATTTATCTCTTGATGAATATTCTTGGACTCAAGCTACACTTCCCATTCCTTTTGGTGGCATCGGCGTGAGAAAAATATCAAGTGTTGCCCTCTCGGCCTTTCTCTCTTCTGTACATAGCATTTCAGACCTTTGTTCAGAAATTTTAAAATCAAAATTTGTAAAAATCATGAATGTACTGAGGCGATAGAGACCTGGAAGGTAAAGTGCCCTAATGATGATATCCCTAAGGAAGTTACAAAACAAAAACTTTGGGATTCTTCATTGGTTCACGCTACACTACACAGTTTGACACAAAATTTAACAAGTGCTCAAGACCGTGCCAGGCTTCTAGCGTTATCATCTAAAGAGTCTATCTAGTCACTGGTTGAATTCATTACCCTCTAAAAATCTTGGGACACTTTTAGATAATGAATGTTTTCGCATATCGATTGGTCTCCGACTGGGAACACCTCTGTGTTCTGAACACAGATGCCCGTGTGGAAAGCAGGTAGACTCTTTCGGTTTACATGGTCTCTCTTGCCCAAGGAGTTCAGGTAGGCTTTTCCGCCACGGTTCTCTTAATGACATAATAAAAAGGGCTCTTGCCACCATCGACGTTCCTGCTCTTACTGAGCCTCGTGGAATTAGTCGTGATGATGGTAAGAGACCTGATGGATTAACATTGGTTCCCTGGGAACGAGGTCGGGCCCTTGTGTGGGACGCTACATGTGTTGACACGTTGGCCCCATCTCATATCCGAGAAACAATGTTAAGAGCCGGTGCCGCTGCGGAAAAAGCTGAAGCCAAAAAAATAACTAAATATGCGTGTATTATATCTAATTACTTTTTTGTTCCATTTGCTGTCGAAACGCTTGGCCCTTGGAGTAGTGGTGCAAAAAGCTTCATCAAAAGTATAACACCTCGCCTCATTGCCTCCACTGGTGACAGGAGGGCTGGTTCGTTTTTTGCCCAGAGGATCGGAATTGCGATTCAACGGGGAAATGCTGCTAGCATTCTTGCCACCATTCCACGCGGTCAAGATTTATACAGTTACTAGTTTTAGTTCATATTTGTATATATATATTTAAGCATTTAATGTAAAGTTGATTGTACCTTATTATGTAAATTTCTATAGTCTGTAAAAGTTTGCATCACACCAACACGTCAAAACTTGCGACCATACGTCAAAGCATCCATGGGCATATTCGTTCACATGGCCTTGGACTTCCAGTATACGAAGATGGAAGTATTGCTCTTTGTTCAATATTAACAGCTACTTTATCATTCGATGTTTCATCTCGTTAACTCTTCGACTCGAAGTTTTAATTGCGTACATGTTAACAATGATTTTTTGAAACAGTTGACGACATTTACGACACTTGACAGTTGACGACAAAGAAGAGGTTCTGGTGGTTCATACCAGCAGTTTATTTTAAACTTGATAGCTTGACAATATGGGCACACTAAATTCCTTGAACCAATAATCACATCAAGATGCATCCTGTTATGATAACCTATATCGTAATTGCGTATTTCTGGCATTGTAAATAATGTGTAGCTCCAGTTTTCTATTTATATATATAAGTTACTCAAAGCTTGTCTTAGGCTTACATTTACATTTAAACTAATGCGTCATTGTTGAATAAAGTTGTGAGTATACTTTTCTATACTTGAGTCGAGATGGCCCAATGGTTAGAACGCGTGCATCTTAACCGATGATTGCGGGTTCAAACCCGGGCAAGCACCGCTGATTCATGTGCTTAATTTGTCTTTATAATTCATCTCGTGCTCAGCGGTGAAGGAAAACATCGTGAGGAAACCTGCATGTGACAAATTTCATAGAAATTCTGCTACATGTGTATTCCACCAACCCGCATTGGAACAGCGTGGTGGAATATGTTCCAAACCTTCTCCTCAAAGGGAGAGGAGGCCTTTAGCCCAGCAGTGGGAATTTACAGGCTGTTGTTGTTGTTGTTGTTGTTGTTTTCTATACTTTACCAATTACGATTATTGTTATAATAGTTGATATTATTTTATGTTAGCGTACGTATCAACAATGAATTGTTGAAACAGTTGACTATACTTCAGAATATGATTAGACTGATTATCTCTAATCATTATACGATACGCATAAAAATCCTTATAACTAACTCTTGAGATTAGTTTGATACAGTTCGAGATGACATTCATCTTCTGCACGCAGAAACGGTATTGAACAATCGTAGTAATCGTCATACGGTCAGTGTATTTCAGCGACACCTTGCTTGGTTTTGCTTAGTAACATTATCTCGTTTTGTAATTTCTGTACCGACAATTACAGCTGTAAGTTCAGGAGTCATGGGAGCATTAAAGCGCCTTTCATGCTCATTCGATTGCGTTCTATCTGCTTTAATAATGACTTTGAAATCATCTGTTGTTTCACCTTCTAGAGCAGTGTTGACATCTCTAACTTAATTAAGCGGTAACTTATCGATGAATTGTATCGTAAATCGAACTATCGTCGATCAATGTCTTTTTCTACATTATCCATGAAATTATATTTGCAGAAACTGGGCATTTTCTTCAGATACTGGAAGAAATAAACCAATCTGATATTATACTTGTCCTTCTCTTTAAATGTAAACGCGAAATTATTGTATTGTACAATATTTCTTGCTCCAAATGATGTCACTTGAAAACATAAAATGTATTTTATAATATGCTGAAGGAAATATATAGACTTCTTAGTAGTTCCAGTTACGTAGGTAAAAGAGGTTCTGGTGTTTAACCAGTTGTGACAAATAAACTTTGCCAGTGGAGTGCACATATCAGCACTTTTTTTTAAACTTGTTTATATGGGCATGCTATATTCAATGAACCAATTATCACATTAGGATACATCTTGTAATCAGAATCTTTAACGTAATTGAAGGTTTATTTATTGAGATTATTAATTGGTACCAGTTCTTGACTCAGTCTGTTTTAATCGTTGATCATCCAGCTGTTGGACTCGCTCGTCAGTTTTTTCATTAACTCTAGAATATGATCATTACGTTGACTAACTGTTTCAGCAGCTCTCAAAGTAGAAATTCGGGTTCTATTTAGGTCTAAACGTATTTCTTATTGGTGTGTTGCTTCAGTAGCTCTTTTGGTTCTATGACGCTGCGCATATCTCGTCGATTTTCCGATATTTTTTTTTCTTCGGTGGCATTTTAAATAATGTGAAGAGTACAGCTCCACTTTTCTATTTATATAAATAAGTTGTTGTTTTGAATCGTTGTCGAAGTTACCAATTATGATTATTGTTCACTTGCTTATAATCAAAATAGCTAATCACTTCTTCCGGTACATGTAATTTATAATTATCTTATTTTAAAATGACAACTCTAATTGTTATGATTATTTTATGTTTCTTGAAATTAAGTTAGTTGTTATACTTTTTGAATAGATTTTCTTTTTTTAATTCATTATACATTATACATATAAGTATTATTTTTTATCGGTCGATCTAATAAAAATACTTATACGTACTCACTTTTGTGACAATCTGAATCAAAATGTGAGTAGACATACAAACACATCTTTTTTAAATATATAAATAGCCTATCATTTGCGCAATCACGAGTTCTTACCGTATACCAAATTTTGTAAAGATCGATTCAGCCATTCTCGAGTTATAGCGGGACATACAGACAGACAGACAGACAAAAATTTCAAAAATGGTAAAACTGATATCAGTCAATCATAAAATGAATACCTATGACGAAATTCGACAAAAAAAATTGAGTGTAGGTACAGACAGACTCTAGAGATTTATATAGTAGTATAGATAGCAAGCATTCTTGGTACTTTTTAAGTTATATTTTCTTAACAATTTCTCTTAGTGTTAATAAAAGTATATTTTGATTTTGATTTGGACAAAAAAAACGAAGCCCTGTGGACTTTTTTGCTTCACTCCAAATGGCAACTGTTTCAAGTGTGCATAGGTTAATTATAATTGAGATTGCACTAATAATATTTCTTTTAAATACCTCTACGTGTTTCTGGTAAAGTGTGGCGTTTTAGTCTTCAGTGTGCGTCCATCGCACTCATGTCTTGAGGCTGTTATTGTGACTTAGTAAAAATTTGTCTCGCAGATTAATTGGGATCTTTAGGATTATCCTGTGAGTTTATACATTCTTTGATTGATTGATACTACATCATTTTATATTAGTATATTATGTTCATTAATTGAACAGGAAAACTGTCCTCAATTTAAATACGTGATGAACATAACAATGTTCTTGTAAGGAAATTCAAATATAATAAAATTTTCCACTATAAGAAGTTTTATTAATAGCAAATACCTTGTATACATGGCCGTAGGCAGGGTTTGGGGGTTCAAACCCTCCCGAATTTTTTTCGCTACGTCAAGAAAAGTTGCGTTTATCGTACTATCAGAAAAATATTAACAAAATAAAAATATTATTATTTAATATATGATATAAAAATGTCTTCGGTTGTTTTTCAAATTATTTTAAAATAAAACCTATCGCTTTATATTTCTGGAGCTCAAAGTGTAAAGAGTAACAAACAAGCAGACATAGTTACATTCACATTTATAATATTAGTCCACATAACTTTCATTTCAAACAAGAGATTTTTGTATAAATTATTATAAGTAAATGCCATTTCAGAAACTATTCTCAGTAGTATTAATTCTCAACGTTTGATATGAAAGTTTTATGGGCGCACTTATCTCCGTGACAGCTGCTGCAAAATTTTTATTCCCTTATTTATTTTTCATTATCAAACATCGTAAAATATCTACGATTTTCCCACTTCTTCCTATAGCTTGTAAATAGAACTTATTCTTCCACACTGTTATGAAACACGCGTGGCAAAATTTCATCGTTATAAAATACTGGAGATGAATAAATACTTACCTAACCACAATACTTACTATATACTGTTATACTGTTTGTATTATACTGTTGTTTTACTGTTGGTATATACTGTTTTGTTTCATTTGGATTCATGAGTAAGCCTAACTAACTAATTACAGGTACAAAGGACATAATATCTTAGTCCTCAGTTTATCAATTTAATCCTATCACTAAAAATACATTTTGATAATCCCCGAAAATTTTGAATTAATATATTAAATTATCTGCGTGTCGCTTCAATAAAACTCTAGAACGATCGAAACTTACAAACGCATACGATATCGAAATCGTGACGTAATATTTCGAAGATATTAAAAATGTATGAATCTTGAATCTTTACAATTTCAAGAAAAGATCAGTCTTTCAGGTTATAAACAAAAATGTATACCCATATCATTATCATTATTATCATTACATAGTATAATACTTCATACATACATACACAACGAATTTTGATGCGTTTTTTAAATAGATAGAATACTTCGAGAGGGTTTATATATATAAATCATGCACAATATAGTAGAGTAACACAGAAAATTTTAGTTTCTGAAGTGATGTCTAATGACTGAAAAACTGTGAATGTTGTAAGACATTCTGTTGTATATTTATTGCACTTTGTGTCACTATGTTTGTGAGTTGCTAATAGATTATGAACATGAACATTAAACCGACTCCGCAAAGTCAATAAATCCTTCTTGGGGCAAAACATCCGTTTCTATAATAAAATTCCGCAGACTTTTTTAACTTTACCGTTTTGTAAATTCAAACCGTTTATAAAAAATACATTGGTAAAAAAGGCATATTATTTGTATTGTACTTTCCGAACCGGTGGTAGCTTCACTCAATTGTAAAATGACGATTCAAAAGTGCTTGTAAAAGCCTACTTGAATAAAGTTTATTTTGATTGATTTGATTTAAAATAGCATTTGAAAGAAATATTTAATATAAAATTAAATAAAATTTTATAATAAAATTATTTTATTTAATTTTTAATAAAATTAAATAAAATAATTAACAAAATTTTGAACGTCTTTTTTATGTGACAAACAAACAGGAATCTCATTAATAGAAAGTGATTTCCACCGCCAATAGACATTTGCAACAGCGGGAGGCTTGCAGCTGAAAAACAAAATGTCAACTGAACTTCATTTAGTAGTCAGTTATGTAGACAATATTGATTTAAGTGCCTTATCGTATGGGACTAGAAATAGACCGCAGAGAGATACCTCTTCCCTTTCATTTCTTTGTAGTTATTACCTGAAAAATCTTTTGAAACATTCAATGTATAAATTTAGATTATTCACTTTGTATATATCTCATTGCATTCTCGTTAACTGAGCAATAAATTTACATTGCAAAGGATGTTATGTAGCTCTTCTCTTTTTAATTTACTAGAAAGCTGTAATAAAATAAGAATCGCTACGTCCGTTATATTTTGTAGATGGCTTCCCTGCTCGACTTGATGAAATCCAACGCAAGTGCTCGAAGAAAAATAGAAAATTTCGTCATATTATTTAAACAGAAAATAGACATACGAGAGAATTTAATATTTATTTATGCACTATGTTGTTAAACATCTTTTATGCTAATAAAATTACACGAAATACGGGCTTAACGTTACTGTATTCTTACAGGTAACCATAAGATATACACGATTGGTTATATGTGTGTGTATAACAATATAATATAAGTTATACATAAATATAGATCTTTTTGATGGCATAGGTTGGCCGCCGAGCATATGGGCCACCTGATGGTAAGTGGTCACCATCACCCATAGACAATGACGCTGTAAGAAATATTAACTATTCTTTACATCGTCAATGTGCCACCGACCCTTGTGCCTGTAGTTACACTGGCTCACTCACCCTTCACACCGGAACACAACAATACTGAGTACTGTTATTTGGCGGCAGAATAACTGATGAGTGGGTGGTACCTATTCAGACGGGCTAGCACAAAGCCCTACCACCAAGTAAATGGATATTACATTACATGACGTATACTTACATAATAAAACAAAAACATTTTGTTTTCAATTATTTTATTGACACGACATCCCAGCATTAAACAGCAATACTTCTTTCCTAATATAAAAATGAATTACTGTATTTATTATTCGTTCTTGTTTCTGCAGCAATATTACAATTATATATTGTTTACACAGATATAATACAAATAAAATTTTAAAAAGAAAAAAGAAATGAATATGAAATTGGGGAAGAAATAACAACAAATTATATAAATATTTAATTAAATTGTACAAAGTATATGTATGTATGTTTAATGCAATTTAATTATCCTTTGATTAATTATTAATATTTGATATTAGCAAGCTTCATTAACCATGAGACACCTTTTACATACTCATAGAATATTATAAAACTATATTAAGTAAAAAGTTTTCTATGAAATAAAAAAACACTCGACTTAAATCAAAATAAATGATATATACAACCTCTTTGTTCAATAATTTTGATTAAATCAACATTACATATTCGAACGTTGAATAAATTTTCCATAAGCCAATTCTAAAGTATTTAAATCTCATGTTCTGCCCGCATCGAGTACACGAACTCGAACGGACCTCCGACCCCTATAAATTGTCCTTTGATGAAATGTACCCCTTTGTCCCTTTCAGAGTAGTTATAGAACGAAAAGTATCTGTTGTTTTATAATTATAACGATTAACATATAACAAAATCAAAACAAATACATTTTTTTTTATTTTCATGACCTATAAAAATGTGTATAATGTTCATGTAATCGCTTAATAATTTAAGAGTTAATGCAGACTGAAGAAAAGTAAGACTTCTCAAAGTACTCAAATGTATATTTCATTCAATTTATCAATTTTGAAAACATCAACAAGATTATTATTATTTATATTTATCGTATTATTAATTTTATCCTGACAAAAACATTTCAATGATAAGATTAATTATACACATAATATGCCCTACATACTATTTAATGCTGGCTTCAATGTCTGACCCAGTAATAGAACCTCATTCAATATGCTTTAATGTACAAAGAAAGATAAATAGATAAGTTTGATGTTGTCAAAAGAGAAAGAAAAAAGCTGACGGATTCTCTTGTGCCTGTAATTACGTTTGTTCACTAAAAACGAAATACAGCAATACAATGCATTGTTGTTTGGAAGTTGAATAGCTATGTGGGAGGTGGTACCAGACGGGTGAATATTGGGCCCCACAATTTGCAAAGTAGTTTATGTTTTTTATCAGCCACGGAATTTTGGTTTTTATGTAAATGTAGATTAGAACTAATTTCTTATGGATCGATTATTTGTTTTATTTATATTTTGTTCATTATTTTTGTTAATGTAACATTTATTTCTTGAAGTGGATTCTAGAAGGTTTTATTTTATAATATAAATATATATAGTTAAAATGTTACTTTAGCTATGATGATGGTGATGTTTAAATTTAGTATAATTATTTATTTTATTAATTAGAAAAAAGTCAGTTGCTATAAGAAATTTAAAGATTGTTGACGAATATCACAGTAAGTTTACGAACAATTAATCATTCGTAACAAACATAAAAGTGACAAAATCAAACTTTGAGCAATATTCGTAAATGATTTTGAACTTCATTTCAGCGCAACAAAGTTTACAAATGGTATTCATGTCCCAAAGCGAGGCGCCTCAAATGTCCAACGACACTAATTGAATGCTAACATTCAAACTTGTTCGAAAACTTTCTAATATTCCGCTGAAATGTATAACATTTGATTTTAAACCAAAACGAAACGAATGAGCAGTATTTTGTCATATGTATACTGAAATGGTTTATGTACATATATTTTAATCAAAAAATTGTTTTTCATTACTAGATACTGCCTATGACTTTTCAAATCAAAATATACTTTACTCAAGTAGGCTTTTGCCTACTGCGAAGTTATGTTAAGTGAAGCTACCACAGTTTCGGAATGCAGATTCTTTAGAGCCGGCAAGAAACTCATCACTTACACTTTGCCAACATTTTAAAATACAAAATAAAATATAATTATATGTCTATATAATACATCCAGGCTAGAAACCAACAAGTATTAGTTCCACGCTTTTCCATCACCGTATCATCATTTATGAAAAAGTTAAAAATATCTGCAGAATTTAATTAAAGGTACCTTGTCCCACAAAAGATTTATTGACTTTGCGGAGTCGGGAACTTGGCGTTATAACCTTATCTTTACGTATCGTGCACATACCACGATTATCACTATTTTTTAAAAGTGATCAATAATATGTTACTGTTACTGTTACATGAAGGGAAGGAGTGTTCTCTATGTCCTTTTCTATGCCCCTGACAATGTATATGCAATTAACATGATCGGTTGAATAGTTAACGCATGACAGTGAAACAAACGCAATAAGCTTTTAAGGGGAATACATTTTGAAGTACCTTAAGTTTTTCCTTTAATAATAATAAATTAAATGCGTTATCCTTAACGCCCAAAAACTATCTAATGAGACAAAAATCGAATTACAGAATCGAACTATATTTTGAAAATTTATTAAATAATCATCAGTCAAAATAAATAATACTTTGTAAATTCAGACCACTGAAAATCAGTGTAGAAGCAACTATGTTTCTATTTTTCACTGAGTGGATCTCCTTTTGGCTAAATTACACTGCTGCACACTATTTATTGTTTTATACTATTTTAATTATTAATTTTTTACTCAAAACTTGTTCTTTTGTAGTTGTATTTTTAGTTATTATTATTTTATTTATTTTTTTTGTTTGATGTATTTTAGGATAAGTGATATTTTGTTATGTTTCGTTGCTTATGTTGTGTGAAAGTAGTGTAATTTGCTCAATAAATGTTTATTATTATTATTATTACTAGCTTTTGCCCGCGACTTCGTTCGCGTGGACTTCAGGTTTCGTCCCGTCTAGTCTAGTAATCGCTTAAAATCGCTTCGTAAATAAGTCATTATTTCTCGTACAAAGTAAAGGATAAAAAATGGTTATTCTGGGTTATTCCTAAGAGATAAACATATACCATCACGGACTTTTTTTGTAGACCTTTTTAAGTTGTACAATACTGTAGTACATTGTTTTGATCTATCTTGTGTTTGTGTTTAAATGTGTTTTTTTTTTACGATCACACATTAGAAACCTCAAAAATTGTAGCCTATGTGTTATTCTGATGTATAAGCTATATTGTGGTAAAGTTTCATTCAAATCCATTCAGTAGTTTTTACGTGAAAGAGTAACAAACATCCATACATCCATACATACAAACTTTCGCTTTTATAATAGTAGTAGGATTTAAATCAAGATATCGTTCCCGAAGGTGTTCTGCAAGATACCGCCATGTTAAGTTTCAAAGCATTCGCCCAATAGAAAATGATGTCTTTGATGCCTACTGGTATCAGTACTAAAAATAAGCATTTAATTAAAATATTTATAGAATTCCAAAGTGTTATGAAAATAAAACAATTATATTATCAACAATAGTAATTTATTTTCTCTCTTAATAATAAGGTATTGTTTTATTTCATACTTTAAATAAAAAATAAATGAAATATAATAGAATCATTCGCCCCAATGTGTTCTTCTTTGCACCGAATGTACCTGAAACTTAAAATTATAAATATTAATTATGTATGCAATTGACTGTAAATATATAAAATAGGTTTAATAAAATTACTTTATTATGGTATAGGTTGGCGGACGAGCATATGGACCACCTGATGGTAAGTGGTCACCATCACCCATAGACAATGACGCTGTAAGAAATGTTAAATATTTCTTACATCGTCAATGTGCCACCAACCTTGGGAACAAGGATGTTATGTCCCTTGTACCTATAGTTACACTGGTAATTTTAAACAAATCTTTATAATTTCCGATATTATTTATCTTCTAAATATAAATGAACTAAATTGTATGGGTTCACATATCTTTATTAAATATTATAAATAGTTATTAAATGTTATTTTAATTTTTGTAATAATAAGTTATATTACTTCATCTTGAAGATGACTATTTTTAATTAATTAACTTTATATATTTTCCCAAGTTTATTAGGCTCTTGTGATAGATCGAAGATATGTCTCATCATAACAAAACAACGAACGATTTAATTCATTTTCGTATTATTTCACGTTTACGTTTAAGTAAAAACTTATACAAACGTAGGTATTCTAACAACATTCGAATGTAAAAGGAACTAAATGAAATATTTCCTCTGGCGACGAGCCAATTTTTCTTCCACTGTGGTGGACAAAGTTCAACGAATAATTTTCTCTCTCAATAAATACAGTTAAATTGTCGCTATCGTGAAATGTTTTGCTATAAATATTTGGTCAGAAACGTGTAAAAATTCTACTTATTATGTGAGACGAATTGCTACTCAGTCAATTTAATATTTAGTAACATTAATATAAACGCAAACAGTATTTCAAAACAACTCTTTTCCTTGTAGAAATATACAATATAATTAATATAGGTTATGTTCTATCCAAATTAACCAGAATAAGATCAGATCAGATGAAATCAACAATTATTATAATTATTCTTTGAAGTGTCATAAATTTTAAAATATTGTGTCATCATTTATTTTTATTTTTTTATTCGAAGGAAATAAAAATATTACGATGGAATTCAATAATTCAGTAGTAACGAACATCAATCAAAATTTAAGCCCAAAGTTGATACTTCGTATCTTCTAAAACCAACCAAGATTATATTCAATTCAAAGCATGTCTTATCTGAAAGTATAAAATCCTCACCACTAGAGTCCGGTTTTATACTTTGCATTTCTGAATCTTTAAGGAAAATGTATTCAGCTTTAAAGCCAGTGCCGTCTAGTCTGTCGTTGGACCGGAACGTGACCCTCAAGAAATTACCCTCCGACGCGATTTGGAGCTCCCTCAATTGACCACAGTGTCTCTTACTTCCCTTATCAATCATCTTACTCGAGAATTGAACGTAGTCACTCGCTGATACTGCTTCGCATCTGAAAATTGAACTCTTATTATATTATCTAAGCTAAATTTTCAGTACATTTATTACGTCACAAATTAATCGTACTTATTTAAGGTGTTTTAAACAAAGATATAATTCTGTAAAACTATAATATTCAAATATAATGCGAGGCGAATGAGTCGAGATGGTCCAGTGATTACGGGACGATTACGGGTTCAAACCTAGTCAAGCACCGCTGAACATTCATGTGCTTAATTTGTGTTTTTAATTCATCTCGTGCTCGGCGGTGAAGGAAAACATCGCGAGGAAACATGCATGTGTCTAATTTCATAGAAATTCTGCCACACGTGTATTCCACCGACCCACATTGGAACAGCGTGGTGGAATATGTTCCGAATCTTCTCCTCAAAGGGAAAGGAGGCCTTAGCCCAGCAGTGAGTAATTTACAAGCTGTTGTTGTTATTGTTTAAGGCGAATAAATTAAAAAGTCATTGATAGAGGATATCGAATTTCTACTTTCATTTGAATTAAAAATATATTTTCTTGACATAATACTTTATTAACATAAAATTATGACGTAACATTTTTTTTTCGCCTTCGCTTTATACTCATTTAATTAAATATCAAAACCAGAGTTCATTACCGACATAAATGAAACAACGGTATTATGTTTAAGAAAAACTTAAGTCGTCTTCGTAAACCAAGATTGAGATATGAAAAATATTTAATATTAAAAATAATATTAATCGTTTTTTTTTCATAGAACCTATTTTATTAAGGTACTGTATTTCATAATTAATATCTAGTATGCTTAATAAAAATTGTTACTTAATAATTTTTACATAAATATTATTATTTTTTAATTTAAGAATTTCCTTATTCAGTCGGATAATTTTAAATAAAAGATAAAAAATAACAGCACAAAGAAAATACTAAAAATAAATTTATTAATTTATGTTGCTATTTATTATATATAATACATAACATAAATTGCTCTAATAGCACTTTATGTAAAATCACACAAATGGTTTTTTTAAGTAAATTTTGACTACATGACACTACTACACTAATAATAGTAAGACGAAGAATATCACAAACAAATTTATTTAAGGTGGAATTCCGTTCGGAAATTATTTATTTAAATAATAACTTACGGTACTACTCCCTCGACGTCAAAGTGAGTAAAACGTAGGTGCACTCTTTCATTCTTCCGACCATAGAAGAAGTAATTGCACTCAGTGTCCCTCGGGTAAAGGCCGGGGTGATTCGGTGACGTCACAACTCCCCTCCGCCGTTCCGTGCTATTGTATACGAAGGCACATGGAAACTCTAATAGCTGTTTTCCCGTTGCTATAGCGTAATCTGAGAGGAAAATGTTTCATTTATTTTCGTATATCTTATACGTAAGCCGTTTCGAACTTTTTTTTTTAATAAAATAAAAGAAAACATTTCTAAGAATGTTTCGAGAGGGAACACAGTATTAATATTTTAATTTGTTGTTTATTAACACCGAGTTGATTCGAACGTAACATCAAAATTGCTGAAATTCTTTCGCTTAATCTTCCCAGGGATGTTTTTTTTGTTAATATTAAAAAGTTTGACTTTTTATATTAAAGTATTGATAATTCTTATTCAGAAGTAAAAAGTCAAAAGTACCTTCAACAAAAGAGTAAGCTATTTTGAACCCTCTGCTGTATCTCGACGAGTAGATGCCCCTGAATTCGATTGATAGTTTTGGTCCATTCGACATTAGTGGTTTCGGTACGTCGTTGCCGCAGTAGGATGCCATTTTCTCCAGCCGACCGTCGACGTATAAAAATACGTCTAACGAGTCCATACTTTCACAGCTGCAATTAATGGGTTGATGAAATAACACCAGTAAAATAAATGTACCCTTATTGATCTAATTGAAAAATTCTATATTACCTTTCCGTATGGCATATCAAAAAATATTAAGATTATTTGCCAATTAAACTAGGTATTTTTCTTACAAGTTACAAAGTTCACAAGCAAATTTCAACTTTCTTTAATGTTCGAGTTAAGTATAATTTTTTTTTCAATTATTATAATCAAAAATAACAAAAGATTTATTACGAATAAATACCAATTTTAATATCATAACAGAAGAAGTTAGTAGTACATTTAGTTTTGAGTAGTGTAGGCTTTTAAAGAAAAATAAACTACGCCTGACATAGGTTCTGACGTTAACAAGACTGTAAACTTATATTAACTATATGTGATAAATGGAAACATTTTATTCAAAGTTACGGTGTGATATATAATTTGACATAATTTATCATTTTTGGAAATATATAGTTCCAAATTATAAACTATGTTTGTATATGTCACCGTAAGATTACAAAATTCGTTAGATTACAATCTGTCTCGTTAGATTGTAAACTGTCGAAATATTGTGAATCGTGAAATATGAATAAAATAAGCGTAAATCTCATTGAAAATCCAGTCTAGAGACGAAAATCCGTAAATACGTAAGTAAGCATTTAAATTTTCGTTTTGTATAACAATTAAGGGCTATTTAAAAAAGTATATAATAGCCATTTCGGCTATCATGTATAATTATTAGATTAAATGCATCAAGTAACCCACACTAATTTATTATATAGGAAAACAATTTTCCCCTAATAATATTTTATTGACCTATCGCGTGATGTTTTTTTGTGATAGATGAAAGGAAATTGTAATAACCTGAAAATATACATTCTCACAATTACATTAATAAATAATACAAATGGTGTTCATGAAAAAAGGGTATGCTGGCATTTTGTTACCGGTCATTAGGGTTAATTTCGGGTTAAACTTGCCTACATGAAAAATGCCTTGACCTAAAACCTTTTAAGTGCTTTTCACACAAAACATGTTTCTTTTTTATTGTAGCGATTCAGTTTTTAGCGCGATATTCTACTATAAAGCATTTATTTCTTAAACCAATTTAAGAATTTATAAATAGCAAAACACCTATGTATATGAATTCAGAAACTTTAGTAAAATATATTCTTTATTCAAATATTCTTATAAAAATACTACGAAATCATTATTACAGTGTCGAAATAAATTTAAAGCAACCACCGGTTCGAAAAGTAGATTCTACTGAGAAGAACCGGAATGAAACTCAGTAACTCTTTTCCACCATGTTAATTACAGATTATGTTTTTTTATGAGTATGTATTTTTATATATCCTGTCCAGAAATCAATCAATACTAATTATGAAATCTCATTACTGAAAGAAATATGACTAGATCTTATTTAAAGTACCGTAAGAACTTTAAAGACAATAAAAAATAAAATAAAATGCCTTACGAGAAACTGACTCAAAGCGTGAAAACAGATCATCTAAACTCCCTTCCTTCAAAATAAAACTTTATTACTAATACTTTACAGCTTTACATTGTTTCGTTCTTGCAAAATAATAAAATTTTATTACGTTAAAAATAAAAATCATTTTCGTATAAAAAATAAAAGCGGAATTCGTGATTTTGATGAAATGGAACGAATGGTCTATAAATTTATAATCAGTGCACTGTGGTCGCGTGCCCGTTTCCTGCTTCACATTCAACGTTTTCTGTCAAATAACAATGCAACTCGATTGTTATAAATATTGAAGAATTACCGAAAATAAAATTGTTTAAATTAAAAAAAAAGTAACTCAATCCACGTAAATACTTTTATTTCATTTTGAGGTCTATCTGTTGTGTTTCTATAAAATTTGTATATTACGAGTATATTACAATGTAACAATAAATAAATAAATTATATGTTCCCATTTACTTATAGTTCTATACTCTACATACGTTACTCTTTAGCTCAATCACCCTTAAATCGAAATACAAAAATATTGTCACTTGCTGTTTGGGAGTAGAATATCTGATAAGAGGTCGTATATAAATACATAAAAATATAGTAAAAGTTACAATTTATAGCTATCTAATTAGGTCTTTCAATTTTGGTAAATTCAATTTCTTTTACTTTTGTCATTACCGAACCAGAATAATTATATTTTTACGAGAATTAAGAAGAATAATCAATAAATCCTTCTTGGAGCAAGGTGTCCGTTTCTATAATAAAATTCCGCAGACATTTTTAACTTTGCCGTTTCGTAAATTGAAATCGTTTGTAAAAAATACATTGGTAAACAAGGCATATGATTCGATATAAGATTTTATAGATGAAAAGCGTGGCGTTAATACCTGTTGAGTTCCAAGTAGGATATAAAAATTTAAATAATTGCATTTAACTAATATGACGTTTTATTTTTTAAATGTTAAAAAAGAATAACTACTGATTTTCTTGCCGGTTCTTCTCGGTAAAATCTACTTTCCGAACCGCTGGTAGCTTCACTTAATTGTAAAATGACGTTTCAAAAGTGTTTGTAAGGCCTACTTGAATAAAGTTTATTTTGAAAAAAAAAATTACGAGTTTCTTATTGGGTCAAAACATTTCAAGAAATTTCCATAAAATATGTATTTATTAAAGACTTCTATATTTTTCGATATTAGGTAGCATATGTGTTGAATCATATCTAAGCTATATCAATAATAAATTCGTCCAAAGCCATATTTTTACGTAAGAGAGTAACTGATATCACAATCTCTCACATTCATCATGTTGGTACGACTATTAGATTCAACATTTTTTCCCAACAATAATTTCTTGTTACTTGCAAATAGAGGTAGTAAATTTATAATCGGTGAATTGTGGTTGCATGTCCATTTGCTTCACGAGTGATGGAACCACGTTGCCGAATTCAAACACAATTCTCTGTTAACTGTATGTGCGGTCAGTCAAACATCAATTACGTTTCGGTCCGCAGTTACTAATACAAAGCGAAAATATGTAAATTTAAGGAAATATTTTTCATCGTGATCATCGTTAAAATTGACTAGAATTTCATTTGAAAAAAATATCCATTCCAATGTGTCAATCCAATCAAATGTTACTGATATAAAACGTCACTTCTATTTGTACTAAATAATTATACCCAAATGTATTCCAATGTATATTAATATTGAACTCTGTCTGTCTATCTGTCAGTTTGTCTGTCACGATGACGATGAAATTTGGTGTGAAACAAACTTGAACTTTAACAAAGGACACGGCTACGTATTTTTGCCTGACACGTGACAACCAACACCCTAAAACGCGAGCAAAGCCGCAGGCGACAACTATTATATATGTATATAATTGATAAAGCTTGTTCTTCAATTATTATATAAAATTTATTTTAATTTTTTTTATGGTATAGGTTGGCGGACGAGCATATGGGCCACCTGATGATAAGTGATCACCATCACCCATAGACAATGACGCTGTAAGAAATATTAACTATTCCATACATCGTCAATGTGCCACCAACCTTGGGAACTAAGATGTTATGCCCCTTGTGCCTGTAGTTACACTGGCTTACTCACCCTTCAGATCGGAACACAACAATACTGAGTACTGTTATTTGGCGGTAGAATAGCTGATGAGTGAGTGGTACCTACCCAGACGGGTACACACAAAGCACGGGTTGCACAAAGTCCTACCACCAAGTAAATAAATAACCTTCTTAGTATCGAAACGAGTTTTACGTCAACATTTTTGTGTCTTACAATAAAAAGAAAAGGCCATTTCAATGTCCTTAATTTTCAGCGTAAATCGTATTATATTTTAACGGATGATGATAACTTTTATTAAAATCGATTAGTTTCTAATCTAAATCTAAGTTAATTCTAATTTCTATCCTCAACTTTACATCTCCATTTTTGATTAGAGCGTTCAGTGAGCAAATGTGTTAGAGGGATAAGGAACGCATTAATCGTAATTGTTACTAACCGATGTCTGATTCTCTCATTGTCTATCTATAAAACTAGAAAACTTTTAATACCGATATTTATTCATTTATTAGGTTTCCTAGCGATTTTTACACTGGTCTTACATACATATAAAATTTTATACGTCAATGGATTATGTAAAATAATTTCAAAGCAAACAGTACATGCTTATTCAACTATTAATAACTATTGCTTGTTACTACAATAAAAGTGAAAAAGAAAAACAAAAAAGTAACGAAGAATGAGTGAAAAAGAAAAATATAGTTTATACACACAACTTTCTCTTTCAATATGAAGCTGATATCATAACATTTATTTAAAGAGCAATAATATTAAGATTTAATGATGTATGAGTATTTAAGCCGCTTTATGCTTCACCTATCCTCTATACGATTGAATTGGATTTGCAATCCTATTGGATTATGAGATCGAAGAAATAGAAAGCGCATTTTCGTTTGCGCACATTTGTATCCTGTAATATGTCCTGCGTCTCCCTTGAGAATGGCCACTGGAGCCGAAAGAGGACATCATTTTCTACTCAACAGTACCTTTTGAAGGTAAAATGAATAGCTATACCCACATAATTCCAAAAATAACTTAAGCACGCAGTAAATTATACGGTGTGTATTTTTATCAAAATTAATTAAATATTATTAAATGTAAACGTTCTCTGTAAATAAAACACCGTTTACATTATAATTTGTCAGATGTATTGTTTTGTTTGTGAGTATTTTGTGTCTAATATTCTACTATAATATAGGTATTTACGCGTGTGACAGCTAGTGAGCAAAATATCATTAAATTTCGTCAGGTAATACAAATACAATGTGTTTAAATTTTAATCAAGAACATTATGCATTCACTGTGGTAGCTTTTCAGCTATGTGGCTGTATAAAGGTTCCGTACCGAACAAAACTAAGCGATTTGTGGCTATATCAGTGAACAATAAATCCAGACCGCTCGTACCAGCTGCCGTTAATTGTAACCCGCAATAACCGTGGCAACCAATTTTTACGAGAACAAATTTGTGTCTAATGCGTGCCAAAATAATATATTTGTTTATCACGTGAATTTAATTATCAATTTATAGTATATATACTAAAACCACTTGAATAATCTTTATTAATTATAACTACTACTTATACATTTTGAAAAAAAAATACGATGTGTACTGACGTAGATAGTACATAGTATAACCAATATTCACACATAAAATACGTAGGTTAGAGATCGGTGCCAGCTTGCCAATGTAGATATCACTCATCAGATATTCTACCGCCTATTAGCAATAGCTGGCATTATTGTGTTCTAGTTTGAAAACGTGTCAGCCAGTGTAACTACAGGCACAAGGGACATAACATCTCAGTTCTTAACGTTTGTGGCGTATTGGCGATGTAAGTAAGGGTTAGTACTTTTTACAGCGCCAATGTTTGTAGGCGTTGGTGAACACCAGTGACCCATGTAATGTAAATCTCATAAAATAATGTATAAAGGATATTATTGTATAAAAGTGAAAGGTTTCGTATCTGATTTCTTATTTTTCAAGGCGGCAGCAAAGAAACGTAACTTGATTTATTACTTATGTTATGGACCGACAAGGCAGAGACTACACTGTTTATCTGAAAAGTTCCTGTGAATGAATCATCTACAAAAATCTTTGTTTTCACCTTTTACATTCCAGCTTTCATCCTTGTTGGTCAAATTTCATAAAAACTGAATTGAGCATAATGTCTGCCAAATTCCAATTTCGAGAGTTTTATAGATCCCAATAAAACGTGATGGGAATTAATGCCCAAGGAATGGAGGGCAACGACATCAAAAATAAATAGGTAATACCGATTTTAGCTTTAATTCCAACGATATTTAAACTTAGAAATAAAATTAAATACATGCTCAATGCTAATACTAGTTATTCTTAGATTTGCCCGAGATATTCCTACTACAAAAACAGTAACTTAAAATTGGATTCCGAAATATTCATCACCAAGGGAATAAAACATAGGGAAGCAAGATGTTAATATTCAAAACACTCTCGTAACTATCCGTGTAGCTACAGACTTGAAACTTAAAAGGTATTTATGCTTAGCTATTTATATTCTACGAACTTCTTCCAATTGAAAATGCATACATAAAGGGAAAAAAAAAGTTATTAAATATCATCTTATATGTACATTTCTAGTATCTTGTAATGTATATACATGTACAAGGCATGATCGTAGCAATTACGTTGAAATATTATCTTTGAGAGTTTAGATTGAATTTGCTATGGAAATCGTTTGAGTTCCGCGGAAGGACATATGTTACTTTTCTTTATTCACCCCTCGAGAGGTCAAAATGGGGGTTGGTTTTTATGGTAAAGTTTTACAAATTTCACGTTTAGCTATTACATATTTTATAATTGAATTAGAGTTTCCAGTAACAAATCGTTTATTCGTTTCACGATTTTTATATTTCATACTTGATTGTAGGGCTCTGTGTAAAGACAATATGGTATTGTTGTTTTTCAGTTTGAAGGGTGAGTGAGTAAGTGTAAATACAGGTATAATTACAGGATATATGTTAACTTAAAAAATTACCTAGCTTCTAAGGCAATATTCGAAATAGCCAATATAGCTTAATTGCGAGTTCACTTACATATGACAATTAAAAAGAAAACATAATCTTTGTGGGTTTTACTTATACATATAATTATGGAATCAGATAAAAATGCGTTATCCTCGTCTTTTGAATATGAAATCAATGTTGGCAGAAAGAGAGAATCAGTGCTTATTATTATAGAAGCTCGAAACCAAAGCGGAACACAAATGTCATAACGTCAGAATGTGTTATGCGAAATTAACAATAGTTATTATAATATTCGTAGGAATTACGTATCAAAATAACGTATCATCATTAGGTGGTTATGAACTTTACTCGAAAAGGATACGTATAGTACGACACAACTGAGATGTAGCATCGGCGTAATTCGTTTACACAACCAATAGAAATAGCTCCCTATCGTGACATTCGACGCTATAGATTCTCGCGTCAGTTCAACCCGAGACAGCATATCGACGTGTCAAATTGTCGAATATATTAGGTTACATGATATTACACGTGTCGTGTTACATTTGTCTAAATATCATAAATATTGATAATTCGGGATGGCGTACTTAATTCGGATGTGATCGGTTCTACGAATATTACCGTTGCTGCATATAAGTTGTGTCTTACTATAGTTAATTCTGACAAAAACGCACTGCAGGCCGAACAGAGATTACATTTCAGAGAATCAGAATTGCTTTTCAACGTTTAAATGCTACTGGCATTCTTGCAACCTCCCAACGCTGTAATGATTTGTAGAGTAATTATTTTAATACATATTACATGTGTTATACAATTTGTTAAACTTGCGATAAAATGAAAGGCTTAGAATTTTATTTACAAGATTGCTTTAAGAAATGATATGCAGTGAAATTGTTTTCTGAATTTATTTTTATTGTTGCATTCTGAATATAATAGTAAAACGTAAATGACACATCAAACACAAATACTATGTCTATTTAATTATACTATTTATAATTATAAAAAGAAAAAAAATGTAAAAAGGTTTTATTTAAAAAAAACCGAACATACCATATACATTATCTGTGTGTTCTACTTTACCACTTATCCTTTAAAACCGATTAAGTAAATGATTATATAATGTCATACTTACTCGATAATGCTTCCGGTGACTCTTTGTAAGCTGAAATCTTCGAACACTACTCTGACGCGTTCCCTTCCTCTCGCAAGAAAGTCATAATGACATTGTGTTTTCGGAGGATAAGAAGAAGGGTATAAAGGCGAGACCAATTTACCGCCGCTGCTCTTATCAGACCTGAATACTTGATGACAGGATGACGCTGAAACGGATTGACTTATGAGCAACGTAATCAAATTATATACTTTTTTAAATCACATTAATGTCGAATCCGCTTAACAAAACTCCAACCTATTAAATGAGATATTGCTGTCCTTGTTATACTTTGAAAATTGAAAAGAGATAGCTTTTTTATACTTTCAGTTTTTAGATTTCGAGATTCATATATTTTTTAAATATTTATACACAATTGTTAAAAAGGTTTTATAAGAAATAGTTTTAAGTTAGTTATTGTTTTATATAAGGTAGCCTTACGATAAGTACATAATCACATTACTAACTCAGTTCTCAACAACAGTAATAAAAACAAAAAAAAAAAAAAATCAATTGTACAATAGTGTATGTTTCGAGGCACAAAGTATATTTGTAGCTTTATACTCAAAAAAGATAACCACAGCAAAGTATTCACGCAAAAACATATAAAAAATGATAAATTGATAACCTCATTCTTTTTCGGAGCCACCCTAAAAAACTATATAAAATTTTTGTTTTGTATACGAAACCTTTATTAACTTACTTGCGGCGCTGACGGCTGGTCCCAAAGCGGGTAATCCATCAACCACACCTGTTTTTCTATTATTTTCAACGTCTGTAAATAAACAGATTGCGTCACATATTTAGAATATCATTTTCATAATCCGTTCTGGCTTCACACGGGTACAAAAAAGTGTATATATACATTTAGATTAAAGAATACATACAGATAAGGGAACATTAGTGTTTTTTCCGGTTATGAAAATGGAAATTATAGGTTTTTCTCTACTATAATATGCACATTATACATATAAACCTTCTTGAATTACTCTATTTATTGATGAAAATTGTATTAATCTGATGCGTACTTTCATGAAGATTTAAGCTCACATACGCAAAGCGACTTTATTTTTTACTACTATGGAGATTATTCTAATAATATGATAATTTTAAAAACTAATTATCTATGTGATTTTGTAGGTAAGGTAAAAAACAAACCTATTATAAAAAAGGCACTTTAAATGAGATTGTCCACTGTTACGGCTTCAGGAAGCACCTACTAAATAAATATAGCAATTCCGCATACACTAATTCATTTTACATTACATTTAATTTTTTACCTACCTACATAAATATTTTTGTTTGTATATAACTTTTTACTATCGAACGAACGCTGTGTATCTGTATCAAAAGTGAATAATATATTTTTACTCCGAGGTTAAATCGTTTGATTTTAACTTCCATTAGAACCCACTAAAGTTGTGACATGCACTTTATTTCGAAGAACCAGAAAAAGTTAAAAAATAGTGTTAAAATTGTCCGTGTATGAATTAAAACCATACGAAATAGAAAGAGACAGAAATATCTGCTAGTTCACTTTACTCTAAGTGGCGTAAAAATAATTTGGTTTCAAAAAAAGAATCATAAATTCCTAATAAACGCTCCACCAATCAGAGAATCTAAAAAGTTAAGTCCATTATAGCTGTCTCACTCACCCTTCAAATCGGATCAAAGTAAAATATATTAGATAAGTGATATAAAGCTATTACTTAAGAATGTCAGATTACATTACAGATTATGCTTACTAAACCTGCGCTAGAGTTATCCTCCATCAAAAACTGGTAACTTGCTTTGAACCCTTGTCCCTGTACGTTTGAGTTTGCTGTGAATTGAATTAACAGTTCTGGTCCCGTTGATAGGATTTCGTATCCTGAAATTAATAAACCAATTAATATGTTATTTCTTACCAAAACCTTTATTATTTTTTAAATTACGAATCATAAAATACAAATTTTACTTTGAAAATACATCTAAAAGCTAACAGTTGTAACTGGCTTGAATCAATATAATTTCAAAGTTGTATATCTTACAATGTTATATACATATAAAATTATGTAACGTACATCAAGTTCGATTAAAAATAAAACGTAATAGTTATTTCAAAGAATTTACTATTAAATCAGCAACTAATAATCTAGCTTCATTCGCTAAAATCAAGTTCATATATTATTTTGTATGATATTAGGTATTTCAACGGCGATCATCTAAAAACAAAACACTGTTACCTTGAAAGGTACAGCCTATGTACACATTTGTATTGGGTAAGGAAACATTTATGTTTCATAGTATCCGATTCCGTTTAATTTTAACATACAATATAATAATCCAAAATATATCCATTATATAATTAAAATGCTTAGAGCGTCCAAAAAAGAACAATTTGACTTCAAATAAGAAAGGGCTTAAGCATTTTTCCAGTATAAAATGAAACTCAGTTTCATCAGTGCAAATACTAATATTTATATGCATGATAATTTTAAATGCAAAGTGTTTTCATAAAAATGTGGATAATCCACTTAAACTTATTATGTCACAGTTAAAGTAATAACAGTAAAAGTAACAGCCTGTAAATGTCCCACTGCCGGGCTACGGCCCGGAAGGGTTTGGGACATATTCCACCAAGCTGTTCCAATGCGGGTTGGTGTGGCATGTGGCAGAATTTCGATGAAATTAGACACATGCAGGTTTCCTCACGATGTTTTCCTTCACCGCCGAGCACGAGATGAATTATAAACACAAATTTAGCACACACATATGTATATATAGTTGTCCTTGCCTGGGTTTGAACCAGAAATCATCGGGTAAGGTGCACGCGTTCTACCCACTGGGCCATCATATAGTTAAAGTAATTGAATTGTAATCAATATAATACTTTGTTTATCTCACCTACTATTTCATTGCAGAGCATTGCAATGACTGGCGCTGTGGATGTTTTACCGTCGAACACTTTGATAATATCAGCTCGATTTAAGCAACTAAAAGAAAAAAACAATCCGATGACATATAATAAAATTGGAGTGCCTGTTTGTAATATTAAAATAGCCCTTGTTTACTCAATGCATATGCAATGCAATGCACAGGTTACATATACCAAATGTCTGTCTGTTTGTTCCGTTTAATCTCTGTAACGGCTGGACCAATTTTGACAGGACTTTTACTGGCACATAACTGATATAATAAGGAGTAACTTAGGCTACAATAATATATTTTGCTGTCAAATTCAAACGCGTACAAGGCCGCGGGCACAGCTAATAAAATAATAAAACCAAATGATTCCGTTTTTATGAAGAGAAGCGTATATTAGTTAATTGAAATTGTTACCTTTCATCTCCTTTCTGTAAATAAGATTCTTCGAATATCAACTTAATCCTTTCGTGTTTTCTGAAAAACATAACCAGATATTATCTTCTGTAAATATGAAAAAATACATTAAATGATACCGTACACATTAAAGAAGAGAATTAACCGCAATCCAGCGGAAATCATAGAATTAGTTTCGCAACATTCCGTGGTATTTCGCGAGATAAATCTTGTTTATAATAATTAAGCTTGTGCCGGCTGATGCATCCAATTTAGCCGTGGAGAATAATTCTGACCGAATGTTATGAACGTGGAAATTAAAGCACGCTTGAATGCGTTTATTTACATAAATAAACGAATATTCGAATTTATATTACATATGCAAATATAATTTTAAATAAATAGCAAGTTGTAAAGTTTTATTATGTGTCAACTAATCGAATTAAAAAAGATTGTATATAAACAAGCTGTTTTTAAGCATTAGATAACATTTGCATTCAGCTATTGTTTTTATCATTGTTTTTTATAGCTTTCATTTAATTTGTTTGTGTGTGTGTTGTGTGTATTATGCACCCAACACACACAACTATCAATTGTTTTTTTTTACCTTGCGTTGAAATGATAACTGCATCTCACGTTGCTTGGGTAACTCGAAGGATATCGGGGACTATATAGTCGCCCGTGTGCAGGTCTATTTGGTTGCGATGTAAATACATAATCGCAAAGTGTGTCGACGACTTTAGCTCCATCCGTTTCGAAGTTTCCTTATGACAATTTATTTTATTATTAAAAAATACGAAAATTTATATTTTTTAATTTATTATTCATACAAATGCGTTTGAACTTAAATAATAATAATCAATTTACATGTAAAGTATGCTAAATTGACTTTAATGATTTATATTAATAAGAAATTTAAATCGTACTAGTAAGATTTCAGTATTTTCTATAATGATATTCAAAACAATACATGACAAATAGCTGATGTGCTCTAGCGAATAGAACACGTAGATCTTAATCGAATATTGCAAGTTCCGATTTGATTGAATGAATTAATAACTTTCTCCTTAACAGAGGGGAGGCATCGGCTTAGTTTAGGTAACAAACTTCTGTTTATTTTATATTTTTGTACTATACCACAATTATTTGACTTCTAATCCAAATTTAATTAAAACCTGTCTCACAGACTATTCAAATTTGATTAAGAATAGACATTTGTCTAGTCTTAAATCCTATTTAAATAAGATTGAATTGTTCGAATAATGTAATTTTTCATACCATAAATAAATACAATACAATTTATTTTAGTAGTGGGATGTTTTATTGAAACGACTTTACAGAGGCGGGATGTTTTCATATTATTGATTTTTCATATACTTGATCTACGAGTAGGTGTTGAGTATTCCTGGACATTAAATCAAGTTTTGCTTTGGCGCCGTCGTGGCGACGGAGCTTAAGATATTTATGAATTCCATTATTGTATCCCACACTTGTGAATTGCGATTTGTATAAATGTCACCCTGTTTATTTGTTTGTATAAAACAGAAAATACATAATCCGCTTTCTATATTAAGTGATGTATTGAATTTCTTAACACGGTGAGTTTGAAACATAGTTATGTATGCAAAATATTTCTATACTATTTGGGTTTATTTTTTCACATACAGAGCCGAGATTACGCGTTGGTTAGAAGACATAAATCGTGAAGATTACAGATTGAAATCTGAATTGAACGACGAAACGTTTCCGAATGCAATTTGGCACAGAGATAGATTATAGTGTGGAATAGCACATACGTTACTTTGGATTCCTAACACCTGAACCTAGATCATAATATACATATAGGTATTGTTATGTTATATGTTCTGATTTGTCAGTTGTCGATGGCATTAAATACTCACGTCTATCTATAAACCTGTATGTGCCAATGAAACCAGACGCGTTTGACGTCTTTTCACCACTCTGAAGCTCTAATACCATCAGAGGTCCGTGAGAATATAAGGCAGGTGGTGCGTCAGCTCTGTTTCCGCATAGAATCCTCGACCAGGCTGAATATTCGTTGATTCCAGGTGGACCGGGACCATGAGTACCGCCTTCAGAATAGACTTTGAGATAGTCTCCACGTGTACAGCTGAAAGAAAGGTTATTGATTAAATTATTTATAAAATAAAGTTGCTTTATTGGTAATTTTGGTATTGGCTTCATAAGGGTGTTAAATTAACATTTTGTTTTGATTTGTAAAATATAAAAATAATTATTAGCAATATAT
Organism: Vanessa cardui; assembly: GCF_905220365.1. Taxonomy (NCBI): domain Eukaryota; kingdom Metazoa; phylum Arthropoda; class Insecta; order Lepidoptera; family Nymphalidae; genus Vanessa; species Vanessa cardui. Next base: position 5,420,972 of record NC_061136.1, read on the forward strand.
AGCAAATATTCTTAAATAACGAGAGTTTATTTCGATGTTAATAAAACCGGAGTGATTCCAAAAACTTAATAATCTTGTGAAAAAAACAACTATAACTATTTCGCGGATATTTTCTTCGTTATCTGTTTTTTCAAGGTAATTCTTTGCGAATCAATGTGACATTTTTGATAAATAAGATGTTGTGCCTCTATATTAAGTAACAATTATAATATTTTTTATTGTAATGTTATGTATAGATACACCATCAACTCTTCACTAAGCTCTTAACAAAATACAGACAAACAACAAAATTAAAAACGGATATCGGTAACATTCGTGGTTCGCGTAAGTGATTAATCTTTAAAGGTGTAAATTCAAATTCAAATGTATTTTCACTTTAATCTCTATGTACAATTTTTAATGATTGAAATGAAAACGTAACATAATGACAGAATTTTTTATAGCGTGCCTAGAAATAGCCTTTTGGTTATAACGCGTGAATATTATCAAAGGGTTCAAGAATTCAATATATACCTATGTGAAAATTTCTTATAAATATTTATAATTAAGAAAAAAACCGCAAAGAAATTTTCATGTGTAAGCAAAATGATATATGCTCCAAAAATTCAAAATGATAGAATCGTAGATAAACAAGGGCTTATTAACAGGCTATTACTTACTTAATTTAATAATTGAATAAAATTAAAGCAAAGTCAAAAATACGAATTAGAGAATATTCGTATTTAAAAATGAACTAACATATGAAAACAGGTTTACTTAAAGTTTCCCTTTTAAATGACGTCTCTATTCATGATTCAACTATCCTTTAAGATAAGCTATGTTTAAAAGATGCTTCCCTCGTGAAAAATAAGTCTCTGAAAGTCTTAGACGGCAAGGGGCTTTACGACCGTCGTCACATTTGACCCCTCTCTTTATACTTCAAGGCTTCTCGGTGGTATAAGATTTATACTAAGAAAGGGATTAACTGGACTTAGTAGCGTACACATATTGTAGGCGAATAAAAATTCTAATATCAAATATCATAAATGAAAACTTTTGTGTATAAGTATAATTATATACTATTAAGTAATATCTATATTACCAGGAAATATTTAATAAAAAATAAACAATTCGAACGCAGCGTCTAATCTAATCTACATTACCTAGAGATTTACTCAATAAACACCAAAAAATTCAAAAAAAATCGATCCAATCGTTTACGAGAAATTCTATTACATATTCATACACAGGTATAAATATTTATTTTTATATAAATACGATTAAAGATAGACGTTATAATATTTAAATATAGATTTCTATATTTCTCGTGGCACATTTATATTTGCATCAAAAAACCATACAAAATCAGAACGGAAAATTTACAAAAAATATATATATCATGTAACCAAGCAGCCGTATATTCTAACTGCAAACAACGAATTCTTTTTAACAATTCGAAATACAGATATCGTGGTGTGCAATAAAAGTAGTTGAACATCGACAAAGCACCAGAAACCTCTCGTCCGACTATAATTTGTACGAACAAGCTCGTTTTCAAACTTCGAACACCTATTCTGGAATCTATACGTGGTTAGTTTTATAAAAATGAAAAACAGCGTCGACTTCTCTCGATCCTATTTGGAAACGTTGTCGAAATTTACGTTCTATTTTTGAAATATTCGAAATTTATCGTATTGTTTTTAATACATTCATTCGGTGAGCAAATATAGTCTACGTGTGTTTTATGAGCATATGCTTCAAAACTATTAGAATTTCATATTCGAAAAACAATATGAAATTGAAATAAAAAATTAGACAAATGAAATACCCAAGATTATTGTTATTCTAACAAGATTTAAATATATGTAATATACATGTAATGTGGTTATATATTTTTATTAAAATATACAAAAAGTATTCAAGTAAGAAGTTGACAACCTCATAGTATCAGTAAGTACTATCAATAATTTCAAACTTGCATGAAGTATTGCAAGGGATGTGAAATCCTACATTAATTAAAATTAAAAAATTACAACAACAAAGAACAAAGAATGTTATGCACAAATACCAGTGAACACGAGAGTCGGAACCGCAATTTTGGAATCATTAAATTAACTACAGAAAACGAAAACTTTTTCGAAACAATCCGAAGCACATCGGGGTGAGAAATAAAAGCAGTGAAACCTCGACAAGGCGCTCGAGTCCTCTCGTCCGACAATAATTTGCCGGTAAAAGCGTATTGCGACACTGTGAATACCTATTCTGGATTTAAAAATTAGTGCATCGTATTTTCCGACGGTATTCTAAGAAAATTTTACAATTACAAAACTGTTCTGTTATTTCTCATACAACAACAGCCTGTAAATTCCCACAGCTGGGCTAAAGGCCTCCTCTCCCTTTGAGGAGAAGGTTTGGAACATTCCACCACGCTGTTCCAATGCGGCTTTGTGGAATACACATGTGGCAGAATTTCTATGAAATTTGTCACATGCAGGTTTCCTCACGATGTTTTCCATCATCGCAGAGCACGAGATGAATTATAAAGACAAATTAAGCACATGAATCAGCGGTGCTTGCCTGGGTTTGAACCCGCAATCATCGGTTTAGATGCACGCGTTCTAACCACTGGGCCATCTCGACTCTTCTCATATTAAGAACATATTACGTACATAGACTATCTGTAGGTATTATTTAAGCTTCCTCTAGTTTAATGTTTGCGTTAAATGGAATCAATCAATTAAGACGCGTATTGGGAATTGCGTGACATTCCTTAATAAGATTGATTGTATCTAAGAGTTCCCGTTAGGTATATCGAGTTTCATATGATCTCGTTTAATATTCCATCGGTTTCAGACGATGAATTTCGAAATAAGTCAGAACGAAACATCTTAGACTTCGAAACTCGTCTCACAACGATTAAGCTTTTGTTCAAAACAACGTGTTGGAAAACAAGGCCATCTTAGAGTTTATCAGAGAGAGTAATAAAATCAACTTCGAAACTTTGAGAGATAACGTACTGAATCGTGTATGGAAATGAATATTTGACGTTTGAAAGGACGAATTGAGTTCGAAAGTCGACTATCCAATCGTCAGAGAGCATTTCGAACTAAAAACAAAATGAGAACTCTTTCGAACGTTTTGTCTTTGACGGTGCTCGAAAAATGGACCAGTTACAAACAAAAGTCAAATTTGGTTAAGAATCTGATCAAAATTGCCACTGTTATAGTTTATAGTTTATGAAACTGGGGAACAAAGTTATGAGGGATTTCTAGACCGTAAATCACGTAGGCCGTCCATGACATGAATTCGGTTTTCACATATCGCATCCGAAGTATGTACCCGTGCCATGCTCCATGTTTGGAAGCTACACGTTCAGACGTTCGGACTTTGTATCAGATAAGATGTGACGTCACAGACCTGTGATAGCCAGTATAACATCACTATAGTCTACGTTAAGTAATTAAAAAGGTAGATACGTTTTACTTTGTTTCTCCGCAGAGTACTAATATTTTTACTAAAAACCCTGTCTTTAACATAATACTAAGGACGAATAATACTAAAATAACAATGCAAGAAATATCTAGACAGCTCGGTACTTATAAAATTAAATTTTAAATACAGTTTAGTTTTTATTAAATTTATCTTTAATTAAAGTTTACTTTTTTATTATTTTTGCTGATATCTTACATGAATTATTTGTCTAAAGCTGTTAGTCCACAGGCAGTCGAATCATACTAAGCATTGGGCCACAAAAAAAATCTCTGCCAAAAATTCTGAAAAGTATACACTCCCGAAGAGCGCGCTGGTACTCTGTCCGGCCGGGTTTGATAGTCCTACTAAGAGGATTATAAGAGAGATTGAATAAAAAATGAACCTGTTTTTACGCCCGATTTGAATGCTCTCTCTCCATATATCATTGTCATAATTAAATAAGTTATAATAATAGTTGATTTAAATTATAGTTGGTTTTTTAACAAAATACGCAATAATAATATGTTAAAGATCCTAATTTATATTTAAAATATATGGAACTACTAGTTTTCGTCAGCGAATTATTTTGTGACTTAAGATTCAAACCGGAGAGTAGGCGCTAGGTAAAAAGGTTTGGGTTCAAGCTTGTATTCTAGCAAAATTCATGAAATTTGATTCAGTAGCTTAGGCGTGAAAACGAATCAGACAAACAGAATTACGCATTTATAACATTGCTATAGATAAAACAGATATATTATATTAATTAAATTGTGATACGAAATCTGTACATTAAATTAATGTTAATATTATAAACACGGGTATTCTGGATTTGTAGTTGTAACTCAGCGAACAAGCGTATATAGCTCCGACATTAGTGTACAATATATGTACATTAATGTATCGTCTATTCGTTTTGTCTTGTTTAATATTATCTGGCTATCTACTTAACTAAATACAGATTTCCTATGTAATATTAATTTGCGTAATTATTTATCAATACATAAATAAATTATAAAAGTTTTTTGTTCAGATAATTAATATCGATAGAGAATTTTTTGTACTTAACTTTTACGACACCGATATTATTTGAAGCTATTTTCGTATCCGTATTCTTTAATTACTTATAAATATTCCATAAATAATAATTATTAACAGTTTTTAATAAAAGTATTTATATTACAAATAGGATATCTATACCTGTTTTAATTACGTATAGATTTGTAAATAGAAATCTAGAATCTGTACTAATATGGTGATGGTTTTAAAGCCTAACTGAAATAATTATTAACAATGTACCAAAGCTTGTGCTAGAAGATGCAACGTCATACGAGAAAGGTTTTTAATAGGTAATAGTCTTATCATCATCATCATCGTCATCAACGGCATTTTTTGTCCCCTGCTGGACACCCTGGCCTCTCCAATAGCACATATAATGTGTGTTTCACGTGTGCTTCGCAGTCTCGTCCCATTTTTTATTTGCGTGAATTTTGTCGTGAATCGTCTTATCAATAAAATATTTGAATCGATTTTGTTTAAATAAACTATCATTCGTTTTGATGATAAACACAATTGTGTACCCTATACTGGAAGCGAGTTCAATGGAATAAATATTACGTACATCGCACATATATACGAAATTGTACCAAAACACGTTCATTAGAGATACATACAAGCTAGTTTTTTTTTTTTGCTTGTCGATTTGTAATCTCCACCAATTTGAATGCTGCTATTCGTATTCAACAATATCGATGTTTTTATGTATTTTTTTATAAAAGCCGAATTTTTGATTGCTCTATTCGGAAGTTGTGTTGATTAGACAGTCGTGTATACTCTAATCAAACTGTCGACGTGTCTATTTTGTAGACTAAATTCAACGTGTTTTCGTTTATATTTAAAGTTCATATAATATGTTTATCAAAACCGTCTACGTCGTGTTTTATACATTGATATTCTTATCACGTTGGCCTGTATGTAACATAGAAGTATGACAGGGATATATTATCTGTATGAAATATTTTTCGAAGTGGATGTACCATTTCGAAAAATATTCGTTTAGAAATTCATCTAGACAGGGATGCCATAAGCAATATTATCATTGTTTCATACTTTGTAGTGTTTTAATTTTAATAAAGAACTTAGTTATGCAACGAGGTGATCCAATTGCTAAAACACTTTTACTTGAATCGAAGATTGAGGATTTTAATTCGAGCAAGTATCAAAGACTCGTTTCAGTCGTCTAATTTTTGTTTATAATTCATCTAGTTCCAATAAAAGGTAAATAAATATTCACATGCGTGTTCTTGGAGCACTTTCGTACATTTGATACTGTTTATTTTACTTCAACTTCTTGCTTTGTATTTAATTTTAAAAAAATCACAGAACTGATGTTGACAGTGGCACTTCAGCGCCATTTCGCTCCTTAATATAAAATATGTTAACATATTATTATTATTAAATATTCACATGTGTATATCAAGTTGCATTAGCAGCGTAGTATATTAAGCTGTAAAACCAAGTCAAATTAAATATATATTTTTTTGTCCCAGTGATTATGGGACAAATGCTATTCGTATCTGTTATGGTCTCATCTGCAAGAGCTCTAGCCGTAGATGTGCAGAAAAAAAGGGGAGTCTTGATTGAAATATTAAATATATTAAATTGTTGTGATTTATATATATTTAACAACAAATTAACTTTAGAGAGCGTTAAAATTTATTGGCCTTATACAGAGCGGCGCTCAGCCCATATAAAAAAATCAAAATGCAAATTATGCGATCTGACGTCATCAGCTAACAATGACATAAAATCAAAACAAAGCCTGACATAGGCTTCAAAATTAGTAAAAGGGTGTTGAAAAAACGCATGGTTTTGCCTGCGATCGACTAGGATGTATTAAGAATCAACGATTAAAATTGTGATTTCTTTAAAATATTTCGAGAAATGCGAATAAGACTTTGTTGAATCTATCATTGCTGAACTCTCACAGATTCTTCTCATGTCAGAGTTGTTTCTTTTTGAACCTGTGGTACAATTTTGACACTCAAAAAAAAGTAATGATTCTATTTTTTGTAAATAAATTTGAATTTCGAATTTGGAAACTTGTACTTAGTGAAGGACATTTACATATTACTTTTTGCTATAACCAACATGGATATGTACCATTCTATTTGTTTGTTTCGTGAAAATATATAATAAGTACGAAATGAAATAAAAGAATCGCATATCGTATGAAAAACTGGAGGCACTCGATGAATGCTAATTAACTTAAATCGTGGTCAGCAAAAATATCGTTATATCCACCGGAGCTTAGTTTCAATTAGAATGCCTGGTGGATCGCGTAATTACACTGTCATCTATATCTGTCACGCCAAGGATTTATTGTTCCCATTCATTTTCCAATGAGATAGGAAAAATGTTTTTCAGAAACACTCTACCTTTTAAATGCTTGATATTATATCCATTGCGTGAATGTTACTAATAAAGCCAGTTTGTGTTAATCTTAGTTTATAGGGCTTTTTTAATTATATTGCATAAGATATAAATATCATTATTATATTACTCTCTTTCTTCTATCGATGATAAAGAGCATAGAGGAATGTGTATAATTTAATCGTATACATATTTCTATATGAAATGTTCTCTGTGGTTATTCAAGTTCTAAATAACAATTATTTATAACGATAGTAACTTTACATTATAAAGAATCGTATTATAAATAAGTAACATACATATGAAATAATATTTTTCATTGACAATTGAAATAAAAGCCGTTTCAATCAAAACTTTTCATTTTAAAATAATTTAAATATTAAGAATAAATAAAACACATTTAATTAAAAATGTATACGTATGCCTTAATGTAAGTTGTTTTTAAAAGTGTTTTTATACAACAAGATAGGGTTTATTTTGTTATATAAAATATTACTTGCATAAACTTACATTATGTAATAGTTATATTTTTAAATATTCATTCGAAAATTAAAAGCACAATTTTTAATGTTAAAATTTCTATTTTCTAATGCCGAGAACTTGTCCCATATTTTAACCTAAAACAGCCAACGTTAAGTAGCAACCAAGCAGTGTAATAGAAAACATACTTTTTAATTTTGTAGTGTAATATTAATTGTTAGGCATATTAGTAACAATTCTTTAATTTTTACTTCAATTTAGATTTATGATCAAAATTAAATGTATGTTACTAATGTAGTATATGATCACCGTGTACATCTTTTTAATATGGTAATGTAAATAAGCCTTAATATTCATTGGCTTATTTTCTTGGCTTCTCGCCCCAGACCGGTATTTATGTCAACGGCTTTTTTATGCTTCACCTTTTCACTCTAACCCTTCAAATATATTTCATATTAACGCTGACTCAATTTCATTCTATTACGACAGCTTAGATTTCAAAGTTTTATTATTAAATAATACGGTTACATTTTTACATTACGATAAAAATAGATAATCTTTACTAATATTATAAATGTGTAAGCAACTCTGTCTGTGTGTGTCTGGCTGTCGCTCATTCATCGAATTATATGAAATTTGGTGTGAAGCAAACTTGAATGCCAGGGAAGGACATAGGCTTCTTTTTCGCCTAATACTTGACAACTAACAGCCTAAAACAAAACCACAGGTGTAAACTAATCAACAATATAAGAGTTTTGATTTTTGATATCGATATACGTATACTAGTTAAGCTTTTAACATTAACGTTTTAACAGGTCACGGCAAAATATTGCGTTCGTATAAGTTCCCTTCGGCAATTACATTTACAGTGGTTGCGACCAAATAATCAATATACTGTGGTTTACATTTATTAATGGGTTACTCAACATTTTCCAAAGTAATTAACTTTACATTATAAACTAGTTTCAGACTGATTCGCCCCATATATGAATCGTATATAAAATATCATCATAATGGGTTGAGTAATTATGACGTTAAACTATAACGGACAAAGTAATTCACTTTTACACTTATATTATTACTCAGGCTAAGCTGAGATGGCCCAGCGGTTAGAACGCGTGCATCTTAACGAATGATTGCGGGTTCAAACCCAGGCAAGCACCACTATGTATATGTGCTTAATTTGTGTTTATAATTCATCTCATGCTCGGCGGTGAAGGAAAACATCGTGAGGAAACCTGCACGGGTCTAATTTCATCGAAACTCTGCCACATGTGCATTCCACCAACCCGCATTGGAACAGCGTGTTAGAATATGTTCCAAACCCTCTCCTTAATGGAAGAGGCGGCCTTATCCCAGCAGTGGGAAATTTACAGGCTCATACTTATTACTCAGGCCAAACAGACTAATTACAAGAGATAACTTTACAGGACCAACTTCATCTTATTAATTAGATCCTACAATGAGCATCGACATTTATCATAAGAAAGTCTTCGAATAAAATGATAGCATTAATCATCGCGACATTAAATTATATACATTAATTTGCTCGACTACGCATTTTGATGCCAACCAATTTCAAATAGGTAACTCAACTCACTTGTTACGTCAAGCAACAAAGCGGCCTCAGGTAATATTAAATGTGTACGAAGATTAGGTGAGACAGCGTCATAACAGATGACATCAAAACATCTCCACTAACCAAGTAGATAGTCTCACTAAAATTATAAATATATCATAGTATAACGACTATGATAAACATTCAATAATAACATTAAATCTTTTGCTTTAAGATACAACAAACTACAATGACGATTCACTGTTAACTACGAGTATACAACACCTTACCTGCTACACTATAAGACAATACTAAGAATTAATTTGTTTTTTCTTATTGTACATATTATGCGGCAACGTTGTATTTGAATGTTTTTTTTTTTGTGTACAGCTGAAGGAACACAGCAATATTTAACTAAACGCATGTATATTTACAAATTTATTTTAAAGAGTCAACGTATTATTACTCTTTAAAATCAACATATAACGAAACGAAAACAAAAAAACTATAAATTTTTAATTTATGAAAAGTCTCTTGTCGTGATAGTATTAAATATTGACAATAACTTATCAAGAGATTGACGTGTATGCATTTCAGTGGAATGAAAAAGTTTGACTGAGCAAAGCAAAAGTCTGCATGTCTACACGAAAACGTGCGTGGTAAGGTTTACGAGTAGGCAAAACGAGCGAGTGCACACGCAAAGGAAGTGATAATGTGCGCGTAAAGAGGCAAAACCACTATTCAATTAATACACTGTTAATACTAAATTATTTTTTTTGATAATTCGATTTAAAATCAAATTTACAAACTCATTCTTTAGATTTGTTTTTAAAACAAAAGCTAAACTACCAATAATATGTTAACAAAATTTATTTTCTTTCATAAACTCTGTAGCTGGTGGTTTTCGGAACGCAAAACTACCTTCTGTTTTTTATTGCGATGAAATTTACGATAGCGTTAGTGGACTTAAACTGTCTAAAATGTTTTATTTTGTGTCGTTACGAAGTCGTCACCGTTTTTAAAACAAGGCGAATAAAAAAAAAACAAACTGGTTTTAACGTTCCCTGCTATTTAAAACGTCGTAGTCCAATTAGGACGACTGCGTTTTGTATTTTTTGTTAACTGCTAAGAAAAATTAAGCTGAATTAGGCGATTCGAAAGAAACTTTTTTTTCCTCTTATTCATGTAGCGAGAATTTTTACACTGAGTAATAAGTTTTTCTTAAAATTTATCTCCGACGAATTTATCATTTTCTCTGTAACATTCTCGTATATATACACATATATTTATTTATACGCAAAGATAAAAATAATTTGCATAAAAGTAGCTTAAAGATTTCCGCATAAACGATACTGGTAACTAACAGAATTAAATACATTTTTGCATTTTTCTGCTTGATTTCGGTTTTTGGTACTAGGGTGATATGCTTCCAGAAATGTTCAATCAAGATTTAAATTTAGAATGCCTGATGACTTTGTAAAGATCCTTCTAATAATATTTCATTTTGATTTCCTCGTATTCTTGAAAGCACGTACGATCTTGCCTTGTTTGAATGTCCTCCCTTTGTACCTATGTTTGAGCACAAACTTGTCCAGTACATATCTTGTTCTTAATTCAAATTACGCATGTATAGCCAATACGGTCGAAATTAATATGCACCATTTAGACTTAAAGTCTTAGAAATGCAAATAATATATTGCATTTTATAAAGAATACGGAGAAAAATATAAATGTAACCCGTTGTTTATTTTTATTAAGTATAAATAAGTTGAATAGAATGGTATACCTTTTGTATATTCTACCGTTTGTTAGTGCCGCTCGATTAGTCCTAGAATGTCACCGCAACGCGATGATATATGGGACGTATTTCAAAGAAACGATTTCGTAAAACGATAAACAGGAGCGTTTTATTTTAACGTATTTTTTACAGCTTTTTTACCTTTTAATATTTTTATAATATTTTTTTGAACTACTTTAGTGTAAACCGCATAAAAAAACTTATTTCCAATAAATATCTTTGATGTGGTTGCTGCGCTTGTTTATACGTAATATGCAATGCATCGTTGGTTTTTCTGTATCTGCCCGTTAACAAAAAAAAAAAAACAATGAATTTTAAATACATAATAATTTCGACATAGATTAAATTATTGTCAATATTATCGAATGTCCCAATGGGTATTGTATGAAGGAATTACGTTAAACTAAGAGTAGGTACCTACACGATGTTTCGGCAACATTTAAATATTTCATATCAGTTATAATATTCATGAGAAATCTGTTCGCAACATCCCGTGAGGAAAGCGGAGGAGCTTTGAAAGGTATGTTTGTACAGGAAATTAAGTATAAAAACAAATTGACTATAATTTTCTTATTTATCATTGTACTTAGGTTCTTGTGTTTATGTAGTGATATTGTTAATACCGAACCGATATTAAGCTCTCATATTATGAAAACACTAGTGGCCCGTCCCGGCTTCGCATGGGGGAGGGGAAATAAGATTTTTAAAATATTTTTACCTTTTACTCGTATGTATAGTTTTTGTTGCTTTTTTCCGACATGTTTAAATGTTTTAGTTGACGTTCTATTTCAAGTTATTTACAAAAAAAAACTTAATAAATTATATACATAAACCTTTCTCATGAATCGCTCCCAGTCTATTAGTGAAAACCGCATGAAATGGAAAAATGAATTCGAATTTGAAAATATGTGATAAAAATTGTATTACGTGGGTATTTAAGCCAAGTATGTGCGTAGAAACGTAGAACATAATTTCCTTTAGTAGACGTTCTATCTCCTTTAAGCAATCTTCGAAGTCTTTATAGGCAATATGTGCGGGAAAATGATAAATAATATAAACAAGACTGGAACTTTGCGAGGCTATTTTTACTTTAATGCACAGAAACGCATTGGGGTCGAACACACCTGCGCGAACAAGTGAAGTGTAGAGTTCTTTCATGTTAGCTCAAATCGACAGTTTCGAAACTTGCCGACGGTCGCTTTGGTATAGTTCGGTATTTTGGCAATAAAAGAATATTGAATACGTAAAGTAGTGAGATATAGATTGCATATAGAAATTTATATCTTTTTTTAAATTTCGAAATGTGTTCTAATTCTCTCCCGTAATAGAAGTCGTTAATGTCCAAACAAAAGAAGGTCATCATCATCGTCATCATCCACTAAGTAACAGCCTGTAAATTTCAAACTGCTGGGATAAGCTCCTCTTCCATTAAGGAGAGGGTTTGGAACATATTCCACCACGCTGTTCCAATGCGGGTTTTTCCTTCACGAGCACGAGATGAATTATAATCACAGATTAAGCACACACACACACATATATATATATATATATATATAAATATATATATATATATATATATATATATACATATATATGTATATGTATATGTATATATATATTTACGCGTTCTAACCACTGGGCCATCTCAGCTCATCATCATCCACTAAACACTTTACTTATGAAAGACTTAATAATAATATTTAATGGTCATATATTATATATTCTCTATTTTTGGATGAGTATGTAATTGTTCTTTTTGTACAATATTCGCCATGTAGTATTACCCGTATATATTCTAGAGGGCGCGTGCAAACGCTCGAGAAAACGCTCGAATGTACGACACTTTACGGTCGTGTCCGGGCAAATATTTACGTGTCCGGCCTGTCTAGCTTTTGTTAGGCTTTTTGTCAGTATATTAAAGTCTAACCTAGTTGCACGCAGCGCTTGTAGATGAAAGACAGCTAGATAGAATAGTATGAAAGTTATGTACCTAAGAAGTCTTTGTGGGGCTAAATTGTCTCGGGTAATTTAACAGCAACTTCAGTTTTGTATATTATTATTATTAAGTTAAGCATATTTGTGACTAAAAAAAGTATTTTTAAGCAAAGTAGTAAAATCTCAATTGATGAAAATACTAATGTTCGTATTTGCATAATAAATTTTAATTAACTTAGTTGGTGCAATCGCTATATAACATAACATAAATATAATATAACCTAACCTAACCTACCCCATTTGAACCGCTAGGCGCCCGTAAACCGACGCGTTGTTAATTCTTTTAAGTGGAAGTTAATTTAAAAATAAAATACATTATAATATTTTGCACAATTTGCATTTCCTAAATGTTTAATAAAATCCAAGAAATTTAATATATTTTGAACTTTATAAGATAGCAATCGCAACATAAAATTCCTTAAATCGGCTGTATTTCTGAAATGAAAGATCACTTCTTTATACGGAGAAAGCAAAACATAATAAGTCATAATTAAATTGAAATAACAAGTTTAATTATGATTAACGATTTTATAATATTTTACGAAACTTAAATTCTATCAGAACAAATATTATTAGAATACGTTTTACTGAAAATTTAGTATATAATTCTTTGTCATACTTATTACCATTTATGTTTTAGGACGTTCGTACATTATGTTCTAGCAATAGAGTATGTTTCACAGTAATCTGAATGTGTCTAAGACTATCAACTTAAAGTCAAGCGTTATCTAGCGTGGAATTTGCTGTTCTCTTTAACACGAGCAACGCATAAGTAGCACCCGTTCATATTACGCATTACGGCTTCGGCGTAAGACGAAGCTGCCTTTACTTAACTAACACTTCTGATTAAATATAAAAACAATCTAGTGCTTAGTACAACACTCCATACCTAGCTTGATAAATATTTTATCTGGGCTAATACTATGTTATTAATCGATTCGATTTCAATGTATCGCCTTAAAATGTGGCACAATAAGGCTAAACCTGCACGTTAGTGTTTCCCATTTAGTTGTTGCAATATCGCATCATACGAATAACTTCTGTGAATAAAATCAATTACAACTTATATTTCCACGTGGGATACAATCAATGGCAACTCAGAATCTCCTAAGTTAATTGTAGTCCTATCATCTTTATCGTATGAGGAAATTGTCTGAAATGCCTTTATTTTTCCAATTCGCTTTGGTGTCCATCGAATGTTACTTGTTATGTTCAACAGTGGAGCAAAAAGCTGATGAGGAATGTTATCTCAGAACTCTCCTGGATACTATTTCGAAATTCCACTATAATTGGAATAATTAATTTTGTCATATATGTGATCTACTCTTGCAATTGCATTAATATTTGTTGATCGACCTGCTACCATTATTTACTGTATCACATTAGGCTCACTTAAGTTTCCATCAGATTACAGTAAGAGATTTTAATCTATTCTAACATCACAAACAAAAATTTATCGACATGGTTTTTAGAATGAACATATTCCTTATTTCAATTTTATATAAATAGCTGGAATAATAATTATAAAACAATAATAAAAATATGTTTCTCCTCCTCAAAGGAAGAGAAGGCCTTAGGCCAGCAGTGGGAAATTTACATGCTGCTGTTGTGGTTGTAGCCAAAATAGCAAAAAAAGTTTTAAGTATTGTTTAAAAGAACTGTCCATTGTAGCAGTAAAATGAAAACGAATAGTTTGTCTATTTCTCTTGATCACTTAGGTACATTATAGGCTTAAATAATTAATAGTCGGCCCGGAAATCATTAGTTGAAATTATGGTCGAAGTAACGCTAATGTACTATTTCGTGTTCCATTTAGTCACAATTTGTGATTACAATAATAAATATTTTCTAATTCCCAACATTTCTCTCTGAGCTTTGCAAATGAAATTCGTATTATATTACGAATGAATCGAGATACAATTGCAATTTATAGTATCGTATTTTTTACCGTAATTTATAAATGTGCCGAGATGGCCCAGTGGTTAGAAAGCATGCATCTTAAGATGATTGCGGGTTCAAACCCAGGCACCACTGAATTTTCATGTGCTTAATTTATGTGTATAATTCTTCTCATACTCGGCAGTGATGGAAAACATCATGAGCAAACCTGCATGTGCCTAATTTCAACAAAATTCGGCCACAAGTGTATCTACCAACCCGCATTGGAGCAGCTTGGTGGAATATGCTCCAAACCTACTCCTCAAAGGGAGAGGAGAAATTTATAGGCTATTAATAATAATAAATTGTTAGTTTTTTATTTAAAGTCAAATTTATTTTCTTTTCAATGGCTAATAAAATCTAACACAGATTCGGAAATAACATGTATCAGAGCTGGTGATAAAAACTCAGCAGGATAATTGACTTTCCTTTTTGATTCCTATTATAATTGTAGTTTACAATTATTAGATATACCTATAATTTAATTTACAATAACAACGTAGCAAGTGCTTTATTTGTTTAGAAGACAAAAAAATATAAATGCCAGTATATTTACGTGGTGATAGTGTTTAGTGTATGCCAGTCTGGGTAGGTATCAGCCGCTCATTAAATATTTTACCGCCAAACAAAAATATTGTTTGTTGTGAAAATATTATTAGGTCACTCATTCAAACCGGATGGTGACCTGTGAATGAGTGACCTAATAATATTTCATTTAGCACCAATATCTATGACTGGTAACTTACTACTATGTGGCCTATTTGATTGTCGCGTATGTATTTCATAAAGAAATCCTTATTCAATTGCTTCAAAGAAAAAAAAAACATGCAAAGCTACGATCTTCAGATTTTTTTAAACAAAAGGCATTTACACCAATGCTGTTCTTGTATTCCTATCGTTAAATTGCATCGTACGCTGTTGAACAATAAAAGGTTAATGCGCTCTCATTCCAGACGTTCGGTTTATATAATTCTAAAACACTGCGTTTCTATTCAGTCACGTTTATTCAGCTTATCTGTACACAGTTTTACACGTCGAAGGCAGATTTTATGATCAAATGAAGTTTATTGCGTTCACAATAGCTGCCTCCGACCGTTTACATCGTCTGCTTTATGGTTACGAAATGTGCTGAAATTGTAAACAGAGCGTTTTACCGGTTTCAGTAGCGTTCATCGGTTATTTGGTTTTGTGATGCGATGATTCTTCATGTTTATCGTTTCTTATATACAGTACTTCGAATTCAAACATCCATAGACATTGTTATATAAGGATTAATATATTAATTTAAATAATTATATTAACTAAAATGACTGTATTTTTTTAAATGTTGAAAAAGAGTAACTACTGAATTTCTTGCCGGTTCTTCTCGGTAGAATCTACTTTCGGAACCGGTGGTAGCTTCACTTAATTGTTAAATGACGATTCAAAAGTGCTTTTAAAAGCCCTCTTGAATAAAGTTTATTTTGATTTTTATTTTATTGCTAACATCGCCATTGTGAAACTAAAATATTTCGTCGTAGTGTACTTTAATTGAAACACGATAATTAACAATTGTACTAATACTGG
Organism: Vanessa cardui; assembly: GCF_905220365.1. Classification (NCBI taxonomy): domain Eukaryota; kingdom Metazoa; phylum Arthropoda; class Insecta; order Lepidoptera; family Nymphalidae; genus Vanessa; species Vanessa cardui. The sequence goes on from NC_061136.1 coordinate 5,437,186, forward strand.
TGTGTAGAATATAATTATGATGCGTGATGTGGCTAATACGTGAAAGTATAAAACCTCGCCTTATTGTCCCTAGTGACAAGAGGGCTGGTTCGTTTTTAGCCCAGAGGATAGGAATTGCGATTCAATGAGAAAATGCTGCTAGCATTATTGCTATCATTCCACGCGGTCAAGATTTATACAAAAACTATTTTTGATTCGTATATGTTAATAAATAATTAGTGTTTTATATAATATGAATTTATTTATGTACGTCTTGGTACGTATAAAAATAAATCTTTTAATATATCTATAAATGAATTCGAAGACTGTCCATCTATCTCAATTTCAAAATGCGTACTTTTTCAAGATCTCTTTCAAACGCCAAGTCTATACGTCTTATATCTACGTTGATGGTTAAATAGTGCTTTAGCAGTAAGTCAATCAGAACATTGTACATTTTCCAATTTATGATATAAATTTGTTTAGTAATTTTTATATATTTGTTACCAATTTTGTTTCATTCTAATATTGACAAGGTATTGATATTCCGCCTCCTTCCGAATGTAGGGGGGCCGGGATCGCTATGCCGGCGTCTGTACTCCGGCGTAGTGAGGTCGATGGCGCTGTACGGTGCCCCGATCTGGATCGACGCCCTCACCGCTGACAATCGGGCCCTTCTGCGGAAGCCGCAGAGGGTCATAGCGGTGAGAGGCGTCAGAGGGTACCGTACGTTGTCGTGGACTGCGGCGACACTTCTCGCGGGCGATCCGCCCTGGGAGCTCCAGGCAGAGATGCTCGCGGAGGTGTACCGGTTCCGGGTTGAGGCGAGGAACCGCGGCGACCGTCCAGGGTCGGCGGAGGTCGGGCGGATCAGGGCTCTAGCCCAGCAAGCCCTGATCGCCCGATGGCAGGAGGACCTGGGGTCACCCACGGCGGGTTTGGCGACAGTGGAGGCGATCCGTGTCCCCACTTGAGTCGTTGGGTCGCGAGGAAGAAGAGCACGCTCACCTTCAGGATGACGCAGGTATTTACCGGGCACGGATGCTTCGGTAAGTACCTGCACGGAATAGCACGGCGGGAGGTGTCACCCTCCTGCCACGGCGCACCACACCCTGAGTGAGAGTGCCGCGTGGGGGCCCCAAAGGCACTCCTTGGCGGCGTCTATGGGCGGAGACCTCTCGCTGTCGAGCATCGTCAACGAAATGCTCGGTGAGACGAGCAAGACGTGTTGGTCGGAGATGCGCTCCTTCTGCGAAAGCGTGATGTCGCAGAAGGAAGCTGCGGAGCGGGAGCGGGAAGAGGACGCCGCTGCAGAAGACCGGGGAGGAAGAAGAGGCGCTATGCGCACCTTCTCCTCCCGCCTCAACAGGCGCCGCAGGGACCAGGGGGGTCTCAGTACCCTGGGAACCCCCTCTAGGTATTGGAGGGCCGCATAGGCGGGCCGACCGTCAGGGCGTCACGGTGGCATGCGTAAGCGATCCCGTGGCGCCCACCGAAAGACGGAGAGGGTACCGCTGGTTTTTAGTGGGTAAACCCGGTGGACCTGGGCGCACTAGGCGTTCAGGAAACCGGGGAGTCCCACGCACCCCCCCACTTTCCATCACGTGGGGGAAGCGCGTAAAGCGTTTTTCCAGCGTAAAAAAAAAAGGTATTGATATTCTTTTGGATCACTTGAATCAGGTTACATTACAATTTAAGCAGAAATGTTTCACTCATAAGAAGCTCAGAGAAGATTTATCAGTATTGATTATGATAAAACATTAGGGGTAACTATATTAAATGAATATTTTGACTTTGTTAATGAATATACTATTTATTACGCGCCAATTTAACTCAATCCCGATTCCCAGAGCAATTAATTCAAAATTATAGAATAGACAAAATTGAAAGTTTTCATAAATTTAATTCTATTTTTTCAAATTACTATAATTTTGTGTGTGTGTATTTGTGTGTTATGTCTCTACTTCCTCGCTCTCCTCGCAAATGATGGGAGTTCAAGTGCGAACACGATATACGAAAACGATCGGAATTCATTCGAGCGCAGAATCAACGGATTACAATGCAAAGGGAAAGCATTGCTAATTTCCAAACTCCTTACTCCAAATTTTTTCGAAGTAAACCCCAATTGCATTTTACTGTCCCAGCTTTTCATTATAAGCTAGATAGTAACCAATGAGTCTGCTTGGCATAAATATACGAGAACGTACATGGAGGTTAAATGCTCTCTTTTGGCTCCGTTAGGCCGATAACTCTGTACGAACTGTTTTATTGTAATATCTTAATAAGATAGGATTTAAGTCCCGAGAGAGACAAAAGCCTCGTCTATTAATGAGATCGTTTCAGTTCTTATCTTGTCATGCTCTTTATCATTGTGATTTATATTCAACGACGTATAAGAGGAAAATTTAATATTAAATAATATTTAGCCTCAAATAAAATAATATTTTAAATGTAAAAGTCATTTCGTAAATCATGTTTCTGATATAAAGGCTTAGTGATAGGGCTTTGAGACACATCAAAAATTCTACCACTAAACAACAAAACGGTGTGTTGTTATATTGTGGTTTGAACAGTGATTGAGCCAGCGTAAATAGAGGCACAAGGAACACGTCTTAAGGATTATTTTTATTAGCATATGGGCCACTTGATTGTAAGTGGTCACCATCACCCATAGACAATGACGCTGTAAGAAATATTAACTATTCCTTTCATCGTCAATGCGCCACGAACCTTGGGAAATAAGATGTTATGTCCCTTGTGCCTATAGTTACACTGGCTCACTCACCCTTCAAACCGGAACACAACAATACTGTGTACTGTTGTTTAGCGGTAGAATATCTGATGAGTGGGTGGTACCTATCCAGGCGGGCTTGCACAAAGCCCTACCACCAAGTAAAATGGTTACTATTTCATACAATACTAATATCTATGGTCGACAGTGACCACTTATCATAAATAGTCTGCCTACTTACATAAATAAATAAGGACTTACCGAGTCATTAAATTAGGACATGGTTGGTTTGACACGGAAATGAAAAAATCTACATAGTTATATATTTATAGCGGCGGCTTCACCCGTGTAGATGTTTGTTTGGGAAAAAAGTTGATGCTGCGCTTTCGGACGGCAGGACGTGGTATTAAAGCGCTTTAAAATTAAATCTACAGCGACAAGTTTTATGAAATTTTAAGTCTATAGGAATATTTAATATTATTTTTCTAGAAAAAAATATTTTTTCGAGATTTATATGTTGGATTTTAATATAATAATATAAACCTTATATTTTCTAGAGCTGAGATAGCCCAGTGGTTAGAACGAGTGCATCTTAACCGATGATTACTGGATCACACTCAGGCAAGCACCACTATATATATGTACTTAATTTGTGTTTATAATTCATCTCGTGCTCAGCGGTGAAGGAAAACCTCGTGAGGAAACCTGCATGTGTCGAATTTCATCGAAATTCTGCCACATGTGCATTCCCAACCCGCACTGGAACAGCGTGGTGGAATATGTTCCAAACCTTCTCCTTAATGGAAGAGGAGGCCTTATCTCAGCAGTGGGAAATGTACTTTTTATATAAGGTTTAAGACATTCAAATAGGTTAAAGTTTTTCGAATAGTTGAGTTCTATCAAATATCAACTTAAAATTACAAACGTAGTTTTATGAAGCCTAAAAATCAACATGCATCTTCACCAATGTATGGAGATTTTATCTAAAGTTTTAAGAGAAACCGAAACAGCTTATTAAGTTTTTTTACAATTAATAAATTTGTTACTTATTATTTGGAAATCAACACACGGTGATAATTATGTATATGCAGTTTCACTATATGTGCAAGTGTGTTCCTAAGCACAGGTGAACATTCTAATTTGATCGCATTAGATTTTGATTCCTCTGTGTCTTAAATCTGATCTGACCTGAGATAAATCATGCATACACAATTATTTCCAAAGTACCGTACTGTACAGCTTAACTGTACCGAATTATATACATCTCTCTAGGGCTAGTGAAAATATAAGTCTTAGCTTTAATAATAAAATAAGACACTCGAATCTCAACACAGAACACTATTATTATTATATGACAAGTCAGTATGTGTTATATGACATTGACTGTAATAATCATAAAATGTATATGATACAGTATCAAAATGGCGTGTCAATATCGGTGAGTTGGCAATATTTCACGAGTGAGAAACGAAGTGAATTCTTAGAGAATTGCACTTCTGTTGTTCGGATATCTAGAGTAATATTTTATCAAAGCTTTCATCTTTCGATCACAACTAGAATTACCGATAGAAACTCACCGACCTTAACTCCCATATTTTTATCTATAAAGCACCTTGAGCACACATGTATAGCTACAACTAAACACACACATAAATAAATACGATAGACAAATTAGATACGAATCAAATTAATAAATTGTAATACCCATTATAACCATACTCATTTTTATTTATTGGTACTAAATAACTGGTTAACCGAGCTGGCAATATAATGGGGCTTTGATTTATATTGACCTATCTTTAAGACGATGGTTATAAAAGAAAACCGGACGAATTTATTCTCAAATATACCGAAATATAAAATTACAAATTATGTCTAATTACTTATTACTATGTTTCCTTCAAATAATCTTTTTTGAAAATAACTAGACGTAATTATACTTGAATGTTTATGTGAGTATATAAAAAGATCGACCAGCAAAAAGTATACTCGTATATGTAATGTTTAATTAGTAATAATAGTCTCACAAGAAGCCGCTATAGTTGTTGAAAATTTTTTTTTACTGAAATGTTCGTGATTGTGTGTGTGTTTTTTTGTTACATTACTTTAAAAAAAAACTATTATTTACGCATGTGTGCATGTATATGTATTTTTTGTAGCAGTATCCTAAATAAAATGTAACACACGTGAATAGGTTTCGTTACTAATTCCATTTGTAGTATAGATAAAAAAGTAGTAATAACTTACTCCAAATGTTCCTTGTAAATGTCAAAATCGGTGAACACAAGTTCAACAATCTGATGTGGTTCCGCGTGGAATGTGTATAGGAGGCAGAGGCCTCGTGGATATGGACGAGGATAATCTGGACTACTGAACGTTCCTCTTTCCTTGCCATGGGTTGATGTGAAGCGAACGCACGAGCAACCTGATAATAGAAGGATAAGTAAATATTAAACATCCTAAGTAAATCCTCTTTCACAAATAAAATTATGAAAAGGGGAACATAATTAATTCTAAATTTAAAATAAAATTTATTTGAAGTAAATGAAATTAAATTTGAATAAAGAACCCCAACTTGATGAGACCTTTATTCGCGTAAAAGCGCTATAATTTGTATACACTTTTCACAGTAGAATCGTTAAGATTATCTACTAAAAAACTTACTATTTTTATAAAAGCACTCTTTAAATAATTATTAATAATTTAAAACACTTTCTTAAGAATATTTAATATTAACCACTAAATCTTAAACACAAAACCAAAAGCGTATTAATTATGTAATGGAATTAAAATTATAAATCAAGACTATATTAATTATTATCTAAAGGTATGTATGTGGTCATAAAAAAAAATCTATATTAAGAAATATTTTAAAAAAGTAATTCAAGTTGAATTTAAAAGTGTAGTAAACTTCTTCATACCAACAGATAGTATGCCAAAATAAGCACCGAATAATATCATAAATAACGCCCGTTGATAAACATAAAAAGAAAGTAGTATTTTGATCTATAAAATAAAATGTAACCATTTTCATTAAAATAATATTGAGCAATATACAACGACCATTCCACGTTTCACGAGTAATAATATTTTATATTAAACAAATGACATCCATACAATTTTTAAGTAAAACCGACCAGCGTAGGTCGCATCAGCACGCATAATGACGGTAATTGAAATGGTACAATCAAATACAACCGTAGCAAATGCAAAACATAATAGGTGTAATAATCATAATATTAACACTTCGAACAAATAAAATGTCACAAAAATATAGGGAGGGCGGCGAGCGGGACTCAGCATCGTCCTGATGAATATTTTATGTAAAAATCTTTCGAGACTATGTCAGTTCCTTGTGTAATCTACCGTGCCGTGAAATGAAAATTTCAACAAGGAATTTTTTAAAGAGAAATTGGAAGATAACTTGCTTGAATGGGATGCTATTTGATATCACCATAAAAATGTTTTTTCGTGTCAGAGGCATTTCATTGGTGCCTCGAATGTGAATTGGGATCATATTTTGATCCTCATTTTCTGTTATGCGTTCGGAATATCTACTCAAACAGATATTATCGAAGTAAACTGCGAATAAAATTTGCCCCTGTAGAATGTGGTTATAAAAAATATTTACATTAATAAATGCTTATTTTTTTGAATATAAATATTACGTTTCGTCGAATTTGTTAAGGTTTACCTTCACTAGACCCGATGTAAAATAAAAAAAATTTAAATTTCTATTAGTAGTTCAAGCCGAAAAATTCTTTTGTATCATCAAATTTTACATTTTTGGGTTAAACTTTACGTAATTCTTATCAAAATACCTACAAAATAATAATTTGAAAAATTGATTTGAATCCGTAATAATTATTTATGATGCATTTTTCTTACCACTCCGGCCTTCGTATTAGCCGCCTAGGCATTAAAACCATAAACAAATCAAACTTATCACAAGACGGCGATAATTAATAAGGTCACTGAATTATAATTTGCATTAAATGTTGAACTGCTGGACCTTCTGCCCTTTCTGGAGCTTTGAAGTTATTCTAACTTCATTCTCCAAAGTATGAACGAACTGAGCATACAATTTAATAAGAAGCTTTAATTTAAAATGTATTTAAATGATTATCTAATATCTCAACTTAATGATCCAAATTTTTTTTCCACCCTTTCTTTTATCGTAACTAAGCCCGTTGTGGGTCTTTATCACTTACCGGATATTGTAACTATATACAGCAGTACTCAATATTTTTATGATCTGGTTTGAAAGGTGAGTAGCCTGTGTAACGATAGGCACAAAAGACATAACATCTTGTGTATCAATGTCGGTGGTAGTGCAGTGCGTTATAGCGCCATTGTCTATAGGCGATGGTTACCATTTACCATCAGGTAGATCATTTGCTCTACCACCTAACATTATGATCAACATCACGATACAGTATAAAACAAAGTCTCTTTCTCTTAGAAAAGAAACACTGATAATTTTAGAAGTTATTACTGTGATGTCATAACATTGCACCCGTGCGAAGCCGGGCGGGTTGCTAGTATATAATATAGTCCCAAATTTCCAAATCAACACAACAACAAGAAGTTATATAAATATATTGAACCACTACCATAATATATTATACTTTGTCTAAGTTACATAATAATTTTATTCAAAAAAATGGAATATCATAAAGAATTAACTCAATTCACTCTCGGTATTACTACAGTTCAATAAGGGTTACTAAACGATTTGTTAGAACCAATCTTCGTTCGGGTTTTATCTTTGAAATATTTCAATTTTATCTTACCTCATTTCCTTTCATTGTTTCTTGTAAATTAATAATGTATAGCGCGGTGAGCTGAATGCCTAAATTACGATTATTATTAATGGTCGATAATCCCGTCGCCCTTTTTAAATGAACAAGTTTTAGCCGTCGAGTTAATGTAAAGTAAGAAATTTATACATTTTTAGGAGGTTTTAAAATCCTCTTTTGCTTTATATTTAAAACACTATATCTCTATCACGGTAGGTTTTATGCCTTCCAATATAAATAACACATAAATCTAGATAACAGGAAACTATTAATTGTGTTTTCTTAAAGGTAGACCAATAGACCAATGGTCACATATAATATTAGAAAATAGACAAAAGGCAATGTAAGAACTGACATCAATTATTCCATACACCGCCAATTTCATTACAAGCTAAATATTATGGCAACTAAGATGTTATGACCCTCGTGTGGTATTTCGTATTACCCTTAAGCTGGAATAGTCCAACAGCAAAATTATTTATGTTTCGTCGTAGAATAATCTAAGGGTAAGATATAAGCATGGGGAGGATAATACAAAAATAAATAAATATGATTTAAATTTCGAACGATGATCAATATATTTCTTACAGAAAGCTATATTTATTTGAAATAATCTCTTAGGAATAGTCCTAATTCTGAATTGATTACCGAAACTCTGACCAACAACTATAAAAAGTCAGTAATAAAAATAAGAGAAATAATGAGATATCAAAGTAGTTTGGAAAGGAGGAAAGATGTCGGGAATCTCACAAATGGAGAAAGTAATACGATCGTGTTGGGAGCTCTTACGTGAGTCAAACAAAATGGCTGGATAATAAAACAGAAACGGTTTATACTCACTCGGATTTATAGCGTGGCCTTCGTCTACCGTGTGCAGGGATAAGTGTACAAGCAGGAAGAGCACTGTTGATGTCTGTAAGAAAGTTTAAATTTAGAACTTATAAAACAATTCTTGAGTCATTTGTTTCTTTTCTTCTGAATTTGAATGACGGATTACAAGTCATTTGTTTCATTTCTGAATTTAATTAACACATTTATGCAAATTTATTGAAAAGAGTCACTACTGAGCTTGGCAGTTGTTCTCGGTGGAATTTACATATGAAGCGAAATACTGTTAAGGACTTAGAAGTGTTGATAGGAGCGTAATTGATTAAGAAATATTATTAGTTTCTGATTTTGAATGTTTGCTAGATCTTACTTATTCGTAGTTAATTATTTTATCTATATATGTTTGTGCAAACGTTCCATTTAATGGTATATAGTCAGTAGATCATATTTAACATATTCATTCCAAAAAGGCAATAATGTGGTTTTTTTTCAATTATAAATTAAAAAAAAAAACAAAACTATTTGTATATTTATTGCGTCGCTACCAAAGTAACCCAAAAATTAAATTAATATTTATTCCAAATTCCATTGATTTAATTAAACAATAATAAAATAAATTGAAACTTAAAAACATATGTATATGTATTGATGGTGAAAGAGACGCTTAAAACTCTTGGCAGGACAGGATTTTATCAAAAGATCACAATGAAAAAATAAATGAGACATTACAGCATAATCAAATAATATTTATAATTACAATAATGTAGTTTAAATATTTGCTTTAATTTTTAGTTAATAAATAATAATAATATTTTAATGAGCACACGTTTCCATTAAAGCTGACAATTGTTCGAATTATATGGAATAAAGATTAAGTATCATAATCCAATAAGAATCTTTGTGACAGTATAATTTGGCTTAATATTTAAAGCTGCTTTAATGCTAAAATTTTACGGAAGGAAATAATAAATGAATACCGCATATAATTATAATTATTAACAAAAAAGGTTTAACTTAACCCTGAATTATAAAGTATAAATAATAAAAGACACGTAACACATTTTAAAACGTCATTCTTAAATTAAAAAATGCTACTACAAGAATGCTACACAGTCCTGTAATTCTGAGAGGCAGACGAAAAGAGCATCAACAATTAAATTAATAGTTTATAGTTATTTAAGCAATCATACTATTTGTTTTTCGATACTATAATGATTAGTATTTCATACTTCATAAAATGAGTTACATAAAAAAGTATGCTCCAGTTTGAAAGATGAATAAAACAATGTAACAGGCGCAAAGCACATAAAATGTTATATCTAACATTTTATGTGCTTTGGTTAGGTATGATTAGCGGCGTATTGACTTTACGAACAGGTTTTAGGCCTCTTATCACAATTTCCGCTACAATAAAACAACTTATCCCCTTACAACGGTTCGCGTTATAATGTTATTAAAGTGTACACACAATAAAACAATTTATCGAAGACTTGAGTATACTTACAAGGTAACGATTGTTAAGACCTTGTAGATGCAGTAACTCTGTTATGTTAAGTCGTTTGTTTACAAGTGCTTCGCGATGTGTACGATATTTATGTGCTATTAATGTATAAGCACAAGAAACATTTTACACAGAAGTGGAGCTACTTCTGTGTAAAATGGTTCTATGCTGCCACCTGTGAAATAATTCTCATGTGTTTAAGGAAGTTATTATTTATATCGATAGCCAGTTAAGACTCTTTATTAAAGAACGATTGTTAGTTAAAATCTATAAATGTTGGGCTATAGTGATAAGGCTTCAGTTAAGGAGAAGTTTTTGTTAGTAAATAAAGTCAGTCGCGAAATCTAGCTTATAAATGGAGGCTATGGCAAAAGTTAGACGTCATAATCGTCATCACGTAAATCTAAGCCATTTACTTATTATGGACATTTACTTATTATTATTTTGACATAAACCTTCTATGCACTTAACGTTTACTAATATAACAGCTTTTTACTCCTGAGGTTGTCTGTAAGAGATCACTAATAGTGATAAGACCGCCTTTGCATACTAATGTTTTCTCTTGTCAATTTGTTTTACTTATTGTCAACTTTACGTGTGTGCAATAAAGAAGTTTATCTTAAGCTAAACGAAAATCGTAATGATTTCAATATTAGACCTCTCTCGTTAACTGATCACGTCATTGAAATTCATTCAAACAAATTGCAAGCTAAAAACGACTTCATTACGATCTACATCACTTTGATGTCTTGTCTTACGAGCTCCTAATTGCAAATGAAGTCAATAGACTAAATGGAGAAACGATTGACCGGTTCAAACAAAAAAAAACTTTGATAAGGGTTGCTGAGATAAACTCAAGGTGGCACGGGCTGGTGATTTTTAATTATTTTCTTTCGATTGGTATTAGTATTTGGTTTGTCAGGCTCACATACCTCACCTTATTCAATCAAAAAAGGTTTTACTCGGGTTTAGAGTAAAACCTTTTTTACATTTGAAATTTATCTAATTTCCTTTTTTTTTTGTTTTAGAAGATATCTCTATGTGCTTATTACGATGACTGTCAAAAAATCTTTTTGTTATTCGTCTAGTGTATTAAAACGAAATACATATTTAACGTGGATATAAATATTGTTCAGAAACCAACTTTATAACTTTACGTGAATTTAAATCAAGTGTAAAATACAAAACCGAGCTCGAAAACGAAACTTCGTAAGAACGGAAATGACTTGAAATTCAAACTAGTAACATGAGCGTTGTAGGTAAAAACGCACAAAACTGGCGAAGACGTCTCTCCGCCCGCAGTCAACTTGCTCTTTGAACTAAAACTAACTTTGTACCACTAAAGCCGTTCAAAGCGTGTAACAAAGGTAGTTGAGAGAGTTCGTAACAAATGGGCGTTCCACGCAGTTAAATGATGGAGAAACTCACGGTAAATTCAAGTCTCTTGTTATGCTAATACAGCTCGCGAAATTGTTCGAATGCTTCAGCCGCAAAAAGAGATAAATTAATGATTGTAACAGGATAAATTTAATTGAATATACATTCACTAAACTAATACAAGAAACAATAAATTACAGAGAGATGTTTCGGAGTTTAAGCAAATACTACTTCTGGAGTTTAATTTAAATTACATTAAAATTGCTTAAAATATTTAGATATTATGCTATTTTTATGACCTTTTGTGATTTCATGTGATATTTATTCATCAAACAAATGGATTCTCCTATATTTGGCACTAGCCAATATAAGTCCCTTGTTGTTTGGGCAATAATAGCCAAAGAGTAAAAAAGCTTGTAAGGGTAACAGCCTGTCTCTTATCAAGAGAAGCGTTGTAGGTATTTAATCACACTATTCCTTTGTAGATTTGTGAACACACATGGCAGATTCTCATGCAACACGTGCAGGCTTCATCACCATGATTTCCTTCACCGCCGAGCGCGAAATGAATTCATCTCGTGCTCATTCAGCACACGGAAGTGCTTTAACTCAGAAGTCAGAATCATCTTTAAGATTCACGTCTATTAACTACTGGCCTTAAGGCTTTATAGGAAACTCAGACCAGACCCAGACAGTTTATAAATTAATTTTACTTTAACGGATACAGAATTGTAAGAAAATAACGTACTACAACAAGTAAAAACCATGTCTGAAGCCGGCAACACCATACAATGGCTCATAATTGTCATAATTATCACGAGACTCTTTGTAAGTAACCTTTAATTTAGCGATAATGTAATTAAATAAGTCACTTTGGTGCTGTCTACTTTTTTTTGTTAAACAGTTAAAAGTAGTAAAGTAAAGTAGCAGCCTGTAAATTTACTACTGCTGGAATAAGGCCTCTTCTATTAAGGAAAAGGTTTGGAACATATTCCACCACGCTGTTCCAATGCGGGTTGGTGGAATGCACATATGGCAGAATTTCTATAAAATGAGACACATGCAGGTTTTTTCATGATGTTTTCCTTCACCGCCGAGCACGAGATGAATACGAGAAACACAAATTAAGCACATATATATAGTTGTGCTTGCCTGGGTTTGAACTCGCAATCATCAGTTAAGATGACCGCCACTTCTAACCACATGGGCCATCTCGGCTCGTTAAACAGTACATTTTACAAATAAAGTTTGCGATGAAAAACAAAAATACGGGGCTGTAGACGTGATTTGTATTCATTGTATTATTATTTAAATACCTATCACTTAATATATGCCGTATGGATTTCAGATATAAATGAACTTGAAGCATAGAAAATTAGGCAATTATGATATCGACAAAAACAAACCTTAAAATTAGATTATTTTACAATAATTTGGAAACACGATCGGCCTTACTGAGCCAGCCATTGGCACATTTGGTTCCTTAAAAAATACCAGTGGTGAGACCGATAAGACTATATTAAAGAATCATAGTTAATAGAGTCAGTAAATATATAAAATTGAAATATATTTTCATCATTGTCTAAATCAATTTATAAATTATCCGTGATAATTCGAATTATCAAATAATCCTACGCCTTACTATGTACATATTTTAATATAATTCGCTGTTGACTTTGTTTCACAATTACGGAAATCCTTTGCCGCACTATTAAATATTTATAGATTACTGCATGTTTAATAATAGTGGTTTACAATTGACGCCCATCAAGACTATTAAATATTTATACATAATGCATGTTTAATAACAATGGTCGAACAATTGAAGCCATCAATGTATAATGTATTAATTTACACTAAACTAAATTAAGATCTAATATTAATAGAGTTTCTATTTATAATGTTTGCTATAACTAATAGAATTGACGTTCGATACTTGTTATAATATTTACTACTAGATGTGCCCGCGACCTCGTGCGAGTTTGAATTTAACAAAAAATATATTCTTTTACCCTAAGTTACTCGTTGTTATCTGGCAGTGAAAGTACCGTCAAATCGTTTCAGTTTTTCCAGAGATTAGCCGGACAAACAGACGGAAACTAAAATGAAATGAATGAAATGAAAGTAATGACATTTTAGTATATGTATCATGTAAATAAAATAATTTACACACGCGTTTAGTAATAGTTTATTATATGTATAGACAAAAAAAAAGGATTTAGAAGAAATACCTATATATATAAAAAATGCAGTTTTTATACTCAACGAATACTAACGAATTCACGATTCCAGGATTTTAATAAATTGATCGAGTCATCCATTTCAGATAAAATATCGGCAACGAATAAAAACTTTTTTGTATCACCGTTATCGTATGTTACCTACTAAAGTAAATTGTAAAACGATTTGTTTTAATAATTTATTATAAATGAATTCGAGTAGTTAATTCGAAATTCGATTTTCATTATATAGCTTTCGATTACATTAATTACTACTCAAAGTTACCGAGTGGCTCAAGCTGAATTTTAACTGATGATTACCGGTTCAAACCCAGACCGGTAGCACGAATTTTCATGTGCTTAATTTGTGTTTATAATTCATCTCATTCTTGGCTCTGATACACATGTCTAATTTTAATCACATTCTGCTACATGTGTGTCTACCAAGTTACATTGAAACAGCGCGGCGGTATGATTTTCTCCTCAAACACAGAAGAGCCAAGCAGTAGAATATTAGTAGCTTTACTAGTTAGTATTTTAATTAAATGTTTTATTATAAGCGATTCATTAGCATTCACAGTATAATAAGTGTTTGTGTATACGTATGTTGTTTTTCAAAACCTATCGTAATGGTACAAACTTAGAGTATGGACTCGTATGCTATACTACAATTTTATAATAATACTCTTTCAAACGACAATGCTTTATTAAACGCTCACGACGCGAGAATATATTTTTCATATAACGTTTACTGAGATCCGATACATTTAAAATTGTATAATTTATTTAAATATTTTTTAAACATAAATTCTGTCACACATATTGTACTAGTAGTCGCCCACGGTCTATGTCCTTTTTTGGAGTCCAAGTTTGCTTCATACCAAATTTCATCAAATTCAAGTGAAAGAGCGATGTTCAAACAAACACAGTCACTTTCACATTTAATAATATTAATATAGGTTATAGCAATTAACATTCATACGTTTAATTTTGTGTTTAATTTTATTATATTGTATATATTTATATGCGTGTGGATTAATATCATTTGCCTGTCGGCTGTGTAACGCAATTATGCAAATCCTTTGACAGGGTATTCAAATATTTATATACAATACAATGTGCAATATGTTTAATGATGGATGCTCATAAGCTAATGTATTAATTTACATTATTGTACAATCTAATATTGAAACGTGTTGATCAAACAATACAAATACGTATTTGTTCAGTAGTATAAGTTATAGTCTTGAGTTCAAGTCTCAAAACTGGCTTAAAAAATAGGATTTTGTTGATATATTCGACGGTCTAATGACGACGTAATGTCTTATCGATTGCTTCGGATCGCCATCCCATCTTATTATATGTGAGTAATTCTCTAAATTATAAGAGTAAATTTCTCACCCAATATCAAAACATTATCTTACTATTCAATTCACATCTAGTAACTAAACAACAATAAAGTAACCATGACCATTTTCGATGCATCTTCGTTACTTATTACGTTGGTAGTTTGTTACACAATGCTTCTATGTAAAGCAAAACTACTCGCTTCATAAGAATATGTCGTTTTTGGATCCTATAAAAGAAGAATATCCTAAAAAAGAATTTAAATTGATTTTGCAGTACGCTTAATATGTATGTTATATTATTATGTAACTTACTGGTAACCAGTGAGTTCGTTTTAAAGAAAGTTGTAACATTCCTTTGGAACAATAAACATTATCGAACTTAATAAAGAGTTTTATGTTTACTTAAATACTTGCACTGTAATAAATCTATTGCAATCAGCTGTATATTTATAATTGACCGGAGAAGATGATTACGTATCCCTCGTCAAAATGATCCACCTTATGATCTGTCTTCTCTATCATACCTAGATATTTGTACTATCAGACTAATATCCTATCTATACTATCAATTTATAACTTCATATAAAAGGGAGTAGGTAGTTATAACGTCTTAGTTTGATGATGACGCATTTATTTTGAAAGAACTGTTGAATTTATAACTTCATATAAAAGTGAGTAGGTAGTAACGTCTTAGTTTCCAAGGCTGATGACGCATTTATTTTGAAAGAACTGGTTAAAAATGTATACAGCACTATCAGCTGAACCATTTGCCATTCAATCTACTGTACAATAAGCACACACACACAAATTTAACGTAACTATTTAAATTTTATAATAACATTTCTCAGTCAATATAACAAAGCTTTATGCTATGACAAAAAAACTAAATATACAAAAGATTTAATGGATTTCAATTGTATCTGCCAATCTGTTTCAAACGATTTTAACGCGTCCATTTGCATGTATCCATTATCCACTTAACATGTTTTCACAAGTTTGATTAAAAAACAAACCAATTTGTAAACATTGCCATTTGATACCAATTTAAATAAGCTTTAACAGACATAGTAAGTTGTATCGCATTTTTATCTTTAGTCCGTTTCTATTGTTAATCTTCTTATTGTCTTACAATAATATATTAGTTTAAGTCGCAATCTTATATAGACTTATATTTGTTGTGTTAATAAAGAAACTTACGTCGTTTTTTTTTCTTAGAAACAGTATTCTTCCTATACATATTTAATTCTAGCTATGCCCTCGACTTTGTGCGCGTTTGAATTTAATAAAAAGTAATTGTTGTACTCTAGGTTACTTGTTATTACATCGGCTATCGACTAGTGAAAGACTCGTCAAAATCAGTCCAGTCATTCCAGAGATTAGCCGGATCAAACAGAAAGATTGACAAAAATTAAAAAAAAAGTTAATTATTAATTCATTTTAATTATTTAGTTATTTTAATGTTACAAACAAACACTCCAATTTTATTACATGTATAGATAACTATTTAATATAAGTAACTACATATGAATAAAAAAAAGATGGCGGTTGGGTAGATGAGCCATCTGGTAACTGATGATGTGTTTGCATATGGATGAACCTTAGGAACTAAGTGCCTCTCTTATGCTCCGTTAGTCCGCACTGATCTACAATATTTTGTTGTGTTACGGTTCAAGAAGTAAGTAAATGAGATGCCATTTACTTATTTCTTCACTCTAAGAGAGCCTACGCAGAGTACAGCCAAGTTGATACATAATGAACTCAATCTTAGGTAATCTTCTCACGGCATCTTCATACTTTTGGTGAGATATCAAGATCAAGATCAATCAAGGCTTCAAATGCAATGCATGCAAGGGTTCATAGCCCTTCATACTTTCGATTGCTATTGAAAAATTCTCGACAGAAGTATTTAAAAACTTTTCTATGAGACCTGGTGATTGAACAAAATCAGAATCAGAATCTCGATATATGAAGCCACTGTTCTTATCTGAAAACAAAAGAGATGGTCTAATATAATTTATAAACAAAGAACAGTGTATACAATTTACTAACAAATTCAGTCGATGTTATTACGGAACGATTGACACGTGAATAACAAAGTAATCTCAAATTCCAACTCTTTAGGTTATTTATTTGACACTTTTATACGTACTAATATAAAACAGATACAAAATTCTTTAAATATATTTATTCTGAATAACGAACGAATTATAATCAATCACACAAGATCTAAATAATAACAAAACGTTATCTATACATATAATAAAATAAGAGTGTCTGTTTGTAATTTTAAAATAACCTCTTTTAAGTATATACATTTAACTATATACATATTATGTGTGTATACAAGATACTTATACTAAAATATATTTTTTTACAAATTTTATTTGTGTCTGTGTGTCTATTTGTTCCGGTTTATCACTGAAACGTTCGGTCCAATTTTGACGGGACTTTCACTCACACATAGCTGATCTAATAAGAAGTGACTGAGGTTTATTTTATTTTATATATAATAAAATAAAAATAAAGTTACAATGTCCAAATAAAGTATACCCAAACGCGTGCAAAGTCGCGGGTGCAGCTAGTAACGTTCTAATACACATACGGGAGTTAACGAATGGTGCTCAGTATGGATACCTCTAATAGTAAACAATTCTCAAAGATACAAAATATACTATTTTGTTTTTGGTTATGTGAACATTTATTAATAAAATATTTCCATTGATTTATCTTACCATGGTTTATTATATTTTCGATATCAAAACTGTCTCTCTAAATAGTTGCTTTCTAGTACATTTACCCCATCTTTGAGACCAATTTCCGATAGCAAGCTAAAATTTACTCGAGTGGCAAAAATAGCTGAGATAGAAATATCTAGATAGTGTCTGATATAACGAAATTGCTGAGACAAAACTTTGTTGGAAAACAATTTGAAAATAGTTTATTTTTCAAGAGAATTTAATCAACATTCGTAACGATTCTTTGTAAGGAATAAAGTGACGGGACTTTTATTGATTTTTTCCTTTTTTTGTGTCTGGTGTTAAAACGGATCCTTTAATTATTTTAAATTACTTACGAGATGCACATAACATTGCGGTAACTATGAATGACCAAAATACCTGTCTTATCACACTATAAAAATAATTACATAAATACATACATACTATAAGGGTTATCTTTTACGCATACAAATAGCCGTTTTTATAGATTAAATTTGGCATAGAGATCGTCAATATAATGAAGTAGAATAAAACATTATTTTCGTAATTATTACTGGTACATTATAAATACCAAAAATAATGTGACAACGTTAGTTTGGGGCTGTCACAAACATCATTATTATAACCCAAATTAAGTGGAAATATCGGAACAAAGCAACAAAAAAATATATAAATAGAAGGTAAAATTAAACGTGTGTCTACCCGCGCGAGGCGGGAACGGGCCGCTAGTCAAAAACATAAACATTTCATTAAATATACTCGTTCCGTTGAACGAGTTACACCAGTTTTTAATATTTCTCGCAATGTATCATTCGCGAGGGCATTACAGCGCAGTGCATTGTTTACAATTGCTATTATTTACTCCGGATTAAAGAATGCTCTACATTTGGCCGGACGCCAACTCTAGTGTTGACGCTGGGTAGCCACTCCTGCAAATATTATATATCATAAATCATTTTCATTTAAACAAAAGTTAACAGATTCAAATCAAATCATAATATTGCATTTATAACGAGTTCTTTGTGAGTACTTTTTAATGTTACAAACTCGTGTATATCATTTTTTTAAACGTATTTTAATACCACTAGTTGTCGCCGGTGGCTTCGATCGAATTTTACTGGATTGGTTGTCATGTGTTAGGCCAAAAACACATCCTATGTCTTTCCTTGAAGTTGATATAGCTTGACTTCGAAATCGACATTTTGTTTTGAAATAGTTTCTTTTTTATGGAATAGTTTGGCGGGCGAGCATATGGGCCACCTGATGGTAAAGAAATATTAACTATTCCTTACATCGTCAATGTGCCACCAACCTTGGGAACTAAGATGTTATGTCCCCTGTGCCTGTAGTTACACTGGCTCACTCACCCGTCAAACTGGAACACAACAGTACGCAGACTGTTGTTTAGCGGTAGAATATCTGATGAGTGGGTGGTACCTACCCAGGCGGGCTTGCACAAAGCCCTACCACCAAGTTATTTTTTTATATCGTTTTAACTTTACTTAAGTGTTAACTACGTAACAGTCGGAGAATATCATCCACCATGAGATATATTTATAAAGCAATTGCGTTACTTGTGTAGATAATTTTTTCGTTCACTGGTACTGCCTTCCTAGCAAAACAGCTATGAGCAAAATATTGAAACTGATTCTAGTATTACAATTATTTCATTTCATTTATATAGTGTAGTTGATAAATTCATTCAATTCAGTTCTTAGTTTAATGACTATTAGTTGTGATTAAATATATTACTTTTATCTAGAACCGATTGACAGATGTCAAGTGATACTTATCATACGGTATTTGAAACTGTGATGGTATTCATGTATTTTTTTTTTAATTTTCTTCTGATATTCTTGACTAAAAGTTTCAATTACAATTTCTAGGAGATTGTTATATTATTATTATTATCGAACCTGACCTAACCTCGAATTGGCCGAACGCCAACTTCACCGCAGATACCTCAGACGCTTAAACTCCGGAATCAAACCCACTTACCGATTAATGTCGTATATTTGTTACAGAATGTCAATAATTCTAGGTTCATTGTATAGTTGAGATAGCATTTTTAATTGGGTTTAAATTTTGTTGACAATTATCAACCTTTAAATTTATCGATCTATAATTCCATTTATTTTTCTATTTTCCCATTTTCTACCGTACGTGTGTTTGTGTAAAAAACAGGATATCTGATTGAATAACATATGCCAAAAGAACGTTTGTTTGATATCGACATATTATATGAATATTCTGAAAAGGTATAGTTACATATTTAAGATGCCAAAAGGCCCGAGTTCTAAATAAATAAATAAATAGTTACTGCCTCGAAAAGTGCTTGATCTTTTTCCGGTCGTGCCGGATTTGCCGTGCCATCGGACTTTGTGGTTAGGGTATTAAGAGTGTACCTGTGTTTGTATGTACCCACTGCTAGGCAAAGGCACAGGTCTCCCTTTGAGGAGAATTTATATTCCACCATGCTGCTCCAAAGTGGCTTAGTGGATTCACATGTGCATTCACTGTTACTTTTACTTTAGATGGCTGGTCCTCCTTAAGATTGACCGCATTTAAATTGACGATGAAATCGATCAGAACGATATCATCATCATCGTCGTAAAAAATAATTTTATCACTAAATCTCTTCTTAGAATCTCAATTATTATATATGCATACATAATGACAAATCGTAAATATTCAAACGAGCGAATTATATCGTCCGTAATTTACTAAGCCGTACTTTGTAGTTTATCACGTCATTTTAGATGACATTGTGTTAATATGACGCTTTATTAATAAAGATCACATAACATTTTAATGAGATGAGAGATGAAACATTTGCATATTAATGTGTCTTGAGTCGTGTAGAAGCAAATAATATTCTTGCTGTCAATTTATGACTATGTAATTCTAAATTGGGAATATTGAGATGTCTCAGTGAATATTATACTTATATATAGATCTTTATTGATGTTCGCCATTAAGTAAATAATAAAACGGACTTTATAATTGGAAATAGCTAGTGAACCAAAAGTATATATCTATGAAAGTACTATACCGACTTTAATGAAACTTATACTGTTCCCTAAGTTGAAGTGTACCTAAATTACGACTTTTAGTTTTCGAAAAATTCGTGGACAAACATACAGTTAATAAATTATGCACACGTACTTGGAAGCCTAAATGGATCATCATACTCTTACTACTATATATTAAATTCTGACAATGTTACATGTCAAACTGATAACCACCTTTTTTGAAGTCGGTTAAAAAACATATACGAGTATTTGTCTTTTCAGGTAGTGAATTTTAATTGATAATTTTTAGTGTGCTTGGTAGTGAAGACAAAGTTTTCCTTCACTAGCGAGTTAAGAAACCTTCCATGTGCAAGAAAAGAGAAGGCGTTTTCTAAGTAGGGTGACATTTTTCTTATGGTGTTTGCAGGTGAACGGACAAATGAGCTATTTGTTGGTAAATTCACCACCTTCACCTTGCTCATAGTTACTGTTGCGTGATTGAGGCGTCATTCTTTGCACTGTTATGACATACTATGTCCTTTGCGTAGATACACTCACCCTTCAAACCGTCACACAAAAATCACTATTACTATTTGGCGGTCGAATATTTGTATAATGCGAGAATGGTACCTGGCCTTACACAAAGACCTACCAAAAGCTTTTTTATTTTTGTTATGTTCTACATATACGTGTTATTAAATTTAAATTAATTAATCTGTACTATTACCATTCGATAAACAACACATTATATTCCTTTAGACTCTGAATCCAATTTTGAAAAAATATTGAACCTCTAACGAAACGATAAGTGTTTCTTACATTGGTAATAAATAAAACCAACGATGAGACGAAATAAAAATTCAATCTAATTTATAATAAGTCAACATAAACGACTTCGTTTATAAAATAATCAAACCTAAAAACATTTCAAACGTTATTTTAAATTCCCAATCCGAAACAACATAAATTGAACAAGTTTTATCACAAACTCACTTCTATTAAACTCGATTAACGTTGTTAGGGAATGCTCGAACTCCTATATTAAATATTTACTAGTGGCTCTCCCGCGAAACTCCGCGTTTATTCAAAATATTTTTTAGAAAGTTCCGATTCTATGACAGGTTTATCTTTGATTTCATTTCATTGTAAGCAAGCCACTCATCTACATTTGGCGCCAATTATGAAACCTTATTTAAATGAAATTTCTAAGGTCAAATAGAATACATTGGTTCCTTTCGAATTGGAGATTGTCGATAACAATTTTATTTAATTCTATTACGTTTTTTATTTTTTTCTTATACAGCCGTAGAACCACTCTCCAAATGGCCAGTGACCTTTGTTTCCTCTCTCTAAAATTAATTCTTTGTTAAATTTTAACAATTTGGTAAATTGCAATTAAGAATCCTCTTTGTTTTCTGCACATTTATAGAGCTCTTCAAAATGAGACTACAACCGAATTTTTAAGTACCTACCGCCCCATAATCACTGGGACAAAAATCGGCTTACGTTTTTCCAATATAAGATTTACAAATACGCTCTATAATGACGTTATGTTTATTGTTAGTAAATTTTAATCGAAAGTAATATGGTCAGTTATATGAACTGCCTTGTTGATTGAATGCCTCGGATATGTTTAAAATACGGAAAACTATATACCTTAAAAACTTATAAGTGTATAAAGACGGACTTATCCCACAAAGGGATATCTTCCAGTTAACCTTTGTGTTGTGGGTCAAATACAAACAAAATAGATCATAGTGGTCCATACTCGATCAAATATGTCTGGCATTAATTTCTTTGAATCATGTTTTACGACTTTAATAACTAAAAAAAAATTTAAAATAGGTACTTGTTACTCTGTTAATCATTAAATATAAACTCATTTATATATTAATTATTCCAAAACGTATTCTATTAATTTATCATATTTCTAAACGATATTCAATTTAGACGCGATAACCGAAATATTTACTCTATATCTGAAGGCTCAATGATCCGTGAACGCGAAATGAGTACGCATAAGACGCATATCAGCCGATACAAAATTTCCAATATAAAATACCCTTCACGAATATATATCATATCATATACATATCCTTATGTATATAGCAATAAGGTTGATAATATTAATAATATTGAAA
Source organism: Vanessa cardui (assembly GCF_905220365.1). Lineage (NCBI taxonomy): Eukaryota > Metazoa > Arthropoda > Insecta > Lepidoptera > Nymphalidae > Vanessa > Vanessa cardui. The sequence continues at coordinate 5,459,838 of NC_061136.1, forward strand.
AGTCTGCAGTATACGCAAAAAGGCCTGTAAGAGGATTAGGGAGTGGTGTCGAGTTGCGTTTGCCTCGAATGACTTGATTTGAACTAGTAAGGTTTCTTCGACGTATAACCACTGCGTCCCATGTTATATAAGTAATGATAGAGGATTATAGATCATCGGTTTCAATCGAGTTTAAACAGGCAATGGTAAATGGATTTCATTTAATTAAATTATAAGGAACGGGACGGTATTTATATATGAATATTTTATCAGAGCAAATTATATGTTTCAATAATGATTACTTCATTTGACTTTATTTTGTACTAGTAGTTTAAGGATGTTGGTTATCATATGTTAGGTAAAAGAAGTAGCGATCATTTATAATTATGTATATTATATTTTATTTTTATAAATGTGAAAGTAACTCTGTCTGTCTGTCTGTCTGTCGTTCTTTCACGACCAAACCGCTGAACTGAATTTGATGAAATTTGGTGTGAATCAAACTCGAACTCCAAGAAAGGACATATAAGGACATATGCTACTTATTTGCTTAACACATGACAACCAAAACAGCAGTGTGAGCGAAACCGCGGGCGACTACTAGTATTATAAATAAAAATTTTAACAACACTATTTTAACACCAATGAATATGCACTAAAAAGTAATAAAAATAAAAGCGTATTCAACATATGTTTTAGAGTCCTCCTAAGTAAAATGAAATTAAAAATATTAGACTACTTAAAAGTCGATTTACGATTATATAACGTAGTTATTGTTATATTTGGAGCCAAATAAAAAAATATATAGACGAATTGATAACCTCCTACTTTTTGAAGTCGGTTGAAAATAGATTGTGTTGATTGAATTTTAATCGTTGGTAAAAATTAGTCAAATTTATCCTCTTCATTTATTCGAAGTCCCATATGAGATATATAAACATGAAAATCATCCGATTTAATTAATTCTCGAAGCTTGTAAACAAATGCACTTAACATAGAATATTTTTCGACTTAACTAAAGGCTTGAGTATTTTTTCGTAATAAGCAACTTCTTTTACTTTTTGGTAAGACTTGCAGTTTAGCTGATATTGAAATTTGTTTTGGAGAAGTGAGAGTGTGAGAAGAGAGTGCTGCACACACGTTACAACTTATTAGTATAGTATTAACAGTAATAATAGCGAGTGACGACTTCATTTGAGTTGAGAGTCGAGATAGCCCAGTGGTTAGAACGTGTGCATCTTAACCGATGATTGCGGGTTCAAACCCAGGCAAGCACCGCTTTCATAGAAATTCTGCCACATGTGTATTCCACCAACCCGCACTGGAACAGCGTGGTGGACTATGCTCCAAATCTTCTCCTCAAAGGGAGAGGAGGCCTTTAGCCCAGCAGTGGGAATTTACAGGCTGCTGTTGTTGTTGTTGAATGTGTGCTTATTGTACAGTAGATTGAATGGCAAATGGTTCACCAGATAGTGCTGTATACATTTTTAACCAGTTCTTTCAAAATAAATGCGTCATCAGCCTTGGAAACTAAGACGTTACTACCTACTCACTTTTATATGAAGTTATAAATTCATAGTATAGATAGGTAGGTATATTAGTCTAATAGTACAAATATCTAGGGGTGATAGTGAAGACAGATCATAAGGTGGACCATTTTGACAAGGGATACGTAATCATCCTGACCGGTCACTGTTACTAAATATACAGCTGATTGCAATAGATTTATTACAGTGCAAGTATTTAAGTAAACATAAAAGGTCTCTATTAGGTTTGAAAATGTGTTTTGTTCCAAAATAATGTTACAACATTATTTGAGAGGAAATTAAGCGAACTGAAAATCTATTTAAAAATGCGTAGTCCAGTTTCTTTGAATTAAAAAAAAAATCGTGTGAATTTACGGGCTGTTGTTGTTGTTGTTGGCTTCATTAATCTATTATCCCGAGATTTCTGTAGAATTTCCCTTATAGTCCCGAGTACAAAACCCAGCTTAGGCCAATAAAAATTTTGGGATTAATTGTTGAATACCAGTAGAGTTTGGAAGGTAAGTTTCTGTGTAATACCGTGCAGAAAAACCGCCATAGTGACCATTTAGCATCAGGTAGCCAGTCCGACCTTCATTATAGAAATAAATATTTATACATTTTATCAAGTCGAGTGAGGTCGCAATTGTTTGCTAAGAGTTAATTAAATTTTTGCATAATTGTTTTTCAACTGTCTCGGTTTGATTGCGAATTGTTTTTTTTTTTTGGAATACCAGCAACGATAATTGTTTTTAATGTTAAATGTTTATAGTTTTTAAGTAGATTTTTATTTTTTAAGTCAAAACATTTCTTACTGGACTGATTATGTAATTCGTAAATTATTTAAAATTAAAAAGACGCAAATACCATCATCGCCTTATCGATTTAATAATTAATCATAAATCATATGCAATATTGGAATATTTATAACAACAACAAAAACAACAGCCTGTGAATTTCTCACTGCTGGGTTAGGGCTTCCCTTCCCTTTAAGGAGAAGGTTTGGAACATATTCCACCACGCTGTTCCAATGCGGGTTGGTGGAATACATATATAGCAGAATTTCTATGAAATTGGAAGCATTCAGGTTTCCTCACGATGTTTTCCTTCACCGCCGAGCTCGAGATGAATCATAAACATAAATTAAGCATGTGAATATTCAGCGGTGCTTGCCTGGGTTTGAACCCGCAATCATTGGTTAAGATGCACGCCTTCTAATCACTGGGCCATCTCGGCTCTTCACGTATTAATAAGAATATTTACTCGTACCGACATTCCAATGAATTGCATTAAAGATCATTAAATAGAAATAGGAAGGGATAAAAATCTCAGACTCAACCCAAACGATTTTGATAGACACATAAAGTAAATCAAACATCAAATATTTAAGGAATAATATGCCGTCATATATTTTTAGCGAAATGTATATCAATTCGACATTGATATTGACAAATAAGCGGAACGAGCCGTTTTTCAATCTAAATTGGAAGATTTCGATTTGTGATAGCGATATTTCATGTGAAGGGATAATATTCATTTCTCTTTTACACACGGTTACATGTACAACCATCGTGAGTCGAGATGGCCCAGTGGTTACAACGCGTGAATCTTAACCGATGATTGCGGGTTCAAACCCAGGCCAGCACTGCTGATTCATGAGCTTAATTTGTCTTTATAATTCATCTCGTGCTCAGCGGTGAAGGAAAACATCGTGAGGAGACCTGCATGTGAAAAATTTCATGGAAATTCTGTCACATATGTATTCCACCAACCCGCATTGGAACAGCGTGGTGGAATATGTTCAAAACCTTCTTCTCAAAGGGAGAGGAGGCCTTTAGCCCAGTAGTGGGAATTTACAGGCTGTTGTTGTTGTTGTTGTTGTACATGTACAACGAGATATATGTACAGATATACATACATAATCTAGATACTATAATAGTATGAAAACTTGTGATGATGCTATCATAATTGTTATTAAAGAATATAATCAAAAGATAAATGTCGAAACCGTTAAAAATGAAATACATTTAAACGATGGCCCTTCAGCTATGATGCAGCCTGGTGGATTACGGTCTATATCGTTCTCATTAATAAGAAATTGTTGCTAGAGATTGGATTTTAATAGGCTGTTATTTGTCTACTTCCAAAAGCTGATATGCTATACCATGCATATATAAGTTACAAGTTAAAAGTGAAGAGGTATAAATTTGACGTAATTCATTTGTTGTTATTGTCAGTAAATATTCTTATAAATAAATATAAAATTTCGACATTTGATTATGATAAATCGTGTTTAAAAAGAATTTGATAGTTTATGCGCAACTTAAACCCGTATCAATCAGATAAGACTATTAATTGAATAATTTCGAGTTGATTAAAATTACCGGTATGGTTAATGTTAGGTCACCTACCTATATAAAAGACAAATATAGTTTTATAAAGATAAATAAATGTGTCTGCAATTTAAATTACACAGAATATTTCCGTATTTATCATAGTCAGATGTATATTCGAGATGAGGGTATTCTAATCTGGTTATATTTTATAAATAATATTTATCATAGGTTATGCTACAAATGGGTACCACTTTGCCTACCAACAAACTAACCAAACAAATGGTAAGTAGCTTCCTAAACAAACACTTCCAAAACAAGTGATGCGCTTAACAAATTTAAAGCAAAATTCAACGTGTACTGTTTACGATGAAAATGGTCCTTTTAGGATGAGGACGCATGACACGGTTTTGGAGTAAACAATGCTGCGAGTAAATGCAATATAATATATATATCTCGAACTGGGGCCGGCTTAGTCCATTTCAACCCCAAAAAGACGCAAGTTTGCGCGTTAACCGCTAAAAAAACACCATTTGTCGTATCTCCACGATTTGAGAACATCCCGATAGCCGCTACTGGTAGTATCGGAATACTTGGCGTTGATATTTTGAGCCTCGTTCAGTGCCGCGGTCAATTGGAAGGCAAAGCCAAATTGGCTTCAAAGAAGCTCGGTGTGCTCAGCAAGGCGAGACAGTATTTCACGTCGGCCCATCGCCTGAAACTTTACAAGGCGCAAATTCGGCCTCACATGGAGTACTGCTCTCACCTCTAGGCGGGTGCTCCCCAGTACCAGCTCCTTCCATTTGACCGCATCCAACGTAGAGTGACTCGAGTTATCGTCGATCAAGCCCTTTTCGATCTTCTTGATCCTTTGGGTTTGCGAAGAGATGTTGGATCACTCTGCATCTTCTACCGAATTTTTCACGGGGAATGTTCCGAGGAATTGTTCGGATTAATCCCGGCTGCTGAATTTCACCTTCGGACATCTCGTCAAAATTCTAAGTTTCACCCGCACCACCTTGATGTCCGAAAATCCACAACAGCGCGATTTTTTAGACATTTTCTACCTCGCACAACCACTTTGTGAAACCAGCTTTCGCCGGCGGTTTTTCCGAACCGATATGACATGGGAACCTTCAAGAAAAGAGCCTGCTCCTTTCTCAAAGGCCGGCAACGCACCTGCAAGCCTCCTGGTGTTGCAGATGTCCATGGGCGGTGGTAGTCATGACGTTGTCAATCTGGCAAACCAATCGTCGCAGCCGTTCGTTCTTTATTCAAATGGTTACCTGTGCCCAGCAGAGGTGTGCAACTTGGTAACTGTGACGTCAGAGCGAAAAAAATGTTTTAATCAATGTATATTGGTATCGATTGAATTCTATGTAAAGAATATTTGTTTAATTTTATTTAATTCGTGTCATTCAGTAATTATCATCATATTAGATTTTAGCTATAACCACACGGTACGAGTCTAAAAGTGATCTCCATCTTGTAACTAGTCCCTACCTAAAGTATTAATATATAATTTTACGTTTTTATTTTAAATTGCGTTTTGGCTCGTGATTTCGTCCAGATGGTTTGGACCCAATATACGTTATGTATGCGTAATAACCGTGTTCTTTTAGAGCGTCAGAGATCACATGCTCAATCGACTATAGCGGAGTCAAATAAAACTAGGTTAATCATTTAAATACGTGTTATAATAATAATTTGTTTAATTAAAAAAAATAATAAATAATCAGATGTATGAGATTCCGGTCCCATTTCCTTTAGCACCTCTTACGAGTAGCTGAAGGATGTCGCTCCAACCCATCATTTTATATTTAACTAATTCTGAAAAATATAAAAGTGGGGGGGAGGTTGAATTGGCCCCGCGCCCGCCATCAACAGTAGATTCCAACCATTGATCGGCGAACCTTCCTCGAACATGGGACGTGCACTTTTATAGTGCGCACACACTTTGTAAAATAATATACGTATAAAGTGGAACTAAAGTCCAACAGGTATCATAGACGTAGCTGAGGTGTATAGAAGACTCATAGTCTTACTAATAAACTAAACCGTGGTTCGGTAGTTTGCACAGTCGTAACTGCGGTGTATAAAATATTATTGTCTTATTAATAAACTAGACCGTAGTCCAGCAGATATCTCAGCCGTAGCTGAGGTGTATAGGAGACTCATAGTCTTACTAATAAACTAAACCGTGGTTCGGTAGTTTTCACAGTCGTAACTGCGGTGTATAAAATATTATTGTCTTATTAATAAACTAGACCGTAGTCCAGCAGATATCACAGCCGTAGCTGAGGTGTATAGAAGACTCATAGTCTTACTTATAAACTAAACCGTGGTTCGGTAGTTTTCACAGTCGTAACTGAGGTGTATAAAGAGTAGCCAATGCCACAAAAATAATAATCAATGTGAGGATCAAAGTCTCATAAATAGTAAACCAGTTATCGCTGAGGAAAACTGTAGCCATGGGTTCAACCCTGGATTATCACAGCATCAAATCACTGTCTCTCATACCAGTTCAAGCGCACTGTCAGGCGGCCTAATGTAAGGAATACGTATTTCGTTCAAATATCCACTAACGCAGAGTGTTGTTATATCGTATATATATAATACGTAATAATTCCAAACATAGTGGAATAAAATTCGATGAAACTCATAGATTACCGCGTAGGAATCATACGAGTGAATATAACACAATTTGTTATATTCTCTACCGTAGTAGATTATAAAGTATGAATATACATCATAACCGTATAGTTGTGTGATCGTTATCGCCGTACTCTCTTATAACTAAAACTTAAAACTAAGACTTATATCTAAACCGTACGTTTCTTTAACTAGCTTATAAACCTATTATACGCTTCACATATTTCGTTTTACTTAAACCTAAAGTGGATATAAAACTTAACTTCAACCTACAACAGGCACACACCCGATACTAGTTTACCCAAACCAGCACAAAGCACAGATCATTAATTGCATGTGATAATCAATTTCAATGTGATATGCAGACTTATAACTAAATTAGGTGTCCTACTTCATGTCTCGTATGATATTCTTAACACTAAACTAAAGGGGCGTCCCTAAAAGGACGAACATTTTGCTACAAACGACACTTCTCGTATAAAACGATTAGTGCGCCATGATTGTGTATATAGTTATTGCAGCCTGGATGAAATCCATTATTTGAGCCCGTCACTGCATGAACGTATCACTTCAGCTTATTACAGCCTCCGCAACGCCCTGCAGCATTCGGTCGTGATACTGGTACTACCGATTGATGAAAGACATCAACAACGCCATCGTAACGTCAACCAGCCATAGCTCAGTACCACATAGTACATACACTACTCTAGCAACCCAGTAAGACAGAGTGAGGGATATTACCATATCGTTATACAGTAACCTCGAACCCCGAAACCATCTCACATAGGCAGCCTCCTCGGCAACAGAAGGGGGGACACTACCGTATCGCCGAAGACGTTATACAGTAACCTCAAACCCCGCAACTGTATCACCAAAGCAAATTCAAGACGACATCGCCACGAGGGACACTAATGCAGCGATCAAGCCGCACAGCCTCAAACCAAGCGTCGAATCATCAAGAATCCACCAGAGCATATGCAGTACAGTATTCGTGCGCGATCATTATGCATGTGCACAATACAAATATATTATAAAGGTTTTGTTATTAAACAATAATAATCTTAAAACAAATAGATCATCGTCTTTGTGATCGTACCAATAAGTATGCTTTTATGCATATGTCTGATAACATTTATAGAGTTTTTAAAACGACCGCTTTACGAACTTGCGTCCGTCGATCGACACAGTTTTACATTGAAGAGTTTAGATTTTAATTGTTACACGAACTTATGTTCGTCAATCATCACAGCAAACCTGTGATCGTACCAAAACAATGCTTGTATGCAATCTGTTTACTGACAATATTTATAGATTTCTTAGAACGACCGCTTTACGAACTTGCGTCCGTCGATCGACACAGTTTTACATGAAGAGTAAACTCTTCAATATAGTATATTCCATAATTAATAGTCATTGAGGTAAACCTCTGACATCAGCATGTATCGCCCCGTACATACGTATTTGCAATTAAATATTTCCAATACGGCCACCATCAAACCGTTTTATATCATATTGATATCATTATTAAATTTTATATAATATATATGATGTCTCATTGAGAACATTCATTTATATGACGGCCTGCCATACCGTCATTTGTAATAATAATTTGTATTATTGCACGCGGCCGGTGCAGCGAGCGCGTCGCTCCGCGCGTTCAAATTGCACCGAGTCGCTGGGCATCATAGCCCCTATATATGCCTGGCGATGAGTATGACATTCGGCGCGGTCTAACATTAAAATCAATACATGAAACATATTATTTATTACACGAACGTTATCCACAATAATGTATATTAAAAAAAAGTATGTTTATTATTATAATGCCATTCCTTTATCATCCTTATTTATTACATGTATATGTATTCAATTACTATGCAATGTAATCTCTATGTATGTTTTTATGTTTCCGTATATGTATTTATGTGTGTATGTATGTATGTATGCATGTTTTTAATATCTCCAAAACAACGCGACCAATTTTGATTACATTTTAATACGTGCTTTATATGGTTCACCGACGACTTATATTGAACCCGGATAGTTGCTCTACAACATACTTAAAAAAAAAATGTATTAAATCAATCACATTCATTCTCATGTATATAGTATAGTCCGTTACAATCTCAATCTCTATTGCTGGGTTGATTAAAAAAATCATTCTCATAACTGACGATTACAAACTACATAGTACACGAGCGAAATAAAAATGGAAATAAAAAAAAGTATACTGCTGCTACTAAAATGTAATTAAATAATAAGTTGTTAATTTAATCTTAAACATTGAAATCTTACTTTATATATAATATTGTTATTATTATTATTATTGTTTTTTTTATGTTTTAGCAGTTAATTATTTTTTTATATTTCAATTAATGTAAAGTAATAATGTGTACCAATTTATATTTGTATGCCTGGTGGCGAAATTTTTGTTTTCAAAAATTTTACAAATAAAGAATTTGAATTTGAATTTATAATTTAATTAAATTAATATTATGGAAATCTTGGTCGATAAACTTAAGCTTTTCTAGGTATCCTCTATAATATATAAAAAAGTAGCTTGTTGATTTTACTTTTATTTGCCATTTTATCGATGAATTGACTTGACTAATTAAATTCCTATTTGAAAGAAGAATAACGATATTTTAAGAAAAAAATCAATATAACGGTTGTATTAAAGTGAAATGTTAAATAGATCAATTAATTTTGGTAGTTTAATGGCACATATAAAACAATATCTTTAATTTATAACTATTTACTACAAATACGGTGCAATGAGTCCTTCAAACTCAAATATCAATATCGACGATTCTAGAGCTTCAAACTATTGGGAAATACCGATACCTTGACTGTGTATGTATTTGTTCATTTCAGTCCCCCCCCTATGCATCCCCGAATAGAGTACAAAGGCAATCGCTGTTGCACTGATTATACTGGAACCTTTGGTTATGTGCTATAAAAAATTATACACTTGTTCACAATTTTTTTTTTTTTAATTTATTCATGAATATTGTTTATGCAATTCTCATTATTCGTTTAATATAACATGTAATGTTACTTAAACGAGTTAGGCTAACGTAGCGTGCGATTGATTATTCTATTAATTTGATTGACATTTTTTTAATATCTACGTATTTTTTAAATATTATAATGTATTATTCAATTATTTATATAAAAACTATAAATACGTATGTCTTATTCTCATTTTTGTTGGCTACAAAGCAATCGACTGTAACTATTATAAAACAATTTTTT